>NC_091991.1:103894212-104494212 GCF_044704955.1 Pristiophorus japonicus | reverse complement strand
GGAAATAAGGGATGGTATCAAATTGAGAACAAGGGCATACAATGTGGCCAAGACTAGTGGGAGGCCAGAGGATTAGGGAAATTTTAAAAGCCAGAAAATGACTAAAAAAATGATAAAGGGATTGAAGATAGATTATGAAAGTAAGCCAGCATGGAATATAAAAACAGATAGTAAGAGTTACTACAGGTACATAAAAAGGAAAAGAGTGGCTAAAGTAAATGTTGGTCCCCTAGAGGATGAGACTGGGGAATTAATAACAGGGAAATGGCAGAGACTTTGAACAAATATTTTGTATCGGTCTTCACGGTATAAGACACTAAAAACATCCCAATAGTGGATAATCAAAGGGGCTATAGGGAGGGAGGAGCTTAATACTATCACTAATGAAGTAGTACTCAGTAAAGTAATGAGACTAAAGGCGGACAAGTCTCCTGGACCCGATGACTTACATCCTAGGGTCAAAAAGAAGTGGCTGCAGAGAAAGTTGATGCATTGGTTGTAATCTACCAAAATTCCCTGGATTCTGGGGCAGTCCCAGCGGATTGGAAAACCGCAAATCTAACGCCCCTATTTAAAAAAAAGGAGGCAGACAAAAAGCAGGAAAGTATAGACCAGTTAGTCCAACATCTGTTATTGGGAAAATGCTGGAGTCCATTATTAAGGAAGCAGTAGCAGAACATTTGGAAAAGCATAATTCAATTAAGCAGAGTCAGCATGGTTTTATGAAAGAGAAATCATGTTTGACAAATTTGTTGGAGTTCTTTGAGGATGTAATGAGCAGAATGGATAAGGGGGAACCAGTGGATGTGGTGTATTTGGATATCCAGAAGGCACTCGATAAGGTGCAACCTAAAAGGTTACTGCACAAGATAAGATCTCATGGGTTTGGGGGTAATATATTAGCATGGATAGAGGATTGGCTAACTAATAGAAAACAGAGAGTCGGGATAAATGGATCATTTTCCGGTTGGCGAACAGCAACTAGTGGGGTGCTGCAGGGATTGGTGCTGGGGCCTCAACTATTTACAATCTATATTAATGATCTGGATGAAGGGACTGAGTGTAATGTAACCCAGGTTTGTTGATGATACAAAGATAGGTGGGAAAGTAAATTGTGAGGAGGACACAAAAATCTGCAAAGGGATATAGACAGGCTAAGTGAGTGGGCAAAAATTTGGCAGATGGAGTATAATGTGGGAAAATGTGAGGTTATCCATTTTGGCAGAAAAAGTAGAAAAGCAAATTATAATTTAAATGGAGAAAAATTGCAAAGTGCTGCAGTACAGAGAGACCTGGGGGTCCTTGTGCATGAAACACAAAAAGTTAGTATGCAGGTACAGCAAGTAATCAGGAAGGCAAATGGAATGTTGGCCTTTATTGCAAGGGGGATGGAGTATAAAAGCAGAGAAGTCCTGCTACAACTGTACAGGGTATTGGTGAGGCCACAGTTTTGGTCTCCGTATTTAAGGAAGGATACACTTACAATGGAAGCTGTTCAGAGAAGGTTCACTAGGTTGATTCTGGAGATTAGGGGTTGACTTATGAAGATAGGTTAAGTAGATTGGGTCTGTACCCATTGGAGTTCAGAAGAATGAGAGGTGATCTTATTGAAACATAGGATTATGAGGGGGCTCGACAAGGTGGATGCAGAGAGGATATTTCCACTCATAGGGGAAACTAAAACTAGGGTTTTAAATCTATGGAATTGTCTCCTCAGAGAGCTGTGGAGACTGAGTCACTGAATGTATTTAAGGCGGAGATAGAAGATTTTTTGAGCGATAAGGGAGTAAATGGTTATGGAGAGTGGACAGGGAAGTGGAGCTGAGTCCATGATCCGATCAGCCATGATCTTATTGAATGGCGGAGCAGGCTCGAGGGGCCAGGTGGCCCACGCCTGCTCCTATTTTTTATGTTCTTTATGTTCTTATGTTCAATGTAGGGGGTATGATTGCAAAAGCTTCTATAGATATGTGAAGAGAAAAAGATTAGTGAAGACTAATGTAGGTCCCTTGCAGTCAGAATCAGGTGAATTCATAATGGGGAACAAGGAAATCACAGACCAATTGAACAAATACTTGGTTCTGTCTTCACTAAGGAAGACACGAATAACATCCCGAAAATACTAGGGGACCGAGGGTCTAGCGAGAAGGGAGAACTGAGGGAAATCCTTATTAGTCAGGAAATTGTGTTCGGGAAATTGATGGGACTGAAGGCCGATAAATCCCCAGGGCCTGATAGTCTGCATCCCAGAGTACTTAAGGAAGTGGCCCTAGAAATAGTTGATGGATTGGTGGTCATTTTCCAACATACCATGGATTCTGGATCAGTTCCTATGGATTGGAGGGTACCTAATGTAACCCCACTTTTTAAAAAAAGAGGGAGAAAGAAAACAGGGAATTGTAGGCTGGTTAGCCTGATATCGGTAGCGGGGAAAATGCTGGAATGAATTATTAAAGATATAATAGCAGCGCATTTGGAAAGCAGTGTAAAGCTTACACAGGCAGATAGGGAATGGATGACCATCAGGCAGAGCAGTGGAAGGGAGGTAGTGCAGGGGTCCCCTGAGGTCATCTCCCTCCAAAACAGATATACCGTTTTGGGTACTGTTGGGGGAGATGACTCATCAGAGGAAGGCAGCAGCAGCCAAGTTTATGGCACCATGGGTGGCTCTGCTGCACAGGAGGTCAGGAAAAAGAGTGGGAGAGTTGTAGTGATAGGGGATTCTATTGTAAGGGGAATAGATAGGTGTTTCTGCAGCCGCAGCCGAGACTCCAGGATGGTATGTTGACTCCCTGGTGCAAGGGTCAAGGATATCTCATAGCGGCTGCAGGACATTCTGGAGGGGGAGGGTGAACAGTCAGTTGTCGTGGTGCATATAGGTACCAACGACATAGGTAAAAAATGGGATGAGGTCCTACACGCTGAATTTAGGCAGCTAGGAGTTAAATTAAAAAGTAGGACTTCAAAGGTAGTAATCTCAGGATTGCTACCAGTGCCATGTGCTAGTCAGATAGGAATAGCAGGATAGTTAAGATGAATACGTGGCTTGAGGAATGGTGCAAGAGGGAGGGATTCAAATTCCTGGGACATTGGAACCAGTTCTGGGGGAGGTGGGACCAGTACAAACCGGACGGTCTGCACCTGGGCAGGACTGGAACCGATGTCCTAGGGGGGAGTGTTTGCTAGTGCTGTTGGGGAGGGTTTAAACTAATATGGCAGAGGGATGGGAATCTATGCAGGGAGATAGAGGGAAGCAAAAAGTAGAAAGGAGATAAGGAAAAGTGGAGGGCAGAGAAATCAAGGGCAAAAATCAAAAAGAGCCACATTGCAACATAATTCTAAAAGGACAAAGAGTGTTAAAAAAAAACAAGCCTGAAGGCTCTGAGTCTCAATGCGAGGAGCATATGTAATAAGGTGGATGAATTAACTGCGCAGATAGCTGTTAACGGATATGATGTAATTGGGATTACGGAGACATGGCTCTAGAGTGGCCAAGGCTGGGAACTCAACATCCAGGGGTATTCAATATTCAGGAAGGATAGACAAAAAGGAAAAGGAGGTGGTGTAACATTGCTGGTTAAAGAGGAGGTTAATGCAATAGTAAGGAAGGACATTAGCTTGGATGATGTTGAATCTGTATGGGTAGAGCTGCGGAACACCAAAGGGCAGAAAACGCTAGTGGGAGTTGTGTACAGACCACCAAACAGTGGTAGTGAGGTGGGGATGGCATCAAACAGGAAATTAGGGATGTGTGCAATAAAGATACAGCAGTTATCATGGGTGACTTTAATCTGCATATAGATTGGCCTAACCAAACTGGTAGCAATACAGTGGAGGAGGATTTCCTGGAGTATATAAGGGATGGTTTTCCAGACCAATACGTTGAGGAACCAACTAGAAAGCTGGCCATCCTAGACTGGGTGTTGTGTAACGAGAGAGGATTAATTAGCAATCTTGTTGTGCGAGGCCCCTTGGGGAAGAGTGACCATAATATGGTAGAATTCTTCATTAAGATGGAGAGTGACACAGTTAATTCAGAGACTAGAGTCCTGAACTTAAAGAAAGGAAACTTCAATGGTATGAGACGTGAACTGGCTAGGATAGACTAGAGAATGATACTTAAAGGGTTGATGGCAATGGCAGCCATTTAAAGATCACATGGATAAACTTCAACAATTGTACATCCCTGTCTGGAGTAAAAATAAAATGGCGAAGGTGGCTCAACCGTGGCCAACAAGGGAAATTAGTGATAGTGTTAAATCCAAGGAAGAGGCATATAAATTGGCCAGAAAAAGCAGCAAACCTGAGGACTGGGAGAAATTTAGAATTCAGCAGAGGAGGACAAAGGGTTTAATTAGGAGGGGGAAAATAGAGTATGAGAGAAAGCTTGCAGGGAACATAAAAACTGACTGCAAAAGCCTCTATAGATATGTGAAGAGAAAAAGATTAGTGAAGACAAATGTACGTCCCTTGCAGTCAGAATCAGGTGAATTTATAATGGGGAACAAAGAAATGGCAGACCAATTGAACAAATGCTTTTGTTCTGTCTTCACTAAGGAAGCCACAAATAACATTCCGGAATTACTAGGGGACCGAGGGTCTAGAAAGAAGGAGCAACTGAAGGATATCCTTATTGGGTGGGAAATTGTGTTAGGGAAATTGATGGGACCGAAGGCCGATAAATCTCCAGGGCCTGATAATCTGCATCCCAGAGTACTTAAGGAAGTGGTCCTAGATATTGTGGATGCATTGGTGATCATTTTCCAACATTCTATAGACTCTGGATCAATAGCTATGGACTGGAGGGTAGCTAATGTAACCCCACTTTTTAAAAAAGGAGGGAGAGAAAAAACAGGTAATTATAGACCGGTTAGCCTGACATTGGTAGTGGGGAAAATGCTGGAAGCAATTAGGAAAGATGTAATAGCAACATATTTGGAAAGCAGTGACAGGATGGCCTACTCCTGCACCTATTTTCTATGTTTCTATGTTAAGTCAGCATGGATTTATGAAAGGGAAATCATACTTGATAAATCTTCTGGAATTTTTTGAGGATGTAACTAGTAGAGTGGATAAGGGAGAACCAGTGGATGTGGTGTATTTGGATTTTCAAAATGCTTTTGACAAGGTCCCACACAAGAGATTGGTGTGCAAAATTAAAGCACATGACATTGGGGGTAATGTACTGACGTGGATAGAGAACTGGTTGGCAGACAGGAAGCAAAGAGTAGGAATAAATGGGTCCTTTTCAGAATGGCAGTCAGTGACTAGTGGAGTACTGCAATGTTAAGTGCTGGGACCCCAGCTATTTACAATATACATTCATGATTTAGATGAAGGAATTGAATTAATATCTCCAAGTTTGCAGATGACACTAAGCTGGGTGGCGGTGTGAGCTGTGAGGAGGATGCTAAAAGGCTGCAGGGTGACTTGGACAGGTTAGGTAAGTGGGCAAATGCATGGCAGATCCAATATAATGTAGAAAAGTGTGAGGTTATCCACTTTGGGGGCAAAAACAGGAAGGCAGAAAATTATCTGAATGGTGACAGATTAGGAAAAGGGGAGCTGCAACGAGACCTGGGAGTCATAGTACATCAGTCATTGAAAGTTGGCATACAGGTACAGCAGGCGGTGAAGAAGGCAAATGGCATGTTGGCCTTCATAGCGAGAGGATTTGAGTATAGGAGCAGGGAGATCTTACTGCTGTTGTACAGGGCCGTGGTGAGGCCACACCTTGAATATTGTCTACAGTTTTGGTCTCCTCATCTGAGGAAGGACATTCTTGCTATTGAGGTAGTGCAGCGAAGGTTCACCAGACTGATTCTCGGGATGGCACGACTAACATATGAAGAAAGACTGGATCGACTAGGCTTATATTCACTGGAATTTAGAAGAATGAGAGGGGATCTCAAAGAAACATATTAAATTCTAACGAGATTGGACAGGTTAGATGCAGGAAGAATGTTCCCAATGTTGGGGAAGTACAGAACCAGGGGTTACAGTCTTAGGATAAGGGGTGAGCCATTTAGGACCGAGATGAATTGTGAACCTGTGGAATTCCCTGCCGCAGAGAGTTGTTGATGCCAGTTCATTAGATATATTCAAGAGGGAGTTAGATATGGCCCTTATGGCTAAAGGGATCAAGGGGTATGGAGAGAAAGCAGGAAAGGGGTACTGAGGGAATGATCAGCCATGATCTTATTGAATGGTGGTGCAGGCTCGAAGGGCCAAATGGCCTACTCCTGCACCTATTTTCTATGTTTCTATGTTTCTATGTATGATTAAGAAGTTTGCAGATGATACAAACATTGGCTGTGTGTTTAATAATGAAGAAGAAAGCTGTCGACTGCAGGAAGATATCGATGGAATAGTCAGGTGGGCAGAACAGGGGCAAATGGAATTCAATCCAGTGAAGTGTTAATTAATACATTTGGGAAGGTCTAACAAGGCAAGGGAATACACAATAAATGGTAGGATACTGAGCAGTGTAGAGGAACAAAGGGACCTTGGAGTGCATGTCCACAGATCCCTAAAGGTAGCAGTCCGGGTAGATAAGGTAGTTAAGAAGGCTTACGGAATACTTGCCTTTATTAGCCAAGGCATAGAATATAAGAGCAAGGAGGTTATGCTTGAACTGTATAAAACACTGGTTAGGCTGCAGCTGGAGTACTGCGTGCAGTTCTGGTCACCACATTACAGGAAAGATGTGATTGCACTGGAAAGGGTGCAGAGGAGACTTATGAGGATGTTGCCAGAACTGGAAACTTTTAGCGATGAGAAAAGATTGGATAGGCTGGAGTTCTTTTCTTTGGAGCAGAGGAGGCTGAGGGGAGATTTAATTGATAGGATGAAGCTAATTATCTTAGCAGAGAGGTCAATAAACAGGGGGAATAGATTTAAAGTAACTGGTAGGAGGTTGAGAGGGAATTTGAGGAGATTTTGTTTCACCCAGAGGGTGGTAGGGGTCTAAAACTCTCATCACTTTCAAAACATACTTGTATGTGCAATTGAAGAGCTGTAACTTACAGGGCTTCGGACCAAGAGCTGGAAAGTGGGATTAGGCTGGATAGCTCTTTGTCAGCTGGCACGGACACGATGGGCCGAAATGGCCTCCTTCTGTGCTGTAAATTTCTAGCCCTCCGAGAGCAGTGTGCTACATGTGTTGAGAAGGTAGCAGGGGACCTCCCAGACTTGGCTACGGAAGACAAGTGATTTGAGCATCAGTCATTGATTGGGGCTTGGGTGTTTTCAATAACATTGAAGCACTCCACGTATCTCGATTCAGGAATTGTCATTGACTGGGGTAGCTCAGAAACAACATTCAACAGAGAACAGCTGGCCAGTGCTCCGGACTCACTGTGAGAGGCACCAATGCAAACCCAGATGTCCCCAGCACCAACATGGAGACATACCAGTTACATGACATTGGAATTATCAAGCTCTATCTTAAGATATAAAAGGGGTCAGAGGGTCTAGTAAGGAGGAGGAACTGAGGGAAATCCTTATTAGTCCGGAAATTGTGTTGGGGAAATTGATGGGATTGAAGGCCGATAAATCTCCAGGGCCTGATGGACTGCATCCCAGAGTACTTAAGGAGGTGGCCTTGGAAATAGTGGATGCATCGACAGTCATTTTCCAACATTCCATAGACCCTGGATCAGTTCCTATCGAGTGGAGGGTAGCCAATGTAACCCCACTTTTTAAAAAAGGAGGGAGAGAGAAAACAGGGAATTATAGACCGGTCAGCCTGACATCAGTAGTGGGTAAAATGATGGAATCAATTATTAAGGATGTCATAGCAGTGCATTTGGAAAATGGTGACAGGATAGGTCCAAGTCAGCATGGATTTGTGAAAGGGAAATCATGCTTGACAAATCTTCTGGAATTTTTTGAGGATGTTTCCAGTAGAGTGGACAAGGGAGAACCAATTGATGTGGTATATTTGGACTTTCAGAAGGCTTTCGACAAGGTCCCACATAAGAGATTAATGTGCAAAGTTAAAGCACATGGGATTGGGGGTAGTGTGCTGACATGGATTGAGAACTGGTTGTCAGACAGGAAGCAAAGAGTAGGAGTAAATGGGTACTTTTCAGAATGGCAGGCAGTGACTAGTGGGGTACCGCAAGGTTCTGTGCTGGGGCCCCAGCTGTTTACATTGTACATTAATGATTTAGACGAGGGGATTAAATGTAGTATCTCCAAATTTGCGAATGACACTAAGTTGGGTGGCAGTGTGAGCTGCGAGGAGGATGCTATGAGGCTGCAGAGTGACTTGGATAGGTTAGGTGAGTGGGCAAATGCATGGCAGATGAAGTATAATGTGGATAAATGTGAGGTTATCCACTTTGGTGATAAAAACAGAGAGACAGACTATTATCTGAATGGTGACAGATTAGGAAAAGGGGAGGTGCAACGAGACCTGGGTGTCATGGTACATCAGTCATTGAAGGTTGGCATGCAGGTACAGCAGGCGGTTAAGAAAGCAAATGGCATGTTGGCCTTCATAGCGAGGGGATTTGAGTACGGGGCAGGGAGGTGTTGCTACAGTTGTACAGGGCCTTGGTGAGGCCACACCTGGAGTATTGTGTACAGTTTTGGTCTCCTAACTTGAGGAAGGACATTCTTGCTATTGAGGGAGTGCAGCGAAGGTTCACCAGACTGATTCCCGGGATGGCGGGACTGACCTATCAAGAAAGACTGGATCAACTGGGCTTGTATTCACTGGAGTTCAGAAGAATGAGAGGGGACCTCATAGAAACGTTTAAAATTCTGATGGGTTCAGACAGGTTAGATGCAGGAAGAATGTTCCCAATGTTGGGGAAGTCCAGAACCAGGGGTCACAGTCTAAGGATAAGGGGTAAGCCATTTAGGACCGAGATGAGGAGAAACTTCTTCACCCAGAGAGTGGTGAACCTGTGGAATTCTCTACCACAGAAAGTTGTTGAGGCCAATTCACTAAATATATTCAAAAAGGAGTTAGATGAAGTCCTTACTACTCGGGGGATCAAGGGGTATGGCGAGAAAGCAGGAATGGGGTACTGAAGTTGCATGTTCAGCCATGAACTCACATTGAATGGCGGTGCAGGCTAGAAGGGCCGAATGGCCTACTCCTGCACCTATTTTCTATGTTTCTATGAGCCTGGGAATATGCTGTATCATCCGGTGATCTTGCTGTTAGATTACTTATGCTTTTAAAAAATCTCAACGTGAAACTTTTATCACCGGTTTATGTGAAGCTGAAAAGGAAGCATACTTTATGGCTCTAAGACAGATTGCTTGTTCACACACACAACACACACACATATCTTCAAGCAAAACATTGTTTGTGGCCCATATAATGGTGACAAAGATGATTTCCCTTAGATCACCAGTTCTTGGCAAGGCCACGAGATGACACTATATATTTTGGAGCATTGCAGCGAGGAAGATGGAGAAGAGGGTTGGTGCGATAACACAGCTTTGCTTGACCCCGGACCGGACGTGGCTTGGGTCTGTGGTGAATCTGTTGGTCAGGATCATGGCTTGCATGTCGTGATGCATTTTGATGGACAGAGAAGCTGCAGACCAGGACAGAATCACACTGATCTGCTGAGGGCTCGGACTCTGTCTTTATAAAACCCTGTTCCGGCCTCACTAGTGTTCAGGACACAGGCGGTGAGAGCACTGAGTACCTCTGTGGTGTGACAGAGGTCCAGGTACAGTGGCTTTGAGCTTTACGCAAGCCTGATTGATACAAACGTTAAGTCTGTACTGGATATGTATTGTCCATCATATATGCAATCAGTCCGCATTTTAGATTCATATTTTTGCTGTCCATTTTGCCAAAAAAATTTGTGGATTCAACAACCCTGCATTTATATAACGCCTTTAACGTGCTCGAACATTCCAAGGCACTTCACAGGAACAACATTTGACACTGAGTCATATAAGGAGATATTAGGATATGTGACCTACACCATGATCAAAGAGGTAAGTGTTAAGAAGCAGCTTAAAGGAGGAGGTGGGGTGGGGTGGAGAGGTTTAGAAAGGGAATTCTAGAGTTTGGGGCCCAGGCAGCCGACTGCACGGCCATCAATGATAGGGTGAAGAAAATCAGGGATGTGCAAGAAGCCAGAATTCTTGGGATTCTCGGGCTGGAGGAGGCTCCATTGTTCTGTGCATGTCACAGTTGGCTGTGTGGCTCTCGGGCTTAGTGGGACAGATGTGTGTTGGTGGTGAAGGAGTAAGCCACAGGGATTCGAGTAGACACGGACTGCATCAGAAACTTTTAAGAGATAAAGTACTTGAGGTGCTAAAAACAATGATGCATCATTGCATGTATGAACATGAGAAATAGGTTCAGGAGTAGACCATTTGGCCCCTCGAGCCTTCTCCGACATTCAATAAGATCATGGCTGGTCCGATCATGGCCTCAGCTCCACTTCCCTGCCCGCTCCCCATAATCCTTTACTCCCTTATAGAAACATAGAAACATAGAAAATAGGTGCAGGAGTAGGCCATTCGGCCCTTCTAGCCTGCACCGCCATTCAATGAGTTCATGGCTGAACATTCAACTTCAGTACCCCATTCCTGCTTTCTCGCCATACCCCTTGGTCCCCCTAGTAGTAAGGACCTCATCTAACTCCTTTTTGAATATATTTAGTGAATTGGCCTCAACAACTTTCTGTGGTAGAGAATTCCACAGGTTCACCACTCTCTGGGTGAAGAAGTTCCTCCGCATCTCGGTCCTAAATGGCTTACCCCTTATCCTTAGACTGTGACCTCTGGTTCTGGACTTCCCCAACATTGGGAACATTCTTCCTGCATCTAACCTGTCTAACCCCGTCAGAATTTTAAACGTTTCTATGAGGTCCCCTCTCATTCTTCTGAACTCCAGTGAATACAAGCCCAGTTGATCTAGTCTTTCTTGATAGGTCAGTCCCGCCATCCCGGGAATCAGTCTGGTGAACCTTCGCTGCACTCCCTCAATAGCAAGAATGTCCTTCCTCAGGTTAGGAGACCAAAACTGTACACAATACTCCAGGTGTGGCCTCACCAATGCCCTGTACAACTGTAGCAACATCTCCCTGCCCCTGTACTCAAATCCCCTTGCTATGAAGGCCAACATGCCATTTGCTTTCTTAACCGCCTGCTGCACCTGCATGCCAACCTTCAATGACTGATGTACCATGACACCCAGGTCTCTTTGCACCTCCCCTTTTCCTAATCTGTCACCATTCAGATAATAGTCTGTCTCTCTGTTTTTACCACCAAAGTGGATAACCTCACATTTATCCACATTATACTTCATCTGCCATGCATTTGCCCACTCACCTAACCTATCCAAGTCGCTCTGCAGCCTCACAGCATCCTCCTCGCAGCTCACACTGCCACCCAACTTAGTGTCATCCGCAAATTTGGAGATACTACATTTAATCCCCTCATCTAAATCATTAATGTACAGTGTAAACAGCTGGGGCCCCAGCACAGAACCTTGCGGTACCCCACTAGTCACTGCCTGCCATTCTGAAAAGTACCCATTTACTCCTACTCTTTGCTTCCTGTCTGACAACCAGTTCTCAATCCATGTCAATACACTATCCCCAATCCCATGTGCTCTAACTTTGCACATCAATCTCTTGTGTGGGACCTTGTCGAACGCCTTCTGAAAGTCCAAATATACCACATCAACTGGTTCTCCCTTATCCACTCTACTGGAAACATCCTCAAAAAATTCCAGAAGATTTGTCAAGCATGATTTCCCTTTCACAAATCCATGCTGACTTGGACCTATCATGTCACCTCTTTCCAAATGCACTGCTATGACATCCTTAATAATTGATTCCATCATTTTACCCACTACTGATGTCAGGCTGACCGGTCTATAATTCCCTGTTTTCTCTCTCCCTCCTTTTTTAAAAAGTGGGGTTACATTGGCTACCCTCCACTCGATAGGAACTGATCCAGAGTCAATGGAATGTTGGAAAATGACTGTCAACGCATCCACTATTTCCAAGGCCACCTCCTTAAGTACTCTGGGATGCAGTCCATCAGGCCCTGGGGATTTATCGGCCTTCAATCCCATCAATTTCCCCAACACAATTTCCCGGCTAATAAGGATTTCCCTCAGTTCCTCCTCCTTACTAGACCCCCCGACCCCTTTTATAACCGGAAGGTTGTTCGTGTCCTCCTTCGTGAATACCGAACCAAAGTACTTGTTCAATTGGTCCGCCATTTCTTTGTTCCCCGTTATGACTTCCCCTGATTCTGACTGCAGGGGACCTACGTTTGTCTTTACTAACCTTTTTCTCTTTACATATCTATAGAAACTTTTGCAATCCGTCTTAATGTTCCCTGCAAGCTTCTTCTCATACTCCATTTTCCCTGCCCTAATCAAACCCTTTGTCCTCCTCTGCTGAGTTCTAAATTTCTCCCAGTCCCCAGGTTCGCTGCTATTTCTGGCCAATTTGTATGCCACTTCCTTGGCTTTAATACTATCCCTGATTTCCCTTGATAGCCACGGTTGAGCCACCTTCCCTTTTTTATTTTTATGCCAGACAGTAATGTACAATTGTTGTAGTTCATCCATGCGGTCTCTAAATGTCTGCCATTGCCCATCCACAGTCAACCCCTTAAGTATCATTCGCCAATCCATCCCAGCCAATTCACGCCTCATACCTTCAAAGTTAGCCTTCTTTAAGTTCTGGACCATGGTCTCTGAATTAACTGTTTCATTCTCCATCCCAATGCAGAATTCCACCATATTATGGTCACTCTTCCCCAAGGGGCCTCGCACAACGAGATTGTTAATTAATCCTCTCTCATTACACAACACCCAGTCTAAGATGGCCTCCCCCCTAGTTGGTTCCTCGACATATTGGTCTAAAAAACCATCCCTTATGCACTCCAGAAAATCCTCCTCCACCGTATTGCTTCCAGTTTGGTTAGCCCAATCTATGTGCATATTAAAGTCACCCATTATAACTGCTGCACCTTTATTGCATGCACCCCTAATTTCCTGTTTGATGCTCTCCCCAACATCACTACTACTGTTTGGAGGTCTGTACACAACTCCCACTAATGTTTTTTGCCCTTTGGTGTTCTGCAGCTCTACCCATATAGATTCCACATCACTCAAACATCTGTTTATCTCCGCCTTAAATATATTCAATGATCCAGCCTCCACAGCTCCCTGGGGCAGAGTTGCACAGCCTCACTGCCTGCACACACTGACACTGACCTTGGCATGTGAGGTGCTGCAACCTGCACCCGCCAGCAGGGGGCGCCCTGGCGCGGTGACGTCAGTGCGGCGCTGCCCCCTGACCCCGGGCGGGCGGCGCGGTGACGTCAGTGCGGCGCTGCCCCCTGACCCCGGGCGGGACGGCGCGGTGGCGGCCATGGCGGACGGCGAGCTGCCCAAGTGCAGGAACCGGGGCGGGGTGCAGCGAGTGGAGAGCAAGCTGCGGGCCAGCGTGGAGAAGGGCGACTACTACGAGGCGCACCAGATGTACCGGACGCTTTTCTTCCGGTAAGGAGTGGCCGGGGGGCGGCCCGGGCCCGGGCTCGGGCTGTCCAGGAAAGCTCGCGGCTTCCAGATCCTTCTGTCGGCGGCCAGGCCCGGCCCGGCCCGGCCCGGCCCCCGCCAATTGTGACGCGCGGCCTGTGATTGGCCGGCCGCCCGCCTGTCAGGCCCCAGGTGCCTGTGCCCAGCAGGGGGAGCCCGGCACTGGGCCGAGGGCCCCCGCCCCTGCCCCTCACTGACTGATATATTCACACAACACAGCCGGCTGCTCTCTCGGAAGCCTCCGGCAATCTGCCCGGTTCTGTTTATAGAAACATAGAAAATAGGTGCAGGAGTAGGCCATTCGGCCCTTCGAGCCTGCACCGCCATTCAATAAGATCATGGCTGATCATTCCCTCAGTACCCCTTTCCTGCTTTCTCTTCATACCCTTTGATCCCTTTATCCGTAAGGGCCATATCTAACTCCCTCTTGAATATATCCAATGAACTGGCATCAACAACTCTCTGCGGCAGGGAATTCCACAGGTTAACAACTCTCTGAGTGAAGAAGTTTCTCCTCATCTCAGTCCTAAATGACCGACCCCTTATCCTAAGACTATGACCCTGGTTCTGGACTTCCCCAACATCGGGAACATTCTTCCCGCATCTAACCTGTCCAATCCCGTCAGAATCTTATATGTTTCTATGAGATCCCCTCTCATCCTTCTAAACTCCAGTGAATACAGGCCCAGTTGATCCAGTCTCTCCTCATGTGTCAGTCCAGCCATCCCGGGAATCAGTCTGGTGAACCTTCGCTGCACTCCCTCAATAGCAAGAATGTCCTTCCTCAGATTAGGAGACCAAAACTGAACACAATATTCCAGGTGAGGCCTCACTAAGGCCCTGTACAACTGCAGTAAGATCTCCCTGCTCCTATACTCAAATCCCCTAGTTATGAAGGCCAACATACCATTTGCCTTCTTCACCGCCTGCTGTACCTGCATGCCAACTTTCAGTGACTGATGAACCATGACACCCAGGTCTCGTTGCACCTCCCCTTTTCCTAATCTGGCGCCATTCAGATAATATTCAGTCTTCGTGTTTTTGCCCCCAAAGTGGATAACCTCACATTTATCCACATTATACTGCATCTGCCATGTATTTGCCCACTCGCCTAACCTGTCCAAATCACCCTGCAGCCTCTTAGCATCCTCCTCACAGCTCACACAGCCACCCAGTTTAGTGTCACCTTTCAAACTTGGAGATATTACACTCAATTCCATCATCCAGATCATTAATATAGATTGTAAAGAGCTGAGGTCCCAGCATTGAGCCCTGCGGCACTCCACTAGTCACTGCCTGCCAATCTGAAAAGGACTCGTTAATCCCGACTCTCTGCTTCCTGTCTGCCAACCGGTTCTCTATCCACGTCAGTACATTACCCCCAATACCAGGTGCTTTGATTTTGCACACCAATCTCTTGTTAACTATGCAGTTGCAGTACACAATACGTTCACATCCACAGTGTGGAGCGACAAACATTACAAGCTTACAGACATTACACTTCTCCCTCCTTAATGAAGAAGTTATTATTACAAACATCAAACATAACTTTCATGTTTATACATAACACAGGATATAAACTTTTTTTTTCCATATTTACAAATTTAACTTTACCACTTGTTTTCTGTTTCGAAGAGGATACCTTCGCTCTCGAACAGAATCTTCCAAACATGGTGCCGAATCTAAACTCATTCGAGGCTCATCCTGAGGGAAGTTTTCCTCCACGGAATTTCCCTGATTTTCATTTGAACTCACTCTAACTTCAGGCTCTTTGTTTTCCTGACTCGGACTCAGACTTTCATTCTGATTCTCTCCAGGATTTGTTTCCAGTACATTGGATTTAGGATTTGCTACTGGTGTATCAAAACTCTCTGATGAGTCAGAAATAATTGAATCATTCCCACTTCAACTCCTTCCATGTCTGTAGGTAAAATATGATCAATATGAACAAACCTAACCTGTCCATTATCAAACATCTTTACCAAATATCTTCACCACTCTTCCTGGTAACCACTTTACCCATTTATGGTGATGGTTCTTCACTCTCACCTTCTGGTTTAATTTCACATTTCTCTCTTTTACTCTACCTCTATCATGATTCTCTTTCTGTCTTAATTGTATCTATTCTACGGACTGTGCCAAATTTGGCTTTAACAACGAGAATCTGGTTCGTGGCTGTCGTTTGAGAAACAACTCTGCTGGCGTTCTACCAGTAGTTGTATGATGAGTATTTCGATATGTAATAAAAAAAAATTAGCCAATTTGTGATCCATTGACAAGTGTCATTTCCTTAGATTTTGATTGAACATTTGTTTTTTGAGGGCACATTTTACAATTTGTACAGTGCGCTCTGCTGCACCATTCGAAGCAGGATGGTATGGTGGAACCTTGGTATGTTTCACACCATTTTTGCTTGTGAATTGTGCAAATTCTTCTGAACGAAATTGTGGTCCATTATTCGAAACAATCTCTTCAGGGAGGCCAAATGAAGAAAATAATTTTCGCAAAATGTCCAATGTTCTACTTGTTATTTTCCACATTGGAAACACCTCAATCCACTTCGAATGGCTATCAATCACAATGAACAATTGTTGTCTTTCTAACTCAGCAAAATCAATATGTAACCTTTGCCGCAACCTGGGAGGCCATTTCTGTGGCTGTAATGGTACTGGTGGTGGTTGCTTGCTTACTGATTGACATGTCGTACACTGATTCACGATGTACTCTATATCTTTATCAAGACCTGGCCACCATAAATAACTGCGTGCAAAACTCTTGGTCAAGCACATTCCCAGGTGCTGGTTATGGAGGTCTAATAATTTGGACCTGAATTTATTTGGTATAACCACTCTTGCACCCCACATGATACAATCTTTATCGAGTGATAATTCATTCCTACGAATGAAGAATGGATGTGTATCTTTGTCTGTTACCTGGTTTGGCCATCCATTTGCAATATACTCATACACCTTTGAAATCACTGGGTCATGTTTGGTTGCTCTACCAATCTCTTCAGCTGTGACTGGCAGTTCAACAATGTATGAAAAATAAAACACTTCTTCCCTATTGGGTGTAACTTGTGATGGGGAAGGCAATCTAGACATTACATCAGCATTACTGTGATCAGCTGATCGTCTGCATTCAATATCATATGTATATGCTGACAAAATCAAAGCCCATCTCTGCATTCGGGCTGCAGCTAATGTTGGAACTGGGGACTTTGGATGGAGGATTGTTGTTAGGGGCTTATCCGCAATGATGGTAGATCACTGCTGTGTCCTATATAGTTCACCGACTGATTGGAAATTCAGATCGGGCTGATCTTTTCTAATCGTTTCACTGTATGATCAACAAAGTCAATTTCTGACTCTTGGCCCGACAAGCTTGGGGACTATTTGGCATGCCCTATGGAGGTTGGATGTTTTGCTGGATGGAAAGAAAAAATTGGACACCGGAATCACCACACACCATTCTTGTGATCATGATTTATTTAAGAACAGCAAAGGTCACGGAGCAGTGTACCACCGTCACCGGTCAATAAAGGGTGCACAGGAGCGGCAAGAGACCGTGGAGCGATGTGACTGGGGCCCAGGAGAGGTGAGGGCCCAGGGGCAGCATGGCCCAGCCCACACTGCGATATGTGTGCGCACTAGGTTCATGCAGTAGAGCATGTCTCCAGTCGCCTTGGGTAATCCTTGCCACTGGACCAAAACCTAGCTCTGTCATGCCTGTGTGGTGGCTGGTGTGCAGTGGTCACCACACATTAAAAAAATCCACGCACAAGCATCTTCCACCCTTCAGGATATAGGGACCTGAAATATTAGGTCCTTCATTGAAACACCTATGAACTCATTTCTTTTTGGCATGGAAGCAGGTCATCCTCAATATGAGGGACTGCCTATGATGATGAATTGGCACAGTCTGAGTGCCTAAAGCTAAAATCTTTCATATTCTTGGGGAGGGGGTGGTAGAAATGTGTAGTTTAAACTTTTAGAGGTAACTCCCTCACATATAATCAATGGCTGGTTACAGCCTTCAGTCGCCTGAGGAAGAGAGTGTTCGAAGACCAGTGTTAGATCTCTTAATTTCCAATGAAATACGAACTCCGATGGTAGTTTTTAATACTGGCAGAGAGCAACAAACTGCTGGCTGATTGCCAGTTTCTTTGTCTTACTGAGACACATGGTCAAAATGGCTGTATTTTATACTTGGATCAATTTACAGAAAAGAACTCGCCTTCTTTGACCTTATTGGCTCAATCAATATTCTTTTAATGTTTTAATTGGCTCGCTACCCAAGGTCCGAAAATGTCAAGGTGATTGATGAGTTAATGCAACATGCTGAGCAGCACGTAGCAGCTTTGACTTGGGGGTCTGTGAATTTTCAAAGCCTGTCTAAATGAGCCTGTTTGAATACTCTTATCAACCAGGCCCTCAAATCTGGCACCAAGCTTATGGTCGACAGGGCTGTAGTGATACCCGCCCTCGTGTATGGCTCAGAGATGTGGACCATGTACAGTAAACGCCTCAAATCGCTGGAGAAATACCACCAACGATGTCTCTGCAAGATCCTGCAAATATCCTGGGAGGACAGATGCACCAACGTCACTGTCCTCGATCAGGCCAACATCCCAGCATCGAAGCACTGATCACACTCGACCAGCTCTGTTGGGTGGGCCACGTTGTCCACATGCGCAACACAATACTCCCAAAGCAAGCGCTCTACTCGAAACTCCTACATGGCAAGCGAGTTCCAGGTGGGCAGAGGAAACGTTACAAGGGCACCCTCAAAGCCTCCCTGATAAAATGCAACATCCCCACCGACACCTCGGAGTTCCTGGCCAAAGACCGCCCTAAGTGGAGGAAGTGCATCCAGGAGGGCGCTGAGCACCTCGAGTCTTGTCGCTGAGAGCATGCAGGAACCAAGCACAGGCAGCGGAAGGAGCGTGTGGCAAACCGGACTCCCCACCCACCCTTTCCTTCAACCACTGTCTGTCCCACCTGTGACAGAGACTGTAATTCCCGTATTGGACTGTTCAGTCACCTGAGAACTCACCTTTAGAGTGGAAGCAAGTCTTCCTCGATTTCGAGGGACTGCCTATGATGATGATGACAGCTTCAGTGTTCTGTGTGAGGACACTTTCCCTGAATGGACTGTAACCTTTGTGAACTGAACCATGTGATTTTCCTTCTGTCATGCAGAGTTAGTGCAGTCCAGAAAGAAACACTGCCCTACTTAGCGATAATGTTTACTGAAAGTTTAGCAGGATTTCCACTCCATCTGTCAATCCATAAAATATCTCATCCTGTACTTGCTTTATACAGGTGAAAATTACTGATAGGTTTATTGATTAGATGATTAACAGATGCAATTATATAAACATACACATTTTTCTCGGCTGCTTGTCACAAACTCTTGAAGTGACCCAGTACCCAGTCTCCATGCTTACGTCACACTTGTATGGAGTTCTTGCAGCAAATGTCTTATCAGTCACTGCCAGAATTGATGACCACTGAAAGATTCTATTTTGTATCTTATGATTACTTTGAAGACAGGGCTGGAACAACAGCACTGACGTGAGCAATATTACATCACACTATCATGAAGACAATCCCATAAAATGTTCAAGACAAGGCAAACCATATCTGGTCGAGATTATGGTGTGTTTTCACAGGCAAAAGAATAATGGGAACAAATTTATGTGTGGCATCAGTCCATTATAAACAGTTGTTTGTTAAAGGATTTGAGCTTTTGCACTAACGAGGGCAAGTTAACTAAATAAGAATCTTTCCTAAGGAAATTACATGGAAGAGTAACTAAAGTCTGTGATAAAGCAGATGGTTTGATGAATTAACTGGCTTAATGAACCAAATGACCGTTTCAGTGTTAATGCTAATTCGGAAGGAGCACTTGCCCTTTTGAAAAAGATATCTTTCGTTTATTTATTTATTTATTTATTTTTTTTGAAATTCGTAGCCAATCGTTCCAATTCTTTGTCAAATCACAAACGCCAGAGGTCACCTTGCACACGCCAAGGATCACTCTGCGCCAATGCTCTTAGCCAAAAGGCCTAGAGCCACTGCACCGTTCCTGGAAGTACTGCAATACCAGGTTCGTTTATACTTGAAAATCAACCACCAGACGTTTTCAATCTAATTCGTGAACACCACATTTGTAGCCAGGTAACAAATGATGGCATTGAGTTTGGTGAGTTGTGGAGTTAACGGCAGGAACCCTGTATTTAATGTAACTGTGAAGCAGCCCATGGATTTCATGTCAATTGATGGATCATTTTAAGATATTGACTGTATGACAAGACTTGGGAACATTTGTGACCACATTTTTAAGCAGGTTTCTGACCTATGTAGTTCACGTGATGCCTTTCACTATATCTTATATTTGGCATGCGTTCGATGCGACATTGTATTATAGCTATACTCATTTGAATATAAATTGGAATTAACTTGGGAGTGGTGGAATATGCGGAGATACTTTATGTATCTGTTTTTGTAAAACAATTTTGTTTTTTAAATGAAGTCTTAAAATATACAAATTATGAACATCGGGCCTTGTGTGAAATGAAAATATTTGTGGGCTTTAAATATGAGATATTGGTCAAATATCAAGTGTTGTATTACATCTTTGTGTAAACATTTTCTTTTGACATTATTTAAACTAAACATTCTTGTGTAAGCAATTGCTGCAATATTTGGCTAAAGAGCTCCTGTGTAAAGCTGTTGCGTGAACCTCTGATTACATCCTGCGATCGTCAGTCGCTTTGCATCCCAGAAATGGTTAAATGTTTTTTCACATAAAATCTCTGGTTTACTGCCTCCTTAGGGAAATAGAACTGCATGCTCAGCAACAAATGCTCACTCAGTACAATAACCCACTGCTATGTACCAATTCTAATTGGTGTGAATAATCCAAACCAGCAGTTACATATCCTAGTTAAAATCAGGAAGGCAATAATTGGTCAAATGCTCTGCTCGTTGAACAGGATTTCTTCATTGCCCGCGCTGGATGTTAAAGCTGTTTTTACGATGGGGGCTTGAGACATTGAATTGTCTGTATCCATCACTTTATTACAGTACTTGATGCCTGTTATTAATCTTTCTGTCGCACCCTTTGGTTTGATGCAATATACACCCAAAGTCACGTCCTCGCAGATGGGGGAGAGTCACTGAAATATGTGTCAATACTGAAAAATCCCTGGGTTTATTTCACAAGTGTGTATTGGCTGTATGATTGAATTTGATGTTTATCATAAATAGTGATTAATGTACATCGTTTTATTATATGTTTCAATGTGAATAGTGGTGGAATTTTAAAAGTCCAACATTCTCTGTAATCCTGCTGGTGGTTACCATAGTGACGAGGCTTCAGGATGTGCTGTGACGTATGTGCACAGGAGGATAGCCAGGTTTTCAGGCGTACAGCACATGGCAGGGAGTGTGAGTGATATTTTCAGAAGTGTGTAATTTTTCACTGTTGTGAAGCATCATTGGTAGGGACTGTGAACGTGTATAATTAGAAAAAAACACTTTCTTCAGTTGTAACTCATAATTGTACATAACTTATACAATACCTGATCGTGTCTGGTTGGTGTTGTGCCCAGTGAAATGCAAAGAAAATTCAATAGATTATGGTTTTAGTAGGTCACTTGTCTACCTTTAGTCCCGATGGTATGCATGGGATTATATGTGTGCTTTAAAAGATTTCTGACAAGTTGTACAGAGAGAGGGTTCTGTGGCTATAACTGGTCGTGTGCACGCTTTCTTGGTCCTCACCCCCCTCCCCCCCCCGTCGCCTCTCTCTCCTCCTCTCCCCCCGCCTCTCGCAAACTGTACGTTCATTTGGCCCAGTCTCACTTGGAGTTCAGTGCAGAGGGGCTGGGTTGCTTTGGCCACTGATGGATTATTTTGTCAGTGCCTTAAACTTTAAAACAATCCCCTTTGAACATTGGCTCGGCTGTTTCTAATCAGCCAGCAGGGTTGCCATTTTACTCCTCCGCTGCTAACTCTTGTTCTGCTTTTGCATTGGATGGCGGGAATGAAGAGACCTACAGAATTGTGCAACTACACCAGGAATGTTCATGATGTCCGCTAACAGGTTAATCATTTCACTAAAGGGATTTTTTAAATTGGGTTACAAAAAGGTTAGCAATGGGTTTTCAATTGAATTATTAGTGTAAAAAACTGATCTAAAATTGGTGGTCCAAATAGTACAAACAACAACAGCCTGTATTTATATAGCGCCTTTAATGTAGTAAAACATCCCAAGGCGCTTCACAGCAGTGTTATAAGACCAGGCAGATAAATTTGACACCGAGCCACAAAAAAATTACGGCAGATGACCAAAAGCTTGTTTAAAGAGGTAGGTTTTAAAGAGTGTCTTAAAGGAGGAAAGAGAGGCGGAGAGGTTTAGGGAGGGCGTTCCAGAGCCTAGGGCCCAAACAGCTGAAGGCACGGCCACCATTGGTTGAGCAGTTTTAAGCAGGGATGCTCGAGGGCAGAATTTGAGGAGCGCAGACATCTCATGGGATTGTGAGGCTGAAAGAGATTAGAGAGATGGGGAGGGGCAAGGCCATGGAAGGATTTGTAAACAAGATGTGAATTTTGAAATCGAGATTTAACCAGGAGCCAATATAGTTCAGCGAGCATAGGGGTGATGGGCTGCCGAGTTTTGGATGACCTCAAATTTATGTAGTGTAGAATGTGGAAGGCCGGCCAGGAGTGTGTTGGAGTAGCCAAGTCTCGAGGTAACAAAAGCATGGATGAGGGTTTCAGCAGCAGAAGAGCTGAGGCAGGGGCAGAGGCGGGCAATGTTACGGAGGTGGAAATAGGCGGTTTTAGTTATGGCGCGGATAGGTGGCCGGAAGCTCATTTCGAGGTCAAATATGATGCCTGGGTTGGGAACAGTCTGGTTTAGCCTCAGACAGGTGCTAGGGAGAGAGATGGAGTCAGTGGTTAGGGAACGCAGTTAGTGGCGGGGACCAAAGACAACGGCTTCGGTCTTCCCAATATTTAATTGGAGACAATTTCTGCTCATCCAGTAAACGCAAGATTATTGTTAGTATCTCATTTAATCCCCCTTTATATAATCATATATTTCCTTTATTTTAATACATTACAGATATTTAAGACTCCTATTTTGGTTCATTTTGAACAGATCTGTTTTAGCCAAGGTTAAGACTCCACCGTATCAATGAGAAATCATTTCTAATGGTCTTGGTTTTTGAAACCTTTTCTGACTCCAGTTATAACTCTTATTCAGGACTCTCTTAGAACAGATTTGCAAAGAAAAAATTGTAAAAACAAAATATGATTGAGTAAGAAGTATGCTTGGCTGTAACACTCTTGAATTGCTGTCAAACCCAGCTTTGCTCTCATAGCTTACACCTTATTCAGGCTGCACCTCGAAGTCACTGCAGACATAATTTGTTCACACTTAAATATCTGACCTAAAAATAATTCCCCTCTCACAAGATTTTTCTCATTACAGTCGATTCCTTGCAACTCTACCCGAATCTTTGTGATTATCGAAGTGAAAGATATCAGTAACACTCAGCAAGTCAGGGACAGCTTCTGTGGAGAGAAGCAAAGTGAATGTTTCAGGCATTGCCTTCTGAACCAGCAAATAATACAGAGGAACAGCTTATAACAATGAACAGAACGAGGGAAAGAGTAGTGGGGAGTAAAAATCCAGGTACATAAAAGAAAAAGACAAGCTGTGAAGCAATTGCTGGAGAACAAAAGCTGGCTAACTGACAGTGAAAATAGCATGAGACAAAGGGAGGCTTGATGAGAGGAATTAGAGAAATAAATGACATGAGACCCCGATGGAAGAAAAAGGACAAATCATCAGGGGTCCAGAGTTGAGCCCACCCTGGTGGGGATGTACTGATGGGGACCCCTCTCTGCTTTCTCTCCACAGATGCTGGTCCTGATTTTCAAAGTGTTCCCAGCATTTTCTGTGTTGCTTTCAGATGTCCCACATCTATATTATTTTGTGCTTTGAAATATGTCCGTGCCGGTGGGAATAAAACACTTGCACTTTTAGCCTGCAGTGACAGTGTCATTATGCAAGTTCAAGCTCCTGTTCTAGTTTTGCAGGACCCTCCATTCTGATCTCCACCTGGCACTGCAACTGCACACAGTGGCCTTCCTGTTCCCCACTCGAGGCATCGGCATTTTAAACTTGAGACATGAACGGATGGTATTTGAATTCGGAGTGCTACCCAACCCCGATAACATGTGCAACCTTTAAACATCATGGATGTAAAATAAGACATCTGTCGCTCTTCACAGGGGGAATCCGATTTCCAATTCAAATTGAAGAAATGTCCGACTTATTTTAGGTCTCTTTTAGAAATATTTTGCGTGTTTTAAAAAATTTGATCCGGGATGTGGACGTCGCTGGCAAGGCCGGCATTTATTGCCCATCCCTAATTGCCCTTGAGAGGGTGAGCCACCGCCTTGAACCGCTGGAGTCCGTGTGGTGAAGGTGCTCCCACAGTGCTGTTAGGGAGGGAGTTCCAGGATTTTGACCCAGCGATGATGAAGGAAAGGCGATATATTTCCAAGTCAGGACTTGGAGGGGAACGTGGAGGTGGTGGTGTTCCCATGCACCTGCTGCCCTTGTCCTTCTAGGTGGTAGAGGTCACGGGTTTGGGAGGCTCTGCCGAAGAAGCCTTGGCGAGTTGCTGCAGTGCATCTTGTAGATGGTACACACTGCAGCATGGTGCACCGGTGGTGGAGGGAGTGAATGTTGAAGGTGGTGGATGGGCTGCCAATCAAGTGGGCTGTTTTGTCCTGGATGGTGTCGAGCTTCTTGAGTGTTGCCGGAGCTGCACTCATCCAGGCAAGTGGAAAGTATTCCATCACCCTCCTGACTTGTGCCTTGTAGATGGTGGAACGGCTTTGGGGTGTCAGGAGGTGAGACACTCGCCGCAGAATACCCAGCCTCTGACCTGCTCTTGTAGCCGCAGTATTTATGTGGCTGGTCCAGTTAAGTTTCTGGACAATAGTGACCCCAGCTTTCCGGGAGGCCTGCAATGTGTGTGGGTCAGTAAATCAATGGGCGATCCATTGTAATGATTGAAGATGATCTGTGATCAAATCTCTTATCTCCAGTCACGTCATAAACAAACCAAAAGTCAATAAACTTCGGACAGCAGCTAATATTTGTGGAGCACGTATGGCAACTGTTGGGGTCGCTCCCCCACACTGCGAACGGGAGACAGGTAACCTTTGGCCTTCAGAGAGTAGCGCTGCAAAGAGCACATTGCACTAGACAATCCCCGCCACGCTGATGATAATGAGCAGGCAGGAACAACATGGCGGCACTGCCGTTAGCCTTGGCCACCAATGTTACCGGCAGGTTTCCAGCGTTCCGTAGTTTCTAGGCCCTAATGTGTAAAGGTGGAGCAATGTTCCACCTCCCAGTACTGAGTGGAAACATTCACCAAATACAACGCGTCAAACCCAGCACACCTATTTGAATAAATGGATGTGTGATCCAAGTAATGTTGTCCTTAAATTAACATTTCAAAGTTTTTTTTCTAAAGTTATGGTAAAGTTCAGACACTTAGGGCTAGAATTTGATCCAAAACCGCCGTATTTCTGCCCAAATAACCGCTAAGATTATTCAATTAAGGTCAGCGGAAAATTGATCAAAAAATGGAAAAAATTCCGCCCGGTGGGAAAAATGGTGTTCCACACGGATTCTTGGCGGAAAGTGCGATCCTGGTCAACTTGAGCGGTACTTAATCAAAATTTAGTCCGAGGCTGCGAGTTGGGCCTAGGGAGGGGGGAACACACAAAATATTTTTCCCAGAAACAAAAATCGGAAAACATTCACAGGACCATTGAATTGCTGCAGAAGAATGTAAAAAACCTTTCACTTGCCTTTTTGTGCAGGGTTTCATACCTACCGCCCAGCTCCGGCTGCTTTCTTCTGGGTCTTTTATTTCCTCAGCTGCTGAACACCGCTCTCACCAAACTCGGGCGCTGGGGGTGTTCCAGTGTTGCATGCTGGCAGTCCGCTTCCCAGGGATACCGCCGAGAAAGCGGGCAGGAATGCTGATCAAATTCCAGCCCATGCTGCAGTATGTCACATTTAATTTTAAGTCGAAATTCAGCAAACACTTAATATTTCCTGCTTGGGTTTTTAATGTAAAGAAGAATTTTCAGTGCCATACACATTGAAACCATCCTTCATGCAGTTTGATCTTTTCCAAGATACTGTCACCAATTATAACATTTTAAGGATATTTGCTTCTAACATGATCCCACATTTCCAGACATCAGTCCTACATCCCTTTCACATTATATTTGAATGAAGTTTTAAGAGGATTCTTGCTTTAAAATGTCTTAATCATAGAGGTTACATTTCATAAAGATCTTGATTTGCATTTTGTCTAGTAGTCCAAAGTTGTGACGTTTTTTCCTGTCTAAAGATACCTCAGGCTAGTTTTGCTTCATTGTGCCAAATAACGAAAACTACGTGAGCGAGGAGCTGGATCTTCAGAAATGCACGTTTCCCCAATGATTACACTTTTGGTGATTCACAAAGCTATGATGGATTCTAACTCTGAGAATATGGATTGTAACATAATACCTCGTTTACATTGTTAAATATTTGAAAGAACTCTGGTTAGTGAAAGTGTAAGCATTGTTGGACGTGTCCTGGGAGAATGTAAGTGCCGCTTTACAGCTCTCTCAGGCCGCCGCTCCTCGCATGCAAGTAGCATCTTCATTTCTACTTAGCTTCTTTCAAAAATAATGCTTTCCCTTTTTCCAGGTATATGTCACAAAGTAAGCACGCTGAAGCGAGGGAACTTATGTATTCTGGGGCACTGCTCTTCTTCAGTTACAGTCAGGTAAGATCTGTTTTCACAAATTACATAAATTGAAAATCTTGACTGGTTTGAGGGCTCTGCTAAAATATCGTGCTAACAATGATCTAATCATTTGGTGTTCTTTTAGCGTTGAAAATGACTGCAGTTATTCAGGAAATGGTAAGATGCTATATAAATGCAAGTTCGTTCTTCCCACCTTTTTTTCCCTTGGCTTCATTTTAAGCTTTGCCAATAACCCAAAGTATTCAAATATATTGAGTCAGTTTAGTGGATAGGTTGTTGGGCAAGGCACCCAAAATATTGCTGCACCATAACTTTTGGATGTCAGAAGTCTGTTATAGTGTGTATTCATGTTTACTTTCTGAAGCTGAGCGCTTTCTCCCAAGATATTAATGTTTGTGTTTTCTTGGTACAGCTAAATAGTGCTGCTGATTTATCGATGCTAGTGTTAGAGTCCTTGGAAAAGTCAGAAGCAAAGGTTACAGATGAACTCTTAGGTATGTAAAATGTTAACACTCTTATGCTCTAACAACATTTCTACAGAGATTCCAATAATAAAATGTAATTAATATTAGTTTCATGACAGAAATAGAAGAAAATGAATGGTATGCCATCTTCACAATGAGTTATATTTATTTTCTATTTTGGAATCCGATCTTCCGGCTGCTTACTATTAGTTGAGTTCCTTAGAAGCGGAAACCGGCATTTTTGCATGTGGAGTGACTGATGTAAGCACAAGAAATAATTCACAGGCTGATGGGCATGACTAGCAGACCGTGCACATTCCCTGCCAGTGTCCCAGCGGCTCGGTTAGTAATTGCAGTGCTTGGTGTGGTGTTGAAGCATACAGACCAAGTCGGTCCAAAGTTCAGTGCCTGGTCGATGCTGAACTTGTTATTTACAGCCAGTCTGTTAGTGGGGCACTATAATTGGTTTCTGTACGGATTGCGGAGGGAAAAGCCAGTTCGGATCTGCTCCCTGCTGCTAGAAAATGAATGTGTGTGGATGCCAGCTGGAGTAGGATTGGGTAGAGCTGATTCCCTTCCACCTTTGTTCATACGCTTTCTGTACGGATTGACACGTTGCAAACAGCAAAGAAAAATGATGTGGAAGAAATGAAAGACTGAAGAATGATGGACACATGGGGGCAGAGATTTTGACTTTTTTCTGATGTATTTTGTTTTAGTAAGAAATGTGTTATTGTTCAGAAATCACCAGATGCTCTTTTCTGAAAAAGTAGAAATGCTTTTAAAGGGATAAAATAGTTCAGACAGAGATATGATAGATGTCGCTTAGATATAGTGATTTATTTTTCTTCCCTTTTTTCACAAAGTTCAACTTACAAGCCTATTTAATTTGTGAGAAAGCTGGATGCATTTGATAAATATGTAAGGATTACTGTCAATGTTCCTTCTCTTTTTTTTGTACTGAGCGGGCCACAAACACTTTTGAGTCTGTGGGCAAAATTTACAACAACAACACTAAAAGCATATATGCCGTCATAAGAACATAAGAAATAGGAGCAGGAGTAGGCCATACGGCCCCTCAAGCCTACTCCGCCATTCAACACGATCATGGCTGATCCGATCAAGGACTCGGCTCCACTTTCCTGCCCGCTCCCCATAACCCCTTATTCCTGACTACTATGTGTGCATGAAGTGTGTCCAGCTGCACCTCCTGACAGACCGCATTGCAGCACTGGAGCTGCACATGGATTCACTCTGGAGCATCCGTGATGCTGAGGATGTTGTGAATGGCATGTTTAGTGAGTTGGTCACACCGCAGGTAAAGGTTACACAGGCAGATAATGGGTGACCATCAGGCACAGCAGGAGTAGGAAGGTAGTGCAGGGGTTCCCTGCGGTCATCTCCCTCCAAAACAGATATACTGCTTTGGATATTGTTGGGGGAGATGGCTCACCAGGGGAAGGCAGCAGCAGCCAAGTTCATGGCACCGTGGGTGGCTCTGCTGCACAGGAGGGCAGGAAAAAGAGTGGGAGAGCTATAGTGGTAGGGGATACTATTGTAAGGGGAATAGATAGGCGTTTCTGCGGCCGCAATCGAGACTCCAGGATGGTACGTTGCCTCCCTGATGCAAGGGTCAAGGATGTCTCGGAGCGGCTGCAGGGCATTTTGGAGGGGGAGGGTGAACAGCCAGTTGTCGTGGTGCATATAGGTATCAACGATATAGGTAAAAAACGGGATGAGATCCTACAAGCTGAATTTAAGGGCTAGGACCTCAAAGGTAGTAACCTCAGGATTGCTACCAGTGCCACGTACTAGTCAGAGTAGAAATAGCAGGATAGTTAAGATGAATGTGTGGCTTCAGGAATGGTGCAAGGGGGAGGGATTCAAATTTCTGGGGGAGGTGGGACCAGTACAAACCGGGCGGTCTGCACCTGGGCAGGACTGGAACCAATGTCCTTGGGGGAGTGTTTGCTAGTGCTGTTGGGATGGTTTAAACTAATATGGCAGGGGGATGGAAATCTATGCAGGGAGACAGATGGAAGTAAAATGGGGGCAGAAGCAAAAGGTAGAAAAGAGATAAGAAAAAGTAGAGGGCAGAGAAATCAAAGGCAAAAATCAAAAAAGCCCACATTACAACATAATTCTAAAAGGACAGTGTGTTTAAAAAAAACAAGTCTGAAGGCTCTGAGTTTCAATGCGAGGAGCATATGTAATAAGGTGGATGAATTAACTGCGCAGATAGCTGTTGACGGATATGATGTAATTGGGATTACGGAGACATGGCGCCAGGGTGGCCAAGGCTGGGAACTCAACATCCAAGGGTATTCAATATTCAGGAAGGATAGACAGAAAGGAAAAGGAGGTGGGGTAGCATTGCTCCTTAAAGAGGAGATTAACGCAATAGTAAGGAAGGACATTAGCTTGGATGATGTGGAATCTATATGGGTAGAACAGCGGAACACCAAAGGGCAGAAAACGTTAGTGGGAGTTGTGTACAGACCACCAAACAGTGGTAGTGAGGTTGGGGATGGCATCAAAGAACAAAATTAGGGGTGCGTGCAATAAAGATATAGTAGTTATCATGGGTGACTTTAATCTACATACAGATTGGGCTAACCAACCTGGTAGCAATACGGTGGAGGAGGATTTCCTGGAGTGTCTAAGGGATGGTTTTGTAGACCAATATGTCGAGGAACTAACTAGAGAGCAGGCCATCCTAGACTGGGTCTTGTGTAATGAGAGAGGACTAATTAACAATCTTGTTGTGCGAGGCCCCTTGGGGAAGAGTGACCATAATATGGTAGAATTCTTCATTAAGATGGAGAGTGACACAGTTAATTCAGAGACTAGGGTCCTGGACTTAAAGAAAGGTAACTTCGCTGACATGAGACGTGAATTGGCTAGGATAGACTGGCGAATGACATTTAAAGGGTTGACGGTGGA
This sequence comes from Pristiophorus japonicus, assembly GCF_044704955.1. Taxonomy (NCBI): domain Eukaryota; kingdom Metazoa; phylum Chordata; class Chondrichthyes; family Pristiophoridae; genus Pristiophorus; species Pristiophorus japonicus. The sequence continues at coordinate 104,464,397 of NC_091991.1, read as the reverse complement.
TAGGCAATGGCAGACATTTAAAGATCACATGGATGAACTTTAACAATTGTACATCCCTGTCTGGAATAAAAATAAAACGGGGAAGGTGGCTCAACCGTGGCTAACAAGGAAAATTAGGGATTGTGTTAAATCCAAGGAAAAGGCATATAAATTGGCCAGAAAAAGCAGCAAACCCGAGGACTGGGGGAAACTTAGAGTTCAGCAGAGGAGGACAAAGGGTTTAATTAAGAGGGGCAAAATAGAGTATGAGAGTAAGTTTGTAGAGAACATAAAAGCTGACTGCAAAAGCTTCAATAGATATGTGAAGAGACAAAGATTAGTGAAGACAAATGTAGGTCCCTTGCAGTCAGAATCAGATGAATTTATAATGGGGAATAAAGAAATGGTAGCCCAATTGAACAAATGCTTTGGTTCTGTCTTCACTAAGGAAGACACAAATAACCTTCCGGAAATACGAGGGGTTCGAGGGTCTAGCGAGAAGGAGGAACTAAAGGAAATCCTTATTAGTCAGGAAATTCTGTTCGGGAAATTGATGGGATTGCATCCCAGAGTAGTAAAGGAAGTGACCCTAGAAATAGTGGATGCATTGGTGGTCATTTTCCAACATTCTATCGACTCTGGATCAGTTCCTATGGAGGGTAGCTAATGTAACCCCACTTTTTAAAAAAGGAGGGAGAGAAAAAACAGGGAATTGTAAACCGGTTAGCCTGACATTGGTATTGGGGAAAATGTTGGAAACAATTATGAAAGATGTAATAGCAGCGCATTTGGAAAGCAGTGACAGGAATGGTTCAAGTCGGCATGTATTTATGAAAGGGAAATCATGCTTGAGAAATGTTGTAGAACTTTTTGAGGATGTAACTAGTAGAGTGGACAAGGGAGAACCAGTGGATGTGATGTATTTGGACTTTCAAAAGGCTTTTGACAAGGTCCCACACAAGAGATTAGTGTGCAAAGTTAAATTACATGGGATTATATATTGACGTGGATAGAGAACTGGTTGGCAGACAGGAAGCAGAGAGTCGGAATAAACGGGTCCTTTTCAGAATGGCAGGCAGTGACTAGTGGAGTACTGCAAGTTTCCGTGCTGAGACCCCAGTTATTTACAATATTATATTAATGATTTGGAGGAAGGAATTGAATGTAATATCTCCAAGTTTACAGATGACAGTAAGCTGGGTGGCAATGTGAGCTGTGAGGAGGATGCTAAGAGGCTGCAGGGTGACTTGGACAGGTTAGGTGAGTGGGCAAATGCATGGCAGATGCAGTATAATGTGGATAAATGTGAGGTTATCCACTTTGGTGGCAAAAACACGAAGGCAGAATATTATCTGAACGGTGACAGATTAGGAAAAGGGGAGGTGCAACGAGACCTGGGTGTCATGGTACATCAGTCATTGAAAATTGGCATGCAGGTACAACAGGCGGTGAAGAAGGCAAATTGTATGATAGCCTTCATAGCGAGATGATTTGAGTATAACAGCAGTTGTACAGGGCCTTGATGAGGCCACACCTTGAATATTGTGTACAGTTTTGGTCTCCTAATCTGAGGTAGGACATTCTTGCTATTGAGGGAGTGCAGCAAAGGTTCACCAGACTGATTCCCGGAATGGCAGGACTGACATATGAAGAAAGACTGGATCGACTAGGCTTATATTCACTGGAATTTAAAAGAATGAGAGGGGATCTCATAGAAAAATAAAATTCTGACGTGATTGGACAGGTTAGATGCAGGAAGAATGTTCCCAATGTTGAGGAAGTCCAGAACCAGGGGTCACAGTCTAAGGATAAGGGGTAAGTCATTTAGGACTGAGATGAGGAGAAACTTCTTCACTCAGAGAATTGTGAACCTGTGGAATTCTCTACCACAGAGAGTTGTTGAGGCTAGTTTGTTAGATATATTCAAAAGGGAGTTAGATGTGGCCCTTACGGCTAAAAGAATCGAGGGGTATGGAGAGAAAGCAGGAATGGGGTACTGAAGTTGCATGATCAGCCATGATCATATTGAATGGTGATGTAGGTTCGAAGGGCCGAATGGCCTACTCCTGCACTTATTTTTTATGTTTTATGTTTCCCTTATCGGATAAGAAACTGTCTATCTCTGTCTTAAATTTATTCAATGTCCCAGCTTCCACAGCTCTCTGAGGCAGCGAATTCCACAGATTTACAACCTTCTGAGAGAAGAAATTCCTCCTCATCTCAGTTTAAATGGGCGGCCCCTTATTCTAAGATTATGCCCCCTAGTTCTAGTCTCCCCCATCAGTGGAAACATCCTCTCTGCATCCACCTTGTCAAGCCCCTTCATAATCTTACACATTTCAATAAGATCACCTTTCATTCTTCTGAATTCCAATGAGTAGAGGCCCAACCTACTCAACCTTTCCTCATAAGTCAACCCCCTCATCCTCGGAATCAACTTAGTGAACCTTCTCTGAACTGCCTCCAAAGCAAGTATATCCTTTCCTAAATATGGAAACCAAAACTGCACGCAGTATTCCAGGTGTGGCCTCACCAATACCCTGTATAAATGTAGCAAGACTTCCCTGCTTTTATACTCCATCCCCTTTGCAATAAAGGCCAAGATTCTATTGGTCTTCCTGATCACTTGCTGTACCTGCATACTAACCTTTTGTGTTTCATGCACAAGTACCCCCAGGTCCCGCTGTACTGCAGCACTTTGCAATCTTTCTCCATTTAAATAATAACTTGCCCTTGCCATCCACCACCTCTTCACTATTTACTATATAATCCATAATCTCCAAAATTGTACTCCCTATACCCAAGTCCAAGTCATTTATATATAACAAGTAAAGCAGTGTTCTTAATACCGACCCTGGGGGACCCCACTATATACTTCTCTCCAGTCAGAAAAACATCCGTTCACCTTCGCACCACTCTGCCTCCTGTCCCTTACCCAGTGTTAAACCAAAGTTACCACCATCCCTTTCACCATGTGTTTCTTTTTTCCGAATAAGTCTGTGTGGTACTTCATCATGCCTTTTGAAAGTCATCTACATCTACCACACTACCTTCAGCAACCCTCTCTGTTACTTAATCTAAGAACTTAGTCAGACACGATTTGCCTATAACAATCCCTTGTTAACCCATCTGAAGCACAGGAGCAGATTTAACATCTCATCCCAAAAACAAATAGACTGGATATTGTTGGTGGAAGGAAGACACTTGCTGAACCAAATAACTTGTTCTGTTAACTTTTATTCTTACACCAGACATGAGCAATAACTTTGTTTCCAACATTTGTGAGAAACTAAAGCTGGCGTTAACGTGCACCCTGCAAACGTTAACCCGCCTTTAGTACTCAAATTACCTCTTGGGTTACACTATCAGTTTTTCATTGAAGTGGGCCCAAAACCAGTTTCCATGGGAGCAAAAGCGCTTCTAGAACTACGGCCTAATTTAAGATTAAAAAGTGCTTCCTCCTCCCACCTCAGTATTGTTTAGCTTTAATCAGACACACATTCACATCAACATTTCCAGTTCAGGACCATCTTCTTGGGTTACATGTCCACAGCTCACCTGTGTCTTCGTTGCACTGCATCATTTGAAATGTGAAACATAGAAAACATGTTTTGCTTGAAGAGGTTCACCAAGACACTCGCTTCCAGAGATCGAGATAACTCAAAAAAATAAATAAATGTATTCCAACTCCCCCTGGTACCCAGAGATACCCCCCCCCCCCCCCACACCACCAGGATCTGGAGCGGGTCAGGTCCAGTAGGTGTGGGGGTTCTGGGCGGAGCTGCGCTAACGTGGAGAGCGGTTGACTGAAAATGAGCTAACACCGAGCCCGCCTGGTGCCGTGCCTAATCTGCTGCACCCCGCCCCGCCCCACCCCGCTCTGTTAGTTGTTTGGAGTTATGTTGAGTATGTATTAAATCTTTATTTTCTACACCTATATCTGGGCTGCTGTATAATGTGACGGTGGGCAATGATGTATCCAGGCACTCATTGGGATGGCCAGGGAAAGTAGAATTTCAAGGCTCGTGGGGATGAAATTATCGGAATCGTTCAGCAATCAGACGAGCCTGGACTTTCTTTGCAGGGTTGGGATGGCGACAACACCTTCTGGGTGGCTAAGGATGCTACTCCTCCTCCTCTTGCTGCTGCGCCTCCTCCTGCGCTGTTACTGCTGGTTCAGCCTCCAGGTTATGCAGCATGCAGCAGACGACCACAATGTTGGAAACCCATTAAGGCGAGTACTGCAATGCGCAACGAGAACGGTCCAGGCAATGGAACCTCTGTTTCAGCATGCCAATGCTGTGCTCAATAATGCACCTGGTCCCACAATGAATGTCATTGTAGGTATGCTCAGCCACAGTCCTGGGTTTGCCAAGTGGACAGGGGATATCCCTTATCCCCAAGCAGCCACCCACAGTCCTGTTTTGGGCCGGTGACAATGGTGGCCATACTCCTCGGCGCAGGATGAAAGCATCATGGGGGCTGCCTGGATACCTGCCGGGATCCTTCGCTGGTGGTTGCACACCAACTGAACATTCAGGGAGTGGTACCCCTTTCTGTTGATAAACACTTTGGAATGGTGTTGTGGCCCCCTGCACCCTGGGGAACCCTGCAATCCGCAGAAATCCAGCTTGGCGCTCTACCTCTTTCTCCCTGGTCATGGAGAAGGAGATATATTGCACTCTTCGCTTGTACAGTACATTGGTGACCTGTTGGATGGAGCGATGGGCGGAGAATTGTGATATGTTGGAGATGTCTTCAGTTGCAGATTGGAACGAGCCCGTTGCGTAAAAGCTCAACGCTATGGTCACTTTGGTCTCTACACTGAGCGCTGTCCTCAGCCTTGTGTGAGCCTCCAAATCTGGCTGAAGGACATTGCAGAGCTCGGTCAAGACGTCCTTGCTGAATCTCAGCCTCCTCACATATAGCTCGTTGCTGAGCAGTAGGAAGGAGAACTGGAGCCGGTACACCCTAGCACGGTAGGGCTTCCTTGGCAGAGGTATGTGCTATGCCACTCCCATGCCAGCTGGCTGATTACCTCCTCCCTCTTCCTCATTGTGTTGTACCGTTTCTGCAGGCTGCTGCTGGCAAAGCTCATCGCCCATGATCTGGTGAAGGGGGTCCGTGTACCTCGCCCCTCTCCTCACGCCATCTCCTTGCTGTCCAAGCCTCTGCGCGGTGATGTCTGCGGACATCTGCAGGCCCTTCTGTATGTTGGGCAGCCATGGCTTCTGCCTCCCTTGCCCACTGCCTCAGGACTTGTTGATCACGGCGACACCACCTCCTGCGTTCCTCCCTGTCTCTCACAATCTGGAGCAGGCGTTCTCCTGAATGGGTGGAAGCATGGCCCTCTCACTGACCACGAATAATTACAAAGAAGGAAAATCACATTTAACTCAGCAAGACGCTTCGAAGCCCTGCTGCCCTTTTTGAGATGTGGACCAAGCAGCTCCAAGATTTTTTGGAAGATCCTAGCAGATGAAAGATTTTTCCAACAGACAAGCACTCCCAAAATTGTTTTCCAAGAGCCAAGCAGCTCGCAGATTTTATGCACTCCCAAATACCTCCGAGAATTTTTTGCTCACCAGAAACACTCTCAGGACAGCGGCTGGCGCTCTCCCTATAAGCTGGCAGGGTACCGTCAGCTGAAGGACCGGCTTTTTGTCGCTAAAAATGGATCCAGCGGCGGAGCGGCAGCGATGCGCACTTTTAGCGTGTCAGCCCCACAGCGCCACGAGAGTCGGCGGTGGCCCACACCGCTGCAAGACCTTCCGGGCCGAATCTATGTCGGGGCAGCCCAAAGCAGTGGCTATTCGATTTTGACGAGTGGCCGCCGCAAACGGGCAGAAACGGTTCTTCCCGGGACTCTGAATTTCAGGGCTAGGGTCTGTTCACATCTGGGGTGTGACACTCTGTAAGGCACTTCTGATGGAGGGGTGCATTCAGAATGTTAACTTGCCTTTTCTCGTCACAGATGCTGATTGACTTGCTGAATATTTTCATGTTTAGCTTCAGACTGCCAGTATTGGCAGTTTCCTAAGTTGTTTATACTGCAGGATGTTTGCAGTGGCAAATAAAGATTTTGATTTTTTCTGAAAATTGTCAGTCTTCCCATATGAACTGGTCAATCTGTTCTGCACCAGCTCGAACTAGCTGTGCATCAGGCTGCAGGTCCTGTGTCGATGTCGGTGTTGCTGAAAGCAACTTGCCAGTGACCGCTGGCAGAAATAAAGACTTGGATTTCTATAGCACCTTTCACAACCTCACGTCGTCCAAAACACTTTACAGCCAATGAAGTACTTCTGAACTGTGGTCACTGTTGTAATGTAGTAAACACGGCAGCCAATTTGGGCACAGCAAGCTCCCACAAACAGTAATTTGATAACGATCAGATAATCTGTTTCAACAACAACTTGTATTTATAGAGCATCTTTATCGTAGTGAAACGTCCCAAGGCACTTCACAGGAGGATTATGAGATTAAAAAATTGTCACAGAGTAGAACTTAGTACAGGTGACCATCATCATAATTATAGGTAGTCCCTCGGAGTCGAGAAAGACTTGCTTCCACTTTAAAGTGAGTTCTCAGGTGACTGAGGAGTCCAATGCGGGAATTACAGTCTCTTATCACAGGTGGGGAAGACAGTGGTTGAAAGAAAGGGTGGGTGGGGAGTCTGGGTTGATGCACTCTCCTTCCGCTGTCTACGCCTGGTTTCTGCTTGTTCTCGGCGATGGGACTCGGCGCCCTCCTGGATGCTCTTCCTCCACTTTGGGCGGCCATGGGCCAGGGATTCCCAGGTGTCGATGGGGATGTTACACTTTATCAAGGAGGCTTTGAGGGTGTCCTTGAAGCGTTTCCTCTGCCTACCTGGGGCTCGCTTGCCGTGTCGAAGCTCCACATAGAGCGCTTGTTTTGGGAGTCTCGTATCGGGCATGCGGACGATGTGGCCCGCCCAACGGAGCTGATCGAATGTGGTCAATGCTTCGATGCTGGGGATGTTGGCCAGAGCGAGAACACTGACGTTGGTGCGTCTACCCTACCAATGGATTTGTAGCATCTTGCGGAGGCAGCGCTGGTGGTACTTCTCCAGCGTTTTGAGGTGTCTGCCCTATATATAGTCCACGTCTCTCAGTCATACAGGAGGGCGGGTATCACTGCAGCCCTGTAGACCATAAGCTTGGTACTGGATTTGAGGTCCTGGTCTTCAAACACTCTCTTCCTCAGGTGACTGAAGGCTGTGCTGACGCACTGGAAGCGGTGTTGGACCTCGTCGTCAATGTCTGCTCTTGCTGACAGTAGGCTCCCGAGGTATGGAAACTGGTCCATGTTGTCTAAGGCTTCGTCGTGGATTTTGATAATCGGGGGGCAGTGCTGTGTAGCAAGGTCTGGTTGGTGGAGGACCTTTCTCTTATGGATGTTTAGCGTAAGGCACATGCTCTCGTACCCCTCGGTGAAGGTGTTGACGACGGCTTGGAGTTCAGCCTCCGAGTGTGCGCAGACGCAGGCATCGTCTGCCTACTGTAATTTGATGATGGAGGATGGGACAACCTTGGATCTGGCCAGGAGCCGGCGGAGGTTGAACAGATTCCCATCTGTTCTATAATTTAGCTCCACTCCAGCGGGGAGCTTGCTAAGGGTGAGATTTAGCATTGCTGCAAGGAAGATCGAAAAGAGTGTTGGAGCGATGACGCAGCCTTGCTTGACCCTGGTCCGGACATGGATTGGGTCTGTGGTGGATCCATTTGTCAGGATCACGGCTTGCATAGAAACATAGAAAATAGGTGCAGGAGTAGGCCATTCGGCCCTTCTAGCCTGCACCGCCATTCAATGAGTTCATGGCTGAACATGCAACTTCAGTACCCCATTCCTGCTTTCTCACCATACCCCTTGATTCCCCTAGTAGTAAGGACTTCATCTAACTCCTTTTTGAATATATTTAGTGAATTGGCCTCAACAACTTTCTGTGGTAGAGAATTCCACAGGTTCACCACTCTCTGGTTGAAGAAATTCCTCCTCATCTCGGTCCTAAATGGCTTCCCCCTTATCCTTGCATGTTATCGTGGAGAAGGTGGAGGATGGTGACAAACTTTTAGAGGCAGCTGAAATGGGGGAGGACGCTCCATAGTCCCTCACGGTTGACAGTGTCAAAAGCCTTTGTGAGGTCAAAGAAGGCCATGTACAAGGGTTGGTGTTGCTCCCTGCATTTCTCTTGCAGTTGTCACGTGGTGAAGATTGTGTCCATTGTACCCCGTAGTGGATGGAATCCGCATTGCGACTCTGGGAGAAGCTCTTCAGCCACAGGGAGAAGACAATTGAGAAGGATTCTTGCGATGACTTTCCCTGTGGACGACAGCAGGGAGATTCCTCTGTAGTTACCACAGTCGGACTTGTCCCCTTTTTTGACGATTATGGCATCCCTGAGATCTCCTGGAAAGCTCTCCTCCTTCCAGATAAGAGAAATGGGGTCATGTATTCATGCCAAAAGTGCTTCTCCGCTATGCTTTAGTGCTTCGGCGAGAATTCCATCTGCTTGTGTCGCCTTCTTCAGCTGACGGATGGCCTTTTCTACCTCGTGCCAGGCTGGGGTTGTGCTGAGATGGTGGCGGGTAACATGTTGCGGGATGGAGTCGAGGACACTCGTGTTGAAGACTTGGTCAAAGAGGTAGGTTTTAAGGAGCGTCTTGAAGGAGGAAAGAGAGGCAGAGAGGTTAGACCGGGAGTTCCAGAGCTTGGGGCCTAGGAAACAGAAGGCACGGCCACCAATGGTTGAGCGATGGTTCAGTAATGACTGAGGGATAAATATTGGCCAGGAGACCAGGGATAATTCCCCTGCTCTTCTTCGAAATAATGCAGTGGGATCTTTTACGTCCACCTGAGAGAGTAGACCAGGCCTCGGTTTAACTTCTGATTCGAAAGACGCACCTCCGGCAGCATTCCCTCAGCACTGCGCTGGAGTGTCAGCCTAGATTTATGTGCTCAAGTCTCTGATGTGGGATTTAACCCGCAACCTTCTGACTCAGAGGCGAGGGTGCTGCTCACTGAGCCACAGCTGGCACCTCTGACCTGAAACAACCAGACCGTCTTTCCCATTTCCTTTTTTCCCTCATCAACTTTGAAGCTGTTTTTCCTTATCCACACTGCGGATGACCCTATTTGTTGCTTTGCAAAATTAAACTTATAACTATTTGAGCATTACACCTGCCCCAGAGGTAGCAATAGGAAATACTGCAAATGGACAGCAGGATAATCAACATCTGAAAGGGAACTATAGTTTGATGTTTTGTGCTTTATCAGAAGTATTACATATATTTCTATTCAGTGGCAGGGCAAATCAGCATGGATGGGCAATTATTGTGCATTTGATTGCTGAAGCTGGCTCTCATTGTAGACAAGGATTAAGGCAGGTTGTTAAGATCATCTGACGTTGGGGCTGGGCAGTATTTCCGTTTGCAAGTCTGAATTCAGCAGCAGCACATTGACATGTTGCAACTTCTCCAGGCTGGTGCTGTACAACATAAACCTAGTACATAGAGTCGCTGGTTAAATCACAGCTGATTTCATTCCAAGAATATATTGGCGACTCCTGAATTGCTGTACTTACCCATACCTTCCTTTGGAAGCGCCACATTTTACTGTTCGGTTATGTTGAGACCCTTTTTGATGTTTGTTGCCCGACCATTAAAATTCTTCTGCATAGTAGAATTTTTAGACCAAAGTAATTTGTCTGTTCAGACTCCGTTTATTCAAACATCATTTCTATGTACTGACCAGTTGCAACAACCCAGTGACCCACCAGCACGTATTTACTCAAGTGTTCAGCCTCTGATATTGATGACTGTAATATGACATCAATCTTTCACTTAAATTTGATCTTTAATTACAGTAAATAGTCAATATAGTGAGCAGTTTCAGAGGAGGTTTTGTATTTCAGAACTTCACACCGTGTTTTCATGAAGTATGACGTTCTGAGGGGACAACTTGCCGGTGCTGAGTTAGCTAATATCAGCCAAGGCTTAGCATGCGTGGGTTCCTCTTATTGTTTACTATCCTGTCACCCCCAGCTATTTTAAACTAGTTTAAAGTTGAACATCTAACCGGTAACCACACTACTCCGCGTACGCAAGTGTTTGCCATTGCGTACTTTTTATTTATACACAGCGCAACCTTCATTGCTGGTTAATAAAAACAGAAAATACTGGAAATACTCATCATCATCATAGGCGCTCCCTTGTATCGAGGATGACTTGCTTCCATGCCAAAAAGGGATGAGTTCACAGGTGTTTCAATGAAGGACCTAATATTCCAGATCCCGAACTACATCCTGAAAGATGGAAGATGCCTGTGTGTGGATCTTTTTAACGTGTGGTGGCCGTTGCACACCAGCCACTACACTGGCTTGACAGAGCTAGGTCTTGGTCCAGTGGCAAGGGTTAACCAAGACGACTGGAGACCTGCTCTGCTGCACGGACCTAGTATACACATATCACAGTGTAGGCTGGGCCATGCTGCCCCTGGGCCCCGAACTCACGCCTCTCCTGGGTCCCGATCGCATTGCTCCACGATCACTTGCCGCTCCTTCGCCCCGACCTCGCCGCTCCTGCTGGACCTGCCCACGCTCCAATCAGCGACCTGGATCTTGGTGATGGTCCAATCCAGTCACCCTCTTCACAGCCATCGCTCTCCAGCACGCGCTGTACCTTGAAGTGGTCTGCTCCTTTGAAGGTCCCAACCGGCTGATGGTCCTTGCAGGTTGGGGCCGCTGCACCGAACTAGAGAAAGTTCCAGTTCTGACGAAGGGTCATCGAGCTGAAACATTAACTCTGTTTCTTTTTCCCACAGCTGCTGCCTGACCCGCTGAGCATTTCCAGCATTTTCTGTTTTTATTTCAGATTTCCAGCATCCGCAGTATCTTGTTTTTGCTTCATTACTAGCATTTAAGTGATGAACATAAAGGTCTTCTTTTGCTGATAAATGTTTTTTTTTAATTATGTGGAATTCATACTCAGATTGGTCCAGTTAGTGTAACTATCCAGAGATTTAAAAAATGTATTTTCCCACAAGCCAATACATAACTAATTAAAAAAACATTTGGGCATCCTTTCACGGTGTTTTTTTGCTTTCTCCAAACTAGATAACTGGATTGGTACAATTCAAATTAGTTTGACCATTTAACTTGCCATTTTCCAAACCTCAGTCTGTCTGTTTTATAGATCCTATTTTTAAAAAATTGCCCAATCCCATACTTTGTGAGGATAATGGCCCTGAAATCCCGGCCTCCCCGTGTCCGTATGGAGTGTGTACGGACCCGGGAAGGCATCGGAAAAGCCGGTTATTGGCACGCAATGCGCATGCGCTGAAAACCAGCTTTTCCGATTTGTCAAGTTTCTGGCTTGATAGATGGCCACATATCAGGAGCAAGGACATTCCCACGGCAGAGATCGGGCTATTTGCCCATCTCTTGCCCCGCAAATGTCCTTAAAACTCTTGCGCCTGGTAAAAGCAGGGGCATAGAAACATAGAAACATAGAAAATAGGTGCAGGAGCAGGCCATTCAGCCCTTCTAGCCTGCACCGCCATTCAACGAGTTCATGGCTGAACATGAAACTTCAGTACCCACTTCCTGCTTTCACGCCATACCCCTTGATCCCCCGAGTACTAAGGACTTCATCTAACTCCCTTTTGAATATATTTAGTGAATTGGCCTCAACTACTTCCTGTGGTAGAGAATTCCACAGGTTCACCACTCTCTGGGTGAAGAAGTTTCTCCTTATCTCGGTCCTAAATGGCTTACCCCTTATCCTTAGACTGTGACCCCTGCTTCTGGACTTCCCCAACATTGGGAACATTCTTCCTGCATCCAACCTGTCCAAACCCGTCAGAATTTTAAACGTTTCTATGAGGTCCCCTCTCACTCTTCTGAACTCCAGTGAATACAAGCCCAGTTGATTCAGTCTTTCTTGATAGGTCAGTCCCACCATCCCGGGAATCAGTCTGGTGAATCTTCGCTGCACTCCCTCAACAGCAAGTATGTCCTTCCTCAAGTTAGGAGACCAAAACTGTACACAATACTCCAGGTGTGGCCTCACCAAAGCCCTGTACTCAAATCCCCTCGCTATGAAGGCCAACATGCCATTTGCTTTCTTAACCGCCTGCTGTACCTGCATGCCAACCTTCAATGACTGATGTACCAGGACACCCAGGTCTCGTTGCACCTTCCCTTTTCCTAATCTGTCACCATTCAGATAATAGTCTGTCTCTCTGTTTTTACCACCAAAGTGGATAACCTCACATTTATCCACATTATACTTCATCTGCCACGCATTTGCCCACTCACCTAACCTATCCAAGCCACCCAAATTAGTGTCATCCGCAAATTTGGAGATACTACATTTAATCCCTTCGTCTAAATCATTAATGTATAATGTAAACAGCTGGGGCCCCAGCACAGAACCCTGCGGTACCCCACTAGTCACTGCATGCCATTCCGAAAAGTACCCATTTACTCCTACTCTTTGCTTCCTGTCTGACAACCAGTTCTCAATCCACGTCAGCACACTACCCCCAATCCCATGTGCTTTAACTTTGCACATTAATCTCCTGTGTGGGACCTAGTCGAAAGCCTTCTGAAAGTCCAAATACACCACATCAACTGGTACTCCTTTGTCCACTTTATTGGAAACATCCTCAAAAAATTCCAGAAGATTTGTCAAGCATGATCTCCCTTTTACAAATCCATGCTGACTTGGACCTATCATGTCACCATTTTCCAAATGCGCTGCTATGACATCCTTAATAATTGATTCCATCATTTTACCCACTACTGAGGTCAGGCTGACCGGTCTATAATTCCCTGCTTTCTCTCTCCCTCCTTTTTTAAAAAGTGGGGTTACATTGGCTACCCTCCACTCGATAGGAACTGATCCAGAGTCAATGGAATGTTGGAAAATGACTGTCAATGCATCCGCTATTTCCAAGGCCACCTCCTTAAGTACTCTGGGATGCAGTCCATCAGGCCCTGGGGATTTATCGGCCTTCAATCCCATCAATTTCCCCAACACAATTTCCCGACTAATAAAGATTTCCCTCAGTTCCTCCTCTTTAATAGACCCTCTGACCACTTTTATATCCGGAAGGTTGTTTGTGTCCTCCTTAGTGAATACTGAACCAAAGTACTTGTTCAATTGGTCTGCCATTTCTTTGTTCCCCGTTATGACTTCCCCTGATTCTGACTGCAGGGGACCTACGTTTGTTTTTACTAACCTCTTTCTCTTTACATACCTATAGAAACTTTTGCAATCCGCCTTAATGTTCCCTGCAAGCTTCTTCTCGTACTCCATTTTCCCTGCCCTAATCAAACCCTTTGTCCTCCTCTGCTGAGTTCTAAATTTCTCCCAGTCCTCAGGTTCGCTGCTATTTCTGGCCAATTTGTATGCCACTTCCTTGGCTTTAATACTATCCCTTTTACTTTTACCAGCATAAGAGTTTAAAAACATATTAAAATAAAATTTAAAAATACATGTGTTAAAAACCCTGCCCACTCAGGTAATTTAATTTTAAACCATAATTAAAACTTAAAAAAAAAATCGGCAATTAGTTTTTTTTCAAAAACATTTCTATCAACTTTAATTTCTATAATGTATTTATGTGAGGTGGTTTTTTAAATGTTTTATGTAGCATTTGGGGGTGTTTCTCATTCATAGTAATAGCAGTTTTGGACTTGCCAAACTCTCATTACTATGAATGAGAAAATACTTTCCTGTGATTGGGTATCCAGGCCCACGTGACTCCAACGGATGCCCCAATGTCCACGTGCTCCGTTGCGCAAGAAGAGGAGGCCTCGAGTCCGGGATCTCTGGCGAGCATTCGACCAAAAGGTAAGCGCGCATCTTCTCTCCTATTTTTAGTCGAACGCCCGCGGGAAGAAGAAACCGGGATTTCAGGACTAATGAAAATGTTGCCAAGCCTCCACTGAAGCTCGAACATCTTTCTTTTATTCTGCAGCGCCACAGACTAGTTTTTGAAAGAGTTTAGATACTATCACATTTTAGATCCTTTACATAACTGCATTTCCTTCTTCATCTAGAAAGGTTGGGCGATTTACTTGTTTCAAGTATTTTGCCTCAGAACAGATTTTGACATGGCATCTTGTCTTTATTTCCAGTCACCCTGCAGTATTTAGTAATACAGTTGCAAAACATTTTATGTCTTTCAGAAAATCTTGGTAAACTTTTTAGTCTAATGGATCCAAACTCTCCCGAGAGAGCAGCATTTGTATCCAGAGCGTTGAAGTGGTCCAGTGGGGGTTCGGCCAAACTTGGCCATGCTAAACTACATCAGCTGCTGGCAGTCACACTGTGGAAAGGTGAGATGGAGGCGAGCAAAATCACATCCAAAGCTGCACTTAGTCTGCCATTTCTGTGTTGACCTGAAGTGGTTCCAGGTGACAGTATAACTGTGGTGTCAGGTTTTAATCTGACACCCAAGCACACTAAAGCCAAGCAGTGAGACAGCCTGTCCAGGAGTCAGCGCACACTACTCGCACTTCCTACTGGATGCAGTATTACTCCCAACTAGTGTGAAGCTGGGTTTAAAAATTGCTGGTGGTCTGTTTGACCTCGGCCACTTTATTATAAATGTAATCTTGAGTCTTTTTAATGTTGAGAAAGTGGATGCTGCTTACCGCACTCTCCACCCATCATAAAAAATAGCCATTATATAGATCCTGCATAAATACTTTGGTTTACTTATAATGCTGAGCATTGTACATTGGAAAAATGAGTGGATAGGAATTTTGGTATTTTGTTGCAGTAGAGAAATATTTCTCTTAGATTCAATTAAAAAATATATTGGCCCGGAATTTATGATCAATGGGGCAGCAAAGGCTTTTACCCCTGGCCCCAAAGTAAGCTTCACACAAAGATCTCACGATCTCTGTGTCGAGAATTTTGGGTTTTCCGACGCATAGTTGAAATCAGCGTAAGTTAATGGGGATTCCCAGCGAAGAGCTGCTGTGACTCCAACAAGCTGTCTAAGCAGTCAATCAAAATACAGAATTCTCACAGACAGCGAACCAGGAAATGGGTAAGCTCTTAAAATTTTAACTTTTAAAGAATATTAGAGAGAGTGAAACAAAGATTGAGGGTCTCACAAGGGGAAAGGCAAGCCTGAAATAAAGATGGAACAAACTTTAATAACTTTTCTTTTTAAGTTTCTTGAATGTATTTTTTATTAGAATGGTTACATTTAACACTGCACAACATTAAAATGAGTTTTCCAGGGCTAGTCGTCAATAGGCTGTTAAAGCCCTGGTTACATTTAACCCCTTTAGGTCTAACATTTAGTGGGGTATTTAAGAGCGATATTGCCGCGGAAGAGCTGAAGTTTTCGTCAGTTTCCCTGATTTGAGAGATTTCACTGACTTCAAGATTTCCTCATTCGGCTGCTCCAAATCCTGACGTTGCGTTCAGTTTCAATGGCGGAATGACGCCGAACGCTGACAGTTTGCCGTCATCAGGACCGCAAATTCCGGCCCAGCATTAGTTCCAAAGTAACAATGAAATTGGCTACCATCTGTTCTACTGACAAACTATCGTTCCAGGGCAAGTTGAGAATGTGGTTAAAAAAGCTTACGGGGTCCTAGGCTTCCTAAATAGAGGCGTAGAAGCAAGGAAGTTATGATGAACCTTTATAAAATACTGGTCCGGTCTCAACTAGAGTAGTGTCAAATTCTGGGCACCACACTTTAGGAAGGATGTGAAGGCCTTAGAGAGGGTGCAGAAAAGATTTACGAGAATGGTTCCAGGGATGAGGGACTTCAGTTACGGGGATAGACTGGAGAAGCTGGGGTTGTTCTCCTTGGAGCGGAGAAGGTTGAGAGGAGATTTGATCGAGGTGTTCAAAATCATGAAGGGTCTGGGCAGAGTAGATTGAGAGAGAAACTGTTCCCATTGGCGAAAGGGTCGAGAACCAGAGGACACAGATTTAAGGTGATTGGCAGAAGAACCAAAGGCGACTCGAGGAAAAACTTCTTTACGCAGCGAGTGGTTAGGATCGGGAATGCGCTGCCTGAGAGGGTGGTGAAGGCAGACTCAATCGCGGCTTTCAAAAGGGAGTTGGATAAGTACCTGAAGGAAAAAAATTTGCTGGGCTACAGTGGAAGGGTGGGGAAGTGAAATTGGCTGAGGTGCTCTTGCAGAAAGCCGGCACGGGCTCGACGGGCCGAATGGCCTCCTGTGCTGTAACCGTTCTATGATTTTATGATCAGATTGAATTGATAGACTTAAAATTTTCATCAGATTTTACGTGGGAAGGAGTACTCAACCTGTTTACATGTTCGGTTGTGGTATAATTAGTAACAGAACTAACTTGGATGAAGGGGCCGAGTGTAATGTAGCCAAGTTTGCTGATGATACAAAGATGGGTGGAAAAGCAAATTGTGAAGAGGACACAAAAAGTCTGCAAAGGAATATAGACAGGCTCAGTGAGTGTGCAAAAATTTGTCGGATGGAGTATAATGTGGGAAAATGTGAGGTTAATCACTTGGCCGGAAAAAATAGAAAAGCAAATTATAATTTAAATGGAGAAAAATTGCAAAGTGCATGCAAAGATCTGGGGGTCCTTGTACATGAAACACAAAAAGTTAGTATGCAGGTACAGCAAGTAATCAGGAAGGGAAATGAAATGTTGGCCTTTATTGCAAGGGGGATAGAGTATAAAAGCAGACAAGTCCTGCTACAACTGTACAGGGTATTGGTGAGGCCACACCTGGGGTACTGCGTACAGTTTTGGTCTCCGTAATTAAGGAAGGATATACTTGCATTGGAGGCTGTTCAGAGAAGGTTCACTAGATTGATTCCGGAGATGAGGGAGTTGACTTATGAAGATAAGTTGAGTAGGTTGGGCCTATGCACATTGGAGTACAGAAGAATGAGAGGTGATCTTATCAAAACATATAAGATAATGAGGGGGCTCGACATGGTGGGTGCAGAGAGGATATTTCCACTCCTCGGGGAAACTAAAACTAGGGGACATAGTCTCAGAATAAGGGGCTGCCCATTTAAAACTGCGATGAGGAGGAATTTGTGGAATTCTCTGCCCCAAAGAACTGTGGAGGCTGGGTCATTGAATATATTTAAGGTGGAGATAGACAGATTTTTGAGTGATAAGGGAGCAAAGGGTTATGGGGAGCAGGCAGGGAGTGGAGCCAAGTCCATGATCAGATCAGCCATGATCTTATTGAATGGCGGAGCAAGCTGGAGGGACCAGGAGGCCATAATCCTGCTCCTATTTCTTATGTTCTTATTGGAACATGCTTCAAATTATTTTGTCAGTTTTATTGCTTGCATACAATGATTTTACATTCTCTTTCTAGAACAAAACTATAGTGAATCTCGGTATCACTTCCTGCATTCAGCAGATGGGGAGGGTTGTGCAAAAATGTTAGTAGAATATTCTGCATCAAAGGGCTACCGGAATGAAGTGGACATGTTTGTGGCTCAGGCAGTCTTACAGTAAGTATTTTGTAAACCAGAAACACATGTTTCAAAGTTGTGTCTTCTAATTTCAATATGCTAGATTGTCCTCTTTACAGTGTAATAATAGCCCTACATATTTGCATTTATATTACTGGGTGATTCTAGCTGAATCTGACTCCTCCGGATCTCGATTGAGTGTCCATTAGGAGCTGAACATCAGGCTGAATATACTAGTTGGTGCAAGGCTTGGACATTTAACCCAGATCCACACTGGAGAGTAAGGTGAAAGGTCATTGTACTGCAGCGCACAACGGACTAACTTCCTCTGAAGAGTTTTCTACTCGGTACTTGAGAAAATACCACAACAAGGCAGAAATGCAGTTGGACTTGCAGCATTATACAGGCAGTGATCTTCATGCACTTTGGAAACTGAGTGTTTGGGGATTTAACAAAACATTCCCTGAATGTGTTTTGATAGATTAATTCACTAAAAGTCTTTTAATTGTTCTGCATGTATATTTACTTTGTTATACTTCATTTGAAATTTTCTGCCTTTTATATTTAAAAAAAAATAGCTTACATTGTTGGAAAAAATATTTAGAAAAGCCATGCCACAGCTGTTTGTAATTTTACTCGGTCTTTCACCTGTACAATTTATAAAATAACGGCACAAAGGTACACTGAACTTCTGGCACAAAAAAAGGTGTGTGCTTTCAATCAAAGTCCTCCGCTCAAAGGAGTCACTTACATAGAAACATAGAAAATAGGTGCAGGAGTAGGCCATTCGGCCCTTCGAGCCTGCACCACCATTCAATAAGATCATGGCTGATCATTCCCTCAGTACCCCTTCCCTGCTTTCTCTCCATACCCCTTGATCCCCTTAGCCGTAAGGGCCATATCTAACTCCCTCTTGAATATATCCAATGAACTGGCATCAACAACTCTCTGCGGCAGGGAATACCACAGGTTAACAACTCTCTGAGAGAAGAAGTTTCTCCTCATCTCAGTCCCAAATGGCCTAACCCTTATCCTAACACTATGTCCCCTGGTTCTGGACTTGCCCAACATTGGGAACATTCTTCCCGCATCTAACCTGTCCAGTCCTGTCAGAATCTTGTACGTTTCTATGAGATCACCTCTTATCCTTCTAAACTCCAGTGAATAAAGGCGCAGTTGATCCAGTCTCTCCTCATATGACAGTCCAGCCATCCCTAGAATCAATCTGGTGAAACTTCGCTGCACTCCCTCAATAGCAAGAACGTCCTTCCTCAGATTAGGGGACCAAAACTGAACACAATATTCCAGGTGAGGCCTCACCAAGGTCTTGTACAACTGCAGTAAGACCTCCCTGCTCCTATACTCAAATCCCCTAGCTATGAAGGCCAACATACCATTTGCCGCCTTCACCGCCTGCTGTATCTGCATGCCCACTTTCAGTGACTGATGAACCATGACACCCAGGTCTCGTTGCACCTCCCCTTTTCCTAATCTGCCGCCATTCAGATAATATTCTGCCTTTGTGTTTTTGCCCCCAAAGTGGATAACCTCACATTTATCCACATTATACTGCATCTGACATGCATTTGCCCACTCACCTAACCTGTCCAAGTCACCCTGCAGCCTCTTGGCGTCCTCACAGCTCACACCGCCGCCCAGTTTAGTGTCATCCGCAAACTTGGGGATATTACACTCAATTCTTTCATCTAAATCATTAATGTATATTGTAAAGAGCTGGGGTCCCAGCACTGAGCCCTGTGGCACTCCACTAGTCACTGCCTGCCATTTTGAAAAGGACCCGTTTATCCTGACTCTCTGCTTCCTGTCTGCCAACCAGTTCTCTATCCACGTCAATACATTACCCCCAATACCATGTGCTTTGACTTTGCACACCAATCTCTTGTGCGGGACCTTGTCAAAAGCCTTTTGAAAGTCCAAATACACCATATCCACTGGTTCTCCCTTGTCCACTCTGCTAGTTATATCCTCAAAAAATTCCAGAAGATTCGTCAAGCATGATTTCCCTTTCATAAATCCATGCTGACTTGGTCCGATCCTGTCACTGCTTTCCAAATGCGCTGCTATTTCATCCTTAATGATTGATTCCAACATTTTCCCCACTACTGATGTCATGCTAACCAGTCTATAATTACCCGTTTTCTCCCTCCTTTTTTAAAAAGTGGTGTTACATTAGCTACCCTCCAGTCCATAAGAACTGATCCAGATGCGATAGACTGTTGGAAAATGATCAGCAATGCATCCACTATTTCTAGGGCCACTTCCTTAAGTACTCTGGGATGTAGACTATCAGGCCCCGGGGATTTTTCGGCCTTTAATCCCATCATTTCCCTAACACAATTTCCCACCTAATAAAGATATCCTTCAGTTTCTCCTCCTCACTAGACCCTCGGTCCCCTAGTACATTCGGAAGGTTATTTGTGTCTTCCTTCGTGAAGACAGAACCGAAGTATTGGTTCAGTTGGTCTGTCATTTCTTTGTTCCCTATTATAAATTCACCTGAATCCGACTGCAAGGGACCTACGTTTGTCTTCACTAATCTTTTTCTCTTCACATATTTGTAGAAGCTTTTGAAGTCAGTTTTTATGTTCCCTGCAAGCTTCCTCTCGTATTCTATTTTCCTCCTCTTAATTAAACCCTTAGTTCTCCTCTGCTGAATTCTAAATTTCTCCCAGTCCTCAGGTTTGTTGCTTTTTCTAGCCAATTGATATGCCGCTTCCTTGGCTTTAACACTATCCTTAATTTCCCTTGTTAGCCATGGTTGAGCCACCTTCCCCATTTTATTTTTACTCCAGACAGGGATGTATAATTGCTGAAGTTCATCCATGTGATCTTTAAATGTTTGCCATTGCCTATCTACCGTCAACCCTTTAAGTATCCTTGATTGCTGTTTCCTTTGGTGTCCTTTGAGCATAACCCAGTGAGAGTTAGCATGCTCAGGGGAGGAGCAGAGAAAACAGGGGAAAGCTTTTGAAATTGTCCTTTTCAAATGAATGGCGTTAACAGCCCTGTGTTACTTGTTTCTGAGTGCCACATGACAATAAGGGTAATAAGGGTTTTTCTTTTCTCTTCGACCGAGTCACAAAGTTGTGTGTTCCGTATAGTGTTGCAAAACCAGCTGTATGATCTCAGCATTGCTGGTGTATTGCTGTTGTTATTAAATTGTTATCCTGACCATGTTGTACATTGAATCTTGGACATGTCCGACTGTTTATTCAACATGTGCTGCCATTCAGTAGAAAAGCTTCATGGAGACATAACATTTTTACTTGACACTTCCAAATGCAAATGTTGACGTTGTCCCCTCCCCCTCCAATCAAAGCTTCAACTGCACGTGGAATCCTGTGTAGTATGTTGCTAGCTCAGATTGACTAAATTCCACTGAGTAGTAAATCTGACTGGTAACTTTTTTTCAGAATGTTCATATAGCTGTTGTTCACAGTGCTGATATTCTGTGACTTTGGAATGTAGAATATTTTTTAAGTTATAAAAATAAAACAATATTTGCACATTCACAGATATCCCTAATCAATCCAAATATTTATCATTACATTTTTGAGTTGAATTGAAATTTTTTTCTGGCCATTAGAGTTAAATGGTCTCTCGACTTGTGTACTGTATAATTGAATCGGGTATGAAAGTGACAATATGCTGCATCTTCATTGAAACGTTGGTACAACAGTCTAAATGTGGCACATTTGTTAGTACTAATGTTCCAGATGCGTAGAATTGCCTTTTCTGAATATGATTCTGATTGTTATTATTGTTTTCAGATTTCTTTGCTTAAAAAATAAAAACACTGCATCACTGGTCTTCACAACTTACACAGAGAAGCATCCCTCTATAGAACAGGGACCTCCATTTGTACAGCCCTTGTTAAACTTTATTTGGTTCTTATTACTTGCTGTTGAGGGGTAGGTATTTTCTTCATATTAAAAGTGGTACTTTTTAAAAGAAAATGCTTCAGCTTGTCCAGCGTTCTAATTGTGGTACTCTGTTTCCGCTGAAGGGGGAAGCTAACCGTTTTTACAGTGTTATGTGAACAGTATCAACCATCGTTAAAGAGAGATCCAATGTACATTGAGGTGAGTTGCTAACTGCTGTATTTTTTTTCAACTTGGGTGGAACCAAGATTAACTTTTTAAATTGTTTTGCAGAAATTATGTGAATGGAAAGCCAAATTAAAAAGTGTGAGCTAGTCAAAACTCTTCATTCAGGCTCATGTCTGAATGGTCGTCAACAAGACCTTAAATAGACACTTCTAAAAACTGCAGAGTTCAGGAAAATTGGGAGATTGCTTTGGTCTGACATGCATAGCCAGTTAAATTATCAGTTTCAGAGATTTAAAAATACATATTTCCACTGCCCTTCACATTCCCCCCCCCCCCCCCCCCCCCCCCCGATTAATGTCTGTCTGTGGAGTGTTTGACAACAAAAATGGAAGAATTTTCCAGTATGTTCAGCACCATAAGAACTATGGTGCGGTTGTTGAGTTCTCAAAAAAAATTCAAGGCCAGGTTTTGTACAAGTTGCATATGCGCAGGCATTAAAATACAGATAACCGTGTAGCTCGTCCGTGTTGTTGGAACTGATGTTCTTGTCTCCTTCTCAGGACTTGTCCCCTCCCAAATGGAAATTTGCCTCCTGCTGTATGCCTGAAGAGAAGAGAGAATATCAGGCATCCCTGATCCTCCTCATACTCGTAGCTTTTCCTTGATATAGTCAGATCATGACAGTGTACAATATCATCTCTTTATTTTTTCAGCCCTGCAGCAGTTTATTTCATGTCACACAACTTCTGCCTCATCTAAGAACCTGAGAATTATTAATCAGAGCGATACCCCACCTACCCACCTTCGTATTCCTTCATCCTTTCTCTGTCCAGAACTGCATCATCATTTAGAATTTCCAAACTAACAAAAGTACAGTGCAGAGCAAGGTTTTTTTCTAAAACACACCGTGCGCAGTGGATGACATGAACTCTAGTTTCTGTTTTGGAATCTCAAGATTAGTTGCTTTTACACGTGCTTTTTAACTCTCATCACTACCCCCTCGCTGAGAGACTTTCATTTGTGTTAATATCACTCCTCAAAATGCATTGAGGTTATAATATAATAGGTGAGTGATCAACAGAGAGGCACCTGGGACCGACCTTCCTGACCTTTGGCCCTGAGGGGTGGGGAGGGGGAAACTGAGTTGAGCCTGTGTCTACAGTCGATGCGGGCCTCAGGTGTGCTCTACCTATCTTAGGCATAGAAACATAGAAATTTACAGCGTAGAAGGAGGCATTCCGGCCCATCGTGTCCACGCCGGCCGACAAAGAGCCGCATGGCCCTTGGTCAGCAGCCCTGAAGGTTACATATAAACCTATGAACAATGACGGAAAGGCAAAGAGCACCCAGCCCAACCAGTCCGCCTCACACAACTGCAACACACCTTATAGTGAAACATTCTACACTCCACCCCAACCGGAGCCATATGATCTCCTGGGAGAGGAAAAAAACCAGATAAAAACCCAGGCCGATTTAGGGAGAAAAAATTCTGGGAAAATTCCTCTCCCACTCAGCCAGGTGATCGAAACTAGTCCAGAAGATCACCCTGGCCGTATTCTATTCCCTGCATTACTTACCATTATATCTGCTCCGTCTAACAAAAAGTCATCCAGTCTTATCCCAATTACCAGCTCTAGGTCCATAACCCTGCAGGTTACTGCACTTTAAGTGTCCATCCAATCATCTCTTAAAAGTGGTGAGGGTTTCTGCATTCACCACTCTTCCAGGCAGCGAGTTCCAGATCCCCACAACCCTCTGCGTAAAGAAGCTCCCCCCTCAAATCCCCTCTCACCCTTCCACCAAACACCTTAAAACTATGCCCCCTCGTAATAGACCCCTCCACCAATGGAAATAGACCCATACTATCCACTATGTCCAAGCCCCTCAATATTATTTACACCTCAATGAGGTCTCCTCTCAACCTCCTCTGTTCCAATGAGAACAAACCCAGCCTATACAATCTGTCCTCATAACTAAGATTCTCCATTCCAGACAGCATCCTAGCAAATCTCCTCTACACCCTCTAGTGCAATCACATCCTTCCTATAATACGGCGACCAGAACTGCACACAATACTTCAGTTGTGGCCTAACCAAAGTAATACAATTTAAGCATATCCTCCCTGCTCTTATATTCTATGCCTCGGCCAATAAAGGCAAGCATTCCGTATGCCTTCTTAACCACCTTATCCACCTGGCCTGCTACTTTCAGGGATCTGTGGACAAGCACTCCAAGGTCCCTTTGTTCATCTGCACTATTAAGTGGCCTACCGCTTAATGTGTACAGCCTTTCCTTATTAGCCCTCCCAAAGTGCATCACCTCACACTTCTCAAAATTAAATTCCATCTGCCACTGCTCTGCCCACCTGACCAGTAGATTGATATCCTCCTGCAGCTCATGACTTTCCTCTTCATTATCAACCACACAGCCAATTTTAGTGTCGTCTGCAAACTTCTTAATCATACCTAAATCATTGATCTATACCACAAAAAGCAAGGGACCCAGTACTGCGCCCTGCGGAACCCCGCTGGAAACATTCTTCCAGCCACAAAAATATCCATCAATCATTACCCTTTGCTTCCTACCACCAAGCCAATTTTGGATCCAACTTGATACTTTGCCGTGGATCCCATGGGCTTTAACCTTCATGACCAGTCTACCATGTGTGACTATCAAAAGCTTTGCTAAAGTCCATATATACTACATCGTACACACTACCCTCATCGACCCTCTTGGTTACCTCCTCAAAAATTCAGTCAGTTTAGTCAGATACGATCTTCCCTTAACAAATTCGTGCTGACTGTCCTAATTAATCCTTGTCTATCCAACTGCAGATTTATCCTGTCTTTCAGAATTTTTTCCAATAATTTTCCCACAAACAGGCCTGTAATTACTCAGCCTATCCCTTTCTCCCTTCTGAAACAAGGGTACTACATTAGCAGTTCTCCAATCCTCCGGCACCATGGGACTGGAAAATAGTCCCATTTCCAACTAAGTCTATTAGCTGTTGAACTTCATAAGGCATAGGTAAAGACCGAAGAACAGATTGCTTCTGTGATTGGGCCAAATTCTATCTAATCCTGCTGTCTCCACTCATGATCGGCCAAAACCGATTAGGCTGGATAGCTCTTGGGTTAGCCGGCGCAGACACGATAGGCCGAAATGGCCTCTTTCTATACTGTAACTTTCTATGATTCTAGCACCAGATACCAGACTTTATTTGTTTCTGCTCTCCCCCATTCCCCCTTGCTGTTTTGTGGAGGATCTACTTTCAGTATATTATGTATTTGTTTTTGGAGATCTGAGAAAGAAGTGAAGAACGTCGATTGCTTATCCTGCAATGCAAAGGCCTTCACAAACATTTTTACAGTTGTTATGATCTGGAACGCGTTGCCTGAAAGGGTGGTGGAAGCAGTTTCATTGTAACTTTCAAAAAGGAATTAGATAATTACTTGAAAAGGAAAAATTTTCCGGGCTGTGGGGAAAGAGCGGGGGGGTGGGACTAATTGGAGAGCTCTTTCACAGAGCCGGCACAGGGACGATGGGCCGAATGGCCTCCTGTGCTGCGTGATTCTACGTACACGGCCAATTCCACCTATCTCTTGCTGCAAGCTATTTGAATTCCTAAAGTTGGTAACATTGAATGTTGGATCACTATCAATGGGGGAGAAGCATAGTCTATCAATGAAGAGGATCAGGAAGCCTTTATTTCCTCTTGCTCCCATTCACACAATTCAGGCTGCAATGGGAAGCCAAATGCCCATTTGAGTAAGGAGGAGTCACTCCATTTGACTGAGGATTGTAATGTAAGTAAGCTTTAATACAACTAGTGCATAGCAATGTGCATTTTCTGTTTATAGATACCTGGGAATGTTCATCATCAAACATCTGGTGGACTGAAATAATTGCCCTGGTTGTCAGTTTGCTAATACGTTGTGGTCATGTGTGGTTTTAAGAAACCTATTGCGAAGATTTCCTGTGCATTGTGTGTTTAAAATGGCATCAGGCATTGCTCAAAGAGAAAATCTTGCCCCATAATTGTCTAATTGATAGGCAGGATCACTGATGAGATAACCACATTACACTATTAACCTAGAGAAGATTAATGAAACTTTCCCTAGGTCATTTTTTCTATCATTGCTGCTTTAATGGATTAAGCTTTGTACCTATAACTTGATTAGTTGAGAGATAGTGGTTTTTGGTGACATTATTTGAATAAATAAAGCATAGGGGATAATCCAAAACTTAGATTGCATAAGATAAATTGACATCACTTGCCCTCTAATTCGTGGGGTTTATTATAGCTAAAGAAAGGTAACAGTGACATCATCTATCGTACTTAACATTTCAGTTAAATGGAATTGTAGGTATAAATGAAGTGAAGCCATGATGGTGAACAATTACGTTGTGGGTTTTCTAATAAGCTATGAAAAAGGAATCAGGCAGCATAAAGAGGCTGATGTGAATTAACAAAAGTTGTAAAATTGCGGGGAAGGAACTAAAACAGAACGGATGTAAAAAGGTTTAAAAAGGTTTAGGTATGGTTGCACATTAAGTTTGAATTACTTATTGCTAGGAGAGTTTTTGACATTCAAGGGGTCCCAAGACTGGATTAATTGTATTACAATAAAATATGTTTTGCAACTTCAACAAACTGATTTATGGCTTTCATTGTACTCTTATTGGAGTTATATATTATGCATTAAAAACAGAAAATGCTGGAAACACTCAGCAGATCAGGCAGCATCTGTGGAGAGAGGAACAGAGTTAACATTTCAGGTCAATGACCCTTCATCAGAACTGGAAAAAGTTAGCGATGTAACAAGTTTTTAAGCAAGTGTAGGGGCAGGGAACGGGGAGATGAGGAAAGAACAAAAGGGAAGGTCAGTGATAGGGTGAAGGCTGGAGAGATTGAGAAACAAAAGGGATGATGGTGTGAGGCTAAAGGAGAAGGTCATGGGACAAGTGAAGAAACAAAAGATAAGTCCAGATAGGGTATAAATGGAGATGGCAGAGTCAACAGCTGTCATGGGAAAGGGAAAAAAAGAAAAAAAATATATACGCAGAGATTACGGTCTGAAATTGTTGAACTCGATGTTGAGCCCAGAAGGCTGTAAAGAGCCTAATTGAAAGATGAGGTGCTGTTCCTCGAGCTTGCGTTGAGCTTCGATGGAACAGTGTAGGAGGCCGAGGACAGAGAGGTCAGAGTGGGAGTGGAGCGGAAAATTAAAGTGACAGGTGACTGGAAGCTCAGGGTCATACTTACAGACTGAACGGAGGTGTTCTGCAAAGCGGTCACCCAATCTACACTTGGTCTCCCCAATGTAGAGGAAACCGCATCGTGGGCAGCGAATACAGTATACTACATTGAGAGAAATTGCAGGAGATGCAACACCTGCCCTTTTACCCCCTCCTTTCCCACAGTCCAGGGCCCCAAACACTCCTTCCAGGTGAAACAGCGATTTACTTGTACTTCTTGCATTACCACCTCCTTTTGCCTCGCACCATCATCCCTTTTGTCTCAATCTCTCCAGCCTTCCACCCTTTCACAGACCTTCCCTTTCGTTCTCTCCTCATCTCCCCTTTCCCTGCCCCTTCACTTGCTTAAAAACCTGTTGCATCTCTAACTTTTTCTAATTCTGACAAAGGGTCATCGACCTGAAACGTTAACTCCGTTTCTCTCTCCACAGATGTTGCCTGACCTGAGTATTTCCAGTATTTCCTGTGTTTATTTCAGATTCCAGCATCTGCAGTATTTTGCTTTTCTATATATATTATGCAAATTTCTGTGCTGTGTTCATGCAGCATGTAAATTAAAAGCAGTATACACTCAGTTTTGTGCCAGACATGTGTTGACCTGCTAAGCTGCAATCCAGTAAACACTAGCTGAAATGGGCATGTCATTTCAACTTTCTAGATAGTACTGCATGAATTTCAATTAAAAACAAGGGCATGCAAAGTGGCCAAAACTAGTGGGAGGACAGAAGATTGGGAAGCTTTTAAAAGCCGGCAAAGAACGACTAAAAAAAGATTAAGAAAAGGGAAGATAGACTATGAAAGTAAACTAGCGCAAAATATAAAAACAGATAGCAAGAGTTTCTATAGGTATATAAAAAGGAAAAGGGTGGCTAAAGTAAATGTTGGTCCCTTAGAGGACGAGACCGGGGAATTAGTAATGGGGAACATGGAGATGGCAGAAACTCTGAACAAATATTTTATATCAGTCTTTACTGTAGAGGACACTAAAATATTCCAACAGTGGATAGTCGAGGGGCTATGGGGGGGAGGAACTTAACACAATCACAATCACTAAGGAGGTGGTACTCCGTAAGATAATGGGACTAAAGGCAGATAAATCCCCTGGACCTGATGGCTTGCATCCTAGGGTCTTAAGAGAAGTAGCGGCAGGGATAGTGGATGCATTGGTTGTAATTTACCAACATTCTCTGGATCTTGGGGAGGTCCCAGCAGATTGGAAAACTGAAAATGTAAAGCCCCTATTTAAAAAAGGAGGCAGACAAAAAGCAGGAAACTATAGACCAGTTAGCCTAACATCTGTGCTTGAGAAAATGTTGGAGTCCATTATTAAAGAAGCAGTAGTAGGACGTTTGGAAAAGCAAAATTCGGTCAGCAGAGTCAGCATGAATTTATAAAGGGGAAGTCATGTTTGACAAATTTGCTGGAGTTCTTTGAGTATGTAATGAGCAGGGTGGATAAAGGGGGACCAGTGGATGTGGTGTATTTGGACTTCTAGAAGGCATTTGACAAAGTGCCACATAGAAGGTTACTGCACAAGATAAAAGTTCACGAGGTTGGGGGTAATATATGAGCATGGATAGAGGATTGGCTAACTAACAGAGAATAGGGATAAATGGTTCACTTTCTGGTTGGCAACCAGTAACTAGTGGGGTGCCGCAGGGATCAGTGCTGGGACCCCAACAATTTACAATCTATATTAACGACTGGAAAGAACGGACTGAGTGTAACGTAGCCAAGTTTGCTGACGATACAAAGATGGGAGGAAAAGCAATGTGTGAGGAGGACACAAAAAATCTTCAAAAGGACATAGACAGGCTCAGTGAGTGGGCAAAAATTTGGCAGAGGAGTATAATGTTGAAAAGTGTGAGATCATGCACTTTGGCAGAAAAAAAATCAAAGAGCAAATTATTATTTAAATGGAGAAAGATTGCCAAGTGCCGCAGTACAGCGGGACCTGGGGTACTTGTGCATGAAACAAAAGGATAGTATGCAGGTACAGCAAGTGATCAGGAAGGCCAATGGTATCTTGACCTTTATTGCAAAGGGGATGAAGTATAAAAGCAGGGAAGTCTTACTACAGCTATATCATCATCATAGGCAGTCCCTAGGAATCGAGGAGGGCTTGCTTCCACTCCCAAAGTGAGTTATTTGATGGCTGAACAGTCCGATACGAGAGCCACAGACCCTGTTACAGGTGGGACAGACATTCGTTAAGGGAAGGGGTCGGTCAGGCTGGTTTGCCGTGCGCTCCTTCCACTGCCTGCGCTTGGCCTCTTCATGCTCTTTGCGTTGAGACTCGAAGAGCTCAACACTCCCCCGGATGGACTTTCTCCACCTCGGGCAGACTGCGGCCAGGGTCTCCCAGGTGTCAGTTGTGATGTTGCACGTTACCAGCGAGGCTTTGAGGTTGTCCTCCTTTGGCTCGTTTACCATAAAGGAGCTCTGCATAAAGCATTTGCTTAGGGAGTCTCGTATCTGGCATGCGTACTATGTGGCCTGCCCAGCGAAGCTATATAAGGTATTGGTGAGGCCACACCTGGAATACTGCGTGCAGTTTTGGCTTCCATATTTAGAAAAGGATATACTTGCTTTGGAGGCAGTTCAGAAAAGGTTCACTAGGTTGATTCCGGAGATGAGGGGGTTGACTTATGAGGAAAGGTTGATTAGGTTGCGCATCTACTCACTGGAATTCAGAAGAATGAGAGGTGATCTTATTGAAACGTATAAGATTATGAGGGGGCTTGACAAGGTGGATGCAGAGAAGATGTTTCCACTGATGGGGGAGACTAGAACTAGAGGGCACGATCTTGGAATAAGGGGCCGCCCGTTTAAAACAGAGATGAGGAGGAATTTCTTCTGAGGGTTGTAAATCTGTGGAATTCGCTGCCTCAGAGCTGTGGAAGCTGGGACATTGAATAAATTTAAGACAGAAATAGACAGTTTCTTAAATGATAAGCGGTTATAGGTAGTGGGCGGGGAAATGGAGCTGAGTCCAGGATCAGATCAACCATGATCTTATTGAATGGCGGAGCAGGCTCGAGGGGCCTTATGGCCTACTCCTGTTCCTATTTCTTACGTTTTTATTAGAAACATAGAAAATAGGTGCAGGAGTAGGCCATTCGAGCCTGCACCACCATTCAATATGATCATGGCTGATCAATATGATCAGTACTCCATTCCTGCTTTCACTCCATACCTCTTGATCCCTTTAGCCGTAAGGGCCACATCTAACTCCCTTTTGAATATATCTAATGAACTGGCCTCAACAACTTTCTGTGGTAGAGAATTCCACAAGTTCACAATTCTCTGAGTGAAGAAGTTTCTCCTCATCTCGATCCTAAATGGCTTACCCTTATCCTTAGACTGTAACCCCTGGTTCTGGACTTCCCCAACATCCGGAACATTCTTTCTGCATCTAACCTGTCCAATCCCGTCAGAATTTTATATGTCTCTATGAGATCCTCTCTCATTCTTCTAAATTCCAGTGAATATAAGCCTAGTCGATCCAGTCTTTCTTCAGATGTCAGTCCTGCCATCCCGGGAATCAGTCTGGTGAACCTTCGCTGCACTCCCTCAATAGCAAGAATGTTCTTCTTCAGATTAGACCAAAACTGTACACAATACTCCAGGTGTGGCCTCACCAAGGCCCTGTACAACTGCAGCAAGACCTTCCCTGCTCCTATACTCAAATCCCCTCGCTATGAAGGCCAACATGCCATTTGCCTCCTTCACCGCCCGCTGTACCTGCATGCCAACTTTCAATGACTGATGTACCATGACATCCAGCTTTCGTTGCACCTCCCCTTTTCCTAATCTATCACCATTCAGATAATATTATGTCGTCTTGTTTTTGCCACCAAAGTGGATAACCTCACATTTATCTACATTATACTGCATCTGCCATGCATTTGCCCACTCACCTAACCTGTCCAAGTCACCCTGCAGCCTCTTAGCATCCTCCTCGCAGCTCACACTGCCACACAACTTAGTGTCATCTGGAAACTTGGCGATATTACATTCAATTCCTTCGTCCAAATCATTAATGTATATTGTAAATAGCTGGGGTCCCAGCACTGAGCCTTGCGGTACCCCACTAGTCACTGCCTGCCATTCTGAAAAGGACCCGTTTATTCCTACTCTTTGCTTCCATGTCAATATATTACCCGCAATACCATGTGCTTAAATTTAGCTCACTAATCTGTTGTGTGGGACCTTGTCAAAACCCTTATGAAAGGCCAAATACATCACATCCATTGGTTCTCCCTTGTCCACTCTACTAGTTACATCCTCAAAAAATTCTAGATTTGTCAAGCATGATTTCCCTTTCATAAATCCATGCTGACTTGGACCGATCCTATCATTACTTTCCAAATATGCTGCTATTACATCTTTAATAATTGATTCCAATATTTTTCCCACTACCGAAGTCAGGCTAACCGGTCTATAATTACCCGTTTTCTCTTTCCCTCCTTTTTTAAAAAGAGGGGTTACATTAGCTACCCTACAATTCATAGGAACTGATCCAGAGTCTATAGAATGTTGGAAAATTACCACCAATGCATCCACTATTTCTAGGGCCAACAGGTAATTCTGTTGTTACACTGGGACACCTATAATCATTTCCATGCAACAAAAAGCAGTTATTTCCAGTGGAAGAAAGCATACTACTTTTAAAACGCGTTCAATCAGATTAAACTTTATTTGCATAGTTTTCATTTTTTGCATTAACATAAGATCCATACAGTGATGTGTGTGAACCATTTTGTGTTAATCAAAGCTAAACTTCAACCATCAGGATAGCACTACCCTATGTGTTCAGTTACGGAAGCCCATTTATCTGTATAGCTACTGATTGCGCAATGCTCTTTGTTTTCTTTAATTTAAGTTCAACAGATTAAGTCTTCAGCTGTTGATTTTGTACTATTTTTAAATTCTAGTATCTAGACCGAATAGGTCAGATCTTCTTTGGAGTTGCACCAAGACAGACTTCCTCATATGGGGGATTATTAGGTAAGGCATTTACATTGTAAATTAAGTGATTGATTTCCTTATGTGTTGTTTAATTCACCTTCATCCACCATGTATATATATGGCAACTGCAGCTCCTGTTCAGTGAGATGTAGTCAGGGCAATTAAAGAAATAAATTATATCGGCACACCTGTCATTAGGGTCGCTGTACCTACAAACTGCCATCTGTTGGAACAAAAAAAGATTTTCATATATTTCTTCATGAATTTTGTGTTGATCAAGGCTGAAGGATGTTACTGTCAATTTGCATTTGATGGAAACACAGGTGGCATCAAGCATTAGCTGGTGAGATGCAGCAGTTAGCTAGAGCTGAACTCCAGCTATTCTGACCCAGGACTCTGTTTCAGTCCAACCGCAGTAATGCACCAATGGGATGGTTTTTTGTTTTTCACAACAGCCATCCTGTGGCACTCTGCCACTGAGTGTCATCCACCCCTGCCCAATTGGGCATGTATTCCCTTGAGTTTAGAAGGTTGAGGGATGATCTAATCGAGGTCTTCAAAATGATAAAGGCATTAAATAGGGTAGATACAGAGAAACTATTTTCTCTAGTGAGGAATCCAGAACACAGGGACACGTTGTTAAAATTAGAGCTAGGCCATTTTGAAGTTAAATCAGGAAGCATTTTTTCCTCACAAAGGCTATTGGCAATCTCTTCCCCAAAAGGCGCTGCATGCTGGCGGTCAATTGACATTTTCAGACTGCGATCGATAGATTTTGTTAGGTAAGGGTATCAAGGGATCCGGAATAAAGTCAGGTAAATGGAGTTGAGGTACGATCAGCAATGATCTAATTGGTGGAAGAGGCTCGAGGGGCTGAATGGCCTACTCTTGTTCCTCTGATTGAGATTGCTCAAAGTTATTTTATAGCCAGAAAATAGAGGAGACTATAATCCCATCTATTTACAGTGGATCTGAACAGTCTGGAATACCTGTGACCTCCCATATTCCCGTGTAAATGTTTCAATTAGTCTTAAGAATATTTTCTATTATTTGTTCTTAAGATGTGGGTGACATTGGCAAGCCTGTGATTATTGCCATCCTAGTTGCCTTGAGCAGGTAATATTGGGCCATCTTCTTGAACCACTGCAGTCATATTGGCGATGCTGCTTCTACAATCATGTTAGGTAGGCAAGTGAGAGATTGCAGAGCGATGTGATCGGGGCCCAGGAGAGGCGTGAGTTTGGAGTCCAGAAGAAGCGAGGGTCCAGGGGCAGCGCGGGCCAGCCCACACTGCAATATGTGTGCGCACTAGGTCCGTGCAGCAGAGCTGATCTCCAGTCATCTTGGATAACCCTTGCCAGTGGACCAAGACCTAGCTCTGTCAAGCTCGTGTGGTGGCTGGTGTGCAACGGCCACCACACTTAAAAAAAATCCACGCACAGGCATCTTCTACCCTTCAACTGGAGTTCGGGACCTGGAATATTAGATCCTTCATTGAAACACCTGTGAACTCTTCCCTTTTCGGCGTGGAAGCAAGTCATCCTCGATACGAGGGACTGCCTATGATGATTGACCCAACAGCGCTGAAGGAATAGTGCTATATGTCTGAATCAGGACGGTGTGTGACTTGGTGATGATGGTCTTCTTTTTCTTCTTGATGATAGAGGTCACAGAGAAGAGAGATACTGTTCAGTAACCTTGGTGAGTTGCTGCAATGCATCCTGTAGACAGTATATACTGAAGCCACAGTGTGCCAGTAATGGAGGGGATGGATATTGAGTCCAGTGACAGGGGCACTGACCAAGCAAACTGCTTTGTCCTGGATGGTGTTGAGCCTCTCGAGTTTTGTAGCTGCGTGTTATTACTATTCCATCACACGCCTGCCTTGTGATTTGTAGATGGCGGAGGGATCAGGAGGTGACCTCCAGCTTTTCCCGCCTACTTTAGCAATGTCCGAGGCAGTCACATCCTGACACTTGTGTGGGGATGTTGAGATGTGCCTCCCTGGATCTGGGAGCATTGGTGGATTGCTCATCAAAACTGGCAGGAGAGAGTGCAGCAGCAGTAAGGAACGCTAACTAGATCATGGGTGGCGTAGGAGTAGGATAGAACCCATCAATCTGTACAAGTTACTGCCATGGCTACGCTTGGAAGACTGAACAATCCTGGTCTCTATTACAGCAAGGATATTCGAGCATTGGAGGCAGTGTAGACAGCAGCAAAAGAACTGAAGGCTATCTCGTGGCTCTGAGGAGGGTTGATAAGCCTGGGATTGTTTACTCTGGCGAAAAGAAGTCTCGGTGGAAATATTATTCAAGCATTCAAGATCTTTGAAGGAATAGTTAGTTAAACTCTGATATGTTCAAGATTGCCACAAACAATGTTAGCATTTTGCTGGCGTTTGTGAGCTTTAAATGATGTAATCGTGTGACTTATTTCCATATCTCCACATGTGAGTTTCGTAAAGCCAACAACAACAAATTGCATTTATATAGCACCTTTAATGTAGAAAAGTATCCCATGGTGCATTACAGAAGTGTAATCAGACAAGAATCAATGCCGAGCCAAGGGAGGAGATATTAGGATGGGTGACTAAAACCATGGGTTTAAGGAGGGTCTTAAAGGAGGGGGGAGAGGCGGAGATGTATAGGGGAGAATGCTAGAGTTTGTGGTCTAGACAGCCGAAGGCATGGCCACCAATGGAGGGATGTACTCGAGGCCAGAGTTGGAGGAAGTCAGAATTTTCAGAAGGTTGTAGGGCTGGAGAAGATTAGAGATAGAGGGGCGAGGCTATGAAGGGATTTAAAGGAAAGGGGAGCCAATGTAGCTCAAGAGCACAGTTGTGATGGGTGAGCGAGACTTGGTGTGGATAGTATTCGGGAATCAGAGTTTTGGATGAGCTGAAGTTTATGGAAGGTGGAGGATGGCCAGGTGAGCATTGGAATAGTCAAGTGTGGAGGTGACAAACTCGGGGATGAGGGTTTTAGCAGCAGATGGGCTGAGGCAGGGGTGGAGACGGGTGATGTTCCGCAAGTGGAAGCAGGCAATCTTTGTGATGGAAATGATGCCCCAGAAATTGCGGTCAGGGGCTTTCTATGGGCAGATGCCTCCGACCTGAAAGATTTCTACTAATCTACCTGATAGTCCTGGAGATTCATAAGCCTGCGGTCCTGGCCCTCCACACGAAGGCCTCTATAGACGCACGTGTATCCCAGGAGCATAAGGGTTTTGTACGCATCAATGGGATGACCTACAAAAGGCCCAACCTAACAGTAGAGGGGTCCCCATTCATACTCCTGGTAATTTCTTATGTATGGAACTGCCATAAGTATGAATGGGATTACCCCCAAAAACACAAACACTGAAAATAACTTTAAATAAAATCATCACATATTTCAAATTAATAAAAATGGAATGTAATTAATTATTTAAAACAAAAATTAAATTTTTTGAAAAATAAATTTACATATTTTAATGGGTTTAAAAATATACTTACCTTATTTAACAGGATTTTAAATGTTTAAATTATTTTAAAAAATTTATTTTTCTGTTCTTTAAAAGTCTTATGCTGATAAAAGCAAGCCTCACGCCTGTTTTTTTCAGTTGTAAGAATTTGAAGGAATTCGCTGGGCAGGAGTTGCGCAAATAGACGAACACTCCGCCCGCGGATGCCCTTTACCTTCATAGAATAGAATCATCGAAATTTACAGCATGGAAGGAGGCCATTTCGGCCCATCGTATCCACACCGGCCGACCAAGAGCTATTCAGCCTTATCCCACTTTC
Organism: Pristiophorus japonicus; assembly: GCF_044704955.1. Taxonomy (NCBI): domain Eukaryota; kingdom Metazoa; phylum Chordata; class Chondrichthyes; family Pristiophoridae; genus Pristiophorus; species Pristiophorus japonicus. The sequence continues at coordinate 104,428,863 of NC_091991.1, read as the reverse complement.
CAGCTCTTGGTCCATAACCCTGCAGTTTACGGCACTTTAAGTGCACATCCATAGAAACATAGAAACGTAGAAAATAGGTGCAGGAGTAGGCCATTCGGCCCTTCGAGCCTGCACCACCATTCAATAAGATCATGGCTGATCATTCACCTCAGTACCCCATTCCTGCTTTCTCTCCATACTCCATGATTCCTTTAGCCCTAAGGGCCATATCTAACTCCCTCTTGAATATATCCAATGAACTGGCATCAACAACTCTCTGCAGCAGGGAATTCCACAGATTAACAACTCTCTGAGTGAAGAAGTTTCTCCTCATCTCAGTCCTAAATAACTTACCCCTGATCCTAAGACTGTGTCCCCTGGTTCTGGACTTCCCCAACATCGGGAACATTCTTCCAGCATTCAACCTGTCCAGTCCCATCAGAATCATATAATTTTCTATGCGATCCCCTCTCATCCTTCTAAACTCCAGTGTATAAAGGCCCAGTCGATCCAGTCTCTCCTCATATGTCAGTCCTGCCATCCCAGGAATCAGTCTGGTGAACCTTCGCTGCACTCCTCCAATAGCAAGAACGTCCTTCCTCAGATTAGGAGACCAAACCTTAACACCACATCCACTGGTTCTCCCTTGTCCACATCCTCAAAAAATTTCAGAAGATTTGTCGAGCATGATTTCCCTTTCATAAAACCATGCTGACTTGGACCGATCCTGTCACTGCTTTCCAAATGCGCTGCTATTTCATCTTTAATAATTGATTCCAACATTTTCCCCACCACTAATGTCAGGCTAACCAGTCTATAATTACCCGTTTTCTCTCTCCTTTTTTAAAAAGTGGTGTTACATTAGCTACCCTCCAGTCCATAGGAACTGATCCAGAGTCAATATACTGTTGGAAAATGATCACCAATGAATCCACTATTTCTATGGCCACTTCCTTAAGTACTCTGGGATGCAGACTATCAGGCCCCGGGGATTTATCGGCCTTCAATCGCATCAATTTCCCTAACACAATTTCCCGCCTAATAAGGATATCTTTCAGTTCCTCCTTTCTAGACCCTCGGTCCCCTAGTACTTCCGGAAGTTTATTTGTGTCTTCCTTCGTGAAGACAGAACCAAAGTATTTGTTCAATTAGTCTGCCATTTCTTTGTTTCCCATTATAAATTCACCTGAATCTGACCGCAAGGGACCTACGTTTGTCTTCACTAATCTTTTTCTCTTTATATATCTATAGAAGCTTTTGCAATCAGTTTTTATTTTCCCGGCAAGCTTCCTCTCATACTCTATTTTCCCGCTCTTAATTAAACCTTTTGTCCTCTGCTGAATTCTAAATTTCTCCCAGTCCTCAGGTTTGCTGCTTTTTCTGGCCAATTTATATGCCTCTTCCTTAGATTTAACACTATCCTTAATTTTCCTTGCTGGCTACGGTTGAGCCACCTTCCCCGTTTTATTTTTACTCCAGACAGCGATGTACAATTATTGAAGTTCATCCATGTGATCTTTAAATGTTTGCCATTGCCCATCCACTGTCAACCCCCCAAGTATCATTTGCCAGTCTATTCTAGCCAATTCACGCCTCATACTTTCGAAGTTACCTTTCCTTAAGTTCAGGACCCTAGTCTCTGAATTAACTGTGTTACTCTCCATCTTAATAAAGAATTCTACCATATTATGGTCACTCTTCCCCAAGGGTCCTCGCACAACAAGATTGCTAATTAGTCCTTTCTCATTACACATCACCCAGTCTAGGATGGCCAGCCCTCTAGTTGGTTCCTCGACATATTGGTCTAGAAAACCATCCCTAATATACTCCAGGAAATCCTCCTCCACTGTAGTGTTACCAGTTTGGTTAGCCCAATCTATATGTAGATTAAAATCGCCCATGATAACTGCTGTAGCTTTATTGCACACATCCCGAATTTCTTGTTTGATGCTGTCCCCAACCTCACTACTACTGTTTGTTGGTCTGTACACAACTCCCACTAGCGTTTTTTGCCCTTTGGTATTCCGCAGCTCCACCCATACCGATTCCACATCATCCAAGTTAATGTCCTTCCTTACTATTGTGTTAATTTCCTCTTTAACCAGCAATGCTACCACCTCCCCTCCTTTTCCTTTCTGTCTATCCTTCCTGAATGTTGAATACACTTGGATGTTGAGTTCCCAGCCTTCGTCACCCTGGAGCCATGTCTCCGTGATGCCAAGTATATCATATTCATTAATTGCTGCCTGTGCCGTTAATTCGTCCACCTTATTACGAAAACTCCTCGCATTGAGACACAGAGCCTTCAGGCTTGTCTTTTTAACACACTTTGCCCTTTTGGAATTTTGCTGTAATGTGGCCCTTTTTGATTTTTGCTTTGAGTTTCTCTGCCCTCCACTTTTACTTTTTTGCTTTCTATCTTTTGCTTCTGCTCCCATTCTAATTCCCTCTGTCTCCCTGCATAGGTTCCCATCCCCCTGCCATATTAGTTTAACCCCTCCCCAACAGCACTAGCAAACACTCCCCCTAGGACATTGGTTCCGGTCCTGCCCAGGTGCAGACTGTTCGGTTTGTTCTGGTCCCACCTCCCCCAGAACCAGTTCCAATGTCCCAGGAATTTGAATCCCTCCCTTCTGCACCTCAAGTCATGTATTCATCTTAACTATCCTGCGATATCTACTCTGACTAGCACGTGGCACTGGTAGCAATCCTGAGATTACTACCTTTTGAGGTCGTACTTTTTAATTTAACTCCTTGCTCCCTAAATTCATCTTGTAGGATCTCATCCCGTTTTTTACCTATATCGTTGGTACCTATATGCACCACGACAACTGGCTGTTTACCCTCCCACTCCAAAATGTCCTGCAGCCGCTCCGAGACATCCTTAACCCTTGCACCAGGGAGGCAACATACCATCCTGGAGCCTCGATTGCGGCCACAGAAACGTCTATCTATTCCCCTTACAATAGAATCCCCTACCACTTATTCTCTCCCACTCTTTTTCCTGCCCTCCTGTGCAGCAGAGCCACCCACGGTGCCATGGACTTGACTGCTGCTGCTTTCCCCTGATGAGTCATCCCCCCCCACCCCCAAACACCCTAACAAGGCAAGTATTTTTTAAATGTGGTGAGGGTTCCTGCCTCTACCACCCTTTCAGGCAGTGAGTTCCAGACTCCCACCACCCTCTGGGTGAAGAAATTTCCCCTCATATATTCTCCAAACCTCCCCCAAATTACTTTAAATCTATGCCCCCTGGTTGTTGACCCCTCTGCCAAGGGAAATCGGTCCATACTATCCACTTTATCCAGGCCCCTCATAATTTTATCCACCTCAATCAGGTCTCCCCTCAGCCTCCCCTGTTCCAAAGAAAACAGACCCAGCATCTCCAATCTTTCCTCATAACCAAAATGTTCCAGTCCAGGCACCATTCTCGTAAATCTCCTCTGTACCCTTTCCAGTGCAATCACATCTTTCCTGTAATGTGGTGACCAGAACTGCACGCAGTACTCCAGCTGTGGCCTAACCAGCGTTTTATACAGTTCAAGCATAACGTTCTTGCTCTTGTATTCCATGCCTCGACTAATAAAGGCAAATATTCTGTATGCCTTCTTAACCACCTTATCTACCTGGCCTGCTACCTTCAGGGATCTGTGGACATGCACTCCAAGGTCCCTTTGTTCCTCTACACCTTTCAGTGTCCTACCATTTAATGTGTATTCCCTTGCCTTGTTCGGATGCATGTGTTGATTGACAGATCGCAAGTGCCGGGTTTAACCGCATGCGCTTCGCATACCTAAACCTGTAACTTGTGGGGACCTCATGGGCCATGTGCGCATCTTGTACGTGGGGACCGCAATTTCAGGCCTGATAAACGCAGCTCAGGATCCATTAAGACACACAAGTTGCTGCCTGGGGAGAGGAATCGAGTCAGTGGCAAAGGAGGTTGAGCAGCAGGAGACATAGAGTAGGGCAGGCACTCTAATTGGCAGGATTTCTCTGGTGGTGTCCCGCAGGGGCCTGAACTATTCAAAGTATTTATTAACGACTTAGATGATGGCATAGAAAGCTAAATATCCAAATTTGCCGATGACACAAAGATAGGCGGCAGTGTAGATGAAAGCATAAAATTACAAAGGGATATTGATAGATCAAATGGGCAAAACTGGCAAATGGATTTCACTGTAGAGGTCATCCACTTTGGAGCTAAAAAGGATAGAACAGGGTACTTTCTAAATGGTGAAAAAACAAAAGCAGTGGAGGCCCAAAGAAACTTAGGAGTCCATCTACATAAATCATTAAAATGTCATGAACAGGTACAGAAAATATTCAAAAAGGCTAATGGAATGCTGGCCTTTATATCTAGAGGACTAGAATACAAGGGGGTAGAAGTTATGCTGCAGCTGTACAAAGACCCAGATAGCCCACACCTGGAGCACTGTGAGCAGTTCTGGGCACCACACCGTTGGAAGGATATATTGTCCTTGGAGGGTGTTGTGGAAAAATATTTCCGAGACTGTATAATATATAAAGAGAGGTTTATTAAATCGGAGACAAAGCTTTGGGAGAAGTGTTAAAGACCCCTGTCTTTAAACCATCTTCTCAAACTGTATCTGCAGTGAAGTCCTTTTATCTTACAAATTACGTCACTTTACAACACATGCTTTAGCACTACAAAGCTGTTACTATTGAAGACTAAGCTTTTGATATATAACCCATCCTGCACTGTGACAGGGCAGTATAAACAAGTGCAGGCTTTTGACACCGATACCTCGCACTTAACTCTCCAGTGTTCATTATCTCACATTCCAATCTGCATTAACTCAAGGCCAGCATGCCTTAAAGTCGAACTGTTTAAAGCATGCATCAGTATTATCCCTTACAAAATTCATACAATCAAATATATGTCCAAAAATCCGCTCCAACAATATTCCCCCTATTGGTCTTGGAGGATGTTTACGAAATCCATATGACCACAATGATAGTAGCATATATTCGTCCTTTGGGGCATGTTACTTCCCTGATGTTCCGCATGTCCACCTTGCCTGTAGCTCTAGGCTACCCTTCAAAGATAGTGGTCGGTGTCATTGTCGTCTGTTTCTTCATCCTTGGTGTCTTCAGGTATTTCCATCAGATGTGCTTCTTCTTCGGCGATTACACTGGCTACTGGCATCAGTCGAGCCATCATAACTTTACAGCAGATATTAAAACACCCGATAATCAGACAGCAAGTTATTATTACAACCAGAATAATTACTCCATGCAGAAGATAGGATCTAGGGCCATTCGGTTCTGGAGTACCATTGTGCGTATGGCTACCATTTCAGCCATTATGCCCTCCATTGCTTCAGCAGTGTCATTAACTATCTGTTCCAGTACCCTCTCTAGGTTACGTAATTCATCCATGGTGCATCCTATCCCGAATGGGAACATCATGACCCCAAATAGCCTCTCTACCGGGGTAAGATCTCGTCTTAGTCGACCTGGTGTCTGTACTTCTGCTAAAGTACGTACCCGTCTGACAAAAAGCGACCACATATCCCAAATAACAGGACCCGCTCCAGTTCTGAGGCAACCAGGGGTAGGCCTTATGCCCACACACAAAATAAGTGCCATTGTATGCTGTTAGATTCGATCCCAATCTCTCTCTCAGCCCCCGTCGCCACCTAATCTTAGGGTCCCAGTCCTGGCTACGTGTCTGATTCTTCAAACCCTCTATTTCAAAGAACCCCTGGTTAGTTGTTTCGCTGGCTATTATGTTCCACCTGGCGAGGTTAAAGTATCCTGCTACAAAACCTGTTTCCTCACCAGTCAGGTTTCTAGTGAAACAAATGTCAGCGGTGGGCCTTCCAACTCCTGAGGTGTTGGTCAAAACCAGGAACGGGGGTCGTACCGACCTATTGTATTCCGGCTGGTACCATCCGTCAATGCATCCAAAAGGTAACCCCCCGATCTCCACGTTTCTTTATCCCCACTCTGGTTCCAAGTATCATTTACTTCCCCTGTACCGTTTTGTCGCGTTACCCACTCTGCTACTTCCGAGATGTTAAGGGAGATGTACAAAAAGGTATTCACATGTAACTCTCGTTTCGGTCTAGCTAGCAGGTCGGACCGAACACGAACTATGATAATCGCACCGATCGCAATATATAGTTTCATTTTATTACTCTATAATTAACAAATAGTCAAAGGCAAAATGGCCGTATGGCTTGCTTGAAGAATCTCTCGCTGTCAATCTGTAAATAGACAAACAACAACAACTAATACGTGTGCTAAACGGCTGGTTCAAAAACCTTAAGCTGGGTCCAATGCTTCCATTGTCCGTTCCCTTTAACATCAATGCAGGCACAAGTGTCCTTGCTGATTATAACCTCATACGGTCCTTTTTGGGGCAAACCCCGGTTTTCCCGGGAGGACCCTTACCATAACGCGACTTCCCGCCAACGGGACTTCAGAGAGCTTTGTAAGCTCTGCTTCCGCGTCTCTATCTTCCTGATTGTCCCTAACTAATTTACGCCTCCCTTTTAATTGAGTACTTAGTTCCAAAACATACCGTTTTATTTTGTCTTGTAATGGGCCTACATCGACCCCCTCTGTTATGATGTTCTCTGGTAATTGCATCGCCCTTCCGGTCATTAGTTCATAAGGGGTTAATCCGGTTGTCCAGTTTGTCGTGGCTCTTAACTTCATCAATATAATGGGTAATACTTCTGTCCACGTTTTTCCTGACGTTTGCATGGCCTTTGCCAGGGCGTTCTTAAGGGTACGGTTCATGCGCTCTACTATCCCAGAACTCTGCGGGTGGTAGGGGATGTGGAATTTTTGTTTTATGCCCATCAGCTGGCATATTGTCTTTACAATCTTCCCGGTGAAGTGGGTGCCTTGGTCAGAATCTATTTGAAGAGGCACTCCCCATCGGGGAATCACCTGCTCGGTCAATATCCTTGCCACTGTTGAGGCAGTGCAATCACGTGTGGGGAAAGCTTCCACCCACCGGGTAAATTGATCTATAATCACTAGGCAATAGCTTTTTCTCTCCCATCCCTTTCCACCACCAATCTCTCCCAAGACTCCCGGTCATGGCTTCTCATCCTGAATGGGACAGGCCATGATGCAACTCCAATAAGGTATTCTGTATGCATTCAGGCGCCATTACCTTGTCGTTTTGTCTCCAAACGTTATCCTTCCCTTGCGTTGCGCCCTGCTTTGTCCACATACCTATTTCCTCCTCAGAAGTGTCCTGGTGTAGTTTCTCAATACTTATCTGTTGGTCTCGGGCCCCAGCGGCACTGACTTAATTTTAATAATTTAAAATCATTATCAATGGAGAGTGTTTTTTTTTACCTCTTCAAATTCTTCTTTTTCCAATTAAACCAATATCTTTTTCACAGCGATATCAACTGATATTTAGTAAGTTATGTCTTTATCCATCGCAAACACCCCTTCTCCCCCATGCTGTCATATAATCGTGTACTACCCCGAATGCATATCTACTGTCCGTATAGATATTAACAATCTTATTTTCCGATAATTCCAGTGCCCGGGTGAGGGCTACCAGTTCTGCCACTTGAGCTGACGACCCCCCATTAATTCGCCCTGATTCAACTGTCTCTAGATCCTTGGTAACTGCGGCCCATCCGGTACGAGGTAGTCCCTCTATGTATTTTTGTGAGCCGTCCACAAACAAGGTTTGTTCTGCGGTTTGAAGGGGGGCGTTTTTTATTCTATCCTCTTCCATATCCTCACATACCTCTTCGCAAAAGTGGGGTTCCCCTTCACCCATCATACCTTCTGCGGGGTTGTTTCCTACATCCCTAATTATGGTTACCGCTTTGTTGGGTGGTAAGAGGACTGCTTCCCACTTTGCCCGTCTCAGTTTTCCTGTGTTTAACATTTTCTAAACTGCTAAAGCTTACTGTTTTAGCCTTTTTCAAAAGTCCCTTTTACACCTTCACAGATAGCTCACCACTCGCCCAGGAGTTTGACCTAATCCCTGAAGGTATTTCTAAATTTAAAACTTTTTTTTTACTGAGCTAGAAGCTTTCGTGTCAAGGTTTTACACAAAGGAAAATGGGAGCGTTTTAAAAGGCATTCTTTATCTCATTCCTGGACTAAATTTATGTCTTTCAACCCAATTGCATGTTTTCTTTCGACAAGTAAGTGAGCGTGTCAAATTCTTTTTTTTTTACTACCGGGACCATGTATTTTTATCTTTTACTCAACAAACCTATCCTTTGTGCATTTCCTAGCTCCGTAACTTATCATCCGAATATATCCACACCTTCGTTTCTAACTTAAAATGTAATACCATAAGGTTCACAGTTTCGTAAACTTCCTACATACAGGACAACACTACGAAGGGTTTAAAAAAAACATTTCACTCTGTTTGGAAAGAGTGGGTGGAGCTAAAACAGGCAGGCATCTCCACACCTTCCCAAGCAGGCTTTCTCTTTTGAGTTGGATGGGGGCCTGAATCTTGGCAATGCTCCCAATTTGGCGCCATTGCAAAGCCCAAATTACTTTACATCAATACTAAATTGCGAATCTATACACCCTAAGAGAGCATTAAGACTTAGTTACCAACAAGAGTCAAGGCATTCCAAAACTGAAAACTGGCTGTATTTGTTTATAATAAGAATTAAATGTATGGGCATTATCAGCATTTTTAATGTGATTTTATGTATTTGTTCTCCTTTCCCTTATCCCGCTCCTTGTATCAGGATATAGAAACGGGGGTTCCTTTCCCTTATCCCGCTCCTTGTATCAGGATATAGAAATGGGGGCTCCTTTGAACTAGAGTTAGATGGGGATAGGCTAAAACATTGGCAAACAATGTCAATGATTATTGCAAATGGAAATTACATTCAGGTTATGAGAGAATGCAAATATAAAGAGTACAAATAAAGATAAGGTTTTGAAGGACAAGCCTTTTATGCCAGAAATGTTGGGAATAGACTGTGGGGGGTTGAAGTATACAGTGCTGGGTGAAGGTTCGTGACACTGGTGTACCAGAAACCTGACTGCAAACAGAACATGGACAAGACACTGACCACAGTGCTGTGGAATAATGTGTAAAGATAGTCCAATCAAGCTATTGTTGGTACGGGATGACATCATCTATCGGAAAGAAATAACAGCAAGGGAGAGATGGAAGAATAATTTGGTAATGATAGGGGCTTCAAAATAATAACTGGCTATTGATTCAGTTCAGGATGGGCAGATGAGTTTGGTTAGTGACTGACAGCATTGAAGCACCAATATGTGACATTGCGGTGGGACAAAGTTTGTGCCCTTGATTGCCCAACACTGCCAAGCTCCCTGCCTTAGCCACATTGCTCAGAGCAGCCAGGCGCTAATCCACAGGAGGAAAGTAAATGCCATCTGCGGGTTGCTCTTGCACATCTCCAGGACACTGATTACAGAGAGACATTGGCAGTGGCCTGGGATCAGGGAGCCAGCTATCCTTTGCTATTTGTGTAGTGATGGCATTCAAAGGGATTTGGATAAAATGAAAGGGCCTGAAGGGTTCGATGACCTTTGACCGAAAAGGAAATAGACCATACGCTGAAAATATTTAGCAAAGCTGATCAGATACGAGCTTGCATTTCAAGGGCATTTGATTCTATCAAAAAAGGTTACTTCAATCGAGTATACCCATTTAGTAAGGCTACATTTTGAATATTGACTGCAGTTTTGAAAGGAGACTGAGGACATTGGTGAGGGTTCCAAGACGATTTGCCAAGCATGATTCCAGGACATAAAGCTCTTACATAATGAGTAGCTGACAGAATCAAAATTATTTTTGATGGAGAAAAGGGAGAATGTGATCCAGTTCTTTAAAATGCAGAAAAGTATAGATAAAATAGTTATCAAGTAGCTGGTTGAAAATCTGTTGAAGGGTATGATAGGTCTCCCAAGCATTCTTAGAGTATCCTGATGACTTAATGTCACCTGTGGCCTGTCAGAGTGAAGTCGGCTCAAGGGAAACAGCTGATTGGTGAGTAGCCGGGGAGTGTTTTTGTCTTCTAGTTTTAAGTTTAGTTCATAGTCCAATAGAGGCATGGCAGGGCAGCACAGTCCCGTGGAGTGTACATCCTGTGGCATGTGGGAACTCCTGGATGCTTCGCGCGGCCGGGGCGACCACATGTGCAGGAAGTGTCGCCAGCTATGGCAACTCGAGCTTTGGGTTTCGGAGCTTGAGCGGCAGCTGGACTCACTGCAGTGCATCTGCGAGGCTGAGAACTTTGTGGATAGCATGTTTCTAAAATGGCAGGGGGATGGGAACCTATGCAGAGAGTCAGAGGGAAGTAGAATGGGGGCAGAAGCAAAAGATAGAAAGAAGAAAAGTAAAAGTGGAGGGCAGAGAAACCCAAAGCAAAAAGGGCCACATTACAGCAAAATTCTAAAGGGGCAAAGGGTGTTAAAAAGACAAGCCTGAAGGCTCTGTGCCTCAACGCGAGGAGTATTCGGAATAAGGTGGACGAATTAACTGCGCAGATAGCAGTTAACGGATATGATGTAATTGGTATCACGGAGACATGGCTCCAGGGTGATCAAGGCTGGGAACTCAACATCCAGGGGTATTCAACAATTAGGAAGGATAGACAGAAAGGAAAAGGAGGTGGGGTGGCGTTGCTGGTTAAAGAGGAAATTAATGCAACAGTAAGGAAGGACATTAGCCTGGATGATGTGAAATCTGTATGGGTGGAGCTGCGGAATACCAAAAAGCAGAAAACGCGAGTGGGAGTTGTGTACAGGCCACCAAACAGTAGTAGTGAGGTTGGGGACAGCATCAAACAAGAAATTAGGGATGCGTGTAATAAAGGTACAACAGTTATCATGGGCGACTTTAATCTACATATTGATTGGGCTAACCAAACTGGTAGCAATATGGTGGAGGAAGATTTCCTGGAGTGTATTAGGGATGGTTTTCTAGACCAATATGTCAAGGAATCGACTAGAGGGCTGGCCATCTTAGACTGAGTGATGTGCATTGAGAAAGGACAAACTAACAATCTTGTTGTGCGAGGCCCCTTGGGGAAGAGTGACCATAATATGATAGAATTTTTTATTAAGATGGAGAGTGACACAGTTAATTCAGAGACTAGGGTCCTGAACTTAAGGAAAGGTAACTTCAATGGTATGAGACGTGAATTGGCTAGAATAGACTGGCGAGTGATACTGAAAGGTTGACGGTGGATATGCAATGGCAAACATTTAAAGATCACATGGATGAACTTCAACAATTGTATATCCCTGTCTGGAGTAAAAATAAAACGGGATGGTGGCTCAACCGTGGCTAACAAGGGAAATTAAGGATAGTGTTAAATCCAAGGAAGAGGCATATAAATTGTCCAGAAAAAGCAACAAACCTGAGGACTGGGAGAATTTTGTAATACAGCAAAAGAGGACAAAAGGTTTAATTAGAAGGGGGAAAATAGAATATGAGAGGAAGCTTGCTGGGAACATAAAAACTGACTGCAAATAGATATGTGAAGAGAAAAAGATTAGTGAAAACAAACGTAGGTCCCTTGCAGTCAGATTCAGGTGAATTTATAATGGGGAACAAAGAAATGGCGGACCAGTTAAACAAATACTTTGGTTCTGTCTTCACGAAGGAAGACACAAATAACCTTCTGGAAATACTAGGGGACCGAGGGTCTAGTGAGAAGGAGGAACTGAAAGAAATCCTTATTAGGCGGGAAATTGTGTTAGGGAAATTGATGGGATTGAAGGCCGCTAAATCCCCGGGGCCCGATAGTCTGCATCCCAGAGTACTTAAGGAAGTAGCCCTAGAAATAATGGATGCATTGCTGATCATTTTCTAACAGTCTATCGACTCTAGATCGGTTCCTATGGACTGGAGGGTAGCTAATGTAACAGCATTTTTTAAGAAAGGAGGGAGAGAGAAAACGGGTAATTACAGACCGGTTAGCCTGACATCAGTAGTGGGGAAAATGTTGGAATCAATTATTAAAGATGAAATAGCAGCACATTTGGAAAGCAGTGACGGGATCGGTCCAAGTCAGCATGGAATTATGAAATGGAAATCCTGCTTGACAAATGTTCTAGAATTTTTTGAGGATGTAACTAGTAGAGTGGACAAGGAAGAACCAGTGGATGTGGTGTATTTGGTCTTTCAAAAGGCTTTTGATAAGATCCCACACAAGAGATTGGTGTGCAAAATTAAAGCACATGGTATTGGGGGTAATGTACTGACGTGGATAGAGAACTGGTTGGCAGACAGGAAGCAGAGAGTCGGGATAAACGGGTCCTTTTCAGAATGGCAGGCAGTGACTAGTGGGGTGCCGCAGGGTTCAGTGCTGATTTGGATTTGGATGAGGGAATTGAGTGTAATATCTCCAAGTTTGCAGATGACACTAAACTGGGTGGCGGTATGAGCTGTGAGGAGGACGCTAAAAGGCTGCAGGGTGACTTGGACAGGTTAGGTGAGTGGGCAAACGCATGGCAGATGCAGTATAATGTGGATAAATGTGAGGTTATCCACTTTGGTGGCAAAAACACAAAGGCAGAATATTATCTGAATGGTGGCAGATTAGGAAAAGGGCAGGTGCAACGAGACCTGGGTGTCATGGTACATCAGTCATTGAAAGTTGGCATGCAGGTACAGCAGGCGGTGAAGAAGGCAAATGGTATGTTGCCTTCATAGCTAGGGGATTTGAGTATAAGAGTAGGAAGGTCTTACTGCACTTGTACAGGGCCTTAGTGAGGCCTCACCTGGAATATTGTGTTCAGTTTTGGTCTCCTAATCTGAGGAAGGACGTTCTTGCTATTGAGGGAGTACAGCAAAGGTTCACCAGACTGTTTCCCGGGGTGGCTGGACTGACATATGAGGAGAGACTGGATCGACTGGGCTGTATTCACTGGAGTTTAGAAGGATGAGCGGGGATCTCATAGAAACATATAAAATTCTCATGGGACTGGACAGGTTAGATGCAGGAAGAATGTTCCCAATGTTGGGGAAGTCCAGAACCAGGGGTCATAGTCTAAGGATAAGGGGTAGGTCATTTAGGACCGAGATGAGGAGAAACTTCTTCACTCAGAGAGTTGTTAACCTGTGGAATTCCCTGCAGCAGAGAGTTGTTGAGGCCAGTTCATTGGAAATATTCAAGAGGGAGTTAGATATGGCCCTTATGGCTAAAGGGATCAAGGGGTATGAAGAGAAAGCAGGAAAGTGGCACTGAGGTGAATGCTCAACCATGATCTTATTGAATGGTGGTGCAGGCTTGAAGGGCCGAATGGCCTATTCCTGCACCTATGTTCTATGTTTCTAGAGGTGGTCACTGCACAGCTTAAGAGTGTGCAGGCAGAGAGGGAATGGTCGACCGCCAGACAGAAGAGGAGGACCAGGCAGGTAGTACAGGAGTCCCCTGGGTACATCTTGCTCTTCAACCAGTATTCTGTTCTGAGTACCAGTGTTCCTCTGGGGAGTGCAGCCAGAGTCAATTCCACGGCACCATGGGTGGCTCAGCTGCATGGGGGGGAAGGAAGAAGAGTGGAAGAGCAATAGTGGTAGGGGATTCAATAGTTAGGGGAGCAAACAGGCGTTTCTGCGGTCACAGATGTGACTCCAGGATGGTATGTTGCCTCCCTGGTGCCAGGGTTAAGGATGTCACCGACATAAGAACATAAGAAATAGGAGCAGGTGTAGGCCATTTGGCCCCTTGAGCCTGCCCCCCATTTAATAAGATCATGGCTGATCTGATCATGGACTCAGTTCCACTTCCCTGCCCGCTCCCCATTATTCTTTATTGTCTTTTCACTTAAAAATCTGTCTATCTCCGCCTTAAATCGAGTATCCCAGCCTCCACAGCTCTCTGGGGCAGAGAATTCTACAGATTTACAACCCTCTGAGAGAAGAAATTCCTCCTTATCTCAGTTTTAAATGGGCGGCCCCTTATTCTGAGACTGTGCCCCCTAGTTTTAGTTTCCCCTATGAGTGGAAATATCCTCTGTGCATCCACTTTGTCGAGCCCCCTCATCTTACATGTTTCGATAAGATCATCTTTCATTCTTTTGAAGTACAATGAGTATAGTCCCAACCTACTCAACCTATCTTCATGTCAACCCCCTCATCTCCGGAATCAACCGAGTGAACCTTCTCTGAACAGCCTCTAATGCAAGTATATCCTTCCTTAAATACGGAGACCAAAACTGTACGCAGTACTCCAGGTGTGGCCTCACCAATACCCAGTACAGTTGTAGCAGTACTTCTCTGCTTTTATACTCCATCTCCCTTGCAATAAAGACCAACATTGCATTTGCCTTCCTGATTATTTTCTGTACCTACATACTAACTTTGTGTTTCATGCACAAGGACCCCCAGGTCTCTCTCTACTGCAGCACTTTGCAATTTTTCTCCATTTAAATTATAATTTGCTTTTCTATTTTTTTATGCCAAAGTGGATAACCTCACATTTTCCCAATTATACTCCGTCTGCCAAATTTGTGCCCGCTCACTGAGCCTGTCTATATCCCTTTGCAGATTGTTTGTGTCCTCCTCACAATTTACCTTCCAATCTATTTTTATTTCATCAGCAAACCTGGCTACATTACACACTGTCCCTTCATCCCAGTCATTAGTATAGATTGTAAATAGTTGAGGCCCCAGCACCGATCCCTGCAGCACCCCACTAGCTACTGTTTGCGAACCGGAAAATAACCCGTTTATCCCGACTCTCTGTTTTCTGTTAGTTAGCCAATTCTCTATCCATGCTAATATATTACCCCCAGAAGTCGTGATCCATATTGGTACCAATGACATAGATAGGAAGAGGGATGAGGTCCTGCAAGCAGATTTTAGGGAGCTAGGAGAGAGATTAAAAAAGTGGACCTCAAAAATAATAGTCTCCCGATTACTCCCGGTGCCACGTGCTAGTGAGTACAGAAATAGGAGGATAGAGCAGATGAATGCATGGCTGGAGAGCTGGTGCAGGAGGGAAGGCTTTAGATTTCTGGGGGTGGTGGGACCTGTACATGCCGGACGGGTTGCACCTCAACAGAGCCGGGATCAGTATCCTCGCAGGGGGTGGGGGCAGAGGGGGAGGTTTGCTAGTGTTGTTGCGGAGTGTTTAAACTAACTTAGCGGGGGATGGGAACCTGAGAATAGATTCAGAAGGGAGAAAAGAAAAGCTGGTATTGGAAAGCAGAAAAGTAAAAAATGAATTTGGCGAGCAGAGGAAACAAAGGCTCGAAAATAGACAACACGGAACTTTGGCTGAACAGTGCTCAATGGAATACACCTCAATGCAAGGAGTCCAGGAAATAAGGCAGAGGAGCTGAGAGCACAGATAGACACTTGGGAATATGATATTATAGCTATTACAAAGATGTAGCTTAAAGAAGGGTAGGTATGGCAGCTCAACATTCCTGGTTACAGGATTTTCAGATGGGATAGCGAGGGGGTAAAAAAGGAGGGGGGTCATAGTATTGATTAACAAAATAATTACAGCTGTCAGGAGGGATGATACGTTAGGAGGCTGATCCAATGAGGCCATATGGATTGAATTGAAGAAATTAAAAGGGGCGATCACACTGCTGGGAGTGTACTATAGAACCCCAAACAGCCACAGGGAGATAGAAGAGCAAATATGTAAGCAAATTTCTGAAGTGCAAAAACTATAGGGCAATAATAGTAGGGGATTTCAACTACCCTAATATTAACTGGGATAGAATTAGTGTGAAAGGTACAGAGGGCATGGAGTTCCTAAAATGCATTCAGGAGAACTTTTTTAGCCAGTATGTAACAAGCCCAACGAGGGAGGGGCGGTTTTGGGGAATGTAGCTGGGCAGGTGGGAGAGCATTTTGGTGCCAGTGACCATAATTCAGTCAGATTTAGGTTAGTTATGGAAAAGGACAAAGATAGACCGGGAATAAAAGTTCTCAATTAGGGAAAAGCCAATTTTGCTGAGCTGAGATGGGATTTGGCCAAAGTGGACTGGAACAGCTGCTTGAAGGTAAATCAGTGTCAGAGCAGTGGGAGGCATTCAAGGAGGAGATCCTGAGGGTAGAGAGCGAGTATGTTCCCTTAAATAAAAAGGGTGAGACTAACAAATCGAGAGCCCCCTGGATGTCAAGGGGCATACAGGGTAGGATAAAGAAAAAAAGTGAGGTTTATGACAGATTCCGAGGGCTCAATACTGCAGAAACACGAGAGGAGTGTAGAAAGTGCAGGGGTTGAAATTAAAAAGGAAATTAGGAAAGCAAAGAGAGAGCATGAAAACATTTTAGCAAGAAAAATCAGGGAAAATCCAAAGATATTTTGTGAATACTTTTAAGAGCAAGTGGATAACTAAATAAATAGTAGGGCCTACTAGAGACCATAAAGGTAATGTGTGTGTGGAGGTGGAAGATGTGGGTATGGTTCTTGATGAATACTTTGCATCTGTTTTCACGCAAGAGAGGGGCGATGCAGACATTGTAGTTAAGGAGGAGTGTGAAATATTAGATGAAGTAAACATAGTGAGAGAGGAAGTGTTAAGGAGTTTAAGCAGTTTTGAAAGTGGATAAATCCCCAAGCCTGGATGAAATGTATCCCAGGCTGTTAAGAGAAGCAAAAGAGGAAATAGCAGAGGTTCTGACCATCATTTTCCAACCCTCTCTGGCTACAGGTGTGGTGCCAGAGGACTGGAGGACTGCTAATGTTGTACCTTTGTTTAAAAAGGGAGAAAGGGATCAACTGAGTAATTACAGGCCAGTCAGCCGAACCTCGGTGGTGGGAAAATTATTGGAAAAAATTCTGAGGGACAGGATTAAACTTCATTTAGAAAGATTAATCAAGGACAGGCGGATTTGTTAAGGAAAGGTAGTATCTGATTAAATTGATTGAATTTTTGGAGAAGGTAACAGAGGGTCGATGAGGGCATTGCGTATGATGTGGTGTATATGGATTATAGCAAAGCTTTTGATAAAGTCCCACATGGCAGACTGGTCACGAAAGTAAAAGCCCATGGGATCCAGGGCAAAGTGGCAAATTGGATCCAAAATTGGCTCAGAGGCAGGAAGCAAAGGATAATGGTTGATGGGTGTTTTGTGACTGGAAGGCTGTTTCCAGTGGGGTTCCACAGGGCTCAGTACTGGGTCTATATCAATGATATAGACTTGAATGTAGCGGGTATGATTAAGAAGTTTACAGATGATACAACAATTGGCTGTATGGTTGATAATGAAGACGAAAGCTGCGGACTGCAGAAAGATTTCAATGAACTGGTCAGGTGGGCAGAACCATGGGAAATGGAATTCAATCCGGAGAAGTGTGAGATAATGCATTTGGGGAGGGCTAACAAGGCAAGGGAATACACATTAAATGGTAGGACACTGAAACGTGTAGAGGAACAAAGGTGGACCTTGGAGTGCAGGTCCACAGATCCCTGAAGGTAGCAGGCCAGGTAGATAAGGTGGTTAAGAAGGCAAAAGGGATACTTGCCTTTATTGGCCGAGGCATGGAATACAAGAGCAGGGAGGCTATGCTTGAATTGTATAAAACACTAGTTAGGCCGCAGCTGGAGTACTGCGTTCAGTTCTGGTCACCACATTACAGGAAAGTTGTGATTGCACTAGAGAGGATACGGAGGAGATTTACGAGGTTGTTGCCTGGACTGGAAAATTTTGGCTATGAGGAAAGACTGGATAGGTTGATCTGTTTTCTTTGGAACAGAGGAGGCGGAGGGGAGACCTTATTGAGGTGTATAAAATTATGAGGGGCCAAGATAGAGTGGATAGGAAGGCCCTATTTCCCTTAGCAGACAGGTCAACAACCAGGGGGCATAGATTTAAAGTAATTGGGAGGAGGTTTAGAGGGGATTTGAGGGGAAATTTCTTCACCGAGGGTGGTAGGAGTCTGGAACTCACTGCCTGAAAGGATGGTAGAGGCAGAAACCCTCACCACACTTGAAATGCCGTAACCTACAAGGCTACGAACCAAGAGCTGGAAAGTGGGATTAGGCTGGATAGTTCTGTCGGCCGGCGCGGACACGATGGGCCGAAATGGCCTCCTTCCGTGCTGTAAGTTTCTTTAATTCTATGAATGATGTTGTCACGCAGTTACCTTTTAGAGCATCAGAGACATATTAAAACTTTATCTTGGAAGTTTTGCTTTTGATTAATCAACATCAGGTGATGTTGGGGTGGAGGGTGGGGTTGACGTCAGCATAGATTCTTTGAAACGTGTTCTATAAGATGAATTATGATGAGTTGAATTGGCTTTTTGTTATTCCATCTATCCCTCTTAAGAGGGTGACAGTGCAGCCTCTGGCTATCTGAAGGGGTATGGTCTATGTTTCTGCTATTTCTTGGCAGAACATATATTTGGGCCCTACAACTAAAGGATTCCCCTCCCAAGTCCGATATTCTGCCCCTCTTTCCAATGTCCTGACTGAGATTGGAAAAGCTTCATCTCTGAGGACCCACATGTACATGTGTACACAGGCACACGTACACACACGCGTCAGCATGCGCACACGTGTGCAGGTATACACGTGCACATTTGCCATGCAGAAGAGCTGGCAGTTGCAAAACAGGTGTTAGTGCCACTGGTGGGAGGGCGTGATTACAGAATGACAAATTTACATAGACAATTTCCATTCTAAATGTGGACACAGGAGTTTATAATGCAATAGTTGACACAGGAAGTGCATACAGGTGTAAGACTTTTGCATAAGAGCGTAAGAATTAAGAGCAGGTGCAGGCCATACAGCCCTTTAGGCCCGCTCCGCCATTCAGTAAGATCATGGCCGATGTTCGATCTCAACTCCATTATCTCACCCGATCCCCATATCCCTTTATTTCCCCAAGCCCAAAAATCAATCTGTCTCACCCTTGAATATACTCAACAACTCCACATTCACAGCCCTTTAGGGGTAGAGAATTCATAAGATTTATAACACTCTGAGTGAAAAAATTTCTCCTCATCTCAGTCTTAAATGGCT
Organism: Pristiophorus japonicus; assembly: GCF_044704955.1. NCBI lineage: Eukaryota > Metazoa > Chordata > Chondrichthyes > Pristiophoridae > Pristiophorus > Pristiophorus japonicus. The sequence continues at coordinate 104,409,939 of NC_091991.1, read as the reverse complement.
GACCCCTTATCCTGGGACTATGCCCCTTAGTTCTAAACTCCCCAGCCCGGGGGAAACAACCTCTCAGCATCAACCCTGTCAATCCCCCTCAGAATCTTATATGTTTCAGTCAGCTCACTTCTCATTCTTCTAAACTCCAGAAGATATAATTTATAATTTTAATTTATAATGGGGAACAAAGAAATGGCAGACCAGTTGAACAAATACTTTGGTTCTGTCTTCACAAAGGAAGACACAAATAACCTTCTGGAAGTAATAGGGGTCCGAAGGTCTAGTGAGAAAGAGGAACTGAACAATATCCTTATTAGGCGGGAAATTGTATTGGGGAAATTGATGGGATTGAAGGCCGATAAATCCCCAGGGACTGATAGTCTATATCCCAGAGTACTTAAGGAAGTGGCCCTAGAAATAGTGGATGCATTGGTAATAATTTTCCAACAGTCTATCGACTCTGGATCAGTTCCTATGGACTGGAAGGTTGCTAATGTAACACCACTTTTTAAAAAAGGAGGGAGAAAGAAAACGGGTAATTATAGATCGGTTAGCCTGACATCAGTAGTGGGGAAATGTTGGAATCAATCATTAAGGATGAAATAGCAGCGCATTTGGAAAGCAGTGATAGGATTGGCCCAAGTCAGCATGGATTTATGAAGGCGAAATCATGCTTAACAAATCTTCTGGAATTTTTTGAGGATGTAATTAGTAGAGTGGATAAGGGCGAACCAGTGGATGTGGTGTATTTGGACTTTCAAAAGGCTTTTGACAAGGCCCCGCACAAGAGATTGGTGTGCAAAATCAAAGCACATGGTATTGGGGGTAATGTTCTGACGTGGATAGAGAACTGGTTGGCAGACAGGAAGCAGAGAGTCGGGATTAACTGGTCCTTTTCAGAATGGCAGGCAGTGACTAGTGGAGTGCTGCAGGGCTCAGTGCTGGGACCCCAGCTCTTTTCAATATATATTAATGATTTAGATGATGGAATTGAGTATAATATCTCCAAGTTTGCAGATGACACTAAACTGGGTGGCGGTGTGAGCTGTGAGGAGGACGCTAAGAGGCTGGAGGGTGACTTGGACAGGATATGCGAGTGGGCAAATACATGGCAGATGCAGTATAATGTGTATAAATGTGAGGTTATCCACTTTGGTGGCAAAAACACGAAGGCAGAATATTATCTGAATGACGGCAGATTAGGAAAGGGGGAGGTGCAGCGAGACCTGGGTGTCATGGTTGATCAGTCATTGAAGGTTGGCATGCAGGTACAGCAGGCGATGAAGAAGGCAAATGGCATGTTGGCCTTCATAGCAAGGGGATTTGAGTATAGGAGCAGGGAGGTCTTACTGCAGTTGTACAGGGCCTTGGTGAGGCCCCACCTGGAATATTGTGTTCAGTTTTGGTCCCCTAATCTGAGGAAGGACGTTCTTGCTATTGAGGGAGTGCAGCGAAGGTTCACCAGACTGATTCTCGGGATGGCAGGACTGACGTGTGAGGAGAGACTGGATCGACTGGGCCTGTATTCACTGGAGTTTAGAAAGATGAGAGGGGATCTCATAGAAACATATAAAATTCTCATGGGACTGGACAGGTTAGATGCAGGAAGAATGTTCCCGATGTTGGAGAAGTCTAGAACCAGGGGACACAGTCTAAGGATAAGGGGTAGGCCATTTAGGACTGAGATGAGGAGAAACTTCTTTATTCAGAGTTGTTAACCTGTGGAATTCCCTGCCGCAGAAAGTTGTTGATGCCACTTCATTGGATATATTCAAGAGGGAGTTAGATATGGCCCTTGCAGCTAAAGGGATCAAGGGGTATGGAGAGAAAGTAGGAATGGGGTACTGAAGGAATGATCAGTCATGATCTTATTGAATGGTGGTGCAGGCTCGAAGGGCCGGATGGCCTACTCCTGTACCTATTTTCTATGTTTCTATATAGGCCAAGTCTACTCCATCTCTCCACAGGATATATGGGACAGAAGCAGGCCATTTGGTTCAACCAGTTCATGCCGGCGTTTATGCTCCACTCGAGCCTCCTCCTGTGTTTGTTTCCTCAGCTAAATCTATCAGCATAACCCTCAATCCCCTTCTCCCTCATATCCTTGTCTGGCCTCCCCTTAAATGCATCAATACTATTTGCTTCAACCACTCCTTGTGGTAGCAATTTCCACATTCTCACCACTCTCTGGGTAAAGAAGTTTCTTCTGAATTCCCTATAGGATTTCTTGATGACTCTTAGATTGATGGCTTTTAGTTATGCTCTTCCCCACAAGTGGAAACATTCTCTCTATTCATTCTATCAAAACATTTCATCATTTTAAAGACCTCTATTAGGTCACCCCTCAGCCTTCTCTTTTCAAGAAAAAAGGGCCGCAGCCTGTTCATCCTTTCCTGATGTGTATACTTTTGCATATCTGGTATCATCCTTGTAAATCTTCTCTACACCCTCTCCAATGACTCGATATCCTTTTTATAATATGGCAACCAGAACTGCATGCAATGTGGTCTAAACAAGGTTTGATGTCTTAGCATAACTTCTCTACTTTTCAATTCTATACCTCTAGAAATAAACGCTAGCGCTTGGTTTGTTTTTTTATGGCCTTGCTAACCTGTGTCGATACTGTTAGTGATTTGTATATTTGTACACCGAATTCCCTTTGTTCCTCTACCCCACCGAGACTCTCACCCTCTAAATAATAAGTGATCTTCCTATTCTTCCTCCCAAAATGTCATACCTCAAATGTTGAACTTCATTTGCCAATTATTTTCCCATTCTGCAAGTTTATTAATGTCCTTCTGTAATGTGTTGCAGCCCTCCTCAGTTTTGACTATCCCCCAATTTGGTGTTATCCGCAAATTTAGAAATTGTGTTTTTGATTCCAGTCTAAATCGTTAATATAAATTGTGAACAACAGTGGTCCCAGCACTGATTGTTGTGGAACACCACTACCCACCTTCTGCTTCTGTGAATAGCTACCCTTTACTCCTACTCTCTGCTTTCTGTCTTGAAGCCAGCTAGCGATCCATTCTGCTACTTGCCCCCTGACTCTAGCTCAATCTAGTGAATCTTTGTTGCACCGCCTCCAAGGCAAGTATGTCCTTCCTTAGATAAGGAGACCAAAACTGTGCGCAGTACTCCAGGTGTGGTACAATTGTAGCAAGACTTCCTTTCTCTTGTACGCCAAACCTCTTGCAATAAAGGCCAACATGCCATTTGCCTTCCTAATTTCATGCTGTAGCTGCATGCTAACTCTCTGTGTTTCCTGTACGAGGGCACATAACTCTCTGAACACCAACATTTAATAGTTTCTTACCATTTAAAACATAGTCCGTTTTTCTATTCTTCCTACCAAATTGAATAACCTCACATTTCCCCACATTATAGTCCATCTGCCACCTTATTGCCCACTCACTTAACCTGTCTATATCCCTTTTCAAACGTTTTGTGTTCTCCTCACAGCTTACTTTCCCACCCATCTTTGTATCACCAGCAAACTTGGATACACTGCACTCGGTCCCTTCATCGAGGTCATTAATATAGATTGTAAATTTCTGCATCCCACTAGTTACAGCATGCCAACGCGAAAATGACCCATTCATCCCTACTCTCTGTTTTCTGTCCGTTTACCAATCCTCTAACCATCTAATATATTACCCCCAACCCCATGAGCCCTTCTCTTGCGTAGCAACCTTTTATGTGGCACCTTATTGAATGTCTATTGGAAATCCAAATATACTACATCTACTGGTTCCCCTTTATCTACCCTGCCAGTTACATCCTCAAAAAACTCTTAATAAATTTGTCAAACACGATTACCCTTTCATAAAACCATGTTGACTCTGCCTAATCATATTATGATTTTCTAAGTGCCTTATTGCTACTTCCTTTATAATGGATTCTAGTATTTTCCCGATAACCAATCTGTAGTTCCCTGTTTTTTCTCTCCCTCCTTTCTTGAATAGCAGGGTTACGTTTGCTACCTTCCAATCTGCTGAGATCGTTCGAGAATGTAAGGAATTTTGGAAAATCACAACCATTGTATCCACTATCTCTGCAACCATCTCTTTTAGAACGCTGCGATGTAGGCCATCAGATCCAGGGGATTTGTCGGCTTCAAGTCCCGTTGGTTCCTCAAGTACTCTTTCTGTACTGATATTAATTACTTTTAAGTTCCTCACTCTTATTAGCCCCTTGATTCCCCATTATTTTTGGTATACTTTGTGTCTTCTACTGTGAAGATGGGTACAAAATATTTATTGAAAGTCTCTGCCATTTCCTTATTCCCCATTCTAATTTCACCTGTCTTAGCCTCTAAGGGACCAACGCTTACTTTAGCTACTCTCTCCCTTTTTGCATACATGTAGAAGCTCTTACTATCTGTTTTTATATTTCTTCTCGTTTACTCTCATTCTATTTTCTCACTTTTTAATTCATTTTTTGGTCATCCTTTGCTGGTTTCTAAAGCTCTCCCAATCCTCAGGCTCGCTACATTATAAGCCTCTTTAGTTAACCACTTTTCCTGTGGAGTTTTTATTTCTCAATGGAGTAGATTATAGATACAGCTATTAATATAACGGATGCTTTGACCTGTATTGATGGAGTTTGTACAGTTCTGGCCATTATCCAAAGAGAAATGTCATTATTAAAAATTACCGAAAAAGTCAGATAAACTACAATTTCTCTGCAAAGTACTGAATGTAAATAGTTTTTAATACTCCTTTTGCAGGAAACCTTTTGAACAGTTTGATGGGTGCAGGGGATGAGGACGAGGTGGATGGAGAAGGACCAGAAGATGTCAATCCTATTGATCTGGACTAAGAAAATGAACTTTCTGATGGAAAGGTCTAAAGACAATATTCCACTGAGGTGTCTAAAGAATGATCTGCTTATCCAAGAAATAAAAACAGCTACACAGTGGGACATTTTACCTGACGGTTTCACATCTGAGCATCTGCAGAGGGTTCTCTTTCCCTTTCTACTGAAGGAGGTGCAAAGGATGGTTCCTATTACTGTCTATATTGGGAATGCTGTATTATTTATGTTAGTAGATATTTCATGGTTTAAAGAACTGGTTCCAATTGGCTGTGTGTTGACTGATGTAATAAGTTTTGTCTTTCTAGATTATTTTACATAAGATATGAATACTTTACGGCTCTGTACTGGTACACATGGCACTACATGGATGGCCTCGGCTGTGTGATGTAAAACCATACACAAGATGCTTATTACTTAGCAAGTTCTGCCAACAGGAGCGGAGGCGTCTCAAATTGCTAAAACTAGCTCTCGTTTAACACGTCAGAATGGTTGTCAATAGGAACAAAAGAAAAGCTGTAAGGATCAGCAGCACTTGATTTAATTTGACACAATTGGTGTAGCTGTTGCACACAGATTACAAAGGATCATGCACAAAATGGGCTTAATTATTCCTGAACCAATAAACAACATTAAAGAAGATTGTTGTCACCCTTATTTTATTTGAGGTGGTAATTTAGATTCTAATATGTGAATTGCATACAACTACCATTGTAAATACTTTGTTGGGTCTGATTCTGCATGTTAAAGCTTTGCATGCCAGAAACCTAAATCGTTTTTAAGTATTACATTTCTAGTGCTATAACTTGTTAAAATGTGTATAATGATTCCATAATCAGGAACTGGGTTTGTCATGTGGCGGAATAGAAACATAGAAAATAGGTGCAGGAGTAGGCCCTTCGAGCCTGCACCACCATTCAATAAGATCATGGCTGATCATTCCTTCAGTACCCCTTTCCTGCTTTCTCTCCATACCCCTTGATCCCCTTAACCGTTAGGGCCATATCTAACTCCCTCTTGAATGTATCCAATGTACTGGCATCAACAACTCTCTGTGGCAGGGAATTCCACAGGTTAACAACTCTCTGAGTGAATAAGTTTCTCCTCATCTCAGTCCTATATGGCTTACCCCTTATCCTAAGACTGTGACCCCTGGTTCTGGACTTCCCCAACATTGGGAACATTCTTCCCGCATCTAACCTGTCCAGTCCCGTCAGAATCTTATATGTTTCTATGAGATACCTGAGATCAGACCTGATGAAATTGGAGCTAGTAACACACAAAGTTTAGAGTAATTGTACATAATGCTTTATAGATCTGGTAACTGTATCTAACTGTTTTTCCACCAAGCGCGCTCTGTAATTCATGGCCTTTGAAACGTTCACAAAGGTTAAATCTAAAGGCAGAGTCCAGAATGGCTTCCTCTACTTAAGTGATATTTTTGTGCATAAGTTGGACTGTTGCTTTTTTAATACCTGTATTTATCATTAAAGAAAAATAATGAGTCCATTTGGTACAAAGTCAGAACTTTGCCTTGCGATGCAATGTTAGCGCCTTTTGTTTAAACATAATGAAGCTCGCTCTTAACTCTAGTTAAATATTGACGTGGGATACTGAGGTGTAAAACATAGGGCTCTCCGTGGTACGTTGTATGTGAAATAAGAATCTAATATTTCCAAGCTTGTCGCACTTTGCTTTATTTAAAATTGAGCATCTGACAAATCATTTGTTTCGAACAGAGTGCGTGGGGGAAAAAGGCTTTGTTAAACTTTATGACCAGTGTAGAATTAACATGTCAGAGGCATACAGGTCCAATCTAGCTAGCTTCCACGGGAATAGTTTTTGTATGATGCTTGCATTCCTCCGTATTAAAGGCTGTCCTGTGCAAGCACTGTTGACATTTAGATTTGTCCTTCAAAGATTCAACATTTGACAGAAACATCTTTGAGCACATCTACTGAATGAGGCAATGCATTGAACAAAATCGTTCAACTCAGTGCAGGATGATTTTGTAGTGTTTTGATTTTTTTGCACATTGATCTCTGTTAAATCACAGCTTAACTCAAAATTTTTTCTAAAAACATGGATCTGTCCTAAACTGTCAAACTGGAAAATGCAGATGCTGTCTTCAACCATGCTCTTATGGGAAAATGGCAGCTTGATTGAGCAATGTGTCAAATGTAAGCTTTGGTTTGAACATAAGAATCGTACAGCACAGAAGGGGGCCGTTTGGCCCATAGTGCCCATGCTGGCTCTTTGCAAGAGCGATCCAGTTAGAACATAAGAAATAGGAGCAATTAGTCCCACTGTTATAGAATGTATCTTGTGCAAATTTAGTCAAATCTGTGACAGCCAATCAGAATAAATAGCAGCACCAAGGCACTAAACAGTATTTTATTTCCAAATACAATTTACAAATTGGAAAGTAGTTTTTTTTTTAAATGGACAAATATAGAGAAAAATTGAGTGTTGCTCATTGAATGAAAATGTTTCCTGGTTTATAATTGTTACAGGATTCTGACCGCATGGCATGCTGGACGTGTGTTACCTTTATTTGCTCAGTTGCCCAGAAATATTTGAGTGGAGGAAGCACAGTGGAAAGCCAACCCGTCTCAGCACAGCAGACGGTTCGATGCTGATTTGCTCAAGGTGAGTCGCAACTTCTAACCAGAGGTGAATTAGAAACTTTTCATCGGTTAATGACATCCAACACTTCGTTCCATGACTACAATTTGCAGGTCAACTGAGGCTGATGCAATTTTCAGCAAAGTGAAATTGTATTCTGAAAGCTTGACTAGATAATACAAATAATCTTAAGGGAAGGGGATTAAATGGCAGCCTTTTAAACAACGGAATAGTTGTTGAGCAATGTGGTTCATTGTCACACTGCCTTGTTTCTTGCATTCTCTGTTTAAAGGGGTAACATGCCAGCTCAATCCTCGGTGTCACTGACTGACACCATCTGAATGGGCTGTAGACCAGTAACTGGGAACCTAAGATAACTGGTCAACTTTTGTATATCATTTAATTTCAGGGTATATATCTTTTTGTGAGGGCAACTTATCCTTGCCTCTTAAAGATGAGTGAGTGGACACCAGTGTCTCTCTCTCTCTCTCTCTCTCCTGTCCCACAGACTCCCCTGCCCCCTCCCCCCCCCCCCCCCAAGTCTCTCCCCTGCCCCCTCAGAGTCTCCCCCTGACCCCCACAGTCGTCGTCCGCTGCCCCCCCAGTGTCTCCTCCCCCCTGGCCCCCCCAGTGTCTCCTCCCCCCTGGCCCCCCCAGTGTCTCCTCCCCCCTGGCCCCTCCCCCCAGTGTCTCCTCCCCCCTGACCCCCCCAGTGTCTCCTCCCCCCTGGCCCCCCCAGTGTCTCTCCCCCCTGGCCCCTCCCCCCAGTGTCTCTCCCCCCCTGCCCCTCCCCCCAGTGTCTCTCCCCCCTGCCCCTCTCCCCAGTGTCTCTCCCCCCTGCCCCTCTCCCCAGTGTCTCTCCCCCCTGCCCCTCCCCCCAGTGTCTCTCCCCCCTGCACCCCCCCCCCCCCAGTGTCTCTCCCTCCTGCCCCCTCCCAGTGTCTCTTCCCCCTGCCCCCCCCCCCGGCCCCCTCCGGTGTCTCTCCCCCCTGCCCCCCCAGTGTCTCTCCCCCCGTCCCCCCACTGTGTCTCTTCCCCCCTGCCCCTCAGACTGCCACCACTGTTGCCTCCAGGAGGCAAGTGAATATATTCCGAGCCTCATTCTTTGAATTGAAAGTTGGCTCACATGCTCGTTAAAGACTGATAAAAGCAGTAAAGATTTGCATTTATTCAGCACCTTATCAGGTCACTTCGAACTATCTCAGTATCTCACACATAAGAACATAAGAACTAGGAACAGGAGTAGGCCATCTAGCCCCTCGAGCCTGCTCCGCCATTCAATAAGATCATGGCTGATCTGGTCGTGGACTCAGCTCCACTTACCCGCCCCCTCCCCGTAACCCTTAATTCCCTTATTGCTTAAAAATCTATCTATCTTTGACTTGAAAACATTCAATGAGCCAGCCTCAACTGCTTCCTTGGGCAGAGAATTCCACAGATTCACAACCCTCTGGGAGAAGAAATTCTTTCTCAACTTGGTTTTAAATTGGCTTCTCCGTATTTTGAGGCTGTGCCCCCTAGTTCTAGTCTCCCCCACCAATGGAAACAACCTCGCTGCCTCTATCTTATCTATCCCTTTCATGATTTTAAATGTTTCTATAAGATCACCCCTCATCCTTCTGAACTCCAAGGAGTAAAGACCCAGTCTACTCAATCTATCATCATAAGGTAACCCCCTCATTTCTTGAATCAGCCTAGTGAATCGTCTCTGTACCCCTTCCAAAGCTAGTATATCCTTTCTTAAGTAAGGTGACCAAAACTGCACGCAGTACTCCAGGTGCGGCCTTACCAATACCCTATACAGTTGCAGCAACACCTCCCTGCTTTTGTACTCCATCCCTCTCGTAATGAAGGCCAACATTCCATTTGCCTTCCTGATTACCTGCTGCACCTGCAAACTAACCTTTTGGGATTCATGCACAAGGATCCCCAGGTCCCTCTGCATCACAGCATGTTGTAATTTCTCCCCATTCAAATAATATTCCCTTTTACTGTTTTTTTTCCCAAGGTGGATGACCTCACACTTTCCGACATTGTATTCCATCTGCCAAACCTTAGCCCATTCGCTTAACCTATCCAAATCTCCTTGTAGCCTCTCTGAGTCCTCTACACAACCTGCTTTCCCACTAATCTTAGTGAGGTCATTTATGTATATTGTAAACAGTTGTGGTCCCAGTACTGATCCCTGTGGCACACCACTAACCACTGATTTCCAACCGGAAAAGGACCCATTTATCCCGACTTTCTGTTCGCCAGCCAATTCTCTATCCATGCTAATACATTTCCTCTGACTCCGCGTACCTTTATCTTCTGCAGTAACCTTTTGTGTGGCACCTTATCGAATGCCTTTTGGAAATCTAAATACACCACATCCATCGGTACACCTCTATCCACCATGCTCGTTATATCCTCAAAGAATTCCAGTAAGTTAGTTAAACATGATTTCCCCTTCATGAATCCATGCTGCGTCTGCTTGATTGCACTATTCCTATCTAGATGTCCCGCTATTTCTTCCTTAATGATAGTTTCAAGCATTTTCCCCACTACAGATGTTAAACTAACCGGCCTATAGTTACCTGCCTTTTGCCTGCCCCCTTTTTTAAACAGAGTCGTTACATTAGCTGCTCTCCAATCCGCTGGTACCTCCCCAGAGTCCAGAGAATTTTGGTAGATTATAACAAATGCATCTGCTATAACTTGCGCCATCTCTTTTAATACCCTGGGATGCAGTTCATCAGGACCAGGGGACTTGTCTACCTTCAGTCCCATTAGTCTGTCCAGCACTACCTCCCTAGTGATAGTGATCATCTCAAGGTCCTCCCTTCCCACATTCCTGTGACCAGCAATTTTTGGCATGGTTTTTGTGTCTTCCACTGTGAAGACGGAAGCAAAATAATTGTTTACGGTCTCAGCCATTTCCACAATTCCCATTATTAAATCCCCCTCTTCATCTTCTAAGGGACCAACATTTACTTTAGTCACTCTTTTCCGTTTTATATATCGGTAAAAGCTTTTACTATCTGTTTTTATGTTTTGCGCAAGTTTACCTTCGCAATCTATCTTCCCTTTCTTTATTGTTTTTTTAGTCATTCTTTGCTGTTGCTTAAAATCTTCCCAATCCTCTAGTTTCCCACTAACCTTGGCCACCTTATACGCATTGGTCTTTGATTTGATACTTTCCTTTATTTCCTTGGTTATCCACGGCTGGTTATCTCTTTTGCCGCCCTTTTTCACTGGAATATATTTTTGTTGCGCATTATGAAAGAGCTCCTTAAAAGTCCTCCACTGTTCCTCAATTGTGCCACCGTTTAGTCCTTGTTTCCAGTCTACTTTAGCCAACTCTGCCCTCATCCCACTGTAGTCCCCTTTGTTTAAGCATGGTACGCTCGTTTCTGACACAACTTCCTCATCCTCAATCTGTGTTACAAATTCAACCATATTGTGATCACTCATTCCGAGAGGATCTTTTATGAGGAGATCGTTTATTTTTCCTGTCTCGTTACACAGGACCAGATCCAAAATGGCTTGCTCCCTTGTTGGCTCTGTTACATACTATTCTAAGAAACAATCCCGTATGCATTCTATGAATTCCTCCTCCAGGCTACCCCCTGCGATTTGATTTGATCAATCGATATGTAGGTTAAAATCCCCCATAACTACTGCAGTTCCTTTTTCACATGCCTCCATTATTCCCTTGATTATTGTCCACCCCACCATGAAGTTATTATTTGGGGGCCTATAAACTACGCTGACCAGTGACTTTTTCCCCTTACTATCTCCAATCTCCACCCACAATGATTCAACATTTTGTTCATTGGAGCCAATATCATCCCTCACAACTGCCCTGATATCATCCCTTATTAACAGAGCTACCCCACCTCCCTTCCCTTCCTGCCTATCTTTCCGAATCGTCAGATACCCCTGTACTGGCCACCTTGCAACCATGTCTCTGTAATGGCCACCAAATCATACCCATTTGTAATGATTTGTGCCGTCAACTCATTTACTTTATTTCTAATGCTGCGTGCATTTAGGTAGAGTGTTTTCATCCTAGTTTTTAAACCATGATTTTTAGTTTTTACCCCTCCTGCAGCCCTTTTATATTCAGTTGCCCTTTTTGTTTCTTGCCTTTGGTTTCTCTGCCCTCCACTTTTACTCATCTCTTTTCTGTCTTTTGTTTTTGTCTCCTTTTTGTTTCCCTCTGTCTCCCTGTATTGGTTCCCATCCCCCTGCCATATTAGTTTAACTCCTCACCAACAGCACTAGCAAACACTCCCCCTAGGACATTGGTTCCGTTCCTGCCGAAGTGCAGACCGTCCGGTTTGTACTGGTCCCACCTCCCCCAGAACCTGTTCCAATGCCCCACGAATTTGAATCCCTCCCTGCTGCACCACTGCTCAAGCCACACATTGGATGACTGTTGGTATCTGTTGTGTAGGTAAATTCGGCAGTAATGTTGTGCACGGCAAAACTCCACATGAACAGCCATGAGCTAAATGAGTGTTGATTTATTTGATTGGTTGAAGGTGGAATGGTGGCCATGACAACAGGAGAGCACACTGCTCTTTAAATAGTACCATTACATCTTTAAAATCCACCCGAACAGATAGTAGGCTTTAGGTTAACTTCTCATTAAAACAACAGCACTGCAATGAAACATTGTTCTGCATCAACTGGGGAGGGTGGTGCAATCTGTTTTATATTGCATCATTTTAAAACAACTACTATTGAGATGAAAAAAGAAGTCTTGTATTTTTATAGCTCCTTTCACAACCTCAGGATATCCCAAAGCACGATACACCCATTGAAATACTTTTAAAGTGTAGTCACTTGTAATGGAGGAATCTGACTTCCTTCGTTAGGACTGAAATAGCTGGAGTGGGTGGTGCAGTGAGTTAACATATTGCTCTTTCACTTCTGAGGAACCCGTGTTTGAATTCAGCTTACACTCATGGGATTTTTTGCGCAAATCCATTGGCACCAACGTCAGTGTTCTCGCTCAGGCCAACATCCCCAGCGGCCACATCGTCCGCATGCCTGACACAAGACTCCCAAAACAAGCACTCTACTCAGAGCTTCAACACGGCAAGTGAGCCCGAGGTGAATAGCGGAAACGCTTCAAGCCTCAAAGCCTCCCTGAAAAAATGTAACGTCCCCACGGACACCTGGGAATCCCTGGCCCAAGACCATCCAAAGTGGAGGAAAAGCATCCGGGAGGGCACTGAACACCTCGAGTCTCTGCCGAGAGCAGGCTGAAGCCAAGCAGCGACACCAAGCACCCCAGCCACCGTTCCTCCAACCACTGTCTGTCCCACCTGTGACAGAGACTGTAGGGTCCGTATTGGACTCCTCAGTCACCTGAGAACTCACTTTTAGAGTGGAAGCAAGTCATCCTTGACTCCGAGGGACTGCCTATGATGATGATGACACTGATGGGTACTGCTATACAGGAATTGTTGGACAAATAAAGAGCAAGGTCCATCTCGTTTGCCGCCTTCCATCGTGGTCGCCACATAATAATGGAGCTGTTAACGAATCCCAGCAATCAATTAGTCTGCAACAGTTGCAGGCAGTGTAAGCCCTTAATTTGGAACCGTCTCACGTAGTGAGGTCACAGGGTTACTGGTGTGGGGAAATACCAGAAACCTGTGAAAATGGTGCTGTTGAGGTTGGCTATGAGATGTATTGTCGAGTACAGTTGAGGATTTTGTGGATGTCTATCCTGAGCTGCATCTTCCCTGGGAGCCTGATGTTGGCGCTGAGTGTCTAAAATGGGAAAGATTTCATTTCCCAGCATTAACAGCCCTCATAAGCACAAAAAACCCTAAATAGTCATCCTCCAAGAAAACAGATCATTTCAGCCTGTACTATCTGTTTTATAATGTGGAAGATGCCTGTGCGTGAATTCTTTTAATGTGGGGTCGCCGTTGCACACCAGCCACCACACGGGCTTGACAGAGCAAGGTCTTGGTCCAGTGGCAAGGGGATCCAAGATGACTGGAGACCAGCTCTGCTGTGTTTTATAGTAATGAAATATGCTCCTACATTAATGGTTTCCAAAAGATTCATTCACGGGATGTAGGTGTTGCTGGGAAGGCCAGCATGTATTGGCCTAGTGCCCTGTTGAGCCGCCGCCTTGAACCGCTGCAGTCCGTGTGGTGAAGGTGCTCCCACAGTGCTGTTAGGGAGGGAGTTCCAGGACTTTGATCCTATGACGATGAAGAAATGGCCGATATAAGTCAGGATGGTGTGCAACTTGGAGGTGATGGTGTTCCCAATTAATAAAATATTAAGCCATACATTTCTCAAAAGAAATGTTTCAGTGACACTGAAAGCAGAATAAATATCTTTGGAGCATGTAGTTGTGCCTTTACTACAGTGTCCTTTCTTTAAAGACTCAATCCATGTTGAAAGGAAGTTAAAGTTGGTCTGAAGGAATAGCATGCAATCACTACAATACAACTTGTCTCATTTGTGCAACATGATCAAGACCTTTTTAATTGAAAGGAACCAACATACAAAGTCCACTCTGGGACATCATGATAACTTTTTATAAGTTTCATTTCAGCACTATTTTCTCCACTGCACATTATGCATACCATATTAAAATAACACAAATGGAATGGACATGAACACGTTTATGCTTCAAATAATCCTATGCTTTGTATTACTCCTCGTAATTATCAGGATTCTAATTTTTGGTTATCCACTTAGTTTTTTTGCTAACATTCCTATTCAAGTATAGTGCCTGCTATTTTAACTTACTAGTAGTGAGTAGATTAGTTCTGCTCCTCTACAGTCCAATGCGTACTTCATTTTAATTGTTAGCAGCATAACGTTTAATATTTCCATAAAACATACAAGTTACCATAAGGACCAACTTCAAAAATCCCAATGACTACGGAAGAAGAGGAAGAAACCAACTGCAGGTCATGTTACTCCCAATATATTATTCTTTAGCTGCAATTCAGTTTGACATACTGGCCGTGAATACATTATATTATTCAGGGAGATGTGGGGTGGGGGAAGATAGGCTGTAACAGCACAAATTGCACATATCATTTCAAAGCAATACATAAATTAGATTCTGAAAACTTCATTCTGCATTTGAAATCAAGAATATAACTTGGACCATTTTTTTCCTTCACTGAATTCACATGAACTGGTACAGAGAAAGGACCTTTCTGCCCTGACAAATCTGCTGAGTCTCCTGTCATGGAGTGCTGAGATACACGGTTGACAAGTGTGCTGTCAGTGAAGCAGCTTCTCTCTGTCAGTTGACATAATCCAATAATCACACCATCAAACTGTTACAATGGACCCCACACTTTCCCTTCAAAGATTGGAACAACCATATACATAGAATTCTTCCACTGACCTCTTTGTGAAAAAACATTACATCCACTACACAATCATGTTTAGTCTCGAGACCGTTCTGTATGTAACAAGCTTGCTGTACCTTAATAGAGATTGTGTGTGGATGTTATTTTGCCAGGTACCTTAGGGATGGCTTACTGTTTGGGTTGAGATTACATTTGAGAAAAGATTACTGGTCCCATTGTTGAGGTGCACGTTAAAGACTGCATTTAGTGTAATATTTAATGCTCCTATACTTTATTACTGTACACTGGTGAATAGAA
Organism: Pristiophorus japonicus; assembly: GCF_044704955.1. Lineage (NCBI taxonomy): Eukaryota > Metazoa > Chordata > Chondrichthyes > Pristiophoridae > Pristiophorus > Pristiophorus japonicus. The sequence continues at coordinate 104,394,868 of NC_091991.1, read as the reverse complement.
ATGGATACATATGGTTGGAGTTCATTCACAAATTTGCAAAATAAATTTCAGATTTTTTCGTCAGTTCTAAAAAAAAATGCGAATTAAAAAGCTGAGAATACAATTCTTCAGAAATTGTAACGGAAAGGCTTTTTACATTGTTTACCATGATAATTATATATTACACTATAATCTGGCACAATCATCACAGAACACAACATATCACTAAAATGTAACTTTAAACTGAGCAGTACAGAGTAATTAATTATCATTGAACTAAATGGAGAACACACCCCTTTAGAGAACACCCGGTGAACACTGCTAAACACACAATTTAATTCAAGCAGTATCTTTGTACAGAAGAAAGCGGAATCACTGAGACGACAGGCTGGCTTTTATCAAGTGACAATAATTTCAGCTTCACTAACACTGCTGTTTCTCCCTTTGACAGTCTGGAGAAAATGTCGCATTTAGGAGAAATAAAGCAATTTCAAGTTTTGTAGGTGAGTGGTCACAATCACAACTAACACAACAAATCTGTATGGACATTGGAAAAGGTTTTTCATGTAGAATCACTGCTGGTTAAAGTCTGTACAGCTCATTTTAATTTTTACTTCATACACTTAAATACAGTTGTTTGAAGACTATAAGAACAATGCGTATTTCTCATTACTGACCAACAGAGAATTGGCACGTGACCAGCAGTGGAAAGTTAGAGGCGGGTACATAAAAAACTCCAGCTTTTCATGTGGTTGTATTTATAGTGTCCGATTGTGGGGTTAAATATTAATGAATAAAAATACTCATGCAGTGTTGTCGTGTGAATGGAACCTGAAGTTCTGACAGTTGCCCCAAATGCCAAGGTAAAATTCATGCTCTTAATTTTACAGTTTAGCGACATGCACATCACTTTCAACTTCACTTTCTGCCACAGTCCAGTTTTCTTCTGGTGGTCACACCTCATCCTGGAAACTGGAGGGGTTGCGGGGGGGGGCAGGGGAGACAGACTGCTGCACAAACACCGAACAATTCATATTTCCAAAAGAACAGTGATGAGCAGGTGATGTCGTAAATGTGCCCACGGCCTCGGGAGGCCAGGTCCTTCTATGGTTTGTGTTTAAAATGTGCTTCCACTGTAAAATAAAAACAAAGGGCGGAGGTCATTTTGTTGTAAATGCATCTTTGACAAAGGCTTCATGTTTTAAACCATTGAGTCCTTTGGTCTAAAAACAGAGCGCTGGAAATACTCAGCGGGGCAAGCAGTATCTGTGGAGAGAGAAACATTTCAGATCGGGGACCTTTCATCAGAACTGGAAGATGTTCGAGCTGAGCAGCTTTTGAGCAAGTACAGAGCCTGGGAAAGGAGGGACAGGGAAGGAACAAAAGGGAGAGAGAGCTCTGTGAAAAGGTGGAGGGCAGAAGTGATTCATTGACAAAATGATGATTATGCAAGGCAAAAAGGTACACACACACAATGGGATGATGGTGGTCTGTCCTTTTTCTGAATCTTCTGCAGTCTAATTGGTCAACATTGAAGTTTCATTTCCTGCAAATTAATTGAGCCATGTTGTTGCTTAAAATAATATATATAAAAAGCTAATTCCCTCGGGTCCATGGGGATTATTAAGGGGAATGGGTGTGCTGGTGCATGAGATGGAGCTGGGTTCTTTACTCCTCTGTGTAGATTATCTCTTATTTAAATTTCTCAGGAAAACATTTTAAACAAATGCAAGAAATGGGAAAAGAGACAGGAACTTGGATACTCTGCTATGGGAGATCTTCACTCCTGCATTGTTTCACAACAATCTCCAACAGGTTGGTATCAAATTCCTCTCTTCCCTATGTTTCCCCTGGCTGTAGAGTCTAGAACTGGAGGGCATAGTCTCAGGATAAGGGGTTGGCCATTTAAGGCTGAGATGAGATATTTCTTCAGTCAGAGGGTTGGTGAATCTTTGGAAGTTTCCGCCCGAAAGGGCTGTGGGTGCAGAGTCGTTGAGTATATTCAGGGCTGAGATCGATAGATGTTTGGACTCTCGGGGAATCAAGGGATCTGGGGATCAGGCGGGAAAGTGGAGTTGAGGTTGAAGATCAGCCATGATCTTATTGAATGGCGGAGCAGGCTCGAGGGGCCAAATTGCGTACTCCTGCTCCTATTTCTTCTGTTATGTTAATCGAGGACACATACACTAAAAGAGAGGACAAATTTCAGAAGAATACAATAGAAATAGAAATTTACAGCACGGAAAAAGGCCATTTCGGCGCATCGTGTCCGCACCGGCCGACCAAGAGCTATCCAGCCTAATCCCACTTTCCAGCTCTTGGTCTGTAGCCCTGTAGGTTACGGCCCTTCAAGTGCACATTCAAATACTTTTTAAATGTGGTGAGGGTTTCTGCCTCTACCACCCTTTCAGGCAGTGAGTTCCAGACCCCCACCACCCTCTGGGTGAAGAAATTTCTCCTCTAAATCTACCACCAATAATTTTAAATCTATGCCCCCTGGTTGTTGACCCCTCTACTGAGGGAAATAGGTCCTTCCTATCCACTCTATCCAGGCCCCTCATAATTGTATACACCTCAGTAAGGTCTCTCCTCAGCCTCCTCTGTTCCAAAGAAAAACAAACCCAGCAGATCCATTCTTTCCTCACAACTAAAATTCTCCAGTCCAGGCAATATCCTCGTAGATCTCCTGTATACCCTCTCTAGTGCAATCACATCTTTGCTGTCATGTGGTGACCAGAACTGCACACAGTGCTCCAGCCTCTGTACCCTGCAGTTGCTGCAAAACTGAAACCAAAAAAGTTGAAACCGCAGGAAAAGCAAAGTAGGTGTGTCAGCATCTGTCAAGTCAGAAACAGTCAAGCTTAATGTGGGTGTCGACCATACTTCAAAGGACAGTTTGTGTTACAAAGTTTGATTTGAAAGCATGAAGCATTTGTTAGAGGCGAGTGTATGAATGATTTAAAAGGGATCTGTTGGTGCATGCATGGAATTATTCAGCACTGTGCCTATATTAATCTTCTGCGTTTTAGGCTGGGCCTGTTCCAGAATTATTCCATATTAATGTAGAGAGTTGGAGAGCAGTCAGATTGACCCCAACTACTTGAAAGTGTATAAATCTAATGACAGAAACTCCCATATTTGTCACAACCTTTTATAGCATTTAGAATCTAGAGAATCTTTCACTCATCACCCCTGTGCTCACTGACCTACATTGGCTCCCAATCCAGCAGCACCTCAAATTGTTTCATGTTAATCCTTGTTTTCAAATCTTTTCACGGCCTCTCCCCTCCCTATCTCCTCCAGCCCCCTCTAATTCTGGCTCTTGAACATCCCCGATTTTAATCACTCCACCATTGGCGGCCGTGCCTTCATCTGCCTGGGCCCTGAGCTCTGGAATTCCTCCGCAAACATCTCCGTCTCTCTACCTCCTCCTTGAAGACATTCTTTTAAAAGACTCTTTGACTAAACCCTAATTGCTCCTTATGTGGCTCTGTGTCAAATTTTGTTGATAATCATTCCTTGGGACTTTTTACTAAAGTCGCTCTATAAATGTACGTTGTTGATTATGCAGCCGATTTGCTCTTCTCTTTGTACACATGAGGGAAAAGATTTTGTACCACAGTTTTGGCTCCTTACCTGCATACTCCTGGGGCAACATTGCTCTGTCAATAACCTTCTGAAAGGCTTCCATCCAAATGTGACGTTCATTCTCTGTTTCACATGCAAACAGGAACTTCCTGTCAGGAGTCACTATGGTAATTCCATATTGCCAATGATTTCCTTGGGTTGCTGGAGGAAGGCCATCTAAAACGCTATAGCTATTTTCCTTACTCCCAATGAACACTTCACCCCGAGCAAAGGCATCCTGCAACGAGAAAACGTGGATGATTTTTCTCTTCTCCCTCTAGCATTTCACAGCTCCATTGTGTAAGAGCAAACATCGACCCAGTGAATGCTATTGGGCCATTTGTCCCATGGTTACTGGCTGCCTTCCTGTGCCTCACCCAAGTTCTTGGCATCATCTATAGCATCAGTCGTGGCTCAATGGATAGCACACCCCGCTCCCCCTACCCCTGAGGCACAAGGTCGTGAGTTTGCATCCCACTCCAGAGACTTGAGCACACAATCTAGGCTAACACTCCCAGTGCAGTGCTGAGGGAGTGCTGCACTGTCGAAGGTGCTGTCTTTCAGATGAGACGTTAAACCGAGGCTCCATCTGCTCTTTCAAGGATGTTAAAGGTCCGATGACACTATTGCGAAGAAGAGCAGCGGAGTTTTCTCCACTCCTGGCCAATATTTATCCCACAATCAACATCACTAAAAGATTATCTAGTGATTATCACATTGCTGTTTGTGGGAGCTTGCTGTGCGCGGATTGGATGCCATGATTACAACAGTGACTACACTTTAAAAAGTGCTTTGGGACGCCCTGAAACTCATGAAAGGCGCTATATAAATGCAAGTCTTTCTTTCATGTGTGAGCCTAAAAGTGAGTGACTGGGAGGTGAGGAATAATATCCCTTGCAAATTGGATTGGGAATCCTGCCTGGTTTTTCCCAGCTCCTTCCCTTGCCTCTTAGAGAGAGCTGGGCCATTCACTCTATCACACAAAGGGCGTGGAAATCTGGAACTTTCTCCTCAAAAGGCCGTGGGTGCTGGGGGTCAATTGGAAGTTTCAAGACTGAGATTGAGACTTTTATTTAGGTAAGTGTATCAAGAGATACGGATCATATAACCTCTTCTAACCCGCCCCCATCTGCATTCCTCCGACTCGCCGTTCCACCATTGACGGTCATGCCTTCAGCCTTATCGGCTTCGCTCCCGGATTCCTTCCCCTCCCACCTCATCACCTCTCTCTCCTCCTTTAAAACCTTCCCTAATACCCACCTCTTTACCAAGCATTTGATTCCCTCCTCTCCTCTCCACCCGTCCCATATCCTTTAGCTTGGCATCCTTTTTTTGGATTACTGTGAAGCGCCCTGGGATGTTTCACGATGTTAAAGGCGTGCCAACTGTTGTAGTTCCAAGGAAAGGGATGGCGAGAGAAAGAGGAATCCTTCATTGCTTTCTTTTTTTAAATAAATAATGTTCAATTCTTTCCTGAATCTTTGAGGTGGGGGTTGCTGGGGTAGTTTCACCATGCAGTTTTAACAAAATGTTCCTTGTATGGTACTAATGACTTTTAATAAACCGTTTCTATATTTGCAATTCAGAACATGAAAGCAATGTTATACAAATCATTGCCGGCTCGGGCTTTGGTGAAGGGCTGTTGGCACATTGCCGGCCCGGAGTTTGGTGAATGGCTATGTTGGCACAGAGTTGATCCTGTGCAGTGCAAAATCCTTTCATTATCTGCAAGTAGCCTCAATCAAAATACAACAATAAGACAAACTGTCACACTCAGAGACTGATGCCTCTGTTGTTAATCTCAGGTCGGCGGGATTTCATGGAGCCATTCACCCCGAACATTTATTGACCAAACTGCTGCTTATAGCATTCAAGATCTGGGAGTGAAATCTGCCTGCTGATTATTCTAGCAAGGTGGGTATGAATGCGAAGTGGGGAGGGATGAAATTCCTTGCCAGTGGCATGAAACAGGCCTCACAGCAACTGTTGCCCGTGTTACACAGTGCCCACTGACTGCAATGGGAAAGAATGCTGGGTGCTGTGTAAAACAGGCTCCCCATTCGCTGTGAGCTTGATTCATGCAGTGACAAAGCCCAATTTCACCCCTGGGATTTCCCATTTGGTACTCGTCACTTAAGAGTCAGTTGTAGGAAACCTGCGCTCAAAGACTTGGCATGCTGTCACTGCTACAAACACAGAACTTTAGCACAGGAGGAGGCCACTCTGGCTCTCTGTGAATTGAGGCACCATTTAATTCCATTTGCCCACCTTTCGAGGTGGTTTGTACTGAAATGCATAAAACGGGCACTCAGGTGGCAGAATAAAGTGCATTTGCTTCATTTATTAAAAAAATGACTTATGCCAGTAGTGGACCCGAGGAGGAATCTTGGATTCTTTGCTTATGAATTCACAGCAACACATTGCTATTAAGAACTAGTTGGTTTATTAACGAAGGTTTAACAATCACACGACACATTATATGCTTCACAACCGCATATCTCATCGTGCATGACCTCGGCCCAAGTGACTGGGGTTTTATTGAGTCTTGTAAACATCACGTGACCATTCACAATGCAACAGCTCTACAACTATTTTGTTGTATCTGTAAACAAGTGCCCCCTGGTTAAAGGGGGGGGTCACACTCCAAAAACTTTCAATCAAGTGCCCCCTTGTTTTTTTTGTTTTTTGTTTTGGTCAGGGTTGCCGATTACGCCCTGAGATTTTTGAAAAGGGACCAGGTTGTTCCCATAACGTTAGAAATGAGTGTGGGTGTCCTGTGCCTACCAGCGGGTCTTTAAAGTACATCAGCCTCCTGTCATCCAACGTGAACCATCGTTTCTTAAACCCTTCCGTTTGCTGAGAAAACACAGAGCAATGTTAGAAGGACTGGTGTAAGAGACGGGATGAAAATTCATTCTGTAAAATAAATATACAAAGTCATTCTGCTGTCTCCACAACAGTTGTTTTACAGTTTGGTGTGTGACCACAGCAAGCTTCAGCCAGCGGAAAGGCAAGCCTGAAGAGGCCCTGTTTGGAGAATAACTTCTGAATTCCCGGAAAAGTATTGGCAGGTGATCATCAAATTCAGCTTTAGCGCTCCAAGAGGGAAGTAGCACTAAATCGAGCACTAATCACTTCTCTCAGGGCGCTAAAGTTGGAAAGCGGGGTGGCAGAGTGTGATCTTTGTGGAGCACATTGCTAATGGCATCAGAGGCTGCTTCCCTCGGTTAAAGGGAAGGGCCAATGATGGTGCACAACTTACTTCTGCTTAGCTTTGTGTTGCCAGGTGACCTGCGCGACTGCCATTACAGCCCCAAACACTCTGAGAGGGGAGGGCTTGGATATCTTTGCAGCAATGAAAGAGCAAAAACTTTGAGCAGGCACCAGCCTGGTGTGAATAATAAAGGTTGGCCTACGAGAGAACCAATCCCTTTAATTAGCGCTCCCCAAGCGGCCAGCCGAGGTGACAGCACCTCCTCTTTGTGATACAGCAGGGTGTGGGGGCAATTTCACATCCGGGGCAGTAAGGAGGCGCTGAGCACTTTATTATGTCACGATCTGCGAGCCACTAGAGGCCCAGGCGGTAAGAGTTGGCGGCAGCGCTAAGCCGGCACTGAGGTTCGTGGGCGTTGCTGCATTCACAGCACCCGGTTGCTAATGGGAGGCGCAAAGCAGCCAAATTTCTACCCCAAGAGCCTTTGGAATGATTAAATTTTCAGTGAAAAATAAAATTTATTTTACAGTAATGCAAAGCAATCTACTCTCACTGATCATCATTTATGATCTTGCTTGCACAGCCTGACAGTCTTTACAGTAGAGGACACTAAAAATATCCCAACAGTGGACAGTCTAGGGGCCATGGGGGGGGGGGGGGGGGAGAGAACTTAACACAATCACAATCACTAAGGAGGTGGTACGCAGTAAGATAATGGGACTAAAGGCAGATAAATCCCCTGGGCCTGATGGCTTGCATCCTAGGGAAATAGTGGCAGGGATTGTGGAAGCATTGGTTGTAATTTACCAAAATTCCCTGGATTCTGGGGAGGTCCCAGCAGATTGGAAAACTGCAAATGTAAAGTCCCTATTTAAAACAAAAAGCAGGAAACTATAGACCAATTAGCCTAACATCTGTGGTTGGGAAGATGTTGGAGTCCATTATTAAAGAAGCAGTAGCAGGACATTTGGAAAAGCAAAATTCGGTCAGCAGAGTCAGCATGGATTTATGAAGGGGAAGTCATGTTTGACAAATTTGCTGGAGTTCTTTGAGGATGTAACGAACAGGATGGATAAAGGGAAACCAGTGGATGTGGTGTATTTGGACTTCCAGAAGGCATTTGACAAGGTGCCACATAAAAGGTGCACAAGATAAAAGTTCACGGGATTGGGGGTAATATATTAGCATGGATAGAGATTGGCTAACTAACAGAAAACAGAGAGTCAGAATAAATGGTTCATTCTCAGGTTGGCAACCAGTAACTAGTGGGGTGCCGCAGGGATCAGGGATCAATCTATATTAACGACTTGGAGGAAGGGACCGAGTGTAACGTACCCAAATTTGCTGACGATACAAAGATGGGAGGAGAAACAATGTGTGAGGAGGAAACAAAAAATCTGCAGGCTAAGTGAGTGGGCAAAAATTTGGCTGATGGAGTATAATGTTGGAAAGTGTGAGGTCATGCACTTTGGCAGAAAAAAAATCAAAGAGCAAGTTATTATTTAAATGGAGAAAGATTGCAAAGTGCTGCAGTACAGCGGGACCTGGGGGTACTTGTGCATGAAACACAAAAGGATAGTATGCAGGTACAGCAAGTGATCAGGAAGGCCAATGGTATCTTGGCCTTTATTGCAAAGGGGATGGAGTATAAAAGCAGAAAAGTCTTACTACAGCTATATAAGGTATTGTTAAGGCCACACCTAGAATACTGTGTGCAGTTTTGGTTTCCATATTTACGAAAGGATATACTTGCTTTGGAGGCAGTTCAGAGAAGATTCACTAGGTTGATTCTGGAGATGAGGGAGTTGACTTATGAGGAAAGGTTGAGGAGGTTGGGCTCCTACTCATTGGAATTCAGAAGAATGAGAGGTGATCTTATCGAAATGTATAAGATTATGAGGGGGCTTGACAAGGTGGATGCAGAGAGGATGTTTCCACTGATGGGGGAGACTAGAACTAGGGGGCATAATTTTAGAATAAGGGGCCGCCCATTTAAAACAGAGATGAGGAGGAATTTCTTCTCTCAGAGGGTTGTAAATCTGTGGAATTCGCTGCTCAGAGAGCTGTGGAAGCTGGGACATGGAATAAATTTAAGACAGAAATAGACAGTTTCTTAAACGATAAGGGGTTATGGGGAGCGGGCGGGGAAGTGGAGTTGAGTCCATGATCAGATCAGCCCGGATCTTATTGAATGGCGGAGGAGGCTCGAGGGGCCGTACGGCCTACTCCTGTTCCTATTTCCTATGTTCTTTTGTATACCATCTCACTAGACTCTTGTTGGGTGTTTTTATTTATTCCGGGATCTGGGCATTGCTGCTAAGGCTGGCATTTATTGACCATCAATTGTAAGGGGAATAGATAGGCATTTCTGCGGCCGCAACCGAGACTCCAGGATGGTATGTTGCCTCCCTGGTGCAAGGGTCAAGGATGTCTCGGAGCGGGTGCAGGACATTCTGAAAAGGGAGGGTGAACAGCCAGTTGTTGTGGTGCACATTGGTACCAACGATATAGGTAAAAAAAGGGATGAGGTCCTATGAGACAAATTTAAGGAGCTAGGAGCTAAATTAAAAAGTAGAACCTCAAAAGTAGTAATCTCGGGATTGCTACCAGTGCCACGAGCGAGTCAGAGTAGGAATCGCAGGATAGCTCAGATGAATATGTGGCTTGAGCAGTGGTGCAGCAGGGAGGGATTCAAATTCCTGGGGCATTGGAACCTGTTCTGGGGGAGGTGGGACCAGTACAAACCGGACGGTCTGCACCTGGGCAGGACCAGAACCAATGTCCTAGGGGGAGTTTTGCCAGTGTTGTTGGGGAGGAGTTAAACTAATATGGCAGGGGGATGGGAACCAATGCAGGGAGACAGAGGGAAACAAAATGGAGACAGAAGCAAAAGACAGAAAGGAGATGAATAAAAGTGGAGGGCAGAGAAACCCAAGGCAAAAAACAAAAAGGGCCACTGTGTAGCAAAATTCTAAAGGGTCAAAGTTTAATAAAAAGGCAAGCCTGAAAGCTCGGTGCCTCAATGCGAGGAGTATTCGGAACCCAGGAGAGGGCTCTGAGCTAGTTAGAGTGGGTGAGAGCTCAGATGAACAGGACCCCAAGAAAGAATGCAAAAGGCAAGAGGCAACAGAGCAAAGTAGCACTGGGATAAGTGTAAACCACAAGGTGATAGGAAGGGACAATATGTATGAATATAAAGGGCTTGCAGGTGCGGTTTAAAACTATAAATCATGGTTTAAAAACTAGTATTAAAACACTGTACCTAAACGCAAGCAGCATTCGAAATAAAGTAAATGAGTTGACGGCACAAATCATTACAAATGGGTATGATTTGGTGGCCATTACAGAAACGTGGTTGCAGGGTGGCCAAGACTGGAAATTAAACATACAGGGGTATCTGACAATTCGGAAAGATAGACAAGAAGGGAAAGGAGGTGGGGTAGCTCTGTTAATAAAGGATGATATCAGGGCAGTTGTGAGAGATGATATTGGCTCTAATGAACAAAATGTTGAATCATTGTGGGTGGAGATCAGAGATAGTAAGGGGAAAAAGTCACTGGTGGGCGTAGTTTATAGGCCCCCAAATAATAACTTCACGGTGGGGCGGACAATAATCAAGGGAATAATGGAGGCATGTGAAAAAGGAACGGCAGTAATCATGGGGGATTTTAACCTACATATCGATTGGTCAATCAAATCGCACAGGGTAGCCTTGAGGAGGAATTCATAGAATGCATACGGGATTGTTTCTTAGAACAGTATGTTACAGAACCTACAAGGGAGCAAGCTATCTTAGATCTGGTCCTGTGTAATGAGACAGGAATAATAAACGAAATCCTAGTAAAAGATCCTCTCGGAATGAGTGATCACAGTATGGTTGAATTTGCAATACAGATTGAGGGTGAGGAAGTAGTGTCTCAAACGAGCGTACTATGCTTAAACAAAGGGGACTACAGTGGGATGAGGGCAGAGTTGGCGAAAGTAGACTGGGAACACGGACTAAACGGTGGCACAATTGAGGAACAGTGGAGGACTTTTAAGGAGCTCTTTCATAGTACTCAACAAAAATATATTCCAGTGAAAAAGAAGGGTGGTAAGAGAAGGGATAACCAGCCGTGGATAACCAAGGAAATAAAAGAGTATCAAATTAAAAACCAATGCATATAAGGTGGCCAAGGTTAGTGGGAAACTAGAAGATTGGGAAAATTTTAAACGACAGCAAAAAATGACTAAGAAAGCAATAAAGAAAGGAAAGATAGATTACGAAAGTAAACTTGCGCAAAACATAAAAACAGATAGTAAAAGCTTTTACCGATATATAAAACGGAAAAGAGTGACTAAAGTAAATGTTGGTCCCTTAGAAGATGAGAAGGGGGATTTAATAATGGGAAATGTGGAAATGGCTGAGACCTTAAACAATTATTTTGCTTCGGTCTTCACAGTGGAAGACACAAAAACCATGCCAAAAATTGCTGGTCACGGGAATGTGGGAAGGGAGGACCTTGAGATAATCACTATCACTAATGGGGTAGTGCTGGACAGGCTAATGGGACTCAAGGTAGACAAGTCCCCTGGTCCTGATGAAATGCATCCCAGGATATTAAAAGAGATGGCGGAAGTTATAGCAGATGCATTCGTTATAATCTACCAAAATTCTCTGGACTCTGGGGAGGTACCAGCATATTGGAAAGCAGCTAATGTAACGCCTCTGTTTAAAAAAGGGGACAGACAAAAGGCAGGTAACTATAGGCCGGTTAGTTTAACATCTGTAGTGGGGAAAATGCTTGAAGCTATCATTAAGGAAGAAATAGCGGGACATCTAGATAGGAATAGTGCAATCAAGTAGACGCAACATGGATTCATGAAGGGGAAATCATGTTTAACTAATTTACTGGAATTCTTTGAGGATATAATGAGCATGGTGGATAGAGGTGTACCGATAGATGTGGTGTATTTAGATTTCCAAAAGGCATTCGATAAGGTGCCACACAAAAGGTTACTGCAGAAGATAAAGGTACGCGGAGTCAGAGGAAATGTCTTTGCATGGATAGAGAATTGGCTGGCTAACAGAAAGCAGAGAGTCGGGATAAATGGGTCCTTTTCGGGTTGGAAATCGGTGGTAAGTGGTGTGCCACAGGGATCGGTGCTGGGACCACAACTGTTTACAATATACATAGATGACTTGGAAGAGGGGACAGAGTGTAGTGTAACAAAATTTGCAGATGACACAAAGATTAGTGGGAAAGCGGGTTGTGTAGAGGACACAGAGAGGCTGCAAAGAGATTTAGATAGGTTCAGCGAATGGGCTAAGGTTTGGCAGATGGAATACAATGTCGGAAAATGTGAGGTCATCCACCTTGGAAAAAAAAACAGTAAAAGGGAATATTATTTGAATGGGAAGAAATTACAACATGCTGTGGTGCAGAGGGACCTGGGGGTCCTTGTGCATGAATCCCAAAAAGTTAGTTTGCAGGTGCAGCAGGTAATCAGGAAGGCAAATGGAATGTTGGCCTTCATTGCGCGAGGGATGGAGTACAAAAGCAGGGAGGTCCTGCTGCAACTGTACAGGGTATTGGTGAGGCCACACCTGGAGTTTTGGTCACCTTACTTAAGGAAGGATATACTAGTTTTGAAGGGGGTACAGAGACGATTCACTAGGCTGATTCCGGAGATGAGGGGGTTACCTTATGATGATAGATTGAGTAGACTGGGTCTTTACTCGGAGTTCAGAAGGATGAGGGGTGATCTTATAGAAACATTTAAAATAATGAAAGGGATAGACAAGATAGAGGCAGAGAGGTTGTTTCCACTGGTCGGGGAGACTAGAACTAGGGGTCACAGCCTCAAAATACGGGGGAGCCAATTTAAAACCAAGTTGAGAAGGAATTCCTTCTCCCAGAGGGTTGTGAATCTGTGGAATTCTCTGCCCAAGGAAGCAGTTGAGGCTAGCTCATTGAATGTATCCAAGTCACAGATAGATAGATTTTTAACCAATAAGGGAATTAAGGATTACGGGGAGAGGGTGGGTAAGTGGAGCTGAGTCCACGGCCAGATCAGCCATGATCTTGTTGAATGGCGGAGCAGGCTCGAGGGGCTAGATGGCCTACTCCTGTTCCTAATTCTTATCTCTAATTGCCCCTGAGAAGGTGGTGGTGAGCCGTCTTTTTCACCCACTGCAGTCCGTGTAGTGAACTTTCCCCCTGTTAGAGATTTGACCCAGAGACGATGAAGGAACGGCGATATATTTCCAAGTCAGGATGGTATGTGACTTGGAGGGGAATGTGGAGGTGATGGTGTTCCTATGTGCCTGCTGCCCTTGTCCTGCTAGGTGGTAGAGGTCGCGGGTTTGGGAGGTGCTGCCGAAGAAGCCTTGGCGAGTTGCTGCAGTGCATCTTGTAGATGGTACACACTGCAGCCACGGTGGAGGGAGTGAATGTTGAAGATAGGGGATGGGGTGCCGATTGGTCCCTAGGTTAAAAATCTTTGTCACCCCCCTGCCAAATGTGGTTTATTTTATTTGCTCTTGCTGTCCATATTTAACCTGTCTTGAGGGCGCTCTTTTCTAATCACCCTCAACTGTTTGGGGGACAGACACAGGCTTGCCCCTGAGACTGGGAAAGGTGTGGTCTCATTCTAGGATGGAAGATAAATAATGCAATTTCTTCAGAATTCCTCATTTTTGCCCATGGATTGAAAATCTCTGGATTATTCAGACAGATAAACAGAATTAAACAAGGCCTTTCAAATTGCACTGCTGGGCAAGAGATTTCAGTCGTGACTTTTAGTTAGAATATGTTCAGTGTTCTTAGGGGGTGAAATTGCCCTGGGACCTGATTGGAGACAGTAACCCACTGGGGACGGTAACCCGCCCGGGCCGGTACTTCCTACGCCCGGCCCGAACTGGCCTTGCCACCCCCCCAGAGGAAGTGAATCGCAATCACGCTCGCTCCACTTCCTGTTGGGGCGGGTCCAGCGACACTAACGAGGCGGGATCAGGAGCTGACGTGCTGGTGTAAAGGGGAGGATCTCTGTGCACTGTGTACAGCCTGTGACAGCCGTCACTGGGCTCCCAGGGCAGCGTTGGACTGGGCCTGTAGCCCACCACCCAGAACACCGCGCTGGTTAGCAGCATGGCGGCCCGGACCACGTTAGGAGATAAGAATTGGAGTCGACCGGTGAGTCAGCAAAACCGCCAAAACTCGCATCCTCTCCTTTAACTTCCGTCCCGCGAGCGGCTGTCAGTTGGTTCGTGACCCGCGAAGCCAAAATAATCGCCACGGAGCGAAAGGGCTCAGCAAGCAGCGCTAATGGGTCGCTGCGCATGGCAACTATGTCATCGCCGGTTGCGCATCTGGCCTGGGGTGCTACTCCTATGGCAGCACCTCCGCTAATACCCGGGCAATTTCCCAGCAGCCGGTAGCCCCCCCCCCCGGGCGAAAGCGTCCCCAGAGGCGCTAATGAGCGTCACAAAAAGGGGAAATTTCGAGCCCTAACTGTTTGAATGTGTGTGTGAGCATCCGGCAGTAACAGCTATTGCTGCCCCTCTCCTCACTGGCACAGTAAACAATTCGAACTATCAGTGAGGATTCAAACATTGTGTCTACTTAAGGACGTGTTTTCTCTGCTAAGGAGTGGAAGTTATAAAAGAGCAGAAGCCAGTTGAGAGATGTGATGTCTACTCTGGTTTAATCAGGGAAAATAAAACTGGGACTTGCTGAATGGTATTGGGTTGGTTAAAACCTGGGAGTCCCAGGTTTTTGGATTATCCCATACACTGGTAAATCACCAGGCATTGCGTTCAGATCTGACTTTAATCCTGAATTTGGGTGCTTCAATGACAGCGGCCAGCAGGGGGAACCAAGAGGCTGAGCTTCTTGCTGGTGGAGTTTGTCAGGTCACTGACAGAAATGTCACTTCAGCTTTCTCCTCCAATTAAAAACTGGCCAAGGGAGATCCTATATAATTCTGAGAAACCACTAACCATACAGTATGTGTGAAATGGAATAAAGTAGACATTTTTTTTTTAAAAGATTGATCGATTGTTTCCCGGCCTGTGAAAAAATACTGTTCTTTCTCATGAATTAATTATTTGTCGAAGAGCAGCTCATTTCTGGATCTCACACAGAAACTGCGATGCTGCTGAAAGAGCAACGCTGGTCCTAATATCGCCTTCTGTGGCTCGGTGTCACATTCTGTCTGATAATCGCTCCTGTGAAGCACCTTGGGACGTTTTAGTACGTTAAAGGTGCTATATAAATACAAGTTGTTGTGAAACATAAAGGATTTTAATTGGTTTGGCATTTAGATTAAATCACGGGAACAACAACTTACACTGAGATAGTGCCTTTAAAGGGAATAGAATGCTTCATTGAGACAACGTCACAGTAAAACTGTGCAGGTCAGATTGCACCTTGGATACTGTGTTCATGCCACAATATACTGAAGCTGTTCCCAATATCAAGGGATTGAGTGAAACCTTAATGGAGACACTTGGCCTCAAAAGGAGACGGCTAAGAGAAGGGGTTGCCAACTCGGACTGGACATATTCCTGGAGCTTTCATCACATGACCTTCCACCTCCAGGCTCCGCCCCCCCCGCCCAGTTAAACAGCCTTTGTTTTTTTATTCTTCTCCAATGTTTTTATAACTAAAAACAAAAATGAAAAATACACACCCTTTTTTTAAATGCCTCTATGACTTTTCTCCTGGGTAACTTACAGCAGTGTTCACAAGGTGAACCTGTAATGAATCCAGCACAATCCCAGCCAGGAGAGGGCCTGGTGGAAATCTACAGGTGACTGAGTGACATGTTACGCAGTTTGAACTCTAACCAAGGATTCAGACAGGGACTGAGTGGCCAAGGGGAGGTTCATTTGATACAACTCAGGCACTCTCAGACACTGGAACAAGTACGCCGGATTAAAACTGGCAAAAGGAATGTTTGGGACAGATGGAAGGAAGAAATGATTTGTGTAAAGACAAATGGACACTTGGAATGGCCTTTGTGGAAGGCAATAGAGCAGAGAACACTCGGGTCAGATAGGATGAGGGGGAAGATGGAAAACTCCTATTCTGGATTGATGAAGTAAGATTGGCTATCTTGTGATCTACACATTAGACCCAATATTTCACTCCATGGGGACAGGAAGCATTTAAAGTGGAAATGTTATCTGACTTGTTTATAAATGGAATCTTTCTCAAGACCCAACGATTCAATGTAATGCTTTCAATGATGTAAGTGCCAAGGTCTTACCGACCTTCGGACCAGTCTTCTCCATGTATCCCTCTTTCTCATAATTTCTTGTCAGTTTTGGCACCAACTGAAATATAAAGGCAAAATTCAACGTTAACATTTCCCAGGACTCATAAGAACATAAGAATTAGGAGCAGGAGTCGGCCGTTCGGTCCCTCAAGCCTGCTCCACCATTCAATACGATCATGGCTGATCTTCGACCTCAACTCCACTTTCCTGCACTATCCCCATATTCCATGATACCCTTAATATTCAAAAATCTAGAGAATTCCAAAGATTCACCACCCTCTGAGTGAAGACGTTTCTCCACATCTTAGTCCTAAATGGCCGACCCCTTATCCTGAGACTGTGACTCCTGGTTCTAGTCTCCCCAGCCAGGGGGAAACATCCTCCCTGCATCTATTCTGTCAAGCCCTGTAAGAATTTTGCATGTTTCAATGACACCACCTCTCATTCTTCTAAACTCTAGGGAATATAGAAACGTAGAAATTTACAGCGCAGAAGGAGGCCATTCCGGCCCATCGTGTCCGCGCCGACCGGCAAAGAGCCACAAGGCCCTCGGTCAGCAGCCCTGAAGGTTACATATAAACCGATGAACAATGAACAATGGCAGAAAGGTAAAGAGCACCCAGCCCAACCAGTCCGCCCTACACAACTGCGACACCCCTTACACTCCACCCCAACTGGAGCCATGTGATCTCCTGGGAGGCAAAAACCAGATTAAAAACCCAGGCCAATTGGGGAAAAAGAATCTAGGAAAATTCCTCTCCGACCCATCCAAGCGATCGAAACTAGTCCAGATGATCATGCTGGCCATATTAGATTCCCTGCAGTACTTACCATTATATCTGCTCCAGTCTAATCCCACTTACCAGCTGTTGGTCCGTAACCCAGCAGGTTACGGCACTTTAAATGCCCATCCAAGCACCTTTTAAATGTGGTGAGGGTTTCTGCATCCACCACCCTTCCAGGCAGTGAGTTCCAGATCCCCACAACCCTCTGCGTGAAGAAGCTTCCCCTCAAATCACCTCTAAATCTTCCACCAACCACCTTAAAACTATGCCCCCTCCACCAATGGATATAGGCCCTTGCTATCCACTATATCCAGGCCCCTCAAAATTTTATACACTTCAATGAGGTCTCCTCTTGGCCCTGCTCTGTTCCAATGAGAATAAACCCAGCCTATCCAATCTGTCGTCATAGCTAAGATTCTCCATTCCAGGCAGCATCATAGTAAACGTCCTCTGCACCCTCACTAGTGCAATCACGTGCTTCCTATAATTCGGCGACCAGAACTGCACGCAGTACTCCAGCTGTGGCCTAACCAGTGTATTATACAATTTAAACATAAACTCCCTGCACTTGTATTCTATGCCTCGGCCAATAAAGGCAAGCATTCCATATGCCTTCTTAACCACCTTATCCAACTGGCTTGCTACTTTCATGGATCTGTGGACAAGCGCTCCAAAGTCCCTTTGTTCATCTGCACTTCTAAGTGGCTTACCATTTAACGTGTATACCCTTTCCTTATTAGCCCTCCCAAAGTGCATTACCTCACACTTCTACGAATTAAATTCCATTTGCCACTGCTCTGCCCACCTGACCAGTAGATTGATATCCTCCTGCAGTCCATGACTTTCCTCTTCATTATCAATCACACAGCCAATGTTAGTGTCATCTGCAAACTTCTTAATCATACTCCCTATATTCAAATCTAAATCGTTGATATATACCACAAAAAGCAAGGGACCGAGTACTGAGCCCTGCGGAACCCCTCCGGAAACAGCCTTCCAGTCACAAAAACATCCATCAACCATTATCCTTTGCTTCTTATCTCCAAGCCAATTTTGGATCAACTTGCCACTTTGCCCTGTATTCCATGGGCTTTAACCTTCAGTCTACCATGCGGGACCTAATCAAAAGCTTTGCTAAAGTCCTTATACACTACATTGTACACACTACCCTCATCGACCCTCCTGGTTACCGCCTCGAAAAATTCAATCAGGTTGGTCAAACATGATCTTCCCTTAACAAATCCGTGCTGACTGTCCCTGATTAATCCTTGCCGTTCTAAATGTAGATTTATCCTGTCCTTCAGGATTTTTTCTAATAATTTTCCCACCACTAAGGTTAGGCTGACTGGCCTGTAATTACTCGGTCTATCCTTTTCTCCCTTCTTAAACAAAGGTACCACATTAGCAGTCCTCCAGTCCTCCGGCACCATGCCTAGATCCAAAGAGGACTGGAAAATGATGGTCAAGGCCTCTGCTATTTCCTCTTTTGCTTCGCTCAATAGCCTGGGACGCATTTCATCCGGGCCTGGGGACTTATCCACTTTCAAATCTGCTAAACCCCTTAATACTTCCTCTCTTACTATATTTGTTTCATCCAGAATATCACACTCCTCCTCGATAGCAGTATCTGCATTGCCCCTTTCCTTTGTGAAAACAGATGCAAAGTATTCATTAAGAACCCTACCAACATCTTCCGCCTCCACACACAGATTACCCTCATGGTCTCTAATAGGCCCTACCCTTTCTTTAGTTACCCTCTTACTCTTAATATATTTATAGAACATCTTAGGGTTTTCCTAGATTTTATTGGCCAGGAATTTTTCATGATCTCTCTTAGCATTCCTAATATCCTTTTTAATTTTACCTCTGAACTTTCTATATTCCTCCAGTGATTCTCCAGTATTTAGCTGTCAGTATATGACATAAGCCTCCCTTTTTTAATTTATCCTCCCCTGTAAGTCCCTAGACATCCAGGGGGCTCTAGAATTGTTATTCCCAGCCTTTTTCTTTAAGGGCACATGTTTGGCCTGAGCCCTCCGGATCTCCTCCTTGAATGCCTCCCACTGTTCCGACACTGATTTACCCACAAGTAGCTGTTTCCAGTCCACTGTGGCCAAATCACTTCTCAACTTAGCAAAGCTAGCTTTTCCGCAATTTGGGACTTTTATTCCTGGTCTACCCTTGTCCTTAAGGGGTTATGGGGAGCGGGCGGGGAAGTGGAGCTGAGTCCATGATCAGATCAGCCATGATCTTATTGAATGGCGGAGCAGGCTCGAGGGGCCGTATGGCCTATTCCTGTTCCTATTTCTTATGTTCTTAACCATAACTAACTTGAATCTGACTGAATTATGGTCACTGACAGCCAAGTGCTCTCCCACTAATACTCCTTCCACCTGCCCAGCTTTATTCCCCCAAACTAAATCCAGAACCGCCCCCTCCCGTGTTGGGCTTGTTACATACTGACTGAAAAAGTTCTCTTGAATGCATTTGAAGAATTTCGCACCCTCTATACTCTTCACACTATATTTGTCCAAATCAGTATTAGGATAGTTAAAATCCCCTACTACTGCCCGATTGATTTTGAACTTCACAGCAATTTGCCTACATATTTGCTCTTAGATCTCCCTCCCACTGTTTGGGGGTCTATAATACACGCCCAGCAGTGTGATCGCCCCTTTTTTATTTTTCAGTTCAACTCAAATGGCCTCATTTGATGATCCCTCTAACATATCATCCCTCCTCACAGCTGTAATAGTTTCTTTAATCAATACCGCGATCACTCCTCTTTTTACCCCCCTTTTCTGTCCTGTCTAAAAATCCTGTAAGCAGGAATATTGAGCTGCCAAACCTGCCCCTCTTTCAGCCATGTCTCTGTAATAGCTATAATGTCATACTCCCATATAGGCCAAATCTGCCCAATCTCTCCTGATAGGACAATCCTCCCATCCCAGGAATCCCTCAACCTAGGAATCAGTCTGGTGAACCTTTGTTGCTCTCCCTCTATGGCAAATACATCCTTCCTTAGGTAAGGAGACCAAAACTCCAGTGCTGTCTCACCAGGGCCTGATATAATTGCAGTAAGATGTCTCAGTGACTCTGGGTAGTATTACATCTATAGCTCAGACTGAGAGCTGGAACTGCCGCTGGGTGACCCAGCTGGCCACTTCGAGGTGTCACATGATGCCTATCCCATTACATCACTTGCTGGAGGCTGCATTGGCGACCTCTGTGGGCAGGGAGGAGCAGGACAGGGCTCTGGAATAATACTAATCTGCAAAATTGTGCTGTGGGGAAGAGAGTTTTCATCCCAACAATGGAACTGGGAGTGTCAATAATTCTGCCTTCAGCAGAGCTCTGAGGAGGATAAAGCTGTCCTGCCACAATGAAGAGGTGTCTCCCAGCGTATGAAGCGTGTCGGCTGGGCTGTTGGAATGTACCAAGAGCCGACTTTAGAGAGCCCACAAGTGGAGTTTGGTTTTCCTGATGTGTAGTGGAGGATTTCTCCCAGTACGGGCAAACATCACTTGTCTAACCCCAGAGAACGTGGGGTCAGATAGGCAAGAGCAAAGGCTCAGTAATGTCTATCGCTGGAACCTCACCAGCTCAATCCCGTCAGGACGGAGCACAATTACATTTCTCACTGCTTATCCAGTTAGGGCCATGTGTTTCCTACTTTATAACAGTGACTAAGAATACAAGAATTAAGCAGGAGTCAGCCACTCAGCCCCTCGAGTCTGCTCCGCCATTCACTCAGATCATGGCTGATCTACCTCAACTCCACTTTCCTGCACTATCCTCATATCCCTTGATTCCCTTAATATTCAAAAATCTATCGATCTCTGCCTTGGATATACTAACGACTGAGCCTCCACAGCCCTCTGGGGTAGAGAATTCCAAAGATTCACCACCCTCTGAGTGAAGAAATTTTTCCTTATCTCAGTCCTATATGGCCGACCCCTTATCCTGAGACTGTGACCCCTGGTTCTAGATTCCCCAGCCCGGGGAAACATCCTCCCTGCATCTACCCTGTCAAGCCCTGTAAGAATGTTCTATGTTTCAATGAGATCCCCTCTCATTCTTCTAAACTCTAGAGAATATTGGCCTAGTCTGCTCAATCTCTCCTCACAGGACAATCCCCCCATCCCAGGAATCAGTCTGGTGAACCTTCATTGTACTCTCTCGATGGCAAGTATATCCTTCCTTAGGTAAGGAGACCAAACCTGTGCACAAATACCAAGAATATAAGAACAGGAAGGTTATGCTTAAATTGTATAATACTTTGGTTAGGCCACAGCTGGAGTACTGCGTGCAGTTCTGGTCGCCGTATTATAGGAAGGACGTGATTGCACTAGAGAGGGTGCAGAGGAGATTTACTAGGATGCTGCCTGGAATGGAGAATCTTAGTTATGAGGATAGATTGGATAGGCTGGGTTTGTTCTCAATGGAACAGAGGAGGTTGAGAGGAGACCTCAGTGAGGTGTATAAGATAGTGAGGGGTCTGGGCATAGTGGAGAGTAAGGGTCTATTTCCATTTCTGGAGGGGTCTATTGTTTTAAGGTGGTTGGTGGAAGGTTTAGAGGGGATTTGAGGGGGAGGGGGGCTTCGCTACGCAGAAGGTTGTGGGGATCTGGAAATCTGGAACTCGCTGCCTGGAAGAGCGGTGGATGCAGAAACCCTCACCACTTTTAAGAGATGGCTGGATGGGCACTTAAAGTGCAGTAACCTGCAGGGTTACGGACCTAGAGCTGGTAATTGGGATTAGACTAGATGACCTTTTGTTGGCCGGCGCAGATATAATGGTAAGTACTGCAGGGAATAGAATACGGCCAGGGTGATCTCCTGGACTAGTTTCGATCGCCTGGATGGGTCGGAGAGGAATTTTCCCAGATTTTTTCTCCCTAAATTGACCTGGGTTTTTATCTGGTTTTTGTCTCTCCCAGGAGATCTCATGGCTCCGGTTGGGGTGGAGTGTAGAATGTTTCAGTGTCAGGGGTGTCGCAGTTGTGTGAGGCAAACTGGTTGGGCTGGGTGCTCTTTGCCTTTCCACCATTGTTCATTGTTCATAGGTTTATATGTAACCTTCAGGGCTGCTGACCGAGGGCCGTGCGGCTCTTTGTCGGCCGGCGGGACACGATGGGCCGGAATGGCCTCCTTCTACGCTGTAAATTTCTATGTTTCTATGTTTCTAGGTGTGGTCTCACCAGGGCCCTATATAATTTCAATAGATATCTTTACTCTTATACTCAAATCCTCTGTAATAAAGGCCAACATACCATTTGCTTTCCTAATTGCTTGCTGTACCTGCATGTTAACTTTCAGTGATTCGTGTCCAAGGACACCAGGTCCCTCAGAACACCAACATTTCCCAATCTCTCACCTTTTTAAAAAATACTCTGCTTTTCTATTTTCCCTACCAAAGTGGATAACTTCACATTTCTCCACATTATATTCCATTTGCCATGTGCTTGCCCACTTACTTAGCCTGTCTATATCCCCTTGAAGCCTCTTTGCATCCTCCTCACAACTTACATTCCCACCTAGCTTTGTATCATCAGCAAACTTGGATATAACACATTTGCTCCCTCATCCCAATCACTGATATAGATTGTGAATAGCTGGGGCCCAAGCACCGATCCTTGTGGTATACCACTAGTTACAGCCTGCCAACCTGAAAATGACTCGTTTATTCCTACTCTCTGTTTTCTGTCCGTTAACCAATCCTCAATCCATGCTAGTATATTACCCCCAATCCCATGAGCCCTAATATTGTTTAGCAATCTGTGTGGCACCTTATCGAATGCCTTCTGAAAATCTAAATACACCACGTCCACTGGTTCCCTCTAATTTATTCTACTCGTTACAACCTCAAAAAACTCTAACAGATTTATCAAACATGATTTCCCTTTCATAAATCCATGTTGATTCTCCCAATCCTATTATTATATTTAAGTGCCCTGTTACCACCTTCTTAATAATAGATTCGAGCATTTTCCCCACTATTGATGTCAGGCTAACTGGTCTGCAGTTCCCTGTTTTCCCTCTCTCCTTTCTTTCTTAACTAGCCGGGATACATTTACTACCTTCCAATCCGCGGGAACCGTTCGAGAATCTATGGAATTTTGGAAGATATCAACTAATGCATCCACTATCTCTATCGCCACTTCTTTCAAAACCCTAGGATGTAGGCCATCAGGTCCAGTGGATTTATTAGCTTTCAGTCCCATTAATTTATCCAGTACTATTTTTTTACTCATTTCTTTCAGTTCCTCATTCTCGCGAGGAACTGAGGAAATAGTGATTCTCCACTATTTCCGGGAGGTTTTTTGCGTCTTTTTCTGTGAAGACAGACACAAAGTATTTGTTTAATTTCTCTGCCATTTCCTTATTCCCCATTATAATTTCTCCTGTCTCAGCCTATAAGGGACCCACATTTACTTTCTGTAATCTTTTCCTTTTTACATACCTATAGAAGCTTTTACAGTCTGTTTTCATGTCTCTCGCTAGTTTACTCTCATATTCTATTTTCCCTTTCTTTATCAATTTCTTGGTCCTCCTTTGCTGAATTCTAAAATCCTCCCAATCCTCGGGTTTACTGCTCTTTCTGGAAACATTATAAGCCTCTTCCTTTGATCGAATACTATCTTTAACTTCTCTTGTTAGCCACGGTTGGACCATTTTTCCTGTGGGGTTTTTGCGCCTTAAAGTAATGTATGTTTGTTGTAAATTATGTATTAATTCTTTAAATGCTAGCCATTGCTTAAAAACAGGAGGGAGAGAGAAAACAGGGAATTATAGACCGGTTAGCCTGACATCAGTAGTGGGGAAAATGCTGGAATTAATTATTAAAGATGAAATAGCAGCGCATTTGGAAAGCGGTGACAGGATAGGTCCAAGTCAGCATGGATTTATGAAAGGGAAATCATGCTTGACCAATCTTCTACAATTTTTTGAGGGAGAACCAGTGGATGTGGTGTATTTGGACTTTCAAAAGGCTTTTGACAAGGTCCCACACAAGAGATCAGTGTGCAAAATTAAGGCACATGGTATTGGGGGTAATGTATTGACGTGGATAGAGAACTGGTTGGCAGACAGGAAGCAAAGAATGGGAATAAACGGGTCCTTTTCAGAATGGCAGGCAGTGACTAGTAGGGTACCACAAGGTTCAGTGCTGAGATCCCAGCTATTTACAGTATACATTAATGATTTAGACGAAGGAATTGAATGTAATATTTCAAAGTTTGCAGATGACACTAAGCTGGGTGGCGGTGTGAGCTGTGAGGGGGACGCTAAGAGGCTGCAGGGTGACTTGGACAGGTTAGGTGAGTGGGCAAATGCATGGCAGATGCAGTATAATTTGGATAAATGTGAGGTTATCCACTTTGGTGGCAAAAGCAGGAAGGCAGATTATTAGCTGAATGGTGACAGATTAGTAAAAGGGGAGGTGCAATGAGACCTGGGTGTCATGGTACATCAGTCATTGAAGGTTGGCATGCAGGTACAGCAGGCAGTAAAGAAAGCAAATGGCATGCTGCCCTTCATAGCGAGGGGATTTGAGTATTGGAGCAGGGAGGTCTTACTGCAGTTGTACAGGGCCTTGGTGAGGCCACACCTGGAATATTGTGTTCAGTTTTGGTCTCCTAATCTGAGGAAGGACGTTCTTGCTATTGAGGGAGTGCAGCGAAGGTTCACCAGACTGATTCCCGGGATGGCAGGACTGACATATGAAGAAAGACTGGATCGACTGGGCTTGTATCCACTGGAATTTAGAAGAATGAGAGGGGATCTCATAAAGCATATAAAATTGACGGGACTGGACAGGTTAGATGCAGGAAGAATGTTCCCGATGTTGGGGAAGTCCAGAACCAGGGGTTACAGTCTAAGGATAAGGGGTAAGCCATCTAGGACCGAAATGAGGAGAAAATTTTTCTCGCAGAGAATTGTGAACCTGTGGAATTCTCTACCATAGAAAGTTGTTGAGGCCAGTTCGTTGGATATATTCAAAAGGGAGTTAAATGTTGCCCTTATGGCTAAAGGGATCAGGGGTATGGAGAGAAGGCAGGAGTGGGGTACTGAGGTGAATGATCAGCCATGATCATTGTGAATGTGGGTGCAGGCTCAAAGGGCCCAATGGCCTGCTCCTACACCTATTTTCTATGTTTCTATGTTTCCATACCGTCATACCTTTTAATGTAGTTTCCCAATCTACCTTATCCAACTTGCCCCTCATACCTATGTAGTTTGTTTTGTTTAGATTTAAGACCCTAATTTCGGATTTAACAAAATGACTTTCAAACTCAATATAAGATTCTATCACATTATGGTCACTCTTCCTTAAAGGCCCCTTTACTACAAGGTTATTAATTAAACCTTTCTCATTGCATAATGCTAGATTTGACATGATGGGCCGAAATGGCCTCCCTACATGCTGTAAATTTTATTTCTGTCTAAAATAGCCTGTTCCCTAGTTGGTTCCTCAATATACTGATCGAGGAAACCATCTTGTATACATTCCATGAATTCGTCCTCTACACTACTGCATATTTGGTTTGCCAGTCTGTGTGTAGATTAATGTCCCCAGGATTACTGTATTACCGCTGTCACATGCGCCTCTAATTTCCTGATTTACACTCTGCCCTACATCACAACTACTGTTGGGGGCCTATAAACAACTCCCACCAATGTTTCCTGCCCCTTGCTGTTTCTTAGCTCCACCCAAACTAATTGTACTTTTTGATTTTTCGAGCCAAGATCCTTTCTCTCTACTGTATTTCTCTCATCCTTTAAAAAAGGCTACCCCTTCTCTTTTTCCAATTTACACAGCTCTTCTAAAAGTTAAGTATCCTGAAATATTTAGTTCCCAACCTTGGTTACTCTGCAACCATATCTCCGGAATGGCTATTAGTTCAAACCCATTCATTTCTATCTGCCCTAATGATTCATCTATTTTGTTGCGAATGCTTTGCACACACAAATATAATGCCTTTAGCTTTGATTTTTTTCTATTTTTTGCTGATGTCACCTTAGTCACTGATGCCCTATTACCTTTGTTACTCTCTCTGTCCCTTCCTGACCCACGCTGTTTATTTTTACCCCAAACTCTGCTCTGCTCTCGAGCCTCGACATTTCTCTTTAAAATTGATTCTTTCCTGAATCCTTCCCCTTCGCACCCCTTCATTAGTTTTAAGCCCTGCCTACTGCTGCAGTTAGCTACACCTCAGTAGTATACCATTGGCTGTAAAACGCTTAGGGAGGTCCTGAGGTTATGAAAGGTGCTGTATAAATGCCTGTGTTTCTCAAGATAGCATATCTTGATAACTTCCGATGATTCCTCTCATCACTGCAGTTTTGGTTGGATGCAGCAAGCTAGCCCCACGGTAACTGGACCCTGTAACCTTCTGCCGGGGAGTTGCTGAGAGGATGTTTCCCTGGGCTGGGGCGTCTAGAACCAGGGGTCAGTCTCAGAATAAGGGGTCGGCCATTTAGGACTGAGATGAGGAGGAATTCCTTCGATCAGATGGTTGTGAATCTTTGAAATTCTCTGCCTCAAAGAGCTGTGAAGGCTGAGATCAAGTGATTTTTGGGCACTAAGGGAATCAAGGGATATGAGGATAGGGTGAGAAGGCGGAGTTGGTGTAAAAGTTCAGTCATGATCTTATTGAATGGCGGAGCTGGCTCAAAGGGCCGAATATCCTACACCTGCTCCTACATCTTATGTTCTTATGTAATTTGTTGCAAGGCTACTTATGTAGGGCGAGTTGCCTAAACCCGCATAGCATCTATCCTACTGACCTTGGCATTCTCACCAATAGAGCAGCAAGGAATTTCTCCACATGTATCAGTCTTCCATCCCAGCCCGAACTCTCTAACCATCTAAACCTGGATATATGGACTTTAGCAAAGCTTTTGTTAAGGTCCCACATGGCAGACTGGTCATAAAAGTAAAGCCCATGGGATCCAGGGCAAAGTGGCAAGTTGGTTCCAAAATTGGCTCAGAGGCAGGAAGCAAAGGGTAATGGTTGATGGATGTTTTTGTGACTGGAAGGCTGTATCCAGTGGGGTTCCACAGGGCTCAGTGCTTGGTCCCTTGCTTTTTGTGGTATATATCAATGATTTAGACTTGAATGTTGGGGGTATAATTAAGAAGTTTACAGATGATACTAAAATCGGCTGTGTGGTTGATAATGAAGAAGAAAGCTGCGGACTGCAGGAAGATATCAATGAACTGGTCAGGTGGGCAGAACAGTGTAAATGGAATTCAATCCGGAGAAGTGTGAGGTAATGCATTTGGGGAGGGCTAACAAGGCAAGGGAATACACATTAAATGGTAGGACACTGAACAGTGTGGAGGAACAAAGGGACCTTGGAGTGCAGGTCCCCAGATCTCTAGGCAACAGGCCAGGTAAATAAGGTGGTTAAGAAGACATACGGAATACTTGCCTTTATTAGTCGAGGCATAGAATACAAGACCAGGGAGGTTATGCTTGAACTGTTTAAGCACAGTTAGGCCACAGCTGGAGTACTGCGTGCAGTTCTGGTCACCACATTACAGGAAAGATGTGATTACACTGGAGAGGGTACAGTGGAGATTTACGAGGATGTTGCCTGGACTGGAGAATTTTGGCTATGAGGAAAGACTGGAGATGCTGGGTCTGTTGTATTTGGAACAGAGGAGGCTGAGGGGAGACCATATTGAGATGTATAAAATTATGAGGGGCCTGGATAGAGTGGATAGGAAGGACCCGTTTCCCTTAGCAGAGAGGTCAACAACCAGGGGCATAGATTTAAAGTAATTGGGGGAAGGTTTAGAGGGGATTTGAGGGGAAATGTCTTCACCCAGAGGGTGGTGGGGGTCTGGAACTCACTGCCTGAAAGGGTGGTAGAGGCAAAAACCCTCATCACATTTAAAAAGTACCTGGATGTGCACTTAAAGTGCTGTAACCTGCAGGGCTACGGACCTGGAGCTGGAAAGTGGGATTAGGCTGGATAGCTCTTGGTCGGCCGGCGCGGACACGATGGGCCGAAATAGCCTCCTTCTGTGCTGTAAATTTCTATTATTCTATGATTCTAATCTAAATAACTGCCTAACCATCTAATCTGAACTACCTACCTAACTAGCGAACCAGCTAAATCCACGGGTGTTGATCATCCGAACGGTTCAGACAATTCTGACCTCGGTTATATCCCACACTGACAGCCCTGACTGACACTGTTGCACTGAAGCCTTGGCATTGAAGCAGAGCAGACCTGGCGTTTGCAGCAAATGTCAAGATTAATCGATCTCCGTGGTTCCGCAATTACCCAAGTGACATAATCTTGAACCAGCGTGGTCACGCTGAAATCCCCCTGGTACAATCTCGCTTCGAGAGCAAACTGCAGGAGATTGTGACGCTCTTCACAGTATGAACTCACTGCACTGCTATCTGTTTATTCTCATTTGGACCCTGGTAGTAAATTGGTAAAGAAAAGCTTTATTTAACCAACAACTGTGAAGTAGGATGAATAGATGGGGCAACATCTGATTTAAATTAATTAAAGATCCAAATTTGTAAAAATAACAGAATTTAAAAAAAAATTGTTACTGGGATCTGGGCATCGCTGGCAAGGCCAGCATTTATTGCCCATCCCCAGTTGCCCTTGAGAAGGTGGTGGTGAGCCGCCATCTTGAACCGCTGCAGTCCGTGTGGTGAAGGTGCTCCCACAGTGCTGTTAGGGAGGGAGTGCCAGGATTGTGACCCAGCGACGATGAAGGAACGGCCGATATATTTCCAAGTCAGGATGGTGTGTGACTTGGAGGGGAACGTGGAGGTGGTGGTGTTCCCGTGCGCCTGCTGCCCTTGTCCTTCTAGGTGGTAGAGGTCACGGGTTTGGGAGATGCTGTTAAAGAAGCCTTGGCGAGCTGCTGCAGTGCATCTTGTAGATGGTACACACTGTAGCCATGGTGCGCCGGTGGTGGAGGAAGTGAATGTTGAAGGTGGTGGATGGGATGCTGATCAAGCGGCTGCTTTGTCCTGGATGGTGTTGAGCTTCTTGAGTGTTGTTGGAGCTGCACTCATCCAGGCAAGTGGAGAGTGTTCCATCACACTCCTGCCTTGTGCCTTGTAGATGGTGGAAAGGCTTTGGGGAGACAGGAGGTGAGACACTCACCGCAGAATACCCAGCCTCTGACCCGCTCTTGTATCCACAGTATTTATGTGGCTGGTCCAGTTAAGTTTCTGGTCAATGGTGACCCCCAGGGTGTTGATGGTGGGGGACTCGGCGATGGCATTGTCATCGAATGTCAAGGGGCGGTGGTTAGACTCTCGCTTGTTGGAGATAGTCATTGCCTGGCACTTGTGGCACGAATGTTAATTGCCACTTATCAGCCCAAACCTGAATGTTGTCCAGGTCTTGCTGTAGTGGGCATGGACTGCTCCATTATCTGAGGAATGGCACTGAACACTGTGCAATCATCAGCGAACATCCCCACTTCTGACCTTATGATGGAGGGAAGGTCATTGATGAAGCAGCTGAAGATGGTTGGGCCTAGGACACTGCCCTGAGGAACTCCTGCAGCGATGTCCTGGGGCTGTGATGATTGACTTCCAACAAAACAGCAAAGAAACAGGCTATTTGACCCAACAGGTGTTTAAGAAAGACTTGGATTTATATAGCACCTTTCAAGACCACGGGACGGCTCAAAGCACTTTACAGCCAATGAAGTACTTTTGGAGTGTAGTCACTGTGTAATGTGGGAAACGTGACAGCCAATTTGCACACAGCAAGCTCCCACAAACAGCAATGTGACAATGACCAGATGTTGTGATGTTGATTGAGGGATAAATATTAGCCCCAGGACACCGGGGATAACTCCCCTGCTCTTCTTCGAAATAGTGCCGTGGGATCTTTTACATCCACCTGAGAGAGCAGGCAGGGTCTCGGTTTAACTAAGCTGACACTCACTCAGCACTGCACTGGAGTGTCAGCCTAGATTTATGTGCTCAAGTTCCTGGAGTGAGACTTGAACCCACAACCTTCTGACTCAGAAGCGAGAGAGCTGCCCACTGAGCCACTGCTGACACTTTATGCTCCACACAAGCCTTCTCCCACCCTTCTCCATCTCACCCTATCATCATATCCCTCTATTCCTTTCTCCCTCATGTGTTTATCCAGCTGCCCCTTAAATCCATCGATACTATTTACCTCAACCACTCCCTGTGGTAGAGAGTTCGACATTCTCACCGCTCTCTGGGTAAAGACGTTAAATATATAATGGGACTCACATCAGCATCACTGGCTCCGGGGAATGCCACTTGTAAGTAATGGAAACGAGCTGCTCGGATTGCATTGAACCAGTCAACTATTTCCTATTGACAAGGAGAAAGAATTAGCAAATATATTCTTTAATTACAACCACTGCTGACCAAGCCAATGACCCACGCTGTACACCCTTCGGTCATGTGACCCACACTGCCCACCCCCTGGTCACGTGACCCACACTGCCCACCCTCTGGTCACGTGACCCACACTGCCCACCCTCTGGTCACGTGACCCACACTGTGCCTCTGATAGCTTGTGTTTAAACCATTACTGTCACTTCAAATAAGTATAGATGATACATTTTGGACTTGGTGATAGAAATGGCACTGGAGGACTCTGGGTTATTACTTCAGGGTGCCGAATGCTACGCCATATTATCAGCTGCACGTTTGAGGAGTAGTAGGGATGGTTTATCTGATCGTACGGACTCCAGAAAGTTCCAAGAACATATGGACCATAATGAAAAGCAGAGTGTATTCTAAGTGGTGTAAATGTGTACAGTGTCACAGATCCCAACACATTATTTCAAAGGAAGAGCAGGGGACAGTTGAAGTTCCACTTGGGAGACTTGTGCACATATTCAAGGCTGGCATTCCAGTGCAGTTTGGAGGACATGCTGTATGTTCAAACTGGCAGCGGCTGAACTGCCGCCGTTAATGGGACGGTAATGTACCCGACCTCATGTTGAGACAAATACTGTCCTGTTAACTGTCCTGGCATCAATCGTGGGGGAAATGCCAGAATCTATTATTAATGGCGTGGTAACAGGACACTGAGGAAATAATAATAGGATTTGGCAGAGTCAACACGGATTTATGAAAGGGAAAACATAATTGAGTTTTTTGAGGATGTAATGAGCAGGGTGGATAAGGGGGAACCAGTGGATGTGGTGTATTGGGATTTTCAGAAGGCATTTAATAAGGTCCCTGCTGGAGTGGAGCTAAACTACAGAACCAATGGAAGCTGTTCAATCTTCGCCGTCTCCAGGCCAGGTCCAAGACCACTCCAACCTCTGTCGTCAAGCTACAGTACGTGGACAACGCTTGCGTCTGTGCATAGAGGCTGAACTCCAGGACATAGTCGATGTATTTACCGAGGCGTATGAAAGCATGGGCCTTACGCTAAACATTAGTAAGACAAAGTTCCTCCACCAGCCTGTCCTCGCTGCACAGCACTGCCCCCCAAACATCAAGATCCATGGCGTGGCCCTGGACAACATGGACCACTTCCCCTATCTCGGGAGCCTCCTATCAACAAGAGCAGGCATTGATGATGAGATCCAACACCGCCTCCAGTGTGCCAGTGCAGCCTTCGGCCGCCTGAGGAAAAGAGTTTTTGAAGACCAGGCCCTCAAAACTGTCACAAACCTCATGGTCTACAGGGCTGTAGTAATACCCACCCTTCTGTATGGCTCAGAAACATGGACCATGTACAGTAGACACCTCAAGTCGCTGGAGAAATACTACCAATGATGTCTCCGCAAGATCCTGCAAATCCCCTGGGAGGACAGATGCACAAACATTAGTGTCCTCGCCCAGGCCAACATCCCCAGCATTGAAGCACTGACCACACTTGATCAGCTCCGTTGGGCAGGCCACATAGTTCGCATGCCAGACACGAGACTCCCAAAGCAAGTGCTCTACTCGGAGCTCCTTCACGGCAAACGAGCCAAAGGTGGGCAGAGGAAACGTTACAAGGACACCTTCAAAGCCTCCCTGATAAAGTGTGACATCTCCACTGACACCTGGGAGTCCTTGGCCATAGACTGCCCTAAGTGGAGGAAGTGCATCCGGGAGGGCGCTGAGATCCTCGAGTATCATCGCCGAGAGCGTGCAGAAATCAAGCGCAGGCAGCAGAAGGAGCGTGCGGCAATCAAGTCCCACCCACTCTTTCCCTCAACGACTATCTGTCCCACCTGTGACAGAGACTGTGGTTCTCGTATTGGACTGTTCAGCCACCAAAGAACTCATGCTAAGAATGGAACCAAATCTTCCTCGATCCCGAGGGACTGCCTATGATGATGATCACGAGGTTATTAAACAAAACTAGGGCTCATGGGATTGGGAGTAATATACTAGCCTGGATTGAGAGTTGGTTAACGGACAGAAAACAGAGTAGGAATAAATGAGTCATTTTCGGTTTGGCAGGCTGTAACTAGTGGGATGTTGCAAGGATCGGTGCTTGGGCCCCAGCTATTCACAATCTATATCAGTGATTGGGATGAGGGAGCAAATGTAATATATCCAGGTTTTCTGATGATACAAAGCTAAGTGGGAATGTAAGTTGTGAGGAGGATGCAAATAGGCTTCAAGGGGATAAAGACAGGCTAAGTGAGTGGGCAAGAACAAGGCAAATGGAATATAATGTGGAGAAATGTGACGTTATCCATTTTGGTAGGGAAAATAGAAAAGCAGAGTATTTTTAAAATGGTGAGAGATTGGGAAATGTTGGTGTTCAGAGGGACCTGGGTGTCCTTGTACACCAATCACTGAAAGTTAACATGCAGGTACAGCATGGGTGTGTGTCCATGGGGCGTGTGTCCATGGATGTGTGTCCATGGGGTGTGTGTATATGGGGTGTGTGTACATGGGGTGTGTGTCCATGGATGTGTGTCCATGGATGTGTGTCCATGGGGTGTGTGTATATGGGGTGTGTGTACATGGGGTGTACAGCAAACTCCTGTGTGGGAGTGGCAGTGGGACCAGAGGGGTAAAATTCAAAAACGTGATGTCGGCACAAGGGAAGCTGATTGGTGAGTAGCTGGTGAGTGTTTTTTTTTTAAGTTTTAAGTTTATTTTTGTTAAGTTAGTTCTTAGTCTAGTAAATAGAGGCATGGCAGGGCAGCTCAGTCCCATGGAATGAACATCCTGTGTCATGTGGGAAGTCCTGGACGCTTCTCGTAGCCTGGACGAACACGTGTGCAGGAAGTGTCGCCAGCTATGGCAGCTCGAGATCTGTGTTTCGGTGCTTGAGCGGCAGCTGGAGTCACTGCAGTGTATCCGCGAGGCCGAGAACTTCGTGGATAGCACATTTCTAGAGGTGGTCACTTCGCAGCTTAAGAGTGTGCAAGCAGAGAGGGAATGGGCGACCGCCAGACAGAAGAGGACGAGACAGGTAGTACAGGAGTCCCCTGGGTGCATCTCGCTCTCCAACCAGTATTCGGTCCAAGTGCGGGCGATGGTTCCTGTGGGGAGTGCAGCCAGAGCCAAGTCTACAGCACCACGGGTGGATCAGCTGCACGGGGGGGGGGGGGGAGGAGGAAGAAAAATGGAAGAGCTATAGTGGTAGGGGATTCAGACAGGTGTTTCTGCGGTCGCAGACATGACTCCAGGATGGTATGTTGCCACCCTGGTGCCAGGTCAAGGATATCACTGAACGGCTGCAGAGCATTCTGGGGGGAGAGGGTGAACAGCCAGAGGTCATGGTCCATATCGGGACCAATGACATAGGTAGGAAGCGGGATGAGGCGCTGCAGGCAGGAGAGAAATTAAAAAGCAGGACCTCAAAGGTAGTAATCTCCAAATTACTCTGGGTGCCATGTGCTAGTGAGTACAGAAATAGGAGGATAGAGCAGATGTATATGTGGCTGCAGAGGTGCAGGAGGGATGGCTTTAGATTCCCGAGGCATCGGAACCGTTTCTGGGAGAGGTGGGACAGATGGGTTGCACCTCAACAGAGCCGGGGTCAATATCCTTGTGGGGGGGGGGGGGGTTGCTAGTGCTGTTGGGGTGGGTTTAAACTAGCTTGGCAGGGGGATGGGAACCTGAGAATAGATTCAGTAGGGAGGTGAGTAAAGCTGGAATTGGAAAGCAATGAATTTGGAAGGCAAAGGAAACAAAGGCTGGAAAATAGATAAGGGTTTTGGGCAGTGCTAAATGGTATATAGTTCATGCTAGAATCTAGGGTTTAAGACAGATGAGCTGAGAGCACAGATAGACACGTGGGAATATAATATAGCTATTACTGAAAGAAGGGCTCGGAGACAGGAAGCAAAGAGTAATGATTAAAGGGTGTTTTTGTGACTGGAAGGCTGTTTCCAGTGGGAAAATGCTGGAGTCCATTATTAAGGAAGCAGTAGCAGGACATTTGGAAAAACATAATACAGTCAAGCAGAGTCAGCATGGTTTTATGAAAGGAAATCATGTTTGACAAATTTGCTGGAGTTGTTTGA
This sequence comes from Pristiophorus japonicus, assembly GCF_044704955.1. Lineage (NCBI taxonomy): Eukaryota > Metazoa > Chordata > Chondrichthyes > Pristiophoridae > Pristiophorus > Pristiophorus japonicus. The sequence continues at coordinate 104,360,535 of NC_091991.1, read as the reverse complement.
GGATGTAATGAGCAGGGTGGATAAGTGGAAACCAGTGGATGTGGTGTATTTGGATTTCTAAAAAGCATTCGATAAGGTGCCACATAAAAGGTTACTGCACAAGATAAAAGTTCACGGGGTTGGGGGTAATATATTAGCATGGATAGAGGATTGGCTAACTAACATAAAACAGAGAGTTGGGATAAATGGGTCATTTTCCGGTTGGCAAACAGTAACTAGTGGGGTACCGCAGGGATCGGTGCTGGGTCCTCAACTATTTACAATCTCTATTAATGACTTGGATGAAGGGACTGAGTGTAATGTAGCCAAGTTTGCTGATGATACAAAGATGGATGGGAAAGCAAATTGTGAGGAGGACACAAAGAATCTGCAAAGGGATATAGACAGGCTAAGTGAGTGGGCAAAAATTTGGCAGACGGAGTATAATGTGTGAAAATGTGAGGTTATCCACTTTGGTAGAAAAAATAGAAAAGCAAATTATAATTTAAATGGAGAAAAATTGCAAAGTGCTGCAGTAGAGAGAGACCTGGGGGTCCTTGTGCATGAAACACAAAAAGTTAGTATGTAGGTACAACAAGTAATTACAAAGGCAAATGGAATGTTGGCCTTTATTGCAAGGGGGATGGAGTATAAAAGCAGAGAAGTCCTGCTACAACTGTACAGGGTATTGGTGAGGCCACACCTGGAGTACTGCGTGCAGTTTTGGTCTCCGTATTTAAGGAAGGATATACTTGCATTGGAGGCTGTTCAGAGAAGGTTCACTCAGAGAAGATTCCGGAGATGAGGGGGTTGACTTATGAAGATAGGTTGAGTAGGTTGGGACTATACTCATTGGAGTTCAGAAGAATGAGAGGTGATCTTATCGAAACATATGATAATGAGGGGGCTCGACAAGATGGATGCAGAGAGGATATTTCCACTCATAGGGGAAACTAAAACTAGGGGACATACTCTCAGAATAAGCGGCCGCCCATTTAAAACTGAGATGAGGAGGAATTTCTTCTCTCAGAGGGTTGTAAATCTGTGGAATTCTCTGCCCCAGAGAGCTGTGGAGGCTGGGTCATTGAATATATTTAAAGCGGAGATAGACAGATTTTTGAGCGATAAGGGAGTAAAGGGTTATGGGGAGCGAGCAGGGAAGTGGAGCTGAGTCCATGATCAGATCAGCCATGGTGGTATTGAATGGCAGAGCAAGCTCGAGGGGCCAAATGGCCAACTCCTGCTCCTATTTCTTATGTTCTTATGCTGAGGGAACTAAAGGTGGAAATTGCAGAGGTACTGGTCATAATGTTCCAATTCTCTTTGGATACAGGGCTGGTGGCAGAGGAGTGGAGAATTGTTCAAAAAAGGGTGTTAGGATAAACCCAGCAACTACAGGCTGGTCAGTTCAACCTTGGTCGTGGGGAAGCTTTTAGAAACGATAGCCAGCTTAAAGGCAAATCGTGTTTAACAAACTTGATTGAGTTTTTAATGAGGGCACTGTGGTTGATGTGGTGTACATGGACTTCCAAAAGACATTTAATAAAGATATTTGGATATAGTGGATAGGAAGGACCTGTTTCCCTTGGCAGAGAGGTCAACAACCAGTGGGCATAAATTTAAAGTAATTGGGGGAAGTTTGGAGGAGATTTGAGGTGAAATTTCTTCACCCAGAGGGTGGTGGGGGTCTGGAAACCCTCACATTTTAAAAATACTTGAATGTGCACTTGAAGTGCTGTAACCTTCAGGACCATGGACCTAGAGCTGGAAAGTGGGATTAGGCTGGATAGCTGTTGGTCGGCCAGCGTGGACACGTTGGGCCGAAATGGCCTCCTTCCGTGCTGTAATTTATTTGATAAAGTGCCATATAATCGGTTTGCCAGCAAAGTTGAAGCCCGTGGTATAAAAGGGACAGTGGCAGCATGGATACAGAATTGACTCAGCGACAGGAACCAGAGAGTAGTGGTGAACGATTGTTTCTCGGACTGGAGGAAGGTGTACTGTGGTGTTCCCCAGCGCTCGGTACTAGGACCACTGCTTTTCTTGATGTATATTAATGGCTTGGACCAGGGTGTACAGGGCACAATTTCAAAATCTGCAGATGACACAAAACTTGGGAATATAGAGAACAATGAGGAGGAGAGGGATAGACTGCAAGAAGACATAGACAGGCTGGTGGAATGGGTGGACACATGGCAGATGGAATTTAATGTACAAAAGTGCAAAGTGATACATTGGGTAGGAAGACTGAGGAGAGGCAATATAAACTAAAGAGTACAATCCTCAAGGGGGTGCATGAACAGAGAGACCTGGGGGGTATATGTGCACAAATCGTTGAAGCTGGCAGGGCAGGTTGAGAAAGCGGTTAAAAAAGCTTACGGGATCCTGGGCTTCATAAATAGAGGCATAGAGTACAAAAGCTGGTCCGGCCCCAACTGGAGCATTGTGTCCAATTCTGGGCCCCGCACCTTAGGAAGGATGTGAAGGCCTTAGAGAGGGTGCAGAAAAGATTTACGAGAATGGTTCCAGGGATGAGGGACTTCAGTTACGGGGTGAGACTGGAGAAGCTGGGGTTGTTCTCCTTGGAGCAGAGAAGGTTGAGAGGAGATTTGATCGAGGTGTTCAAAATCATGAGGGGTCTGGGCAGAGTAGATTGAGAGAGAAACTGTTCCCATTGGTGGAAGGGTAGAGAACCAGAGGACACAGATTTAAGGTGATTGGCCAAAGAACCAAAGGCGACGTAAGAATTTTTTTTAAAAGAGCGAGTGGTTAGGATCTGGAATTCACTGCCCGAGAGGGTGGGGGAGGCAGACTCAATCACTGCTTTCAAAAGGGAGTTGGATAAGTCGTGAAGGAAAATAAATTGCAGGGCTCCGGGGAAAGGACGAGGGAGTGGGATGAGCTGAGAGCCGGCACTGGCTCGACGGGCCGAATAGCCTCCTCCTGTGCTGTAAACATTCTGTGATTCAATCTAATTAAAACATACACCTTACAGGGCTTGACAGGGTAGGTGCAGGGAGGATGTTTCCACTGGCTGGGAGTCTAGAACCAGGGGTCACAGTCTCAGGATAAGGGGTCGGCCATTTAGGACTGAGATGAGGAGAAACCTCTTCACTCACAGGGGGGGGGGAATCTTTGGAATTCTCTACCTCAGAAGGCTGTGGAGGCTCAGTCTTCAAGACAGAGATCGCTAGATTTTTGGATATTAAGGGAATCAAGGGATGTGGGGATAGTGCAGGGAAGTGGATTTGAGGTTGAAGATCAGCCATGATCTCATTGAATGGCGGAGCAGGCTCGAGGGGCCTACTCCTGCTCCTAATTCTTATGTTCTTGTAAGTTCTGAACACTGCTGACAGCAGTGAAAACTGGCCCAGTTGAGGCCAGTTAGGGAAAATCTGGCAAGTGTACTTCAGAGTTTCTCAAAAGCAACAGTTGAAAGAGCAACAAATCAACACAAGAATAGCAGCTCTGGAGAAACCTGTCTGTGGGTCAGTGCACCCAGACCTGGAGAAACCTGTCTGTGGGTCAGTGCAGTGAGACCTGGAGAAACCTGTCTGTGGGTCAGTGCAGTGAGACCTGGAGAAATCTGTCTGTGGGTCAGTGCACCCAGACCTGGAGAAACCTGTCTGTGGGTCAGTGCAGTGAGACCTGGAGAAACCTGTCTGTGGGTCAGTGCACCCAGACCTGGAGAAACCTGTCTGTGGGTCAGTGCACCCAGACCTGGAGAAACCTGTCTGTGGGTCAGTGCAGTGAGACCTGGAGAAACCTGTCTGTGGGTCAGTGCAGTGAGACCTGGAGAAACCTGTCTGTGGGTCAGTGCACCCAGACCTGGAGAAACCTGTCTGTGGGTCAGTGCAGTGAGACCTGGAGAAATCTGTCTGTGGGTCAGTGCACCCAGACCTGGAGAAACCTGTCTGTGGGTCAATGCACCCAGACCTGGAGAAACCTGTCTGTGGGTCAATGCAGTGAGACCTGGAGAAACCTGTCTGTGGGTCAATGCACCCAGACCTGGAGAAACCTGTCTGTGGGTCAATGCAGTGAGACCTGGAGAAACCTGTCTGTGGGTCAGTGCACCCAGACCTGGAGAAATCTGTCTGTGGGTCAGTGCAGTGAGACCTGGAGAAATCTGTCTGTGGGTCAGTGCACCCAGACCTGGAGAAACCTGTCTGTGGGTCAATGCACCCAGACCTGGAGAAACCTGTCTATGGGTCAGTGCAGTGAGACCTGGAGAAACCTGTCTGTGGGTCAGTGCAGTGAGACCTGGAGAAACCTGTCTGTGGGTCAGTGCAGTGAGACCTGGAGAAACCTGTCTGTGGGTCAGTGCAGTGAGACCTGGAGAAACCTGTCTGTGGGTCAGGGCACCCAGACCTGGAGAAATCTGTCTGTGGGTCAGTGCACCCAGACCTGGAGAAACCTGTCTATGGGTCAGTGCAGTGAGACCTGGAGAAACCTGTCTGTGGGTCAGTGCAGTGAGACCTGGAGAAACCTGTCTGTGGGTCAGTGCAGTGAGACCTGGAGAAACCTGTCTGTGGGTCAGTGCAGTGAGACCTGGAGAAACCTGTCTGTGGGTCAGTGCAGTGAGACCTGGAGAAACCTGTCTGTGGGTCAGTGCACCCAGACCTGGAGAAATCTGTCTGTGGGTCAGTGCACCCAGACCTGGAGAAACCTGTCTGTGGGTCAGTGCAGTGAGACCTGGAGAAACCTGTCTGTGGGTCAGTGCAGTGAGACCTGGAGAAACCTGTCTGTGGGTCAGTGCAGTGAGACCTGGAGAAACCTGTCTGTGGGTCAGTGCACCCAGACCTGGAGAAACCTGTCTGTGGGTCAGTGCAGTGAGACCTGGAGAAACCTGTCTGTGGGTCAGTGCAGTGAGACCTGGAGAAACCTGTCTGTGGGTCAGTGCAGTGAGACCTGGAGAAACCTGTCTGTGGGTCAATGCAGTGAGACCTGGAGAAACCTGTCTGTGGGTCAATGCAGTGAGACCTGGAGAAACCTGTCTGTGGGTCAATGCACCCATACCTGGAGAAAACTTTCTGTGGGTCAGTGCAGTGAAACCTGGAGAAACCTGTCTGTGGGTCAGTGCAGTGAAACCTGGAGAAACCTGTCTGTGGGTCAGTGCAGTGAGACCTGGAGAAACCTGTCTGTGGGTCAGTGCAGTGAGACCTGGAAAAACATGTCTGTGGGTCAGTGCAGTGAGACCTGGAGAAACCTGTCTGTGGGTCAGTGCATCCAGACCTGGAGAAACCTGTCTGTGGGTCAGTGCACCCAGACCTGGTGAAACCTGTCTGTGGGTCAGTGCAGTGAGACCTGGAGAAACATGTCTGTGGGTCAATGCAGTGAGACCTGGTGAAACCTGTCTGTGGGTCAATGCAGTGAGACCTGGAGAAACCTGTCTGTGGGTCAATGCAGTGAGACCTGGAGAAACCTGTCTGTGGGTCAGTGCACCCAGACCTGGAGAAACCTGTCTGTGGGTCAGTGCACCCAGACCTGGAGAAACCTGTCTGCGGGTCAGTGCAGTGAGACCTGGATAAACCTGTCTGTGGGTCAGTGCAGTGAGACCTGGAGAAACCTGTCTGTGGGTCAGTGCAGTGAGACCTGGATAAACCTGTCTGTGGGTCAGTGCAGTGAGACCTGGAGAAACCTGTCTGTGGGTCAGTGCACCCAGTCTTGGAGAAACCTGTCTGTGGGTCAGTGCACCCAGACCTGGAGAAACCTGTCTGTGGTCAGTGCAGTGAGACCTGGAGAAACCTGTATGTGGGTCAGTGCAGTGACACCTGGAGAAACCTGTCTGTGGGTCAGTGCACCCAGACCTGGAGGAACCTGTCTGTGGGTCAGTGCAGTGAGACCTGGAGAAACCTGTCTGTGGGTCAATGCAGTGAGACCTGGAGAAACCTGTCTGTGGGTCAATGCAGTGAGACCTGGAGAAACCTGTCTGTGGGTCAGTGCAGTGAGACCTGGAGAAACCTGTCTGTGGGTCAGTGCAGTGAGACCTGGAGAAACCTGTCTGTGGGTCAGTGCAGTGAGACCTGGAGAAACCTGTCTGTGGGTCAGTGCAGTGAGACCTGGAGAAACCTGTCTGTGGGTCAGTGCAGTGAGACCTGGAGAAACCTGTCTGTGGGTCAGTGCACCCAGACTTGGAGAAACCTGTCTGTGGGTCAGTGCACCCAGACCTGGAGAAACCTGTCTGTAGTCAGTGCAGTGAGACCTGGAGAAACCTGTCTGTGGGTCAGTGCAGTGACACCTGGAGAAACCTGTCTGTGGGTCAGTGCACCCAGACCTGGAGAAACCTGTCTGTGGGTCAGTGCAGTGAGACCTGGAGAAACCTGTCTGTGGGTCAGTGCAGTGAGACCCGGAGAAACCTGTCTGTGGGTCAGTGCAGCGAGACCTGGAGAAACCTGTCTGTGGGTCAGTGCACCCAGACCTGGAGAAACCTGTCTGTGGGTCAGTGCAGTGAGACCTGGAGAAACCTGTCTGTGGGTCACTGCACCCAGACCTGGAAAAACCTGTCTGTGGGTCAGTGCAGTGAGACCTGGAGAAACCTGTCTGTGGGTCAATGCAGTGAGACCTGGAGAAACCTTTCTGTGGGTCAGTGCACCCAGACCTGGAGAAACCTGTCTGTGGGTCAATGCACCCAGACCTGGAGAAACCTGTCTGTGGGTCAATGCAGTGAGACCTGGAGAAACCTGTCTGTGGGTCAGTGCAGCGAGACCTGGAGAAACCTGTCTGTGGGTCAGTGCAGTGAGACCTGGAGAAACCTGTCTGTGGGTCAGTGCAGTGAGACCTGGAGAAACCTGTCTGTGGGTCAGTGCAGTGAGACCTGGAGAAACCTGTCTGTGGGTCAGTGCAGCGAGACCTGGAGAAACCTGTCTGGGGGTCAGTGCAGTGAGACCTGGAGAAACCTGTCTGTGGGTCAGTGCAGTGAGACCTGGAGAAACCTGTCTGTGGGTCAGTGCACCCAGACCTGGAGAAACCTGTCTGTGGGTCAGTGCAGTGACACCTGGAGAAACCTGTCTGTGGGTCAGTGCAGTGAGACCTGGAGAAACCTGTCTGTGGGTCAATGCAGTGAGACCTGGAGAAACCTGTCTGTGGGTCAGTGCAGTGAGACCTGGAGAAACCTGTCTGTGGGTCAGTGCAGTGAGACCTGGAGAAACCTGTCTGTGGGTCAGTGCAGTGAGACCAGGAGAAACCTGTCTGTGGGTCAGTGCAGTGAGACCTGGAGAAACCTGTCTGTGGGTCAGTGCAGTGAGACCTGGAGAAACCTGTCTGTGGGTCAGTGCAGTGAGACCTGGAGAAACCTGTCTGTGGGTCAGTGCAGTGAGACCTGGAGAAACCTGTCTGTGGGTCAATGCACCCAGACCTGGAGAAAACTTTCTGTGGGTCAGTGCAGTGAAACCTGGAGAAACCTGTCTGTGGGTCAGTGCAGTGAAACCTGGAAAACCTGTCTGTGGGTCAGTGCAGTGAGACCTGGAGAAACCTGTCTGTGGGTCAGTGCAGTGAGACCTGGAGAAACCTGTCTGTGGGTCAATGCACCCAGACCTCGAGAAACCTGTCTGTGGGTCAATGCAGTGAGACCTGGAAAAACATGTCTGTGGGTCAGTGCAGTGAGACCTGGAGAAACCTGTCTGTGGGTCAGTGCATCCAGACCTGGAGAAACCTGTCTGTGGGTCAGTGCACCCAGACCTGGTGAAACCTGTCTGTGGGTCAGTGCAGTGAGACCTGGAGAAACATGTCTGTGGGTCAATGCAGTGAGACCTGGTGAAACCTGTCTGTGGGTCAATGCAGTGAGACCTGGAGAAACCTGTCTGTGGGTCAATGCAGTGAGACCTGGAGAAACCTGTCTGTGGGTCAGTGCACCCAGACCTGGAGAAACCTGTCTGTGGCTCAATGCAGTGAGACCTGGAGAAACCTGTCTGTGGGTCAGTGCACCCAGACCTGGAGAAACCTGTCTGTGGGTCAGTGCACCCAGACCTGGAGAAACCTGTCTGCGGGTCAGTGCAGTGAGACCTGGAGAAACCTGTCTGTGGGTCAGTGCAGTGAGACCTGGAGAAACCTGTCTGTGGGTCAGTGCAGTGAGACCTGGATAAACCTGTCTGTGGGTCAGTGCAGTGAGACCTGGAGAAACCTGTCTGTGGGTCAGTGCAGTGAGACCTGGAGAAACCTGTCTGTGGGTCAGTGCAGTGACACCTGGAGAAACCTGTCTGTGGGTCAGTGCACCCAGACCTGGAGGAACCTGTCTGTGGGTCAGTGCAGTGAGACCTGGAGAAACCTGTCTGTGGGTCAATGCAGTGAGACCTGGAGAAACCTGTCTGTGGGTCAATGCAGTGAGACCTGGAGAAACCTGTCTGTGGGTCAGTGCAGTGAGACCTGGAGAAACCTGTCTGTGGGTCAGTGCAGTGAGACCTGGAGAAACCTGTCTGTGGGTCAGTGCAGTGAGACCTGGAGAAACCTGTCTGTGGGTCAGTGCAGTGAGACCTGGAGAAACCTGTCTGTGGGTCAGTGCACCCAGACCTGGAGAAACCTGTCTGTGGGTCAGTGCACCCAGACTTGGAGAAACCTGTCTGTGGGTCAGTGCACCCAGACCTGGAGAAACCTGTCTGTAGTCAGTGCAGTGAGACCTGGAGAAACCTGTCTGTGGGTCAGTGCAGTGACACCTGGAGAAACCTGTCTGTGGGTCAGTGCACCCAGACCTGGAGAAACCTGTCTGTGGGTCAGTGCAGTGAGACCTGGAGAAACCTGTCTGTGGGTCAGTGCAGTGAGACCCGGAGAAACCTGTCTGTGGGTCAGTGCAGCGAGACCTGGAGAAACCTGTCTGTGGGTCAGTGCACCCAGACCTGGAGAAACCTGTCTGTGGGTCAGTGCAGTGAGACCTGGAGAAACCTGTCTGTGGGTCACTGCACCCAGACCTGGAGAAACCTGTCTGTGGGTCAGTGCAGTGAGACCTGGAGAAACCTGTCTGTGGGTCAATGCAGTGAGACCTGGAGAAACCTTTCTGTGGGTCAGTGCACCCAGACCTGGAGAAACCTGTCTGTGGGTCAATGCACCGAGACCTGGAGAAACCTGTCTGTGGGTCAGTGCAGTGAGACCTGGAGAAACCTGTCTGTGGGTCAGTGCACCCAGACCTGGAGAAACCTGTCTGTGGGTCAGTGCAGTGACACCTGGAGAAACCTGTCTGTGGGTCAGTGCAGTGACACCTGGAGAAACCTGTCTGTGGGTCAGTGCAGTGAGACCTGGAGAAACCTGTCTGTGGGTCAGTGCAGTGAGACCTGGAGAAACCTGTCTGTGGGTCAGTGCAGCGAGACCTGGAGAAACCTGTCTGGGGGTCAGTGCAGTGAGACCTGGAGAAATCTGTCTGTGGGTCAGTGCAGTGAGACCTGGAGAAACCTGTCTGTGGGTCAGTGCACCCAGACCTGGAGAAACCTGTCTGTGGGTCAGTGCAGTGACACCTGGAGAAACCTGTCTGTGGGTCAGTGCAGTGACACCTGGAGAAACCTGTCTGTGGGTCAGTGCACCCAGACCTGGAGAAACTTGTCTGTGGGTCAGTGCTCCCAGACCTGCAGAAGCCTGTCTGTGGGTCAGTGCACCCAGACCTGGAGAAACCTGTCTGTGGGTCAGTGCAGTGAGACCTGGAGAAACCTGTCTGTGGGTCAGTGCACCCAGACCTGGAGAAACCTGTCTGTGGGTCAGTGCAGTGAGACCTGGAGAAACCTGTCTGCGGGTCAGTGCAGTGAGACCTGGAGAAACCTGTCTGTGGGTAAGTGCAGTGAGACCTGGAGAAACCTGTCTGTGTGTCAGTGCACCCAGACCTGGAGAAACCTGTCTGTGGGTCAGTGCAGTGAGACCTGGAGAAACCTGTCTGTGGGTCAGTGCAGTGAGACCTGGAGAAACCTGTCTGTGGGTCAGTGCACCCAGACCTGGAGAAACCTGTCTGTGGGTCAGTGCACCCAGACCTGGAGAAACCTTTCTGTGGGTCAGTGCAGTGAGACCTGGAAAAACATGTCTGTGGGTCAGTGCAGTGAGACCTGGAGAAACCTGTCTGTGGGTCAGTGCATCCAGACCTGGAGAAACCTGTCTGTGGGTCAATGCACCAAGACCTGGTGAAACCTGTCTGTGGGTCAGTGCAGTGAGACCTGGAGAAACATGTCTGTGGGTCAATGCAGTGAGACCTGGTGAAACCTGTCTGTGGGTCAATGCAGTGAGACCTGGAGAAACCTGTCTGTGGGTCAATGCAGTGAGACCTGGAGAAACCTGTCTGTGGGTCAGTGCACCCAGACCTGGAGAAACCTGTCTGTGGGTCAGTGCACCCAGACCTTGAGAAACCTGTCTGTGGGTCAGTGCAGTGAGACCTGGAGAAACCTGTCTGTGGGTCAATGCAGTGAGACCTGGAGAAACCTGTCTGTGGGTCAATGCAGTGAGACCTCGAGAAACCTGTCTGTGGGTCAGTGCAGTGAGACCTGGAGACACCTGTCTGTGGGTCAATGCAGTGAGACCTGGAGAAACCTGTCTGTGGGTCAGTGCAGTGAGACCTGGAGAAACCTGTCTGTGGGTCAGTGCAGTGAGACCTGGAGAAACCTGTCTGTGGGTCAGTGCACCCAGACCTGGAGAAACCTGTCTGTGGGTCAGTGCAGTGAGACCTGGAGAAACCTGTCTGTGGGTCAGTGCAGTGAGACCTGGAGAAACCTGTCTGTGGGTCAGTGCAGTGAGACCTGGAGAAACCTGTCTGTGGGTCAGTGCAGTGAGACCTGGAGAAACCTGTCTGTGGGTCAGTGCACCCAGACCTGGAGAAACCTGTCTGTGGGTCAGTGCAGTGAGACCTGGAGAAACCTGTCTGTGGGTCAGTGCAGTGAGACCTGGAGAAACCTGTCTGTGGGTCAATGCACCAAGACCTGGAAAAACCTGTCTGTGGGTCAGTTCACCCAGACCTGGTGAAACCTGTCTGTGGGCAGTGCAGTGAGACCTGGAGAAACATGTCTGTGGGTCAGTGCAGTGAGACCTGGAGAAACATGTCTGTGGATAAGTGCAGTGAGACCTGGAGAAACCTGTCTGTGGGTCAGTGCAGTGAAACCTGGAGAAACCTGTCTGTGGGTCAGTGCACCCAGACCTGGAGAAACCTGTCTGTGGGTCAGTGCACCCAGACCTGGAGAAACCTGTCTGTGGGTCAGTACACCCAGACCTGGAGAAACCTGTCTGTGGGTCAGTGCACCCAGACCTGGAGAAACCTGTCTGTGGGTCAGTGCAGTGAGACCTGGAGAAACCTGTCTGTGGGTCAATGCAGTGTGACCTGGAGAAACCTGTCTGTGGGTCAGTGCAGTGAGACCCGAAGAAACCTGTCTGTGTGTCAGTGCACCCAGACCTGGAGAAACCTGTCTGTGGGTCAGTGCAGTGAGACCCGGAGAAACCTGTCTGTGGGTCAGTGCAGTGACACCTGGAGAAACCTGTCTGTGGGTCAGTGCAGTGACACCTGGAGAAACCTGTCTGTGGGTCAGTGCACCCAGACCTGGAGAAACCTGTCTGTGGGTCAGTGCAGTGAGATTGGAGAAACCTGTCTGTGGGTCAGTGCAGTGAGACCTGGAGAAACCTGTCTGTGGGTCAGTGCAGTGAGACCTGGAGAAACCTGTCTGTGGGTCAGTGCAGTGAGACCTGGAGAAACCTGTCTGTGGGTCAGTGCACCCAGACCTGGAGAAACCTGTGTGTGGGTCAGTGCAGTGAGACCTGGAGAAACCTGTCTGTGCATCAGTGCACCCAGACCTGGAGAAATTTGTCTGTGGGTCAGTGCACCCAGACCTGGAGAAAACTTTCTGTGGGTCAGTGCAGTGAAACCTGGAGAAACCTGTCTGTGGGTCAGTGCAGTGAGACCTGGAGAAACCTGTCTGTGGGTCAGTGCAGTGAGACCTGGAGAAACCTGTCTGTGGGTCAATGCACCCAGACCTGGAGAAACCTGTCTGTGGGTCAATGCAGTGAGACCTGGAAAAACATGTCTGTGGGTCAGTGCAGTGAGACCTGGAGAAGCCTGTCTGTGGGTCAGTGCTCCCAGACCTGCAGAAACCTGTCTGTGGGTCAGTGCACCCAGACCTGGAGAAACCTGTCTGTGGGTCAGTGCAGTGAGACCTGGAGAAACCTGTCTGCGGGTCAGTGCAGTGAGACCTGGAGAAACCTGTCTGTGGGTCAGTGCACCCAGACCTGGAGAAACCTGTCTGTGGGTCAGTGCACCCAGACCTGGAGAAACCTTTCTGTGGGTCAGTGCAGTGAGACCTGGAGAAACCTGTCTGTGGGTCAGTGCATCCAGACCTGGAGAAACCTGTCTGTGGGTCAATGCACCAAGACCTGGTGAAACCTGTCTGTGGGTCAGTGCAGTGAGACCTGGAGAAACATGTCTGTGGGTCAATGCAGTGAGACCTGGTGAAACCTGTCTGTGGGTCAATGCAGTGAGACCTGGAGAAACCTGTCTGTGGGTCAATGCAGTGAGACCTGGAGAAACCTGTCTGTGGGTCAGTGCACCCAGACCTGGAGAAACCTGTCTGTGGGTCAGTGCACCCCGACCTGGAGAAACCTGTCTGCGGGTCAGTGCAGTGAGACCTGGAGAAACCTGTCTGTGGGTCAGTGCAGTGAGACCTGGAGAAACCTGTCTGTGGGTCAGTGCAGTGAGACCTGGAGAAACCTGTCTGTGGGTCAGTGCAGTGAGACCTGGAGAAACCTGTCTGTGGGTCAGTGCACCCAGTCTTGGAGAAACCTGTCTGTGGGTCAGTGCACCCAGACCTGGAGAAACCTGTCTGTGGGTCAGTGCACCCAGACCTTGAGAAACCTGTCTGTGGGTCAGTGCAGTGAGACCTGGAGAAACCTGTCTGTGGGTCAATGCAGTGAGACCTGGAGAAACCTGTCTGTGGGTCAATGCAGTGAGACCTCGAGAAACCTGTCTGTGGGTCAGTGCAGTGAGACCTGGAGAAACCTGTCTGTGGGTCAATGCAGTGAGACCTGGAGAAACCTGTCTGTGGGTCAGTGCAGTGAGACCTGGAGAAACCTGTCTGTGGGTCAGTGCACCCAGACCTGGAGAAACCTGTCTGTGGGTCAGTGCAGTGAGACCTGGAGAAACCTGTCTGTGGGTCAGTGCACCCAGACCTGGAGAAACCTGTCTGTGGGTCAGTGCAGTGAGACCTGGAGAAACCTGTCTGTGGGTCAGTGCATCCAGACCTGGAGAAACCTGTCTGTGGGTCAATGCACCAAGACCTGGAAAAACCTGTCTGTGGGTCAGTTCACCCAGACCTGGTGAAACCTGTCTGTGGGTCAGTGCAGTGAGACCTGGAGAAACATGTCTGTGGGTCAATGCAGTGAGACCTGGTGAAAGCTGTCTGTGGGTCAGTGCAACCAGACCTGGAGAAACCTGTCTGTGGGTCAGTGCAGTGAGACCTGGAGAAACCTGTCTGTGGGTCAGTGCAGTGAGACCTGGAGAAACCTGTCTGTGGGTCAGTGCACCCAGACCTGGAGAAACCTGTCTGTGGGTCAGTGCAGTGAAACCTGGAGAAACCTGTCTGTGGGTCAGTGCAGTGAGACCTGGAGAAACATGTCTGTGGGTCAGTGCACCCAGACCTGGAGAAACCTGTCTGTGGGTCAGTGCACCCAGACCTGGAGAAACCTGTCTGTGGGTCAGTGCACCCAGACCTGGAGAAACCTGTCTGTGGGTCAGTGCAGTGAGACCTGGAGAAACCTGTCTGTGGGTCAGTGCACCCAGACCTGGAGAAACCTGTCTGTGGGTCAGTGCAGTGAGACCCGGAGAAACCTGTCTGTGGGTCAGTGCAGTGAGACCTGGAGAAACCTGTCTGTGGGTCAATGCAGTGTGACCTGGAGAAACCTGTCTGTGGGTCAGTGCAGTGAGACCCGAAGAAACCTGTCTGTGTGTCAGTGCACCCAGACCTGGAGAAACCTGTCTGTGGGTCAGTGCAGTGAGACCCGGAGAAACCTGTCTGTGGGTCAGTGCAGTGACACCTGGAGAAACCTGTCTGTGGGTCAGTGCAGTGAGACCCGGAGAAACCTGTCTGTGGGTCAGTGCAGTGAGACCTGGAGAAACCTGTCTGTGGGTCAGTGCAGTGAGACCTGGAGAAACCTGTCTGTGGGTCAGTGCAGTGAGACCTGGAGAAACCTGTCTGTGGGTCAGTGCACCCAGACCTGGAGAAACCTGTCTGTGGGTCAGTGCAGTGAGACCTGGAGAAACCTGTCTGTGGGTCAGTGCACCCAGACCTGGAGAAACCTGTCTGTGGGTCAGTGCAGTGAGACCTGGAGAAACCTGTCTGTGCATCAGTGCACCCAGACCTGGAGAAATTTGTCTGTGGGTCAGTGCACCCAGACCTGGAGAAAACTTTCTGTGGGTCAGTGCAGTGAAACCTGGAGAAACCTGTCTGTGGGTCAGTGCAGTGAGACCTGGAGAAACCTGTCTGTGGGTCAGTGCAGTGAGACCTCGAGAAACCTGTCTGTGGGTCAGTGCACCCAGACCTGGAGAAACCTGTCTGTGGGTCAGTGCACCCAGACCTGGAGAAACCTGTCTGTGGGTCAGTGCAATGAGACCTGGAGAAACATGTCTGTGGGTCAATGCAGTGAGACCTGGAGAAACCTGTCTGTGGGTCAATGCAGTGAGACCTGGAGAAACCTGTCTGTGGGTCAATGCAGTGAGACCTGGAGAAACCTGTCTGTGGGTCAATGCAGTGAGACCTGGTGAAACCTGTCTGTGGGTCAATGCAGTGAGACCTGGAGAAACCTGTCTGTGGGTCAATGCAGTGAGACCTGGAGAAACCTGTCTGTGGGTCAGTGCACCCAGACCTGGAGAAACCTGTCTGCGGGTCAGTGCAGTGAGACCTGGAGAAACCTGTCTGTGGGTCAGTGCACCCAGACCTGGAGAAACCTGTCTGTGGGTCAGTGCACCCAGACCTGGAGAAACCTCTCTGCGGGTCAGTGCAGTGAGACCTGGAGAAACCTGTCTGTGGGTCAGTGCAGTGAGACCTGGAGAAACCTGTCTGTGGGTCAGTGCAGTGAGACCTGGAGAAACCTGTCTGTGGGTCAGTGCAGTGAGACCTGGAGAAACCTGTCTGTGGGTCAGTGCACCCAGTCTTGGAGAAACCTGTCTGTGGGTCAGTGCACCCAGACCTGGAGAAACCTGTCTGTGGTCAGTGCAGTGAGACCTGGAGAAACCTGTCTGTGGGCCAGTGCAGTGACACCTGGAGAAACCTGTCTGTGGGTCAGTGCACCCAGACCTGGAGAAACCTGTCTGTGGGTCAGTGCAGTGAGACCTGGAGAAACCTGTCTGTGGGTCAATGCAGTGAGACCTGGAGAAACATTGTCTGTGGGTCAATGCAGTGAGACCTGGAGAAACCTGTCTGTGGGTCAGTGCAGTGAGACCTGGAGAAACCTGTCTGTGGGTCAGTGCAGTGAGACCTGGAGAAACCTGTCTGTGGGTCAGTGCACCCAGACTTGGAGAAACCTGTCTGTGGGTCAGTGCACCCAGACCTGGAGAAACCTGTCTGTAGTCAGTGCAGTGAGACCTGGAGAAACCTGTCTGTGGGTCAGTGCAGTGACACCTGGAGAAACCTGTCTGTGGGTCAGTGCACCCAGACCTGGAGAAACCTGTCTGTGGGTCAGTGCAGTGAGACCTGGAGAAACCTGTCTGTGGGTCAATGCAGTGAGACCTGGAGAAACCTTTCTGTGGGTCAGTGAACCCAGACCTGGAGAAACCTGTCTGTGGGTCAATGCACCCAGACCTGGAGAAACCTGTCTGTGGGTCAATGCAGTGAGACCTGGAGAAACCTGTCTGTGGGTCAGTGCAGCGAGACCTGGAGAAACCTGTCTGTGGGTCAGTGCAGTGAGACCTGGAGAAACCTGTCTGTGGGTCAGTGCAGTGAGACCTGGAGAAACCTGTCTGTGGGTCAGTGCAGTGAGACCTGGAGAAACCTGTCTGTGGGTCAGTGCAGTGAGACCTGGAGAAACCTGTCTGTGGGTCAGTGCAGTGAGACCTGGAGAAACCTGTCTGTGGGTCAGTGCAGTAAGACCTGGAGAAACCTGTCTGTGGGTCAGTGCAGTGAGACCTGGAGAAACCTGTCTGTGGGTCAGTGCAGTGAGACCTGGAGAAACCTGTCTGTGGGTCAGTGCAGTGAGACCTGGAGATACCTGTCTGCGGGTCAGTGCACCCAGACCTGGAGAAACCTGTCTGTGGGTCAGTGCAGTGAGACCTGGAGAAACCTGTCTGTGGGTCAGTGCACCCAGACCTGGAGAAACCTGTCTGTGGGTCAGTGCAGTGAGACCTGGAGAAACCTGTCTGTGGGTCAGTTCACCCAGACCTGGTGAAACCTGTCTGTGGGTCAGTGCAGTGAGACCTGGAGAAACATGTCTGTGGGTCAATGCAGTGAGACCTGGTGAAAGCTGTCTGTGGGTCAGTGCACCCAGACCTGGAGAAACCTGTCTGTGGGTCAGTGCAGTGAGACCTGGAGAAACCTGTCTATGGGTCAGTGCAGTGAGACCTGGAGAAACCTGTCTGTGGATCAGTGCAGTGCAACCTGGTGAAATCTGTCTGTGGGTCAGTGCAGTGAGACCTGGAGAAACATGTCTGTGGGTCAGTGCACCCAGACCTGGAGAAACCTGTCTGCGGGTCAGTGCACCCAGACCTGGAGAAACCTGTCTGCGGGTCAGTGCACCCAGACCTGGAGAAACCTGTCTGCGGGTCAGTGCACCCAGACCTGGAGAAACATGTCTGTGGGTCAATGCACCCAGACCTGGAGAAACCTGTCTGTGGGTCAGTGCAGTGAGACCTGGAGAAACCTGTCTGTGGGTCAGTGCACCCAGACCTGGAGAAACCTGTCTGTGGGTCAGTGCAGTGAGACCTGGAGAAACCTGTCTGTGGGTCAGTGCAGTGGGACCTGGAGAAACCTGTCTGTCGGTCAGTGCACCCAGACCTGGAGAAACCTGTCTATGGGTCAGTGCAGCCAGACCTGGACAAACCTGTCTATGGGTCAGTGCAGTGAGACCTGGAGAAACCTGTCTGTGGGTCAGTGCAGTGAGACCTGGAGAAACCTGTCTGTGGGTCAGTGCAGTGAGACCTGGTGAAATCTGTCTGTGGGTCAGTGCACCCAGACCTGGAGAAACCTGTCTGTGGGTCAGTACAGTGAGACCTGGAGAAACCTGTCTGTGGGTCAGTGCAGTGAGACCTGGAGAAATCTGTCTGTGGGTCAGTGCACCCAGACCTGGAGAAACCTGTCTGTGGGTCAGTGCACCCAGACCTGGAGAAATCTGTCTGTGGGTCAGTGCAGTGAGACCTGGAGAAACCTGTCTGTGGGTCAGTGCACCCAGACCTGGAGAAACCTGTCTATGGGTCAGTGCAGTGAGACCTTGAGAAACCTGTCTGTGGGTCAGTGCACCCAGACCTGGAGAAACCTGTCTGTGGGTCAGTGCACCCAGACCCGGAGAAACCTGTCTATGGGTCAGTGCAGTGAGACCTGGAGAAATCTGTCTGTGGGTCAGTGCACTCAGACCTGGAGAAACCTGTCGATGGGTCAGTGCAGTGAGACCTGGAGAAACCTGTCTGTGGGTCAATGCAGTGAGACCTGGAGAAACCTGTCTGTGGGTCAGTGCAGCGAGACCTGGAGAAACCTGTCTGTGGGTCAGTGCAGTGAGACCTGGAGAAACCTGTCTGTGGGTCAGTGCAGTGAGACCTGGAGAAACCTGTCTGTGGGTCAGTGCAGTGAGACCTGGAGAAACCTGTCTGTGGGTCAGTGCACCCAGACCTGGAGAAACCTGTCTATGGGTCAGTGCAGTGAGACCTGGAGAAACCTGTCTGTGGGTCAGTGCAGTGAGACCTGGAGAAACCTGTCTGTGGGTCAGTGCAGTGAGACCTGGTGAAATCTGTCTGTGGGTCAGTGCACCCAGACCTGGAGAAACCTGTCTGTGGGTCAGTACAGTGAGACCTGGAGAAACCTGTCTGTGGGTCAGTGCACCCAGACCTGGAGAAACCTGTCTGCGGGTCAGTGCACCCAGACCTGGAGAAACCTGTCTGCGGGTCAGTGCACCCAGACCTGGAGAAACCTGTCTTTGGGTCAGTGAACCCAGACCTGGAGAAACCTGTCTGTGGGTCAGTGCAGTGAGACCTGGAGAAACCTGTCTGTGGGTCAATGCAGTGAGACCTGGAGAAACCTGTCTGTGGGTCAGTGCAGTGAGACCTGGAGAAACCTGTCTGTGGGTCAGTGCAGCGAGACCTGGAGAAACCTGTCTGTGGGTCAGTGCAGTGAGACCTGGAGAAACCTGTCTGTGGGTCAGTGCAGTGAGACCTGGAGAAACCTGTCTGTGGGTCAGTGCAGTGAGACCTGGAGAAACCTGTCTGTGGGTCAATGCAGTGAGACCTGGAGAAACCTGTCTGTGGGTCAGTGCAGTGAGACCTGGAGAAACCTGTCTGTGGGTCAGTGCACCCAGACCTGGAGAAACCTATCTGTGGGTCAGTGCAGTGAGACCTGGAGAAACCTGTCTGTGGGTCACTGCAGTGAGACCTGGAGAAACCTGTCTGTGGGTTAGTGCAGTGAGACCTGGAGAAACCTGTCTGTGGGTCAGTGCAGTGAGACCTGGAGAAATCTGTCTGTGGGTCAGTGCACCCAGACCTGGAGAAACCTGTCTGTGGGTCAGTGCACCCAGACCTGGAGAAACCTATCTGTGGGTCAGTGCAATGAGACCTGGAGAAACATGTCTGTGGGTCAATGCAGTGAGACCTGGAGAAACCTGTCTGTGGGTCAATGCAGTGAGACCTGGAGAAACCTGTCTGTGGGTCAATGCAGTGAGACCTGGAGAAACCTGTCTGTGGGTCAATGCAGTGAGACCTGGTGAAACCTGTCTGTGGGTCAGTGCACCCAGACCTGGAGAAACCTGTCTGCGGGTCAGTGCAGTGAGACCTGGAGAAACCTGTCTGTGGGTCAGTGCACCCAGACCTGGAGAAACCTGTCTGTGGGTCAGTGCACCCAGACCTGGAGAAACCTCTCTGCGGGTCAGTGCAGTGAGACCTGGAGAAACCTGTCTGTGGGTCAATGCAGTGAGACCTGGAGAAACCTGTCTGTGGGTCAGTGCACCCAGACCTGGAGAAACCTGTCTGCGGGTCAGTGCAGTGAGACCTGGAGAAACCTGTCTGTGGGTCAGTGCACCCAGACCTGGAGAAACCTGTCTGTGGGTCAGTGCACCCAGACCTGGAGAAACCTCTCTGCGGGTCAGTGCAGTGAGACCTGGAGAAACCTGTCTGTGGGTCAGTGCAGTGAGACCTGGAGAAACCTGTCTGTGGGTCAGTGCAGTGAGACCTGGAGAAACCTGTCTGTGGGTCAGTGCAGTGAGACCTGGAGAAACCTGTCTGTGGGTCAGTGCACCCAGTCTTGGAGAAACCTGTCTGTGGGTCAGTGCACCCAGACCTGGAGAAACCTGTCTGTGGTCAGTGCAGTGAGACCTGGAGAAACCTGTCTGTGGGCCAGTGCAGTGACACCTGGAGAAACCTGTCTGTGGGTCAGTGCACCCAGACCTGGAGAAACCTGTCTGTGGGTCAGTGCAGTGAGACCTGGAGAAACCTGTCTGTGGGTCAATGCAGTGAGACCTGGAGAAACATTGTCTGTGGGTCAATGCAGTGAGACCTGGAGAAACCTGTCTGTGGGTCAGTGCAGTGAGACCTGGAGAAACCTGTCTGTGGGTCAGTGCAGTGAGACCTGGAGAAACCTGTCTGTGGGTCAGTGCACCCAGACCTGGAGAAACCTGTCTGTGGGTCAGTGCACCCAGACTTGGAGAAACCTGTCTGTGGGTCAGTGCACCCAGACCTGGAGAAACCTGTCTGTAGTCAGTGCAGTGAGACCTGGAGAAACCTGTCTGCGGGTCAGTGCAGTGAGACCTGGAGAAACCTGTCTGTGGGTAAGTGCAGTGAGACCTGGAGAAACCTGTCTGTGTGTCAGTGCACCCAGACCTGGAGAAACCTGTCTGTGGGTCAGTGCAGTGAGACCTGGAGAAACCTGTCTGTGGGTCAGTGCAGTGAGACCTGGAGAAACCTGTCTGTGGGTCAGTGCACCCAGACCTGGAGAAACCTGTCTGTGGGTCAGTGCACCCAGACCTGGAGAAACCTTTCTGTGGGTCAGTGCAGTGAGACCTGGAAAAACATGTCTGTGGGTCAGTGCAGTGAGACCTGGAGAAACCTGTCTGTGGGTCAGTGCATCCAGACCTGGAGAAACCTGTCTGTGGGTCAATGCACCAAGACCTGGTGAAACCTGTCTGTGGGTCAGTGCAGTGAGACCTGGAGAAACATGTCTGTGGGTCAATGCAGTGAGACCTGGTGAAACCTGTCTGTGGGTCAATGCAGTGAGACCTGGAGAAACCTGTCTGTGGGTCAATGCAGTGAGACCTGGAGAAACCTGTCTGTGGGTCAGTGCACCCAGACCTGGAGAAACCTGTCTGTGGGTCAGTGCACCCAGACCTTGAGAAACCTGTCTGTGGGTCAGTGCAGTGAGACCTGGAGAAACCTGTCTGTGGGTCAATGCAGTGAGACCTGGAGAAACCTGTCTGTGGGTCAATGCAGTGAGACCTCGAGAAACCTGTCTGTGGGTCAGTGCAGTGAGACCTGGAGACACCTGTCTGTGGGTCAATGCAGTGAGACCTGGAGAAACCTGTCTGTGGGTCAGTGCAGTGAGACCTGGAGAAACCTGTCTGTGGGTCAGTGCAGTGAGACCTGGAGAAACCTGTCTGTGGGTCAGTGCACCCAGACCTGGAGAAACCTGTCTGTGGGTCAGTGCAGTGAGACCTGGAGAAACCTGTCTGTGGGTCAGTGCAGTGAGACCTGGAGAAACCTGTCTGTGGGTCAGTGCAGTGAGACCTGGAGAAACCTGTCTGTGGGTCAGTGCAGTGAGACCTGGAGAAACCTGTCTGTGGGTCAGTGCACCCAGACCTGGAGAAACCTGTCTGTGGGTCAGTGCAGTGAGACCTGGAGAAACCTGTCTGTGGGTCAGTGCAGTGAGACCTGGAGAAACCTGTCTGTGGGTCAATGCACCAAGACCTGGAAAAACCTGTCTGTGGGTCAGTTCACCCAGACCTGGTGAAACCTGTCTGTGGGCAGTGCAGTGAGACCTGGAGAAACATGTCTGTGGGTCAGTGCAGTGAGACCTGGAGAAACATGTCTGTGGATAAGTGCAGTGAGACCTGGAGAAACCTGTCTGTGGGTCAGTGCAGTGAAACCTGGAGAAACCTGTCTGTGGGTCAGTGCACCCAGACCTGGAGAAACCTGTCTGTGGGTCAGTGCACCCAGACCTGGAGAAACCTGTCTGTGGGTCAGTACACCCAGACCTGGAGAAACCTGTCTGTGGGTCAGTGCACCCAGACCTGGAGAAACCTGTCTGTGGGTCAGTGCAGTGAGACCTGGAGAAACCTGTCTGTGGGTCAATGCAGTGTGACCTGGAGAAACCTGTCTGTGGGTCAGTGCAGTGAGACCCGAAGAAACCTGTCTGTGTGTCAGTGCACCCAGACCTGGAGAAACCTGTCTGTGGGTCAGTGCAGTGAGACCCGGAGAAACCTGTCTGTGGGTCAGTGCAGTGACACCTGGAGAAACCTGTCTGTGGGTCAGTGCAGTGAGACCCGGAGAAACCTGTCTGTGGGTCAGTGCAGTGACACCTGGAGAAACCTGTCTGTGGGTCAGTGCACCCAGACCTGGAGAAACCTGTCTGTGGGTCAGTGCAGTGAGATTGGAGAAACCTGTCTGTGGGTCAGTGCAGTGAGACCTGGAGAAACCTGTCTGTGGGTCAGTGCAGTGAGACCTGGAGAAACCTGTCTGTGGGTCAGTGCAGTGAGACCTGGAGAAACCTGTCTGTGGGTCAGTGCACCCAGACCTGGAGAAACCTGTGTGTGGGTCAGTGCAGTGAGACCTGGAGAAACCTGTCTGTGCATCAGTGCACCCAGACCTGGAGAAATTTGTCTGTGGGTCAGTGCACCCAGACCTGGAGAAAACTTTCTGTGGGTCAGTGCAGTGAAACCTGGAGAAACCTGTCTGTGGGTCAGTGCAGTGAGACCTGGAGAAACCTGTCTGTGGGTCAGTGCAGTGAGACCTGGAGAAACCTGTCTGTGGGTCAATGCACCCAGACCTGGAGAAACCTGTCTGTGGGTCAATGCAGTGAGACCTGGAAAAACATGTCTGTGGGTCAGTGCAGTGAGACCTGGAGAAGCCTGTCTGTGGGTCAGTGCTCCCAGACCTGCAGAAACCTGTCTGTGGGTCAGTGCACCCAGACCTGGAGAAACCTGTCTGTGGGTCAGTGCAGTGAGACCTGGAGAAACCTGTCTGCGGGTCAGTGCAGTGAGACCTGGAGAAACCTGTCTGTGGGTCAGTGCACCCAGACCTGGAGAAACCTGTCTGTGGGTCAGTGCACCCAGACCTGGAGAAACCTTTCTGTGGGTCAGTGCAGTGAGACCTGGAGAAACCTGTCTGTGGGTCAGTGCATCCAGACCTGGAGAAACCTGTCTGTGGGTCAATGCACCAAGACCTGGTGAAACCTGTCTGTGGGTCAGTGCAGTGAGACCTGGAGAAACATGTCTGTGGGTCAATGCAGTGAGACCTGGTGAAACCTGTCTGTGGGTCAATGCAGTGAGACCTGGAGAAACCTGTCTGTGGGTCAATGCAGTGAGACCTGGAGAAACCTGTCTGTGGGTCAGTGCACCCAGACCTGGAGAAACCTGTCTGTGGGTCAGTGCACCCAGACCTTGAGAAACCTGTCTGTGGGTCAGTGCAGTGAGACCTGGAGAAACCTGTCTGTGGGTCAATGCAGTGAGACCTGGAGAAACCTGTCTGTGGGTCAATGCAGTGAGACCTCGAGAAACCTGTCTGTGGGTCAGTGCAGTGAGACCTGGAGACACCTGTCTGTGGGTCAATGCAGTGAGACCTGGAGAAACCTGTCTGTGGGTCAGTGCAGTGAGACCTGGAGAAACCTGTCTGTGGGTCAGTGCAGTGAGACCTGGAGAAACCTGTCTGTGGGTCAGTGCACCCAGACCTGGAGAAACCTGTCTGTGGGTCAGTGCAGTGAGACCTGGAGAAACCTGTCTGTGGGTCAGTGCAGTGAGACCTGGAGAAACCTGTCTGTGGGTCAGTGCAGTGAGACCTGGAGAAACCTGTCTGTGGGTCAGTGCAGTGAGACCTGGAGAAACCTGTCTGTGGGTCAGTGCACCCAGACCTGGAGAAACCTGTCTGTGGGTCAGTGCAGTGAGACCTGGAGAAACCTGTCTGTGGGTCAGTGCAGTGAGACCTGGAGAAACCTGTCTGTGGGTCAATGCACCAAGACCTGGAAAAACCTGTCTGTGGGTCAGTTCACCCAGACCTGGTGAAACCTGTCTGTGGGCAGTGCAGTGAGACCTGGAGAAACATGTCTGTGGGTCAGTGCAGTGAGACCTGGAGAAACATGTCTGTGGATAAGTGCAGTGAGACCTGGAGAAACCTGTCTGTGGGTCAGTGCAGTGAAACCTGGAGAAACCTGTCTGTGGGTCAGTGCACCCAGACCTGGAGAAACCTGTCTGTGGGTCAGTGCACCCAGACCTGGAGAAACCTGTCTGTGGGTCAGTACACCCAGACCTGGAGAAACCTGTCTGTGGGTCAGTGCACCCAGACCTGGAGAAACCTGTCTGTGGGTCAGTGCAGTGAGACCTGGAGAAACCTGTCTGTGGGTCAATGCAGTGTGACCTGGAGAAACCTGTCTGTGGGTCAGTGCAGTGAGACCCGAAGAAACCTGTCTGTGTGTCAGTGCACCCAGACCTGGAGAAACCTGTCTGTGGGTCAGTGCAGTGAGACCCGGAGAAACCTGTCTGTGGGTCAGTGCAGTGACACCTGGAGAAACCTGTCTGTGGGTCAGTGCAGTGAGACCCGGAGAAACCTGTCTGTGGGTCAGTGCAGTGACACCTGGAGAAACCTGTCTGTGGGTCAGTGCACCCAGACCTGGAGAAACCTGTCTGTGGGTCAGTGCAGTGAGATTGGAGAAACCTGTCTGTGGGTCAGTGCAGTGAGACCTGGAGAAACCTGTCTGTGGGTCAGTGCAGTGAGACCTGGAGAAACCTGTCTGTGGGTCAGTGCAGTGAGACCTGGAGAAACCTGTCTGTGGGTCAGTGCACCCAGACCTGGAGAAACCTGTGTGTGGGTCAGTGCAGTGAGACCTGGAGAAACCTGTCTGTGCATCAGTGCACCCAGACCTGGAGAAATTTGTCTGTGGGTCAGTGCACCCAGACCTGGAGAAAACTTTCTGTGGGTCAGTGCAGTGAAACCTGGAGAAACCTGTCTGTGGGTCAGTGCAGTGAGACCTGGAGAAACCTGTCTGTGGGTCAGTGCAGTGAGACCTGGAGAAACCTGTCTGTGGGTCAATGCACCCAGACCTGGAGAAACCTGTCTGTGGGTCAATGCAGTGAGACCTGGAAAAAGATGTCTGTGGGTCAGTGCAGTGAGACCTGGAGAAGCCTGTCTGTGGGTCAGTGCTCCCAGACCTGCAGAAACCTGTCTGTGGGTCAGTGCACCCAGACCTGGAGAAACCTGTCTGTGGGTCAGTGCAGTGAGACCTGGAGAAACCTGTCTGCGGGTCAGTGCAGTGAGACCTGGAGAAACCTGTCTGTGGGTCAGTGCACCCAGACCTGGAGAAACCTGTCTGTGGGTCAGTGCACCCAGACCTGGAGAAACCTTTCTGTGGGTCAGTGCAGTGAGACCTGGAGAAACCTGTCTGTGGGTCAGTGCATCCAGACCTGGAGAAACCTGTCTGTGGGTCAATGCACCAAGACCTGGTGAAACCTGTCTGTGGGTCAGTGCAGTGAGACCTGGAGAAACATGTCTGTGGGTCAATGCAGTGAGACCTGGTGAAACCTGTCTGTGGGTCAATGCAGTGAGACCTGGAGAAACCTGTCTGTGGGTCAATGCAGTGAGACCTGGAGAAACCTGTCTGTGGGTCAGTGCACCCAGACCTGGAGAAACCTGTCTGTGGGTCAGTGCACCCCGACCTGGAGAAACCTGTCTGCGGGTCAGTGCAGTGAGACCTGGAGAAACCTGTCTGTGGGTCAGTGCAGTGAGACCTGGAGAAACCTGTCTGTGGGTCAGTGCAGTGAGACCTGGAGAAACCTGTCTGTGGGTCAGTGCAGTGAGACCTGGAGAAACCTGTCTGTGGGTCAGTGCACCCAGTCTTGGAGAAACCTGTCTGTGGGTCAGTGCACCCAGACCTGGAGAAACCTGTCTGTGGGTCAGTGCACCCAGACCTTGAGAAACCTGTCTGTGGGTCAGTGCAGTGAGACCTGGAGAAACCTGTCTGTGGGTCAATGCAGTGAGACCTGGAGAAACCTGTCTGTGGGTCAATGCAGTGAGACCTCGAGAAACCTGTCTGTGGGTCAGTGCAGTGAGACCTGGAGAAACCTGTCTGTGGGTCAATGCAGTGAGACCTGGAGAAACCTGTCTGTGGGTCAGTGCAGTGAGACCTGGAGAAACCTGTCTGTGGGTCAGTGCACCCAGACCTGGAGAAACCTGTCTGTGGGTCAGTGCAGTGAGACCTGGAGAAACCTGTCTGTGGGTCAGTGCACCCAGACCTGGAGAAACCTGTCTGTGGGTCAGTGCAGTGAGACCTGGAGAAACCTGTCTGTGGGTCAGTGCATCCAGACCTGGAGAAACCTGTCTGTGGGTCAATGCACCAAGACCTGGAAAAACCTGTCTGTGGGTCAGTTCACCCAGACCTGGTGAAACCTGTCTGTGGGTCAGTGCAGTGAGACCTGGAGAAACATGTCTGTGGGTCAATGCAGTGAGACCTGGTGAAAGCTGTCTGTGGGTCAGTGCAACCAGACCTGGAGAAACCTGTCTGTGGGTCAGTGCAGTGAGACCTGGAGAAACCTGTCTGTGGGTCAGTGCAGTGAGACCTGGAGAAACCTGTCTGTGGGTCAGTGCACCCAGACCTGGAGAAACCTGTCTGTGGGTCAGTGCAGTGAAACCTGGAGAAACCTGTCTGTGGGTCAGTGCACCCAGACCTGGAGAAACCTGTCTGTGGGTCAGTGCACCCAGACCTGGAGAAACCTGTCTGTGGGTCAGTGCACCCAGACCTGGAGAAACCTGTCTGTGGGTCAGTGCACCCAGACCTGGAGAAACCTGTCTGTGGGTCAGTGCAGTGAGACCTGGAGAAACCTGTCTGTGGGTCAGTGCACCCAGACCTGGAGAAACCTGTCTGTGGGTCAGTGCACCCAGACCTGGAGAAACCTGTCTGTGGGTCAGTGCAGTGAGACCCGGAGAAACCTGTCTGTGGGTCAGTGCAGTGAGACCTGGAGAAACCTGTCTGTGGGTCAATGCAGTGTGACCTGGAGAAACCTGTCTGTGGGTCAGTGCAGTGAGACCCGAAGAAACCTGTCTGTGTGTCAGTGCACCCAGACCTGGAGAAACCTGTCTGTGGGTCAGTGCAGTGAGACCCGGAGAAACCTGTCTGTGGGTCAGTGCAGTGACACCTGGAGAAACCTGTCTGTGGGTCAGTGCAGTGAGACCCGGAGAAACCTGTCTGTGGGTCAGTGCAGTGAGACCTGGAGAAACCTGTCTGTGGGTCAGTGCAGTGAGACCTGGAGAAACCTGTCTGTGGGTCAGTGCAGTGAGACCTGGAGAAACCTGTCTGTGGGTCAGTGCACCCAGACCTGGAGAAACCTGTCTGTGGGTCAGTGCAGTGAGACCTGGAGAAACCTGTCTGTGGGTCAGTGCACCCAGACCTGGAGAAACCTGTCTGTGGGTCAGTGCAGTGAGACCTGGAGAAACCTGTCTGTGCATCAGTGCACCCAGACCTGGAGAAATTTGTCTGTGGGTCAGTGCACCCAGACCTGGAGAAAACTTTCTGTGGGTCAGTGCAGTGAAACCTGGAGAAACCTGTCTGTGGGTCAGTGCAGTGAGACCTGGAGAAACCTGTCTGTGGGTCAGTGCAGTGAGACCTCGAGAAACCTGTCTGTGGGTCAGTGCACCCAGACCTGGAGAAACCTGTCTGTGGGTCAGTGCACCCAGACCTGGAGAAACCTGTCTGTGGGTCAGTGCAATGAGACCTGGAGAAACATGTCTGTGGGTCAATGCAGTGAGACCTGGAGAAACCTGTCTGTGGGTCAATGCAGTGAGACCTGGAGAAACCTGTCTGTGGGTCAATGCAGTGAGACCTGGAGAAACCTGTCTGTGGGTCAATGCAGTGAGACCTGGTGAAACCTGTCTGTGGGTCAATGCAGTGAGACCTGGAGAAACCTGTCTGTGGGTCAGTGCACCCAGACCTGGAGAAACCTGTCTGCGGGTCAGTGCAGTGAGACCTGGAGAAACCTGTCTGTGGGTCAGTGCACCCAGACCTGGAGAAACCTGTCTGTGGGTCAGTGCACCCAGACCTGGAGAAACCTCTCTGCGGGTCAGTGCAGTGAGACCTGGAGAAACCTGTCTGTGGGTCAGTGCAGTGAGACCTGGAGAAACCTGTCTGTGGGTCAGTGCAGTGAGACCTGGAGAAACCTGTCTGTGGGTCAGTGCAGTGAGACCTGGAGAAACCTGTCTGTGGGTCAGTGCACCCAGTCTTGGAGAAACCTGTCTGTGGGTCAGTGCACCCAGACCTGGAGAAACCTGTCTGTGGTCAGTGCAGTGAGACCTGGAGAAACCTGTCTGTGGGCCAGTGCAGTGACACCTGGAGAAACCTGTCTGTGGGTCAGTGCACCCAGACCTGGAGAAACCTGTCTGTGGGTCAGTGCAGTGAGACCTGGAGAAACCTGTCTGTGGGTCAATGCAGTGAGACCTGGAGAAACATTGTCTGTGGGTCAATGCAGTGAGACCTGGAGAAACCTGTCTGTGGGTCAGTGCAGTGAGACCTGGAGAAACCTGTCTGTGGGTCAGTGCAGTGAGACCTGGAGAAACCTGTCTGTGGGTCAGTGCACCCAGACTTGGAGAAACCTGTCTGTGGGTCAGTGCACCCAGACCTGGAGAAACCTGTCTGTAGTCAGTGCAGTGAGACCTGGAGAAACCTGTCTGTGGGTCAGTGCAGTGACACCTGGAGAAACCTGTCTGTGGGTCAGTGCACCCAGACCTGGAGAAACCTGTCTGTGGGTCAGTGCAGTGAGACCTGGAGAAACCTGTCTGTGGGTCAATGCAGTGAGACCTGGAGAAACCTTTCTGTGGGTCAGTGAACCCAGACCTGGAGAAACCTGTCTGTGGGTCAATGCACCCAGACCTGGAGAAACCTGTCTGTGGGTCAATGCAGTGAGACCTGGAGAAACCTGTCTGTGGGTCAGTGCAGCGAGACCTGGAGAAACCTGTCTGTGGGTCAGTGCAGTGAGACCTGGAGAAACCTGTCTGTGGGTCAGTGCAGTGAGACCTGGAGAAACCTGTCTGTGGGTCAGTGCAGTGAGACCTGGAGAAACCTGTCTGTGGGTCAGTGCAGTGAGACCTGGAGAAACCTGTCTGTGGGTCAGTGCAGTGAGACCTGGAGAAACCTGTCTGTGGGTCAATGCACCCAGACCTGGAGAAACCTGTCTGTGGGTCAATGCAGTGAGACCTGGAAAAACATGTCTGTGGGTCAGTGCAGTGAGACCTGGAGAAGCCTGTCTGTGGGTCAGTGCTCCCAGACCTGCAGAAACCTGTCTGTGGGTCAGTGCACCCAGACCTGGAGAAACCTGTCTGTGGGTCAGTGCAGTGAGACCTGGAGAAACCTGTCTGCGGGTCAGTGCAGTGAGACCTGGAGAAACCTGTCTGTGGGTCAGTGCACCCAGACCTGGAGAAACCTGTCTGTGGGTCAGTGCACCCAGACCTGGAGAAACCTTTCTGTGGGTCAGTGCAGTGAGACCTGGAGAAACCTGTCTGTGGGTCAGTGCATCCAGACCTGGAGAAACCTGTCTGTGGGTCAATGCACCAAGACCTGGTGAAACCTGTCTGTGGGTCAGTGCAGTGAGACCTGGAGAAACATGTCTGTGGGTCAATGCAGTGAGACCTGGTGAAACCTGTCTGTGGGTCAATGCAGTGAGACCTGGAGAAACCTGTCTGTGGGTCAATGCAGTGAGACCTGGAGAAACCTGTCTGTGGGTCAGTGCACCCAGACCTGGAGAAACCTGTCTGTGGGTCAGTGCACCCCGACCTGGAGAAACCTGTCTGCGGGTCAGTGCAGTGAGACCTGGAGAAACCTGTCTGTGGGTCAGTGCAGTGAGACCTGGAGAAACCTGTCTGTGGGTCAGTGCAGTGAGACCTGGAGAAACCTGTCTGTGGGTCAGTGCAGTGAGACCTGGAGAAACCTGTCTGTGGGTCAGTGCACCCAGTCTTGGAGAAACCTGTCTGTGGGTCAGTGCACCCAGACCTGGAGAAACCTGTCTGTGGGTCAGTGCACCCAGACCTTGAGAAACCTGTCTGTGGGTCAGTGCAGTGAGACCTGGAGAAACCTGTCTGTGGGTCAATGCAGTGAGACCTGGAGAAACCTGTCTGTGGGTCAATGCAGTGAGACCTCGAGAAACCTGTCTGTGGGTCAGTGCAGTGAGACCTGGAGAAACCTGTCTGTGGGTCAATGCAGTGAGACCTGGAGAAACCTGTCTGTGGGTCAGTGCAGTGAGACCTGGAGAAACCTGTCTGTGGGTCAGTGCAGTGAGACCTGGAGATACCTGTCTGCGGGTCAGTGCACCCAGACCTGGAGAAACCTGTCTGTGGGTCAGTGCAGTGAGACCTGGAGAAACCTGTCTGTGGGTCAGTGCACCCAGACCTGGAGAAACCTGTCTGTGGGTCAGTGCAGTGAGACCTGGAGAAACCTGTCTGTGGGTCAGTTCACCCAGACCTGGTGAAACCTGTCTGTGGGTCAGTGCAGTGAGACCTGGAGAAACATGTCTGTGGGTCAATGCAGTGAGACCTGGTGAAAGCTGTCTGTGGGTCAGTGCACCCAGACCTGGAGAAACCTGTCTGTGGGTCAGTGCAGTGAGACCTGGAGAAACCTGTCTATGGGTCAGTGCAGTGAGACCTGGAGAAACCTGTCTGTGGATCAGTGCAGTGCAACCTGGTGAAATCTGTCTGTGGGTCAGTGCAGTGAGACCTGGAGAAACATGTCTGTGGGTCAGTGCACCCAGACCTGGAGAAACCTGTCTGCGGGTCAGTGCACCCAGACCTGGAGAAACCTGTCTGCGGGTCAGTGCACCCAGACCTGGAGAAACCTGTCTGCGGGTCAGTGCACCCAGACCTGGAGAAACATGTCTGTGGGTCAATGCACCCAGACCTGGAGAAACCTGTCTGTGGGTCAGTGCAGTGAGACCTGGAGAAACCTGTCTGTGGGTCAGTGCACCCAGACCTGGAGAAACCTGTCTGTGGGTCAGTGCAGTGAGACCTGGAGAAACCTGTCTGTGGGTCAGTGCAGTGGGACCTGGAGAAACCTGTCTGTCGGTCAGTGCACCCAGACCTGGAGAAACCTGTCTATGGGTCAGTGCAGCCAGACCTGGACAAACCTGTCTATGGGTCAGTGCAGTGAGACCTGGAGAAACCTGTCTGTGGGTCAGTGCAGTGAGACCTGGAGAAACCTGTCTGTGGGTCAGTGCAGTGAGACCTGGTGAAATCTGTCTGTGGGTCAGTGCACCCAGACCTGGAGAAACCTGTCTGTGGGTCAGTGCACCCAGACCTGGAGAAATCTGTCTGTGGGTCAGTGCAGTGAGACCTGGAGAAACCTGTCTGTGGGTCAGTGCACCCAGACCTGGAGAAACCTGTCTATGGGTCAGTGCAGTGAGACCTTGAGAAACCTGTCTGTGGGTCAGTGCACCCAGACCTGGAGAAACCTGTCTGTGGGTCAGTGCACCCAGACCCGGAGAAACCTGTCTATGGGTCAGTGCAGTGAGACCTGGAGAAATCTGTCTGTGGGTCAGTGCACTCAGACCTGGAGAAACCTGTCGATGGGTCAGTGCAGTGAGACCTGGAGAAACCTGTCTGTGGGTCAATGCAGTGAGACCTGGAGAAACCTGTCTGTGGGTCAGTGCAGCGAGACCTGGAGAAACCTGTCTGTGGGTCAGTGCAGTGAGACCTGGAGAAACCTGTCTGTGGGTCAGTGCAGTGAGACCTGGAGAAACCTGTCTGTGGGTCAGTGCAGTGAGACCTGGAGAAACCTGTCTGTGGGTCAGTGCACCCAGACCTGGAGAAACCTGTCTATGGGTCAGTGCAGTGAGACCTGGAGAAACCTGTCTGTGGGTCAGTGCAGTGAGACCTGGAGAAACCTGTCTGTGGGTCAGTGCAGTGAGACCTGGTGAAATCTGTCTGTGGGTCAGTGCACCCAGACCTGGAGAAACCTGTCTGTGGGTCAGTACAGTGAGACCTGGAGAAACCTGTCTGTGGGTCAGTGCACCCAGACCTGGAGAAACCTGTCTGCGGGTCAGTGCACCCAGACCTGGAGAAACCTGTCTGCGGGTCAGTGCACCCAGACCTGGAGAAACCTGTCTTTGGGTCAGTGAACCCAGACCTGGAGAAACCTGTCTGTGGGTCAGTGCAGTGAGACCTGGAGAAACCTGTCTGTGGGTCAATGCAGTGAGACCTGGAGAAACCTGTCTGTGGGTCAGTGCAGTGAGACCTGGAGAAACCTGTCTGTGGGTCAGTGCAGCGAGACCTGGAGAAACCTGTCTGTGGGTCAGTGCAGTGAGACCTGGAGAAACCTGTCTGTGGGTCAGTGCAGTGAGACCTGGAGAAACCTGTCTGTGGGTCAGTGCAGTGAGACCTGGAGAAACCTGTCTGTGGGTCAATGCAGTGAGACCTGGAGAAACCTGTCTGTGGGTCAGTGCAGTGAGACCTGGAGAAACCTGTCTGTGGGTCAGTGCACCCAGACCTGGAGAAACCTATCTGTGGGTCAGTGCAGTGAGACCTGGAGAAACCTGTCTGTGGGTCACTGCAGTGAGACCTGGAGAAACCTGTCTGTGGGTTAGTGCAGTGAGACCTGGAGAAACCTGTCTGTGGGTCAGTGCAGTGAGACCTGGAGAAATCTGTCTGTGGGTCAGTGCACCCAGACCTGGAGAAACCTGTCTGTGGGTCAGTGCACCCAGACCTGGAGAAACCTATCTGTGGGTCAGTGCAATGAGACCTGGAGAAACATGTCTGTGGGTCAATGCAGTGAGACCTGGAGAAACCTGTCTGTGGGTCAATGCAGTGAGACCTGGAGAAACCTGTCTGTGGGTCAATGCAGTGAGACCTGGAGAAACCTGTCTGTGGGTCAATGCAGTGAGACCTGGTGAAACCTGTCTGTGGGTCAGTGCACCCAGACCTGGAGAAACCTGTCTGCGGGTCAGTGCAGTGAGACCTGGAGAAACCTGTCTGTGGGTCAGTGCACCCAGACCTGGAGAAACCTGTCTGTGGGTCAGTGCACCCAGACCTGGAGAAACCTCTCTGCGGGTCAGTGCAGTGAGACCTGGAGAAACCTGTCTGTGGGTCAATGCAGTGAGACCTGGAGAAACCTGTCTGTGGGTCAGTGCACCCAGACCTGGAGAAACCTGTCTGCGGGTCAGTGCAGTGAGACCTGGAGAAACCTGTCTGTGGGTCAGTGCACCCAGACCTGGAGAAACCTGTCTGTGGGTCAGTGCACCCAGACCTGGAGAAACCTCTCTGCGGGTCAGTGCAGTGAGACCTGGAGAAACCTGTCTGTGGGTCAGTGCAGTGAGACCTGGAGAAACCTGTCTGTGGGTCAGTGCAGTGAGACCTGGAGAAACCTGTCTGTGGGTCAGTGCAGTGAGACCTGGAGAAACCTGTCTGTGGGTCAGTGCACCCAGTCTTGGAGAAACCTGTCTGTGGGTCAGTGCACCCAGACCTGGAGAAACCTGTCTGTGGTCAGTGCAGTGAGACCTGGAGAAACCTGTCTGTGGGCCAGTGCAGTGACACCTGGAGAAACCTGTCTGTGGGTCAGTGCACCCAGACCTGGAGAAACCTGTCTGTGGGTCAGTGCAGTGAGACCTGGAGAAACCTGTCTGTGGGTCAATGCAGTGAGACCTGGAGAAACATTGTCTGTGGGTCAATGCAGTGAGACCTGGAGAAACCTGTCTGTGGGTCAGTGCAGTGAGACCTGGAGAAACCTGTCTGTGGGTCAGTGCAGTGAGACCTGGAGAAACCTGTCTGTGGGTCAGTGCACCCAGACCTGGAGAAACCTGTCTGTGGGTCAGTGCACCCAGACTTGGAGAAACCTGTCTGTGGGTCAGTGCACCCAGACCTGGAGAAACCTGTCTGTAGTCAGTGCAGTGAGACCTGGAGAAACCTGTCTGTGGGTCAGTGCAGTGACACCTGGAGAAACCTGTCTGTGGGTCAGTGCACCCAGACCTGGAGAAACCTGTCTGTGGGTCAGTGCAGTGAGACCTGGAGAAACCTGTCTGTGGGTCAATGCAGTGAGACCTGGAGAAACCTTTCTGTGGGTCAGTGAACCCAGACCTGGAGAAACCTGTCTGTGGGTCAATGCACCCAGACCTGGAGAAACCTGTCTGTGGGTCAATGCAGTGAGACCTGGAGAAACCTGTCTGTGGGTCAGTGCAGCGAGACCTGGAGAAACCTGTCTGTGGGTCAGTGCAGTGAGACCTGGAGAAACCTGTCTGTGGGTCAGTGCAGTGAGACCTGGAGAAACCTGTCTGTGGGTCAGTGCAGTGAGACCTGGAGAAACCTGTCTGTGGGTCAGTGCAGTGAGACCTGGAGAAACCTGTCTGTGGGTCAGTGCAGTGAGACCTGGAGAAACCTGTCTGTGGGTCAGTGCAGTGAGACCTGGAGAAACCTGTCTGTGGGTCAGTGCAGTGAGACCTGGAGAAACCTGTCTGTGGGTCAGTGCAGTGAGACCTGGAGAAACCTGTCTGTGGGTCAGTGCAGTGAGACCTGGAGATACCTGTCTGCGGGTCAGTGCACCCAGACCTGGAGAAACCTGTCTGTGGGTCAGTGCAGTGAGACCTGGAGAAACCTGTCTGTGGGTCAGTGCACCCAGAGCTGGAGAAACCTGTCTGTGGGTCAGTGCAGTGAGACCTGGAGAAACCTGTCTGTGGGTCAGTTCACCCAGACCTGGTGAAACCTGTCTGTGGGTCAGTGCAGTGAGACCTGGAGAAACATGTCTGTGGGTCAATGCAGTGAGACCTGGTGAAAGCTGTCTGTGGGTCAGTGCACCCAGACCTGGAGAAACCTGTCTGTGGGTCAGTGCAGTGAGACCTGGAGAAACCTGTCTATGGGTCAGTGCAGTGAGACCTGGAGAAACCTGTCTGTGGATCAGTGCAGTGCAACCTGGTGAAATCTGTCTGTGGGTCAGTGCAGTGAGACCTGGAGAAACATGTCTGTGGGTCAGTGCACCCAGACCTGGAGAAACCTGTCTGCGGGTCAGTGCACCCAGACCTGGAGAAACCTGTCTGCGGGTCAGTGCACCCAGACCTGGAGAAACCTGTCTGCGGGTCAGTGCACCCAGACCTGGAGAAACATGTCTGTGGGTCAATGCACCCAGACCTGGAGAAACCTGTCTGTGGGTCAGTGCAGTGAGACCTGGAGAAACCTGTCTGTGGGTCAGTGCACCCAGACCTGGAGAAACCTGTCTGTGGGTCAGTGCAGTGAGACCTGGAGAAACCTGTCTGTGGGTCAGTGCAGTGGGACCTGGAGAAACCTGTCTGTCGGTCAGTGCACCCAGACCTGGAGAAACCTGTCTATGGGTCAGTGCAGCCAGACCTGGACAAACCTGTCTATGGGTCAGTGCAGTGAGACCTGGAGAAACCTGTCTGTGGGTCAGTGCAGTGAGACCTGGAGAAACCTGTCTGTGGGTCAGTGCAGTGAGACCTGGTGAAATCTGTCTGTGGGTCAGTGCACCCAGACCTGGAGAAACCTGTCTGTGGGTCAGTACAGTGAGACCTGGAGAAACCTGTCTGTGGGTCAGTGCAGTGAGACCTGGAGAAATCTGTCTGTGGGTCAGTGCACCCAGACCTGGAGAAACCTGTCTGTGGGTCAGTGCACCCAGACCTGGAGAAATCTGTCTGTGGGTCAGTGCAGTGAGACCTGGAGAAACCTGTCTGTGGGTCAGTGCACCCAGACCTGGAGAAACCTGTCTATGGGTCAGTGCAGTGAGACCTTGAGAAACCTGTCTGTGGGTCAGTGCACCCAGACCTGGAGAAACCTGTCTGTGGGTCAGTGCACCCAGACCCGGAGAAACCTGTCTATGGGTCAGTGTAGTGAGACCTGGAGAAATCTGTCTGTGGGTCAGTGCACTCAGACCTGGAGAAACCTGTCGATGGGTCAGTGCAGTGAGACCTGGAGAAACCTGTCTGTGGGTCAATGCAGTGAGACCTGGAGAAACCTGTCTGTGGGTCAGTGCAGCGAGACCTGGAGAAACCTGTCTGTGGGTCAGTGCAGTGAGACCTGGAGAAACCTGTCTGTGGGTCAGTGCAGTGAGACCTGGAGAAACCTGTCTGTGGGTCAGTGCAGTGAGACCTGGAGAAACCTGTCTGTGGGTCAGTGCACCCAGACCTGGAGAAACCTGTCTATGGGTCAGTGCAGTGAGACCTGGAGAAACCTGTCTGTGGGTCAGTGCAGTGAGACCTGGAGAAACCTGTCTGTGGGTCAGTGCAGTGAGACCTAGTGAAATCTGTCTGTGGGTCAGTGCACCCAGACCTGGAGAAACCTGTCTGTGGGTCAGTACAGTGAGACCTGGAGAAACCTGTCTGTGGGTCAGTGCACCCAGACCTGGAGAAACCTGTCTGCGGGTCAGTGCACCCAGACCTGGAGAAACCTGTCTGCGGGTCAGTGCACCCAGACCTGGAGAAACCTGTCTTTGGGTCAGTGAACCCAGACCTGGAGAAACCTGTCTGTGGGTCAGTGCAGTGAGACCTGGAGAAACCTGTCTGTGGGTCAATGCAGTGAGACCTGGAGAAACCTGTCTGTGGGTCAGTGCAGTGAGACCTGGAGAAACCTGTCTGTGGGTCAGTGCAGTGAGACCTGGAGAAACCTGTCTGTGGGTCAGTGCAGTGAGACCTGGAGAAACCTGTCTGTGGGTCAATGCAGTGAGACCTGGAGAAACCTGTCTGTGGGTCAGTGCAGTGAGACCTGGAGAAACCTGTCTGTGGGTCAGTGCACCCAGACCTGGAGAAACCTATCTGTGGGTCAGTGCAGTGAGACCTGGAGAAACCTGTCTGTGGGTCACTGCAGTGAGACCTGGAGAAACCTGTCTGTGGGTTAGTGCAGTGAGACCTGGAGAAACCTGTCTGTGGGTCAGTGCAGTGAGACCTGGAGAAATCTGTCTGTGGGTCAGTGCACCCAGACCTGGAGAAACCTGTCTGTGGGTCAGTGCACCCAGACCTGGAGAAATCTGTCTGTGGGTCAGTGCAGTGAGACCTGGAGAAACCTGTCTGTGGGTCAGTGCACCCAGACCTGGAGAAACCTGTCTATGGGTCAGTGCAGTGAGACCTTGAGAAACCTGTCTGTGGGTCAGTGCACCCAGACCTGGAGAAACCTGTCTGTGGGTCAGTGCACCCAGACCCGGAGAAACCTGTCTATGGGTCAGTGCAGTGAGACCTGGAGAAATCTGTCTGTGGGTCAGTGCACTCAGACCTGGAGAAACCTGTCGATGGGTCAGTGCAGTGAGACCTGGAGAAACCTGTCTGTGGGTCAATGCAGTGAGACCTGGAGAAACCTGTCTGTGGGTCAGTGCAGCGAGACCTGGAGAAACCTGTCTGTGGGTCAGTGCAGTGAGACCTGGAGAAACCTGTCTGTGGGTCAGTGCAGTGAGACCTGGAGAAACCTGTCTGTGGGTCAGTGCAGTGAGACCTGGAGAAACCTGTCTGTGGGTCAGTGCACCCAGACCTGGAGAAACCTGTCTATGGGTCAGTGCAGTGAGACCTGGAGAAACCTGTCTGTGGGTCAGTGCAGTGAGACCTGGAGAAACCTGTCTGTGGGTCAGTGCAGTGAGACCTGGTGAAATCTGTCTGTGGGTCAGTGCACCCAGACCTGGAGAAACCTGTCTGTGGGTCAGTACAGTGAGACCTGGAGAAACCTGTCTGTGGGTCAGTGCACCCAGACCTGGAGAAACCTGTCTGCGGGTCAGTGCACCCAGACCTGGAGAAACCCGTCTGCGGGTCAGTGCACCCAGACCTGGAGAAACCTGTCTTTGGGTCAGTGAACCCAGACCTGGAGAAACCTGTCTGTGGGTCAGTGCAGTGAGACCTGGAGAAACCTGTCTGTGGGTCAGTGCACCCAGACCTGGAGAAACCTGTCTGTGGGTCAGTGCAGTGAGACCTGGAGAAACCTGTCTGTGGGTCAATGCAGTGAGACCTGGAGAAACCTGTCTGTGGGTCAGTGCAGTGAGACCTGGAGAAACCTGTCTGTGGGTCAGTGCAGTGAGACCTGGAGAAACCTGTCTGTGGGTCACTGCAGTGAGACCTGGAGAAACCTGTCTGTGGGTTAGTGCAGTGAGACCTGGAGAAACCTGTCTGTGGGTCACTGCAGTGAGACCTGGAAAAATCTGTCTGTGGGTCAGTGCACCCAGACCTGGAAAAACCTGCCTGTGGGTCAGTGCAGTGAGTCCTGGAGAAACCTGTCTGTGGGTCAATGCAGTGAGAACTGGAGAATCCTGTCTGTGGGTCAGTGCAGTGAGTCCTGGAGAAACCTGTCTGTGGGTCAGTGCACCCAGACCTGGAGAAACCTGTCTGTGGGTCAGTGCAGTGAGACCTGGAGAAACCTGTCTGTGGGTCAGTGCACCCAGACCTGGAGAAACCTGTCTGTGGGTCAGTGCACCGAGACCTGGAGAAACCTGTCTGTGGGTCAATGCACCGAGACCTGGAGAAACCTGTCTGTGGGTCAGTGCAGTGAGACCTGGAGAAACCTGTCTGTGGGTCAGTGCACCCAGACCTGGAGAAACCTGTCTGTGGGTCAGTGCACCCAGACCTGGAGAAACCTGTCTGTGGGTCAGTGCACCCAGACCTTGAGAAACCTGTCTGTGGGTCAGTGCAGTGAGACCTGGAGAAACCTGTCTGTGGGTCAGTGCAGTGAGACCTTGAGAAACCTGTCTGTGGGTCAATGCAGTGAGACCTGGAGAAACCTGTCTGTGGGTCAGTGCACCCAGACCTGGAGAAACCTGTCTGTGGGTCAGTGCACCCAGACCTGGAGAAACCTGTCTGTGGGTCAGTGCAGTGAGACCTGGAGAAACCTGTCTGTGGGTCAGTGCAGTGAGACCCTGGAGAAACCTGTCTGTGGGTCAGTGCAGTGAGACCTGGAGAAACCTGTCTGTGGGTCAGTGCAGTGAGACCTGGAGAAACCTGTCTGCGGGTCAGTGCAGTGAGACCTGGAGAAACCTGTCTGTGGGTCAGTGCAGTGAGACCTGGAGAAACCTGTCTGCGGGTCAGTGCAGTGAGACCTGGAGAAACCTGTCTGTGGGTCAGTGCAGTGAGACCTGGAGAAACCTGTCTGTGGGTCAGTGCAGTGAGACCTGGAGAAACCTGTCTGTGGGTCAGTGCACCCAGACCTGGAGAAACCTGTCTGTGGGTCAGTGCACCCAGACCTGGAGAAACCTGTCTGTGGGTCAGTGCAGTGAGACCTGGAAAAACAAGTCTGTGGGTCAGTGCAGTGAGACCTGGAGAAACCTGTCTGTGGGTCAGTGCATCCAGACCTGGAGAAACCTGTCTGTGGGTCAATGCACCAAGACCTGGTGAAACCTGTCTGTGGGTCAGTGCAGTGAGACCTGGAGAAACATGTCTGTGGGTCAATGCAGTGAGACCTGGTGAAACCTGTCTGTGGGTCAATGCAGTGAGACCTGGAGAAACCTGTCTGTGGGTCAATGCAGTGAGACCTGGAGAAACCTGTCTGTGGGTCAGTGCAGTGAGACCTGGAGAAACCTGTCTGTGGGTCAATGCAGTGAGACCTGGAGAAACCTGTCTGTGGGTCAGTGCAGTGAGACCTGGAGAAACCTGTCTGTGGGTCAGTGCACCCAGACCTGGAGAAACCTGTCTGTGGGTCAGTGCACCCAGACCTGGAGAAACCTGTCTGTGGGTCAGTGCAGTGAGACCTGGAGAAACCTGTCTGTGGGTCAGTGCAGTGAGACCTGGAGAAACCTGTCTGTGGGTCAGTGCAGTGAGACCTGGAGAAACCTGTCTGTGGGTCAGTGCAGTGAGACCTGGAGAAACCTGTCTGTGGGTCAGTGCAGTGGGACCTGGAGAAACCTGTCTGTCGGTCAGTGCACCCAGACCTGGAGAAACCTGTCTATGGGTCAGTGCAGCCTGACCTGGACAAACCTGTCTATGGGTCAGTGCAGTGAGACCTGGAGAAACCTGTCTGTGGGTCAGTGCAGTGAGACCTGGAGAAACCTGTCTGTGGGTCAGTGCAGTGAGACCTGGTGAAATCTGTCTGTGGGTCAGTGCACCCAGACCTGGAGAAACCTGTCTGTGGGTCAGTACAGTGAGACCTGGAGAAACCTGTCTGTGGGTCAGTGCAGTGAGACCTGGAGAAATCTGTCTGTGGGTCAGTGCACCCAGACCTGGAGAAACCTGTCTGTGGGTCAGTGCACCCAGAACTGGAGAAACCTGTCTGCGGGTCAGTGCACCCAGACCTGGAGAAACCTGTCTGCGGGTCAGTGCACCCAGACCTGGAGAAACCTGTCTTTGGGTCAGTGAACCCAGACCTGGAGAAACCTGTCTGTGGGTCAGTGCAGTGAGACCTGGAGAAACCTGTCTGTGGGTCAGTGCAGTGAGACCTGGAGAAACCTGTCTGTGGGTCAGTGCAGTGAGACCTGGAGAAACCTGTCTGTGGGTCAGTGCACCCAGACCTGGAGAAATCTGTCTGTGGGTCAGTGCAGTGAGACCTGGAGAAACCTGTCTGTGGGTCAGTGCACCCAGACCTGGAGAAACCTGTCTGTGGGTCACTGCAGTGAGACCTGGAGAAACCTGTCTGTGGGTTAGTGCAGTGAGACCTGGAGAAACCTGTCTGTGGGTCAGTGCACCCAGACCTGGAGAAATCTGTCTGTGGGTCAGTGCAGTGAGACCTGGAGAAACCTGTCTGTGGGTCAGTGCACCCAGACCTGGAGAAACCTGTCTATGGGTCAGTGCAGTGAGACCTTGAGAAACCTGTCTGTGGGTCAGTGCACCCAGACCTGGAGAAACCTGTCTGTGGGTCAGTGCACCCAGACCCGGAGAAACCTGTCTATGGGACAGTGCAGTGAGACCTGGAGAAATCTGTCTGTGGGTCAGTGCACTCAGACCTGGAGAAACCTGTCGATGGGTCAGTGCAGTGAGACCTGGAGAAACCTGTCTGTGGGTCAATGCAGTGAGACCTGGAGAAACCTGTCTGTGGGTCAGTGCAGCGAGACCTGGAGAAACCTGTCTGTGGGTCAGTGCAGTGAGACCTGGAGAAACCTGTCTGTGGGTCAGTGCAGTGAGACCTGGAGAAACCTGTCTGTGGGTCAGTGCAGTGAGACCTGGAGAAACCTGTCTGTGGGTCAGTGCACCCAGACCTGGAGAAACCTGTCTATGGGTCAGTGCAGTGAGACCTGGAGAAACCTGTCTGTGGGTCAGTGCAGTGAGACCTGGAGAAACCTGTCTGTGGGTCAGTGCAGTGAGACCTGGTGAAATCTGTCTGTGGGTCAGTGCACCCAGACCTGGAGAAACCTGTCTGTGGGTCAGTACAGTGAGACCTGGAGAAACCTGTCTGTGGGTCACTGCACCCAGACCTGGAGAAACCTGTCTGCGGGTCAGTGCACCCAGACCTGGAGAAACCTGTCTGCGGGTCAGTGCACCCAGACCTGGAGAAACCTGTCTTTGGGTCAGTGAACCCAGACCTGGAGAAACCTGTCTGTGGGTCAGTGCAGTGAGACCTGGAGAAACCTGTCTGTGGGTCAATGCAGTGAGACCTGGAGAAACCTGTCTGTGGGTCAGTGCAGTGAGACCTGGAGAAACCTGTCTGTGGGTCAGTGCACCCAGACCTGGAGAAACCTATCTGTGGGTCAGTGCAGTGAGACCTGGAGAAACCTGTCTGTGGGTCACTGCAGTGAGACCTGGAGAAACCTGTCTGTGGGTTAGTGCAGTGAGACCTGGAGAAACCTGTCTGTGGGTCACTGCAGTGAGACCTGGAAAAACCTGTCTGTGGGTCAGTGCACCCAGACCTGGAAAAACCTGTCTGTGGGTCAGTGCAGTGAGTCCTGGAGAAACCTGTCTGTGGGTCAATGCAGTGAGAACTGGAGAATCCTGTCTGTGGGTCAGTGCAGTGAGTCCTGGAGAAACCTGTCTGTGGGTCAGTGCACCCAGACCTGGAGAAACCTGTCTGTGGGTCAGTGCAGTGAGACCTGGAGAAACCTGTCTGTGGGTCAGTGCAGCGAGACCTGGAGAAACCTGTCTGTGGGTCAGTGCACCGAGACCTGGAGAAACCTGTCTGTGGGTCAATGCACCGAGACCTGGAGAAACCTGTCTGTGGGTCAGTGCAGTGAGACCTGGAGAAACCTGTCTGTGGGTCAGTGCACCCAGACCTGGAGAAACCTGTCTGTGGGTCAGTGCACCCAGACCTGGAGAAACCTGTCTGTGGGTCAGTGCACCCAGACCTTGAGAAACCTGTCTGTGGGTCAGTGCAGTGAGACCTGGAGAAACCTGTCTGTGGGTCAGTGCAGTGAGACCTTGAGAAACCTGTCTGTGGGTCAATGCAGTGAGACCTGGAGAAACCTGTCTGTGGGTCAGTGCACCCAGACCTGGAGAAACCTGTCTGTGGGTCAGTGCAGTGAGACCTGGAGAAACCTGTCTGTGGGTCAGTGCAGTGAGACCTGGAGAAACCTGTCTGTGGGTCAGTGCAGTGAGACCCTGGAGAAACCTGTCTGTGGGTCAGTGCAGTGAGACCTGGAGAAACCTGTCTGTGGGTCAGTGCAGTGAGACCTGGAGAAACCTGTCTGTGGGTCAGTGCAGTGAGACCTGGAGAAACCTGTCTGTGGGTCAGTGCAGTGAGACCTGGAGAAACCTGTCTGCGGGTCAGTGCAGTGAGACCTGGAGAAACCTGTCTGTGGGTCAGTGCAGTGAGACCTGGAGAAACCTGTCTGTGGGTCAGTGCAGTGAGACCTGGAGAAACCTGTCTGTGGGTCAGTGCACCCAGACCTGGAGAAACCTGTCTGTGGGTCAGTGCACCCAGACCTGGAGAAACCTTTCTGTGGGTCAGTGCAGTGAGACCTGGAAAAACAAGTCTGTGGGTCAGTGCAGTGAGACCTGGAGAAACCTGTCTGTGGGTCAGTGCATCCAGACCTGGAGAAACCTGTCTGTGGGTCAATGCACCAAGACCTGGTGAAACCTGTCTGTGGGTCAGTGCAGTGAGACCTGGAGAAACCTGTCTGCGGGTCAGTGCAGTGAGACCTGGAGAAACCTGTCTGTGGGTCAGTGCAGTGAGACCTGGAGAAACCTGTCTGTGGGTCAGTGCAGTGAGACCTGGAGAAACCTGTCTGTGGGTCAGTGCACCCAGACCTGGAGAAACCTGTCTGTGGGTCAGTGCACCCAGACCTGGAGAAACCTGTCTGTGGGTCAGTGCACCCAGACCTTGAGAAACCTGTCTGTGGGTCAGTGCAGTGAGCCCTGGAGAAACCTGTCTGTGGGTCAATGCAGTGAGACCTGGAGAAACCTGTCTGTGGGTCAATGCAGTGAGACCTCGAGAAACCTGTCTGTGGGTCAGTGCAGTGAGACCTGGAGAAACCTGTCTGTGGGTCAATGCAGTGAGACCTGGAGAAACCTGTCTGTGGGTCAGTGCAGTGAGACCTGGAGAAACCTGTCTGTGGGTCAGTGCAGCGAGACCTGGAGAAACCTGTCTGTGGGTCAGTGCACCGAGACCTGGAGAAACCTGTCTGTGGGTCAATGCACCGAGACCTGGAGAAACCTGTCTGTGGGTCAGTGCAGTGAGACCTGGAGAAACCTGTCTGTGGGTCAGTGCACCCAGACCTGGAGAAACCTGTCTGTGGGTCAGTGCACCCAGACCTGGAGAAACCTGTCTGTGGGTCAGTGCACCCAGACCTTGAGAAACCTGTCTGTGGGTCAGTGCAGTGAGACCTGGAGAAACCTGTCTGTGGGTCAGTGCAGTGAGACCTTGAGAAACCTGTCTGTGGGTCAATGCAGTGAGACCTGGAGAAACCTGTCTGTGGGTCAGTGCACCCAGACCTGGAGAAACCTGTCTGTGGGTCAGTGCAGTGAGACCTGGAGAAACCTGTCTGTGGGTCAGTGCAGTGAGACCTGGAGAAACCTGTCTGTGGGTCAGTGCAGTGAGACCCTGGAGAAACCTGTCTGTGGGTCAGTGCAGTGAGACCTGGAGAAACCTGTCTGTGGGTCAGTGCAGTGAGACCTGGAGAAACCTGTCTGTGGGTCAGTGCAGTGAGACCTGGAGAAACCTGTCTGTGGGTCAGTGCAGTGAGACCTGGAGAAACCTGTCTGCGGGTCAGTGCAGTGAGACCTGGAGAAACCTGTCTGTGGGTCAGTGCAGTGAGACCTGGAGAAACCTGTCTGTGGGTCAGTGCAGTGAGACCTGGAGAAACCTGTCTGTGGGTCAGTGCACCCAGACCTGGAGAAACCTGTCTGTGGGTCAGTGCACCCAGACCTGGAGAAACCTTTCTGTGGGTCAGTGCAGTGAGACCTGGAAAAACAAGTCTGTGGGTCAGTGCAGTGAGACCTGGAGAAACCTGTCTGTGGGTCAGTGCATCCAGACCTGGAGAAACCTGTCTGTGGGTCAATGCACCAAGACCTGGTGAAACCTGTCTGTGGGTCAGTGCAGTGAGACCTGGAGAAACCTGTCTGCGGGTCAGTGCAGTGAGACCTGGAGAAACCTGTCTGTGGGTCAGTGCAGTGAGACCTGGAGAAACCTGTCTGTGGGTCAGTGCAGTGAGACCTGGAGAAACCTGTCTGTGGGTCAGTGCACCCAGACCTGGAGAAACCTGTCTGTGGGTCAGTGCACCCAGACCTGGAGAAACCTGTCTGTGGGTCAGTGCACCCAGACCTTGAGAAACCTGTCTGTGGGTCAGTGCAGTGAGCCCTGGAGAAACCTGTCTGTGGGTCAATGCAGTGAGACCTGGAGAAACCTGTCTGTGGGTCAATGCAGTGAGACCTCGAGAAACCTGTCTGTGGGTCAGTGCAGTGAGACCTGGAGAAACCTGTCTGTGGGTCAATGCAGTGAGACCTGGAGAAACCTGTCTGTGGGTCAGTGCAGTGAGACCTGGAGAAACCTGTCTGTGGGTCAGTGCAGTGAGACCTGGAGAAACCTGTCTGTGGGTCAGTGCACCCAGACCTGGAGAAACCTGTCTGTGGGTCAGTGCAGTGAGACCTGGAGAAACCTGTCTGTGGGTCAGTGCACCCAGACCTGGAGAAACCTGTCTGTGGGTCAGTGCAGTGAGACCTGGAGAAACCTGTCTGTGGGTCAATGCACCAAGACCTGGAAAAACCTGTCTGTGGGTCAGTTCACCCAGACCTGGTGAAACCTGTCTGTGGGTCAGTGCAGTGAGACCTGGAGAAACATGTCTGTGGGTCAATGCAGTGAGACCTGGTGAAAGCTGTCTGTGGGTCAGTGCACCCAGACCTGGAGAAACCTGTCTGTGGGTCAGTGCAGTGAGACCTGGAGAAACCTGTCTGTGGGTCAGTGCAGTGAGACCTGGAGAAACCTGTCTGTGGGTCAGTGCAGTGAGACCTGGAGAAACCTGTCAGTGGGTAAGTGCAGTGAAACCTGGAGAAACCTGTCTGTGGGTCAGTGCAGTGAGACCTGGAGAAACCTGTCTGTGGGTCAGTGCACCCAGACCTGGAGAAACCTGTCTGTGGGTCAGTGCAGTGAGACCTGGAGAAACCTGTCTGTGGGTCAGTGCACCCAGACCTGGAGAAACCTGTCTGCGGGTCAGTGCAGTGAGACCTGGAGAAACCTGTCTGTGGGTCAGTGCACCCAGACCTGGAGAAACCTGTCTG
This sequence comes from Pristiophorus japonicus, assembly GCF_044704955.1. Taxonomy (NCBI): domain Eukaryota; kingdom Metazoa; phylum Chordata; class Chondrichthyes; family Pristiophoridae; genus Pristiophorus; species Pristiophorus japonicus. Next base: position 104,315,718 of record NC_091991.1, on the reverse strand, counting down.
TGGGTCAGTGCAGTGAGACCTGGAGAAACCTGTCTGTGGGTCAGTGCACCCAGACCTGGAGAAACCTGTCTGTGGGTCAGTGCACCCAGACCTGGAGAAACCTGTCTGTGGGTCAGTGCAGTGAGACCTGGAGAAACCTGTCTGTGGGTCAATGCAGTGTGACCTGGAGAAACCTGTCTGTGGGTCAGTGCAGTGAGACCCGGAGAAACCTGTCTGTGGGTCAGTGCAGTGAGACCTGGAGAAACCTGTCTGTGGGTCAGTGCACCCAGACCTGGAGAAACCTGTCTGCGGGTCAGTGCACCCAGTCTTGGAGAAACCTGTCTGTGGGTCAGTGCACCCAGACCTGGAGAAACCTGTCTGTGGTCAGTGCAGTGAGACCTGGAGAAACCTGTCTGTGGGTCAGTGCAGTGACACCTGGAGAAACCTGTCTGTGGGTCAGTGCACCCAGACCTGGAGAAACCTGTCTGTGGTCAGTGCAGTGAGACCTGGAGAAACCTGTCTGTGGGTCAATGCAGTGAGACCTGGAGAAACCTGTCTGTGGGTCAATGCAGTGAGACCTGGAGAAACCTGTCTGTGGGTCAGTGCAGTGAGACCTGGAGAAACCTGTCTGTGGGTCAGTGCAGTGAGATCTGGAGAAACCTGTCTGTGGGTCAGTGCACCCAGACCTGGAGAAACCTGTCTGTGGGTCAGTGCACCCAGACTTGGAGAAACCTGTCTGTGGGTCAGTGCACCCAGACCTGGAGAAACCTGTCTGTAGTCAGTGCAGTGAGACCTGGAGAAACCTGTCTGTGGGTCAGTGCAGTGACACCTGGAGAAACCTGTCTGTGGGTCAGTGCACCCAGACCTGGAGAAACCTGTCTGTGGGTCAGTGCAGTGAGACCTGGAGAAACCTGTCTGTGGGTCAATGCAGTGAGACCTGGAGAAACCTTTCTGTGGGTCAGTGAACCCAGACCTGGAGAAACCTGTCTGTGGGTCAATGCAGTGAGAACTGGAGAAACCTGTCTGTGGGTCAGTGCAGCGAGACCTGGAGAAACCTGTCTGTGGGTCAGTGCAGTGAGACCTGGAGAAACCTGTCTGTGGGTCAGTGCAGTGAGACCTGGAGAAACCTGTCTGTGGGTCAGTGCAGTGAGACCAGGAGAAACCTGTCTGTGGGTCAGTGCAGTGAGACCTGGAGAAACCTGTCTGTGGGTCAGTGCAGTGAGACCTGGAGAAACCTGTCTGTGGGTCAGTGCAGTGAGACCTGGAGATACCTGTCTGCGGGTCAGTGCACCCAGACCTGGAGAAACCTGTCTGTGGGTCAATGCAGTGAGACCTGGAGAAACCTGTCTGTGGGTCAGTGCACCCAGACCTGGAGAAACCTGTCTGTGGGTCAGTGCAGTGAGACCTGGAGAAACCTGTCTGTGGGTCAGTTAACCCAGACCTGGTGAAACCTGTCTGTGGGTCAGTGCAGTGAGACCTGGAGAAACATGTCTGTGGGTCAATGCAGTGAGACCTGGTGAAAGCTGTCTGTGGGTCAGTGCACCCAGACCTGGAGAAACCTGTCTGTGGGTCAGTGCAGTGAGACCTGGAGAAACCTGTCTATGGGTCAGTGCAGTGAGACCTGGAGAAACCTGTCTGTGGATCAGTGCAGTGCAACCTGGTGAAATCTGTCTGTGGGTCAGTGCACCCAGACCTGGAGAAACCTGTCTGTGGGTCAGTACAGTGAGACCTGGAGAAACATGTCTGTGGGTCAGTGCACCCAGACCTGGAGAAACCTGTCTGCGGGTCAGTGCACCCAGACCTGGAGAAACCTGTCTGCGGGTCAGTGCACCCAGACCTGGAGAAACCTGTCTGCGGGTCAGTGCACCCAGACCTGGAGAAACATGTCTGTGGGTCAATGCACCCAGACCTGGAGAAACCTGTCTGTGGGTCAGTGCACCCAGACCTGGAGAAACCTGTCTGTGGGTCAGTGCACCCAGACCTGGAGAAACCTGTCTGTGGGTCAGTGCAGTGAGACCTGGAGAAACCTGTCTGTGGGTCAGTGCAGTGGGACCTGGAGAAACCTGTCTGTCGGTCAGTGCACCCAGACCTGGAGAAACCTGTCTATGGGTCAGTGCAGCCAGACCTGGACAAACCTGTCTATGGGTCAGTGCAGTGAGACCTGGAGAAACCTGTCTGTGGGTCAGTGCAGTGAGACCTGGAGAAACCTGTCTGTGGGTCAGTGCAGTGAGACCTGGTGAAATCTGTCTGTGGGTCAGTGCACCCAGACCTGGAGAAACCTGTCTGTGGGTCAGTACAGTGAGACCTGGAGAAACCTGTCTGTGGGTCAGTGCAGTGAGACCTGGAGAAATCTGTCTGTGGGTCAGTGCACCCAGACCTGGAGAAACCTGTCTGTGGGTCAGTGCACCCAGACCTGGAGAAATCTGTCTGTGGGTCAGTGCAGTGAGACCTGGAGAAACCTGTCTGTGGGTCAGTGCACCCAGACCTGGAGAAACCTGTCTATGGGTCAGTGCAGTGAGACCTTGAGAAACCTGTCTGTGGGTCAGTGCACCCAGACCTGGAGAAACCTGTCTGTGGGTCAGTGCACCCAGACCCGGAGAAACCTGTCTATGGGTCAGTGTAGTGAGACCTGGAGAAATCTGTCTGTGGATCAGTGCACTCAGACCTGGAGAAACCTGTCGATGGGTCAGTGCAGTGAGACCTGGAGAAACCTGTCTGTGGGTCAATGCAGTGAGACCTGGAGAAACCTGTCTGTGGGTCAGTGCAGCGAGACCTGGAGAAACCTGTCTGTGGGTCAGTGCAGTGAGACCTGGAGAAACCTGTCTGTGGGTCAGTGCAGTGAGACCTGGAGAAACCTGTCTGTGGGTCAGTGCAGTGAGACCTGGAGAAACCTGTCTGTGGGTCAGTGCACCCAGACCTGGAGAAACCTGTCTATGGGTCAGTGCAGTGAGACCTGGAGAAACCTGTCTGTGGGTCAGTGCAGTGAGACCTGGAGAAACCTGTCTGTGGGTCAGTGCAGTGAGACCTAGTGAAATCTGTCTGTGGGTCAGTGCACCCAGACCTGGAGAAACCTGTCTGTGGGTCAGTACAGTGAGACCTGGAGAAACCTGTCTGTGGGTCAGTGCACCCAGACCTGGAGAAACCTGTCTGCGGGTCAGTGCACCCAGACCTGGAGAAACCTGTCTGCGGGTCAGTGCACCCAGACCTGGAGAAACCTGTCTTTGGGTCAGTGAACCCAGACCTGGAGAAACCTGTCTGTGGGTCAGTGCAGTGAGACCTGGAGAAACCTGTCTGTGGGTCAATGCAGTGAGACCTGGAGAAACCTGTCTGTGGGTCAGTGCAGTGAGACCTGGAGAAACCTGTCTGTGGGTCAGTGCAGCGAGACCTGGAGAAACCTGTCTGTGGGTCAGTGCAGTGAGACCTGGAGAAACCTGTCTGTGGGTCAGTGCAGTGAGACCTGGAGAAACCTGTCTGTGGGTCAGTGCAGTGAGACCTGGAGAAACCTGTCTGTGGGTCAATGCAGTGAGACCTGGAGAAACCTGTCTGTGGGTCAGTGCAGTGAGACCTGGAGAAACCTGTCTGTGGGTCAGTGCACCCAGACCTGGAGAAACCTATCTGTGGGTCAGTGCAGTGAGACCTGGAGAAACCTGTCTGTGGGTCACTGCAGTGAGACCTGGAGAAACCTGTCTGTGGGTTAGTGCAGTGAGACCTGGAGAAACCTGTCTGTGGGTCAGTGCAGTGAGACCTGGAGAAATCTGTCTGTGGGTCAGTGCACCCAGACCTGGAGAAACCTGTCTGTGGGTCAGTGCACCCAGACCTGGAGAAATCTGTCTGTGGGTCAGTGCAGTGAGACCTGGAGAAACCTGTCTGTGGGTCAGTGCACCCAGACCTGGAGAAACCTGTCTATGGGTCAGTGCAGTGAGACCTTGAGAAACCTGTCTGTGGGTCAGTGCACCCAGACCTGGAGAAACCTGTCTGTGGGTCAGTGCACCCAGACCCGGAGAAACCTGTCTATGGGTCAGTGCAGTGAGACCTGGAGAAATCTGTCTGTGGGTCAGTGCACTCAGACCTGGAGAAACCTGTCGATGGGTCAGTGCAGTGAGACCTGGAGAAACCTGTCTGTGGGTCAATGCAGTGAGACCTGGAGAAACCTGTCTGTGGGTCAGTGCAGCGAGACCTGGAGAAACCTGTCTGTGGGTCAGTGCAGTGAGACCTGGAGAAACCTGTCTGTGGGTCAGTGCAGTGAGACCTGGAGAAACCTGTCTGTGGGTCAGTGCAGTGAGACCTGGAGAAACCTGTCTGTGGGTCAGTGCACCCAGACCTGGAGAAACCTGTCTATGGGTCAGTGCAGTGAGACCTGGAGAAACCTGTCTGTGGGTCAGTGCAGTGAGACCTGGAGAAACCTGTCTGTGGGTCAGTGCAGTGAGACCTGGTGAAATCTGTCTGTGGGTCAGTGCACCCAGACCTGGAGAAACCTGTCTGTGGGTCAGTACAGTGAGACCTGGAGAAACCTGTCTGTGGGTCAGTGCACCCAGACCTGGAGAAACCTGTCTGCGGGTCAGTGCACCCAGACCTGGAGAAACCCGTCTGCGGGTCAGTGCACCCAGACCTGGAGAAACCTGTCTTTGGGTCAGTGAACCCAGACCTGGAGAAACCTGTCTGTGGGTCAGTGCAGTGAGACCTGGAGAAACCTGTCTGTGGGTCAATGCAGTGAGACCTGGAGAAACCTGTCTGTGGGTCAGTGCAGTGAGACCTGGAGAAACCTGTCTGTGGGTCAATGCAGTGAGACCTGGAGAAACCTGTCTGTGGGTCAGTGCAGTGAGACCTGGAGAAACCTGTCTGTGGGTCAGTGCAGTGAGACCTGGAGAAACCTGTCTGTGGGTCACTGCAGTGAGACCTGGAGAAACCTGTCTGTGGGTTAGTGCAGTGAGACCTGGAGAAACCTGTCTGTGGGTCACTGCAGTGAGACCTGGAAAAATCTGTCTGTGGGTCAGTGCACCCAGACCTGGAAAAACCTGCCTGTGGGTCAGTGCAGTGAGTCCTGGAGAAACCTGTCTGTGGGTCAATGCAGTGAGAACTGGAGAATCCTGTCTGTGGGTCAGTGCAGTGAGTCCTGGAGAAACCTGTCTGTGGGTCAGTGCACCCAGACCTGGAGAAACCTGTCTGTGGGTCAGTGCAGTGAGACCTGGAGAAACCTGTCTGTGGGTCAGTGCACCCAGACCTGGAGAAACCTGTCTGTGGGTCAGTGCACCGAGACCTGGAGAAACCTGTCTGTGGGTCAATGCACCGAGACCTGGAGAAACCTGTCTGTGGGTCAGTGCAGTGAGACCTGGAGAAACCTGTCTGTGGGTCAGTGCACCCAGACCTGGAGAAACCTGTCTGTGGGTCAGTGCACCCAGACCTGGAGAAACCTGTCTGTGGGTCAGTGCACCCAGACCTTGAGAAACCTGTCTGTGGGTCAGTGCAGTGAGACCTGGAGAAACCTGTCTGTGGGTCAGTGCAGTGAGACCTTGAGAAACCTGTCTGTGGGTCAATGCAGTGAGACCTGGAGAAACCTGTCTGTGGGTCAGTGCACCCAGACCTGGAGAAACCTGTCTGTGGGTCAGTGCACCCAGACCTGGAGAAACCTGTCTGTGGGTCAGTGCAGTGAGACCTGGAGAAACCTGTCTGTGGGTCAGTGCAGTGAGACCCTGGAGAAACCTGTCTGTGGGTCAGTGCAGTGAGACCTGGAGAAACCTGTCTGTGGGTCAGTGCAGTGAGACCTGGAGAAACCTGTCTGTGGGTCAGTGCAGTGAGACCTGGAGAAACCTGTCTGTGGGTCAGTGCAGTGAGACCTGGAGAAACCTGTCTGCGGGTCAGTGCAGTGAGACCTGGAGAAACCTGTCTGTGGGTCAGTGCAGTGAGACCTGGAGAAACCTGTCTGTGGGTCAGTGCAGTGAGACCTGGAGAAACCTGTCTGTGGGTCAGTGCACCCAGACCTGGAGAAACCTGTCTGTGGGTCAGTGCACCCAGACCTGGAGAAACCTGTCTGTGGGTCAGTGCAGTGAGACCTGGAAAAACAAGTCTGTGGGTCAGTGCAGTGAGACCTGGAGAAACCTGTCTGTGGGTCAGTGCATCCAGACCTGGAGAAACCTGTCTGTGGGTCAATGCACCAAGACCTGGTGAAACCTGTCTGTGGGTCAGTGCAGTGAGACCTGGAGAAACATGTCTGTGGGTCAATGCAGTGAGACCTGGTGAAACCTGTCTGTGGGTCAATGCAGTGAGACCTGGAGAAACCTGTCTGTGGGTCAATGCAGTGAGACCTGGAGAAACCTGTCTGTGGGTCAGTGCAGTGAGACCTGGAGAAACCTGTCTGTGGGTCAATGCAGTGAGACCTGGAGAAACCTGTCTGTGGGTCAGTGCAGTGAGACCTGGAGAAACCTGTCTGTGGGTCAGTGCACCCAGACCTGGAGAAACCTGTCTGTGGGTCAGTGCACCCAGACCTGAAGAAACCTGTCTGTGGGTCAGTGCAGTGAGACCTGGAGAAACCTGTCTGTGGGTCAGTGCAGTGAGACCTGGAGAAACCTGTCTGTGGGTCAGTGCAGTGAGACCTGGAGAAACCTGTCTGTGGGTCAGTGCAGTGAGACCTGGAGAAACCTGTCTGTGGGTCAGTGCAGTGGGACCTGGAGAAACCTGTCTGTCGGTCAGTGCACCCAGACCTGGAGAAACCTGTCTATGGGTCAGTGCAGCCAGACCTGGACAAACCTGTCTATGGGTCAGTGCAGTGAGACCTGGAGAAACCTGTCTGTGGGTCAGTGCAGTGAGACCTGGAGAAACCTGTCTGTGGGTCAGTGCAGTGAGACCTGGTGAAATCTGTCTGTGGGTCAGTGCACCCAGACCTGGAGAAACCTGTCTGTGGGTCAGTACAGTGAGACCTGGAGAAACCTGTCTGTGGGTCAGTGCAGTGAGACCTGGAGAAATCTGTCTGTGGGTCAGTGCACCCAGACCTGGAGAAACCTGTCTGTGGGTCAGTGCACCCAGAACTGGAGAAACCTGTCTGCGGGTCAGTGCACCCAGACCTGGAGAAACCTGTCTGCGGGTCAGTGCACCCAGACCTGGAGAAACCTGTCTTTGGGTCAGTGAACCCAGACCTGGAGAAACCTGTCTGTGGGTCAGTGCAGTGAGACCTGGAGAAACCTGTCTGTGGGTCAGTGCAGTGAGACCTGGAGAAACCTGTCTGTGGGTCAGTGCAGTGAGACCTGGAGAAACCTGTCTGTGGGTCAGTGCACCCAGACCTGGAGAAATCTGTCTGTGGGTCAGTGCAGTGAGACCTGGAGAAACCTGTCTGTGGGTCAGTGCACCCAGACCTGGAGAAACCTGTCTGTGGGTCACTGCAGTGAGACCTGGAGAAACCTGTCTGTGGGTTAGTGCAGTGAGACCTGGAGAAACCTGTCTGTGGGTCAGTGCACCCAGACCTGGAGAAATCTGTCTGTGGGTCAGTGCAGTGAGACCTGGAGAAACCTGTCTGTGGGTCAGTGCACCCAGACCTGGAGAAACCTGTCTATGGGTCAGTGCAGTGAGACCTTGAGAAACCTGTCTGTGGGTCAGTGCACCCAGACCTGGAGAAACCTGTCTGTGGGTCAGTGCACCCAGACCCGGAGAAACCTGTCTATGGGACAGTGCAGTGAGACCTGGAGAAATCTGTCTGTGGGTCAGTGCACTCAGACCTGGAGAAACCTGTCGATGGGTCAGTGCAGTGAGACCTGGAGAAACCTGTCTGTGGGTCAATGCAGTGAGACCTGGAGAAACCTGTCTGTGGGTCAGTGCAGCGAGACCTGGAGAAACCTGTCTGTGGGTCAGTGCAGTGAGACCTGGAGAAACCTGTCTGTGGGTCAGTGCAGTGAGACCTGGAGAAACCTGTCTGTGGGTCAGTGCAGTGAGACCTGGAGAAACCTGTCTGTGGGTCAGTGCACCCAGACCTGGAGAAACCTGTCTATGGGTCAGTGCAGTGAGACCTGGAGAAACCTGTCTGTGGGTCAGTGCAGTGAGACCTGGAGAAACCTGTCTGTGGGTCAGTGCAGTGAGACCTGGTGAAATCTGTCTGTGGGTCAGTGCACCCAGACCTGGAGAAACCTGTCTGTGGGTCAGTACAGTGAGACCTGGAGAAACCTGTCTGTGGGTCAGTGCACCCAGACCTGGAGAAACCTGTCTGCGGGTCAGTGCACCCAGACCTGGAGAAACCTGTCTGCGGGTCAGTGCACCCAGACCTGGAGAAACCTGTCTTTGGGTCAGTGAACCCAGACCTGGAGAAACCTGTCTGTGGGTCAGTGCAGTGAGACCTGGAGAAACCTGTCTGTGGGTCAATGCAGTGAGACCTGGAGAAACCTGTCTGTGGGTCAGTGCAGTGAGACCTGGAGAAACCTGTCTGTGGGTCAGTGCACCCAGACCTGGAGAAACCTATCTGTGGGTCAGTGCAGTGAGACCTGGAGAAACCTGTCTGTGGGTCACTGCAGTGAGACCTGGAGAAACCTGTCTGTGGGTTAGTGCAGTGAGACCTGGAGAAACCTGTCTGTGGGTCACTGCAGTGAGACCTGGAAAAACCTGTCTGTGGGTCAGTGCACCCAGACCTGGAAAAACCTGTCTGTGGGTCAGTGCAGTGAGTCCTGGAGAAACCTGTCTGTGGGTCAATGCAGTGAGAACTGGAGAATCCTGTCTGTGGGTCAGTGCAGTGAGTCCTGGAGAAACCTGTCTGTGGGTCAGTGCACCCAGACCTGGAGAAACCTGTCTGTGGGTCAGTGCAGTGAGACCTGGAGAAACCTGTCTGTGGGTCAATGCACCGAGACCTGGAGAAACCTGTCTGTGGGTCAGTGCAGTGAGACCTGGAGAAACCTGTCTGTGGGTCAGTGCACCCAGACCTGGAGAAACCTGTCTGTGGGTCAGTGCACCCAGACCTGGAGAAACCTGTCTGTGGGTCAGTGCACCCAGACCTTGAGAAACCTGTCTGTGGGTCAGTGCAGTGAGACCTGGAGAAACCTGTCTGTGGGTCAGTGCAGTGAGACCTTGAGAAACCTGTCTGTGGGTCAATGCAGTGAGACCTGGAGAAACCTGTCTGTGGGTCAGTGCACCCAGACCTGGAGAAACCTGTCTGTGGGTCAGTGCAGTGAGACCTGGAGAAACCTGTCTGTGGGTCAGTGCAGTGAGACCTGGAGAAACCTGTCTGTGGGTCAGTGCAGTGAGACCCTGGAGAAACCTGTCTGTGGGTCAGTGCAGTGAGACCTGGAGAAACCTGTCTGTGGGTCAGTGCAGTGAGACCTGGAGAAACCTGTCTGTGGGTCAGTGCAGTGAGACCTGGAGAAACCTGTCTGTGGGTCAGTGCAGTGAGACCTGGAGAAACCTGTCTGCGGGTCAGTGCAGTGAGACCTGGAGAAACCTGTCTGTGGGTCAGTGCAGTGAGACCTGGAGAAACCTGTCTGTGGGTCAGTGCAGTGAGACCTGGAGAAACCTGTCTGTGGGTCAGTGCACCCAGACCTGGAGAAACCTGTCTGTGGGTCAGTGCACCCAGACCTGGAGAAACCTTTCTGTGGGTCAGTGCAGTGAGACCTGGAAAAACAAGTCTGTGGGTCAGTGCAGTGAGACCTGGAGAAACCTGTCTGTGGGTCAGTGCATCCAGACCTGGAGAAACCTGTCTGTGGGTCAATGCACCAAGACCTGGTGAAACCTGTCTGTGGGTCAGTGCAGTGAGACCTGGAGAAACCTGTCTGCGGGTCAGTGCAGTGAGACCTGGAGAAACCTGTCTGTGGGTCAGTGCAGTGAGACCTGGAGAAACCTGTCTGTGGGTCAGTGCAGTGAGACCTGGAGAAACCTGTCTGTGGGTCAGTGCACCCAGACCTGGAGAAACCTGTCTGTGGGTCAGTGCACCCAGACCTGGAGAAACCTGTCTGTGGGTCAGTGCACCCAGACCTTGAGAAACCTGTCTGTGGGTCAGTGCAGTGAGACCTGGAGAAACCTGTCTGTGGGTCAATGCAGTGAGACCTGGAGAAACCTGTCTGTGGGTCAATGCAGTGAGACCTCGAGAAACCTGTCTGTGGGTCAGTGCAGTGAGACCTGGAGAAACCTGTCTGTGGGTCAATGCAGTGAGACCTGGAGAAACCTGTCTGTGGGTCAGTGCAGTGAGACCTGGAGAAACCTGTCTGTGGGTCAGTGCAGTGAGACCTGGAGAAACCTGTCTGTGGGTCAGTGCACCCAGACCTGGAGAAACCTGTCTGTGGGTCAGTGCAGTGAGACCTGGAGAAACCTGTCTGTGGGTCAGTGCACCCAGACCTGGAGAAACCTGTCTGTGGGTCAGTGCAGTGAGACCTGGAGAAACCTGTCTGTGGGTCAATGCACCAAGACCTGGAAAAACCTGTCTGTGGGTCAGTTCACCCAGACCTGGTGAAACCTGTCTGTGGGTCAGTGCAGTGAGACCTGGAGAAACATGTCTGTGGGTCAATGCAGTGAGACCTGGTGAAAGCTGTCTGTGGGTCAGTGCACCCAGACCTGGAGAAACCTGTCTGTGGGTCAGTGCAGTGAGACCTGGAGAAACCTGTCTGTGGGTCAGTGCAGTGAGACCTGGAGAAACCTGTCTGTGGGTCAGTGCAGTGAGACCTGGAGAAACCTGTCAGTGGGTAAGTGCAGTGAAACCTGGAGAAACCTGTCTGTGGGTCAGTGCAGTGAGACCTGGAGAAACCTGTCTGTGGGTCAGTGCACCCAGACCTGGAGAAACCTGTCTGTGGGTCAGTGCAGTGAGACCTGGAGAAACCTGTCTGTGGGTCAGTGCACCCAGACCTGGAGAAACCTGTCTGCGGGTCAGTGCAGTGAGACCTGGAGAAACCTGTCTGTGGGTCAGTGCACCCAGACCTGGAGAAACCTGTCTGTGGGTCAGTGCAGTGAGACCTGGAGAAACCTGTCTGTGGGTCAGTGCACCCAGACCTGGAGAAACCTGTCTGTGGGTCAGTGCACCCAGACCTGGAGAAACCTGTCTGTGGGTCAGTGCAGTGAGACCTGGAGAAACCTGTCTGTGGGTCAATGCAGTGTGACCTGGAGAAACCTGTCTGTGGGTCAGTGCAGTGAGACCCGGAGAAACCTGTCTGTGGGTCAGTGCAGTGAGACCTGGAGAAACCTGTCTGTGGGTCAGTGCACCCAGACCTGGAGAAACCTGTCTGCGGGTCAGTGCACCCAGTCTTGGAGAAACCTGTCTGTGGGTCAGTGCACCCAGACCTGGAGAAACCTGTCTGTGGTCAGTGCAGTGAGACCTGGAGAAACCTGTCTGTGGGTCAGTGCAGTGACACCTGGAGAAACCTGTCTGTGGGTCAGTGCACCCAGACCTGGAGAAACCTGTCTGTGGTCAGTGCAGTGAGACCTGGAGAAACCTGTCTGTGGGTCAATGCAGTGAGACCTGGAGAAACCTGTCTGTGGGTCAATGCAGTGAGACCTGGAGAAACCTGTCTGTGGGTCAGTGCAGTGAGACCTGGAGAAACCTGTCTGTGGGTCAGTGCAGTGAGATCTGGAGAAACCTGTCTGTGGGTCAGTGCACCCAGACCTGGAGAAACCTGTCTGTGGGTCAGTGCACCCAGACTTGGAGAAACCTGTCTGTGGGTCAGTGCACCCAGACCTGGAGAAACCTGTCTGTAGTCAGTGCAGTGAGACCTGGAGAAACCTGTCTGTGGGTCAGTGCAGTGACACCTGGAGAAACCTGTCTGTGGGTCAGTGCACCCAGACCTGGAGAAACCTGTCTGTGGGTCAGTGCAGTGAGACCTGGAGAAACCTGTCTGTGGGTCAATGCAGTGAGACCTGGAGAAACCTTTCTGTGGGTCAGTGAACCCAGACCTGGAGAAACCTGTCTGTGGGTCAATGCAGTGAGACCTGGAGAAACCTGTCTGTGGGTCAGTGCAGCGAGACCTGGAGAAACCTGTCTGTGGGTCAGTGCAGTGAGACCTGGAGAAACCTGTCTGTGGGTCAGTGCAGTGAGACCTGGAGAAACCTGTCTGTGGGTCAGTGCAGTGAGACCAGGAGAAACCTGTCTGTGGGTCAGTGCAGTGAGACCTGGAGAAACCTGTCTGTGGGTCAGTGCAGTGAGACCTGGAGAAACCTGTCTGTGGGTCAATGCAGTGAGACCTGGAGAAACCTGTCTGTGGGTCAGTGCAGTGAGACCTGGAGATACCTGTCTGCGGGTCAGTGCACCCAGACCTGGAGAAACCTGTCTGTGGGTCAATGCAGTGAGACCTGGAGAAACCTGTCTGTGGGTCAGTGCACCCAGACCTGGAGAAACCTGTCTGTGGGTCAGTGCAGTGAGACCTGGAGAAACCTGTCTGTGGGTCAGTTCACCCAGACCTGGTGAAACCTGTCTGTGGGTCAGTGCAGTGAGACCTGGAGAAACATGTCTGTGGGTCAATGCAGTGAGACCTGGTGAAAGCTGTCTGTGGGTCAGTGCACCCAGACCTGGAGAAACCTGTCTGTGGGTCAGTGCAGTGAGACCTGGAGAAACCTGTCTATGGGTCAGTGCAGTGAGACCTGGAGAAACCTGTCTGTGGATCAGTGCAGTGCAACCTGGTGAAATCTGTCTGTGGGTCAGTGCACCCAGACCTGGAGAAACCTGTCTGTGGGTCAGTACAGTGAGACCTGGAGAAACATGTCTGTGGGTCAGTGCACCCAGACCTGGAGAAACCTGTCTGCGGGTCAGTGCACCCAGACCTGGAGAAACCTGTCTGCGGGTCAGTGCACCCAGACCTGGAGAAACCTGTCTGCGGGTCAGTGCACCCAGACCTGGAGAAACATGTCTGTGGGTCAATGCACCCAGACCTGGAGAAACCTGTCTGTGGGTCAGTGCACCCAGACCTGGAGAAACCTGTCTATGGGTCAGTGCAGCCAGACCTGGACAAACCTGTCTATGGGTCAGTGCAGTGAGACCTGGAGAAACCTGTCTGTGGGTCAGTGCAGTGAGACCTGGAGAAACCTGTCTGTGGGTCAGTGCAGTGAGACCTGGTGAAATCTGTCTGTGGGTCAGTGCACCCAGACCTGGAGAAACCTGTCTGTGGGTCAGTACAGTGAGACCTGGAGAAACCTGTCTGTGGGTCAGTGCAGTGAGACCTGGAGAAATCTGTCTGTGGGTCAGTGCACCCAGACCTGGAGAAACCTGTCTGTGGGTCAGTGCACCCAGACCTGGAGAAATCTGTCTGTGGGTCAGTGCAGTGAGACCTGGAGAAACCTGTCTGTGGGTCAGTGCACCCAGACCTGGAGAAACCTGTCTATGGGTCAGTGCAGTGAGACCTTGAGAAACCTGTCTGTGGGTCAGTGCACCCAGACCTGGAGAAACCTGTCTGTGGGTCAGTGCACCCAGACCCGGAGAAACCTGTCGATGGGTCAGTGCAGTGAGACCTGGAGAAACCTGTCTGCGGGTCAGTGCAGTGAGACCTGGAGAAACCTGTCTGTGGGTCAGTGCAGTGAGACCTGGAGAAACCTGTCTGTGGGTCAGTGCAGTGAGACCTGGAGAAACCTGTCTGTGGGTCAGTGCACCCAGACCTGGAGAAACCTGTCTGTGGGTCAGTGCACCCAGACCTGGAGAAACCTGTCTGTGGGTCAGTGCACCCAGACCTTGAGAAACCTGTCTGTGGGTCAGTGCAGTGAGACCTGGAGAAACCTGTCTGTGGGTCAATGCAGTGAGACCTGGAGAAACCTGTCTGTGGGTCAATGCAGTGAGACCTCGAGAAACCTGTCTGTGGGTCAGTGCAGTGAGACCTGGAGAAACCTGTCTGTGGGTCAATGCAGTGAGACCTGGAGAAACCTGTCTGTGGGTCAGTGCAGTGAGACCTGGAGAAACCTGTCTGTGGGTCAGTGCAGTGAGACCTGGAGAAACCTGTCTGTGGGTCAGTGCACCCAGACCTGGAGAAACCTGTCTGTGGGTCAGTGCAGTGAGACCTGGAGAAACCTGTCTGTGGGTCAGTGCACCCAGACCTGGAGAAACCTGTCTGTGGGTCAGTGCAGTGAGACCTGGAGAAACCTGTCTGTGGGTCAATGCACCAAGACCTGGAAAAACCTGTCTGTGGGTCAGTTCACCCAGACCTGGTGAAACCTGTCTGTGGGTCAGTGCAGTGAGACCTGGAGAAACATGTCTGTGGGTCAATGCAGTGAGACCTGGTGAAAGCTGTCTGTGGGTCAGTGCACCCAGACCTGGAGAAACCTGTCTGTGGGTCAGTGCAGTGAGACCTGGAGAAACCTGTCTGTGGGTCAGTGCAGTGAGACCTGGAGAAACCTGTCTGTGGGTCAGTGCAGTGAGACCTGGAGAAACCTGTCAGTGGGTAAGTGCAGTGAAACCTGGAGAAACCTGTCTGTGGGTCAGTGCAGTGAGACCTGGAGAAACCTGTCTGTGGGTCAGTGCACCCAGACCTGGAGAAACCTGTCTGTGGGTCAGTGCAGTGAGACCTGGAGAAACCTGTCTGTGGGTCAGTGCACCCAGACCTGGAGAAACCTGTCTGCGGGTCAGTGCAGTGAGACCTGGAGAAACCTGTCTGTGGGTCAGTGCACCCAGACCTGGAGAAACCTGTCTGTGGGTCAGTGCAGTGAGACCTGGAGAAACCTGTCTGTGGGTCAGTGCACCCAGACCTGGAGAAACCTGTCTGTGGGTCAGTGCACCCAGACCTGGAGAAACCTGTCTGTGGGTCAGTGCAGTGAGACCTGGAGAAACCTGTCTGTGGGTCAATGCAGTGTGACCTGGAGAAACCTGTCTGTGGGTCAGTGCAGTGAGACCCGGAGAAACCTGTCTGTGGGTCAGTGCAGTGAGACCTGGAGAAACCTGTCTGTGGGTCAGTGCACCCAGACCTGGAGAAACCTGTCTGCGGGTCAGTGCACCCAGTCTTGGAGAAACCTGTCTGTGGGTCAGTGCACCCAGACCTGGAGAAACCTGTCTGTGGTCAGTGCAGTGAGACCTGGAGAAACCTGTCTGTGGGTCAGTGCAGTGACACCTGGAGAAACCTGTCTGTGGGTCAGTGCACCCAGACCTGGAGAAACCTGTCTGTGGTCAGTGCAGTGAGACCTGGAGAAACCTGTCTGTGGGTCAATGCAGTGAGACCTGGAGAAACCTGTCTGTGGGTCAATGCAGTGAGACCTGGAGAAACCTGTCTGTGGGTCAGTGCAGTGAGACCTGGAGAAACCTGTCTGTGGGTCAGTGCAGTGAGATCTGGAGAAACCTGTCTGTGGGTCAGTGCACCCAGACCTGGAGAAACCTGTCTGTGGGTCAGTGCACCCAGACTTGGAGAAACCTGTCTGTGGGTCAGTGCACCCAGACCTGGAGAAACCTGTCTGTAGTCAGTGCAGTGAGACCTGGAGAAACCTGTCTGTGGGTCAGTGCAGTGACACCTGGAGAAACCTGTCTGTGGGTCAGTGCACCCAGACCTGGAGAAACCTGTCTGTGGGTCAGTGCAGTGAGACCTGGAGAAACCTGTCTGTGGGTCAATGCAGTGAGACCTGGAGAAACCTTTCTGTGGGTCAGTGAACCCAGACCTGGAGAAACCTGTCTGTGGGTCAATGCAGTGAGACCTGGAGAAACCTGTCTGTGGGTCAGTGCAGCGAGACCTGGAGAAACCTGTCTGTGGGTCAGTGCAGTGAGACCTGGAGAAACCTGTCTGTGGGTCAGTGCAGTGAGACCTGGAGAAACCTGTCTGTGGGTCAGTGCAGTGAGACCAGGAGAAACCTGTCTGTGGGTCAGTGCAGTGAGACCTGGAGAAACCTGTCTGTGGGTCAGTGCAGTGAGACCTGGAGAAACCTGTCTGTGGGTCAATGCAGTGAGACCTGGAGAAACCTGTCTGTGGGTCAGTGCAGTGAGACCTGGAGATACCTGTCTGCGGGTCAGTGCACCCAGACCTGGAGAAACCTGTCTGTGGGTCAATGCAGTGAGACCTGGAGAAACCTGTCTGTGGGTCAGTGCACCCAGACCTGGAGAAACCTGTCTGTGGGTCAGTGCAGTGAGACCTGGAGAAACCTGTCTGTGGGTCAGTTCACCCAGACCTGGTGAAACCTGTCTGTGGGTCAGTGCAGTGAGACCTGGAGAAACATGTCTGTGGGTCAATGCAGTGAGACCTGGTGAAAGCTGTCTGTGGGTCAGTGCACCCAGACCTGGAGAAACCTGTCTGTGGGTCAGTGCAGTGAGACCTGGAGAAACCTGTCTATGGGTCAGTGCAGTGAGACCTGGAGAAACCTGTCTGTGGATCAGTGCAGTGCAACCTGGTGAAATCTGTCTGTGGGTCAGTGCACCCAGACCTGGAGAAACCTGTCTGTGGGTCAGTACAGTGAGACCTGGAGAAACATGTCTGTGGGTCAGTGCACCCAGACCTGGAGAAACCTGTCTGCGGGTCAGTGCACCCAGACCTGGAGAAACCTGTCTGCGGGTCAGTGCACCCAGACCTGGAGAAACCTGTCTGCGGGTCAGTGCACCCAGACCTGGAGAAACATGTCTGTGGGTCAATGCACCCAGACCTGGAGAAACCTGTCTGTGGGTCAGTGCACCCAGACCTGGAGAAACCTGTCTATGGGTCAGTGCAGCCAGACCTGGACAAACCTGTCTATGGGTCAGTGCAGTGAGACCTGGAGAAACCTGTCTGTGGGTCAGTGCAGTGAGACCTGGAGAAACCTGTCTGTGGGTCAGTGCAGTGAGACCTGGTGAAATCTGTCTGTGGGTCAGTGCACCCAGACCTGGAGAAACCTGTCTGTGGGTCAGTACAGTGAGACCTGGAGAAACCTGTCTGTGGGTCAGTGCAGTGAGACCTGGAGAAATCTGTCTGTGGGTCAGTGCACCCAGACCTGGAGAAACCTGTCTGTGGGTCAGTGCACCCAGACCTGGAGAAATCTGTCTGTGGGTCAGTGCAGTGAGACCTGGAGAAACCTGTCTGTGGGTCAGTGCACCCAGACCTGGAGAAACCTGTCTATGGGTCAGTGCAGTGAGACCTTGAGAAACCTGTCTGTGGGTCAGTGCACCCAGACCTGGAGAAACCTGTCTGTGGGTCAGTGCACCCAGACCCGGAGAAACCTGTCGATGGGTCAGTGCAGTGAGACCTGGAGAAATCTGTCTGTGGGTCAGTGCACTCAGACCTGGAGAAACCTGTCGATGGGTCAGTGCACCCAGACCTGGAGAAACCTGTCTGTGGGTCAGTGCAGTGAGACCTGGAGAAACCTGTCTGTGGGTCAATGCAGTGAGACCTGGAGAAACCTGTCTGTGGGTCAGTGCAGCGAGACCTGGAGAAACCTGTCTGTGGGTCAGTGCACCCAGACCTGGAGAAACCTGTCTGTGGGTCAGTACAGTGAGACCTGGAGAAACCTGTCTGTGGGTCAGTGCACCCAGACCTGGAGAAACCTGTCTGCGGGTCAGTGCACCCAAACCTGGAGAAACCTGTCTGCGGGTCAGTGCACCCAGACCTGGAGAAACCTGTCTTTGGGTCAGTGAACCCAGACCTGGAGAAACCTGTCTGTGGGTCAGTGCAGTGAGACCTGGAGAAACCTGTCTGTGGGTCAATGCAGTGAGACCTGGAGAAACCTGTCTGTGGGTCAGTGCAGTGAGACCTGGAGAAACCTGTCTGTGGGTCAGTGCAGTGAGACCTGGAGAAACCTATCTGTGGGTCAGTGCAGTGAGACCTGGAGAAACCTGTCTGTGGGTCACTGCAGTGAGACCTGGAGAAACCTGTCTGTGGGTTAGTGCAGTGAGACCTGGAGAAACCTGTCTGTGGGTCACTGCAGTGAGACCTGGAAAAACCTGTCTGTGGGTCAGTGCACCCAGACCTGGAAAAACCTGTCTGTGGGTCAGTGCAGTGAGTCCTGGAGAAACCTGTCTGTGGGTCAATGCAGTGAGAACTGGAGAAACCTGTCTGTGGGTCAGTGCAGTGAGTCCTGGAGAAACCTGTCTGTGGGTCAGTGCAGTGAGACCTGGAGAAACCTGTCTGTGGGTCAGTGCAGCGAGACCTGGAGAAACCTGTCTGTGGGTCAGTGCACCGAGACCTGGAGAAACCTGTCTGTGGGTCAATGCACCGAGACCTGGAGAAACCTGTCTGTGGGTCAGTGCAGTGAGACCTTGAGAAACCTGTCTGTGGGTCAATGCAGTGAGACCTGGAGAAACCTGTCTGTGGGTCAGTGCACCCAGACCTGGAGAAACCTGTCTGTGGGTCAGTGCAGTGAGACCTGGAGAAACCTGTCTGTGGGTCAGTGCAGTGAGACCTGGAGAAACCTGTATGTGGGTCAGTGCAGTGAGACCCTGGAGAAACCTGTCTGTGGGTCAGTGCAGTGAGACCTGGAGAAACCTGTCTGTGGGTCAGTGCAGTGAGACCTGGAGAAACCTGTCTGTGGGTCAGTGCAGTGAGACCTGGAGAAACCTGTCTGTGGGTCAGTGCAGTGAGACCTGGAGAAACCTGTCTGCGGGTCAGTGCAGTGAGACCTGGAGAAACCTGTCTGTGGGTCAGTGCAGTGAGACCTGGAGAAACCTGTCTGTGGGTCAGTGCAGTGAGACCTGGAGAAACCTGTCTGTGGGTCAGTGCACCCAGACCTGGAGAAACCTGTCTGTGGGTCAGTGCACCCAGACCTGGAGAAACCTTTCTGTGGGTCAGTGCAGTGAGACCTGGAAAAACAAGTCTGTGGGTCAGTGCAGTGAGACCTGGAGAAACCTGTCTGTGGGTCAGTGCATCCAGACCTGGAGAAACCTGTCTGTGGGTCAATGCACCAAGACCTGGTGAAACCTGTCTGTGGGTCAGTGCAGTGAGACCTGGAGAAACATGTCTGTGGGTCAATGCAGTGAGACCTGGTGAAACCTGTCTGTGGGTCAATGCAGTGAGACCTGGAGAAACCTGTCTGTGGGTCAATGCAGTGAGACCTGGAGAAACCTGTCTGTGGGTCAGTGCACCCAGACCTGGAGAAACCTGTCTGTGGGTCAGTGCACCCAGACCTGGAGAAACCTGTCTGCGGGTCAGTGCAGTGAGACCTGGAGAAACCTGTCTGTGGGTCAGTGCAGTGAGACCAGGAGAAACCTGTCTGTGGGTCAGTGCAGTGAGACCTGGAGAAACCTGTCTGTGGGTCAGTGCACCCAGACCTGGTGAAACCTGTCTGTGGGTCAGTGCACCCAGACCTTGAGAAACCTGTCTGTGGGTCAGTGCAGTGAGACCTGGAGAAACCTGTCTGTGGGTCAATGCAGTGAGACCTGGAGAAACCTGTCTGTGGGTCAATGCAGTGAGACCTCGAGAAACCTGTCTGTGGGTCAGTGCAGTGAGACCTGGAGAAACCTGTCTGTGGGTCAATGCAGTGAGACCTGGAGAAACCTGTCTGTGGGTCAGTGCAGTGAGACCTGGAGAAACCTGTCTGTGGGTCAGTGCAGTGAGACCTGGAGAAACCTGTCTGTGGGTCAGTGCACCCAGACCTGGAGAAACCTGTCTGTGGGTCAGTGCAGTGAGACCTGGAGAAACCTGTCTGTGGGTCAGTGCACCCAGACCTGGAGAAACCTGTCTGTGGGTCAGTGCAGTGAGACCTGGAGAAACCTGTCTGTGGGTCAATGCACCAAGACCTGGAGAAACCTGTCTGTGGGTCAGTGCAGTGAGACCTGGAGAAACCTGTCTGTGGGTCAGTTCACCCAGACCTGGTGAAACCTGTCTGTGGGTCAGTGCAGTGAGACCTGGAGAAACATGTCTGTGGGTCAATGCAGTGAGACCTGGTGAAAGCTGTCTGTGGGTCAGTGCACCCAGACCTGGAGAAACCTGTCTGTGGGTCAGTGCAGTGAGACCTGGAGAAACCTGTCTATGGGTCAGTGCAGTGAGACCTGGAGAAACCTGTCTGTGGATCAGTGCAGTGCAACCTGGTGAAATCTGTCTGTGGGTCAGTGCACCCAGACCTGGAGAAACCTGTCTGTGGGTCAGTACAGTGAGACCTGGAGAAACATGTCTGTGGGTCAGTGCACCCAGACCTGGAGAAACCTGTCTGCGGGTCAGTGCACCCAGACCTGGAGAAACCTGTCTGCGGGTCAGTGCACCCAGACCTGGAGAAACCTGTCTGCGGGTCAGTGCACCCAGACCTGGAGAAACATGTCTGTGGGTCAATGCACCCAGACCTGGAGAAACCTGTCTGTGGGTCAGTGCACCCAGACCTGGAGAAACCTGTCTGTGGGTCAGTGCACCCAGACCTGGAGAAACCTGTCTGTGGGTCAGTGCAGTGAGACCTGGAGAAACCTGTCTGTGGGTCAGTGCAGTGGGACCTGGAGAAACCTGTCTGTCGGTCAGTGCACCCAGACCTGGAGAAACCTGTCTATGGGTCAGTGCAGCCAGACCTGGACAAACCTGTCTATGGGTCAGTGCAGTGAGACCTGGAGAAACCTGTCTGTGGGTCAGTGCAGTGAGACCTGGAGAAACCTGTCTGTGGGTCAGTGCAGTGAGACCTGGTGAAATCTGTCTGTGGGTCAGTGCACCCAGACCTGGAGAAACCTGTCTGTGGGTCAGTACAGTGAGACCTGGAGAAACCTGTCTGTGGGTCAGTGCAGTGAGACCTGGAGAAATCTGTCTGTGGGTCAGTGCACCCAGACCTGGAGAAACCTGTCTGTGGGTCAGTGCACCCAGACCTGGAGAAATCTGTCTGTGGGTCAGTGCAGTGAGACCTGGAGAAACCTGTCTGTGGGTCAGTGCACCCAGACCTGGAGAAACCTGTCTATGGGTCAGTGCAGTGAGACCTTGAGAAACCTGTCTGTGGGTCAGTGCACCCAGACCTGGAGAAACCTGTCTGTGGGTCAGTGCACCCAGACCCGGAGAAACCTGTCGATGGGTCAGTGCAGTGAGACCTGGAGAAATCTGTCTGTGGGTCAGTGCACTCAGACCTGGAGAAACCTGTCGATGGGTCAGTGCACCCAGACCTGGAGAAACCTGTCTGTGGGTCAGTGCAGTGAGACCTGGAGAAACCTGTCTGTGGGTCAATGCAGTGAGACCTGGAGAAACCTGTCTGTGGGTCAGTGCAGCGAGACCTGGAGAAACCTGTCTGTGGGTCAGTGCACCCAGACCTGGAGAAACCTGTCTGTGGGTCAGTACAGTGAGACCTGGAGAAACCTGTCTGTGGGTCAGTGCACCCAGACCTGGAGAAACCTGTCTGCGGGTCAGTGCACCCAAACCTGGAGAAACCTGTCTGCGGGTCAGTGCACCCAGACCTGGAGAAACCTGTCTTTGGGTCAGTGAACCCAGACCTGGAGAAACCTGTCTGTGGGTCAGTGCAGTGAGACCTGGAGAAACCTGTCTGTGGGTCAATGCAGTGAGACCTGGAGAAACCTGTCTGTGGGTCAGTGCAGTGAGACCTGGAGAAACCTGTCTGTGGGTCAGTGCAGTGAGACCTGGAGAAACCTGTCTGTGGGTCACTGCAGTGAGACCTGGAGAAACCTGTCTGTGGGTTAGTGCAGTGAGACCTGGAGAAACCTGTCTGTGGGTCACTGCAGTGAGACCTGGAAAAACCTGTCTGTGGGTCAGTGCACCCAGACCTGGAAAAACCTGTCTGTGGGTCAGTGCAGTGAGTCCTGGAGAAACCTGTCTGTGGGTCAATGCAGTGAGAACTGGAGAAACCTGTCTGTGGGTCAGTGCAGTGAGTCCTGGAGAAACCTGTCTGTGGGTCAGTGCAGTGAGACCTGGAGAAACCTGTCTGTGGGTCAGTGCAGCGAGACCTGGAGAAACCTGTCTGTGGGTCAGTGCACCGAGACCTGGAGAAACCTGTCTGTGGGTCAATGCACCGAGACCTGGAGAAACCTGTCTGTGGGTCAGTGCAGTGAGACCTGGAGAAACCTGTCTGTGGGTCAGTGCACACAGACCTGGAGAAACCTGTCTGTGGGTCAGTGCACCCAGACCTGGAGAAACCTGTCTGTGGGTCAGTGCACCCAGACCTTGAGAAACCTGTCTGTGGGTCAGTGCAGTGAGACCTGGAGAAACCTGTCTGTGGGTCAGTGCAGTGAGACCTTGAGAAACCTGTCTGTGGGTCAATGCAGTGAGACCTGGAGAAACCTGTCTGTGGGTCAGTGCACCCAGACCTGGAGAAACCTGTCTGTGGGTCAGTGCAGTGAGACCTGGAGAAACCTGTCTGTGGGTCAGTGCAGTGAGACCTGGAGAAACCTGTATGTGGGTCAGTGCAGTGAGACCCTGGAGAAACCTGTCTGTGGGTCAGTGCAGTGAGACCTGGAGAAACCTGTCTGTGGGTCAGTGCAGTGAGACCTGGAGAAAGCTGTCTGTGGGTCAGTGCAGTGAGACCTGGAGAAACCTGTCTGTGGGTCAGTGCAGTGAGACCTGGAGAAACCTGTCTGCGGGTCAGTGCAGTGAGACCTGGAGAAACCTGTCTGTGGGTCAGTGCAGTGAGACCTGGAGAAACCTGTCTGTGGGTCAGTGCAGTGAGACCTGGAGAAACCTGTCTGTGGGTCAGTGCACCCAGACCTGGAGAAACCTGTCTGTGGGTCAGTGCACCCAGACCTGGAGAAACCTTTCTGTGGGTCAGTGCAGTGAGACCTGGAAAAACAAGTCTGTGGGTCAGTGCAGTGAGACCTGGAGAAACCTGTCTGTGGGTCAGTGCATCCAGACCTGGAGAAACCTGTCTGTGGGTCAATGCACCAAGACCTGGTGAAACCTGTCTGTGGGTCAGTGCAGTGAGACCTGGAGAAACATGTCTGTGGGTCAATGCAGTGAGACCTGGTGAAACCTGTCTGTGGGTCAATGCAGTGAGACCTGGAGAAACCTGTCTGTGGGTCAATGCAGTGAGACCTGGAGAAACCTGTCTGTGGGTCAGTGCACCCAGACCTGGAGAAACCTGTCTGTGGGTCAGTGCACCCAGACCTGGAGAAACCTGTCTGCGGGTCAGTGCAGTGAGACCTGGAGAAACCTGTCTGTGGGTCAGTGCAGTGAGACCAGGAGAAACCTGTCTGTGGGTCAGTGCAGTGAGACCTGGAGAAACCTGTCTGTGGGTCAGTGCACCCAGACCTGGTGAAACCTGTCTGTGGGTCAGTGCACCCAGACCTTGAGAAACCTGTCTGTGGGTCAGTGCAGTGAGACCTGGAGAAACCTGTCTGTGGGTCAATGCAGTGAGACCTGGAGAAACCTGTCTGTGGGTCAATGCAGTGAGACCTCGAGAAACCTGTCTGTGGGTCAGTGCAGTGAGACCTGGAGAAACCTGTCTGTGGGTCAATGCAGTGAGACCTGGAGAAACCTGTCTGTGGGTCAGTGCAGTGAGACCTGGAGAAACCTGTCTGTGGGTCAGTGCAGTGAGACCTGGAGAAACCTGTCTGTGGGTCAGTGCACCCAGACCTGGAGAAACCTGTCTGTGGGTCAGTGCAGTGAGACCTGGAGAAACCTGTCTGTGGGTCAGTGCACCCAGACCTGGAGAAACCTGTCTGTGGGTCAGTGCAGTGAGACCTGGAGAAACCTGTCTGTGGGTCAATGCACCAAGACCTGGAGAAACCTGTCTGTGGGTCAGTGCAGTGAGACCTGGAGAAACCTGTCTGTGGGTCAGTGCAGTGAAACCTGGAGAAACCTGTCTGTGTGTCAGTGCACCCAGACCTGGAGAAACCTGTCTGTGGGTCAGTGCAGTGAAACCTGGAGAAACCTGTCTGTGGGTCAGTGCACCCAGACCTGGAGAAACCTGTCTGTGGGTCAGTGCACCCAGACCTGGAGAAACCTGTCTGTGGGTCAGTGCACCCAGACCTGGAGAAACCTGTCTGTGGGTCAGTGCACCCAGACCTGGAGAAACCTGTCTGTGGGTCAGTGCAGTGAGACCTGGAGAAACCTGTCTGTGGGTCAATGCAGTGTGACCTGGAGAAACCTGTCTGTGGGTCAGTGCAGTGAGACCCGGAGAAACCTGTCTGTGGGTCAGTGCAGTGACACCTGGAGAAACCTGTCTGTGGGTCAGTGCACCCAGACCTGGAGAAACCTGTCTGTGGGTCAGTGCACCCAGACCTGGAGAAACCTGTCTGTGGGTCAGTGCAGTGACACCTGGAGAAACCTGTCTGTGGGTCAGTGCACCCAGACCTGGAGAAACCTGTCTGTGGGTCAGTGCAGTGAGATTGGAGAAACCTGTCTGTGGGTCAGTGCAGTGAGACCTGGAGAAACCTGTCTGTGGGTCAGTGCAGTGAGACCTGGAGAAACCTGTCTGTGGGTCAGTGCAGTGAGACCTGGAGAAACCTGTCTGTGGGTCAGTGCAGTGAGACCTGGAGAAACCTGTCTGTGCATCAGTGCACCCAGACCTGGAGAAATTTGTCTGTGGGTCAGTGCACCCAGACCTGGAGAAAACTTTCTGTGGGTCAGTGCAGTGAAACCTGGAGAAACCTGTCTGTGGGTCAGTGCAGTGAGACCTGGAGAAACCTGTCTGTGGGTCAGTGCAGTGAGACCTGGAGAAACCTGTCTGTGGGTCAATGCACCCAGACCTGGAGAAACCTGTCTGTGGGTCAATGCAGTGAGACCTGGAAAAACATGTCTGTGGGTCAGTGCAGTGAGACCTGGAGAAACCTGTCTGTGGGTCAGTGCATCCAGACCTGGAGAAACCTGTCTGTGGGTCAGTGCACCCAGACCTGGTGAAACCTGTCTGTGGGTCAGTGCAGTGAGACCTGGAGAAACATGTCTGTGGGTCAATGCAGTGAGACCTGGTGAAACCTGTCTGTGGGTCAATGCAGTGAGACCTGGAGAAACCTGTCTGTGGGTCAATGCAGTGAGACCTGGAGAAACCTGTCTGTGGGTCAGTGCAGTGAGACCTGGAGAAACCTGTCTGTGGGTCAGTGCACCCAGACCTGGAGAAACCTGTCTGTGGGTCAGTGCAGTGAGACCTGGAGAAACCTGTCTGTGGGTCAGTGCACCCAGACCTGGAGAAACCTGTCTGTGGGTCAGTGCACCCAGACCTGGAGAAACCTGTCTGCGGGTCAGTGCAGTGAGACCTGGAGAAACCTGTCTGTGGGTCAGTGCAGTGAGACCTGGAGAAACCTGTCTGTGGGTCAGTGCACCCAGACCTGGAGAAACCTGTCTGTGGGTCAGTGCAGTGAGACCTGGAGAAACCTGTCTGTGTGTCAGTGCAGTGAGACCTGGAGAAACATGTCTGTGGGTCAATGCAGTGAGACCTGGAGAAACCTGTCTGTGGGTCAGTGCAGTGAGACCTGGAGAAACCTGTCTGTGGGTCAGTGCAGTGAGACCTGGAGAAACCTGTCTGTGGGTCAGTGCAGTGAGACCTGGAGAAACCTGTCTGCGGGTCAGTGCAGTGAGACCTGGAGAAACCTGTCTGTGGGTCAGTGCAGTGAGACCTGGAGAAACCTGTCTGTGGGTCAGTGCAGTGAGACCTGGAGAAACCTGTCTGTGGGTCAGTGCACCCAGACCTGGAGAAACCTGTCTGTGGGTCAGTGCACCCAGACCTGGAGAAACCTTTCTGTGGGTCAGTGCAGTGAGACCTGGAAAAACAAGTCTGTGGGTCAGTGCAGTGGGACCTGGAGAAACCTGTCTGTGGGTCAGTGCATCCAGACCTGGAGAAACCTGTCTGTGGGTCAATGCACCAAGACCTGGTGAAACCTGTCTGTGGGTCAGTGCAGTGAGACCTGGAGAAACCTGTCTGTGGGTCAGTGCAGTGAGACCTGGAGAAACATGTCTGTGGGTCAATGCAGTGAGACCTGGTGAAACCTGTCTGTGGGTCAATGCAGTGAGACCTGGAGAAACCTGTCTGTGGGTCAATGCAGTGAGACCTGGAGAAACCTGTCTGTGGGTCAGTGCACCCAGACCTGGAGAAACCTGTCTGTGGGTCAGTGCACCCAGACCTGGAGAAACCTGTCTGCGGGTCAGTGCAGTGAGACCTGGAGAAACCTGTCTGTGGGTCAGTGCAGTGAGACCTGGAGAAACCTGTCTGTGGGTCAGTGCAGTGAGACCTGGAGAAACCTGTCTGTGGGTCAGTGCAGTGAGACCAGGAGAAACCTGTCTGTGGGTCAGTGCAGTGAGACCTGGAGAAACCTGTCTGTGGGTCAGTGCACCCAGACCTGGAGAAACCTGTCTGTGGGTCAGTGCAACCAGACCTGGAGAAACCTGTCTGTGGGTCAGTGCACCCAGACCTTGATAAACCTGTCTGTGGGTCAGTGCAGTGAGACCTGGAGAAACCTGTCTGTGGGTCAATGCAGTGAGACCTGGAGAAACCTGTCTGCGGGTCAGTGCAGTGAGACCTGGTGAAACCTGTCTGTGGGTCAGTGCAGTGAGACCTGGAGAAACCTGTCTGTGGGTCAGTGCAGTGAGACCTGGAGAAACCTGTCTGTGGGTCAGTGCAGTGAGACCAGGAGAAACCTGTCTGTGGGTCAGTGCAGTGAGACCTGGAGAAACCTGTCTGTGGGTCAGTGCACCCAGACCTGGAGAAACCTGTCTGTGTGTCAGTGCACCCAGACCTGGAGAAACCTGTCTGTGGGTCAGTGCACCCAGACCTTGATAAACCTGTCTGTGGGTCAGTGCAGTGAGACCTGGAGAAACCTGTCTGTGGGTCAATGCAGTGAGACCTGGAGAAACCTGTCTGTGGGTCAATGCAGTGAGACCTCGAGAAACCTGTCTGTGGGTCAGTGCAGTGAGACCTGGAGAAACCTGTCTGTGGGTCAATGCAGTGAGACCTGGAGAAACCTGTCTGTGGGTCAGTGCAGTGAGACCTGGAGAAACCTGTCTGTGGGTCAGTGCAGTGAGACCTGGAGAAACCTGTCTGTGGGTCAGTGCACCCAGACCTGGAGAAACCTGTCTGTGGGTCAGTGCAGTGAGACCTGGAGAAACCTGTCTGTGGGTCAGTGCACCCAGACCTGGAGAAACCTGTCTGTGGGTCAGTGCAGTGAGACCTGGAGAAACCTGTCTGTGGGTCAATGCACCAAGACCTGGAGAAACCTGTCTGTGGGTCAGTGCAGTGAGACCTGGAGAAACCTGTCTGTGGGTCAGTGCAGTGAAACCTGGAGAAACCTGTCTGTGTGTCAGTGCACCCAGACCTGGAGAAACCTGTCTGTGGGTCAGTGCAGTGAAACCTGGAGAAACCTGTCTGTGGGTCAGTGCACCCAGACCTGGAGAAACCTGTCTGTGGGTCAGTGCACCCAGACCTGGAGAAACCTGTCTGTGGGTCAGTGCACCCAGACCTGGAGAAACCTGTCTGTGGGTCAGTGCACCCAGACCTGGAGAAACCTGTCTGTGGGTCAGTGCAGTGAGACCTGGAGAAACCTGTCTGTGGGTCAATGCAGTGTGACCTGGAGAAACCTGTCTGTGGGTCAGTGCAGTGAGACCCGGAGAAACCTGTCTGTGGGTCAGTGCAGTGACACCTGGAGAAACCTGTCTGTGGGTCAGTGCACCCAGACCTGGAGAAACCTGTCTGTGGGTCAGTGCACCCAGACCTGGAGAAACCTGTCTGTGGGTCAGTGCAGTGACACCTGGAGAAACCTGTCTGTGGGTCAGTGCACCCAGACCTGGAGAAACCTGTCTGTGGGTCAGTGCAGTGAGATTGGAGAAACCTGTCTGTGGGTCAGTGCAGTGAGACCTGGAGAAACCTGTCTGTGGGTCAGTGCAGTGAGACCTGGAGAAACCTGTCTGTGGGTCAGTGCAGTGAGACCTGGAGAAACCTGTCTGTGGGTCAGTGCAGTGAGACCTGGAGAAACCTGTCTGTGCATCAGTGCAGCGAGACCTGGAGAAACCTGTCTGTGGGTCAGTGCACCCAGACCTGGAGAAACCTGTCTGTGGGTCAATGCAGTGAGACCTGGAAAAACATGTCTGTGGGTCAGTGCAGTGAGACCTGGAGAAACCTGTCTGTGGGTCAGTGCATCCAGACCTGGAGAAACCTGTCTGTGGGTCAGTGCACCCAGACCTGGTGAAACCTGTCTGTGGGTCAGTGCAGTGAGACCTGGAGAAACATGTCTGTGGGTCAATGCAGTGAGACCTGGAGAAACCTGTCTGTGGGTCAATGCAGTGAGACCTGGAGAAACCTGTCTGTGGGTCAGTGCACCCAGACCTGGAGAAACCTGTCTGTGGGTCAGTGCACCCAGACCTGGAGAAACCTGTCTGCGGGTCAGTGCAGTGAGACCTGGAGAAACCTGTCTGTGGGTCAGTGCAGTGAGACCTGGAGAAACCTGTCTGTGGGTCAGTGCACCCAGACCTGGAGAAACCTGTCTGTGGGTCAGTGCAGTGAGACCTGGAGAAACCTGTCTGTGGGTCAGTGCAGTGAGACCTGGAGAAACCTGTCTGTGGGTCAGTGCAGTGAGACCTGGAGAAACCTGTCTGTGGGTCAGTGCACCCAGACCTTGAGAAACATGTCTGTGGGTCTGTGTAGTGAGACTTAGAGAAACCTGTCTGTGGGTCAGTGCAGTGACACCTGGAGAAACCTGTCTGTGGGTCAGTGCAGTGACACCTGGAGAAACCTGTCTGTGGGTCAGTGCAGTGAGACCTGGAGAAACCTGTCTGTGGGTCAGTGCAGTGACACCTGGAGAAACCTGTCTGCGGGTCAGTGCTGTGAGACCTGGAGAAACCTGTCTGTGGGTCAGTGCAGTGAGACCTGGAGAAAGCTGTCTGTGGGTCAGTGCAGTGAGACCTGGAGAAACCTGTCTGTGGGTCAGTGCACCCAGACCTGGAGAAACCTGTCTGTGGGTCAGTGCAGTGAGACCTGGAGAAACTTGTCTGTGGGTCAGTGCACCCAGACCTGGAGAAACCTTTCTGTGGGTCAGTGCAGTGAGACCTGGAAAAACATGTCTGTGGGTCAGTGCAGTGAGACCTGGAGAAACCTGTCTGTGGGTCAGTGCAGTGAGACCTGGAGAAACCTGTCTGTGGGTCAGTGCACCCAGACCTGGAGAAACCTGTCTGTGGGTCAATGCACCAAGACCTGGTGAAACCTGTCTGTGGGTCAGTGCAGTGAGACCTGGAGAAACATGTCTGTGGGTCAATGCAGTGAGATCTGGTGAAACCTGTCTGTGGGTCAATGCAGTGAGACCTGGAGAAACCTGTCTGTGGGTCAATGCAGTGAGACCTGGAGAAACCTGTCTGTGGGTCAGTGCACCCAGACCTGGAGAAACATGTCTGCGGGTCAGTGCAGTGAGACCTGGAGAAACCTGTCTGTGGGTCAGTGCAGTGAGACCTGGAGAAACCTGTCTGTGGGTCAGTGCAGTGAGACCTGGAGAAACCTGTCTGTGGGTCAGTGCAGTGAGACCTGGAGAAACCTGTCTGTGGGTCAGTGCACCCAGTCTTGGAGAAACCTGTCTGTGGGTCAGTGCACCCAGACCTGGAGAAACCTGTCTGTGGGTCAGTGCACCCAGACCTTGAGAAACCTGTCTGTGGGTCAGTGCAGTGAGACCTGGAGAAACCTGTCTGTGGGTCAATGCAGTGAGACCTCGAGAAACCTGTCTGTGGGTCAGTGCAGTGAGACCTGGAGAAACCTGTCTGTGGGTCAATGCAGTGAGACCTCGAGAAACCTGTCTGTGGGTCAATGCAGTGAGACCTGGAGAAACCTGTCTGTGGGTCAATGCAGTGAGACCTGGAGAAACCTGTCTGTGGGTCAGTGCACCCAGACCTGGAGAAACCTGTCTGTGGGTCAGTGCAGTGAGACCTGGAGAAACCTGTCTGTGGGTCAGTGCACCCAGACCTGGAGAAACCTGTCTGTGGGTCAGTGCAGTGAGACCTGGAGAAACCTGTCTGTGGGTCAGTGCACCCAGACCTGGAGAAACCTGTCTGTGGGTCAGTGCAGTGAGACCTGGAGAAACCTGTCTGTGGGTCAGTGCATCCAGACCTGGAGAAACCTGTCTGTGGGTAAATGCACCAAGACCTGGAAAAACCTGTCTGTGGGTCAGTTCACCCAGACCTGGTGAAACCTGTCTGTGGGTCAGTGCAGTGCGACCTGGAGAAACATGTCTGTGGGTCAATGCAGTGAGACCTGGTGAAAGCTGTCTGTGGGTCAGTGCACCCAGACCTGGAGAAACCTGTCTGTGGGTCAGTGCAGTGAGACCTGGAGAAACCTGTCTGTGGGTCAGTGCAGTGAGACCTGGAGAAACCTGTCTGTGGGTCAGTGCAGTGAGACCTGGAGAAACCTGTCTGTGGGTCAGTGCCCTGAGACCTGGAGAAACCTGTCTGTGGGTCAGTGCACCCAGACCTGGAGAAACCTGTCTGTGGGTCAGTGCACCCAGACCTGGAGAAACCTTTCTGTGGGTCAGTGCAGTGAGACCTGGAAAAACAAGTCTGTGGGTCAGTGCATTGAGACCTGGAGAAACCTGTCTGTGGGTCAGTGCATCCAGACCTGGAGAAACCTGTCTGTGGGTCAATGCACCAAGACCTGGTGAAACCTGTCTGTGGGTCAGTGCAGTGAGACCTGGAGAAACATGTCTGTGGGTCAATGCAGTGAGACCTGGTGAAACCTGTCTGTGGGTCAATGCAGTGAGACCTGGAGAAACCTGTCTGTGGGTCAGTGCACCCAGACCTGGAGAAACCTGTCTGTGGGTCAGTGCAGTGAGACCTGGAGAAACCTGTCTGTGGGTCAGTGCACCCAGACCTGGAGAAACCTGTCTGTGGGTCAGTGCACCCAGACCTGGAGAAACCTGTCTGTGGGTCAGTGCACCCAGACCTGGAGAAACCTGTCTGCGGGTCAGTGCAGTGAGACCTGGAGAAACCTGTCTGTGGGTCAGTGCAGTGAGACCTGGAGAAACCTGTCTGTGGGTCAGTGCACCCAGACCTGGAGAAACCTGTCTGTGGGTCAGTGCAGTGAGACCTGGAGAAACCTGTCTGTGGGTCAGTGCAGTGAGACCTGGAGAAACCTGTCTGTGGGTCAGTGCAGTGAGACCTGGAGAAACCTGTCTGTGGGTCAGTGCACCCAGACCTTGAGAAACATGTCTGTGGGTCAGTGTAGTGAGACTTAGAGAAACCTGTCTGTGGGTCAGTGCAGTGACACCTGGAGAAACCTGTCTGTGGGTCAGTGCAGTGACACCTGGAGAAACCTGTCTGTGGGTCAGTGCAGTGAGACCTGGAGAAACCTGTCTGTGGGTCAGTGCAGTGACACCTGGAGAAACCTGTCTGCGGGTCAGTGCAGTGAGACCTGGAGAAACCTGTCTGTGGGTCAGTGCAGTGAGACCTGGAGAAACCTGTCTGTGGGTCAGTGCAGTGAGACCTGGAGAAACCTGTCTGTGGGTCAGTGCACCCAGACCTGGAGAAACCTGTCTGTGGGTCAGTGCAGTGAGACCTGGAGAAACTTGTCTGTGGGTCAGTGCACCCAGACCTGGAGAAACCTTTCTGTGGGTCAGTGCAGTGAGACCTGGAAAAACATGTCTGTGGGTCAGTGCAGTGAGACCTGGAGAAACCTGTCTGTGGGTCAGTGCATCCAGACCTGGAGAAACCTGTCTGTGGGTCAATGCACCAAGACCTGGTGAAACCTGTCTGTGGGTCAGTGCAGTGAGACCTGTAGAAACATGTCTGTGGGTCAATGCAGTGAGATCTGGTGAAACCTGTCTGTGGGTCAATGCAGTGAGACCTGGAGAAACCTGTCTGTGGGTCAATGCAGTGAGACCTGGAGAAACCTGTCTGTGGGTCAGTGCACCCAGACCTGGAGAAACATGTCTGCGGGTCAGTGCAGTGAGACCTGGAGAAACCTGTCTGTGGGTCAGTGCAGTGAGACCTGGAGAAACCTGTCTGTGGGTCAGTGCAGTGAGACCTGGAGAAACCTGTCTGTGGGTCAGTGCAGTGAGACCTGGAGAAACCTGTCTGTGGGTCAGTGCACCCGGTCTTGGAGAAACCTGTCTGTGGGTCAGTGCACCCAGACCTGGAGAAACCTGTCTGTGGGTCAGTGCACCCAGACCTTGAGAAACCTGTCTGTGGGTCAGTGCAGTGAGACCTGGAGAAACCTGTCTGTGGGTCAATGCAGTGAGACCTGGAGAAACCTGTCTGTGGGTCAGTGCAGTGAGACCTGGAGAAACCTGTCTGTGGGTCAGTGCAGTGAGACCTGGAGAAACCTGTCTGTGGGTCAGTGCACCCAGACCTGGAGAAACCTGTCTGTGGGTCAGTGCACCCAGACCTGGAGAAACCTGTCTGTGGGTCAGTGCAGTGAGACCTGGAGAAACCTGTCTGTGGGTCAGTGCATCCAGACCTGGAGAAACCTGTCTGTGGGTCAATGCACCAAGACCTGGAAAAACCTGTCTGTGGGTCAGTTCACCCAGACCTGGTGAAACCTGTCTGTGGGTCAGTGCAGTGCGACCTGGAGAAACATGTCTGTGGGTCAATGCAGTGAGACCTGGTGAAAGCTGTCTGTGGGTCAGTGCACCCAGACCTGGAGAAACCTGTCTGTGGGTCAGTGCAGTGAGACCTGGAGAAACCTGTCTGTGGGTCAGTGCAGTGAGACCTGGAGAAACCTGTCTGTGGGTCAGTGCAGTGAGACCTGGAGAAACCTGTCTGTGGGTCAGTTCAGTGAGACCTGGAGAAACCTGTCTGTGGGTCAGTGCAGTGAGACCTGGAGAAACCTGTCTGTGCGTCAGTGCAGTGAGACCTGGAGAAACCTGTCTGTGGGTAAGTGCAGTGAGACCTGGAGAAACCTGTCTGTGGGTCAGTGCACCCAGACCTGGAGAAACCTGTCTGTGGGTCAGTGCAGTGAAACCTGGAGAAACCTGTCTGTGGGTCAGTGCACCCAGACCTGGAGAAACCTGTCTGTGGGTCAGTGCACCCAGACCTGGAGAAACCTGTCTGTGGGTCAGTGCACCCAGACCTGGAGAAACCTGTCTGTGGGTCAGTGCACCCAGACCTGGAGAAACCTGTCTGTGGGTCAGTGCAGTGAGACCTGGAGAAACCTGTCTGTGGGTCAATGCAGTGTGACCTGGAGAAACCTGTCTGTGGGTCAGTGCAGTGAGACCCGAAGAAACCTGTCTGTGTGTCAGTGCACCCAGACCTGGAGAAACCTGTCTGTGGGTCAGTGCAGTGAGACCCGGAGAAACCTGTCTGTGGGTCAGTGCAGTGACACCTGGAGAAACCTGTCTGTGGGTCAGTGCAGTGAGACCCGGAGAAACCTGTCTGTGGGTCAGTGCAGTGACACCTGGAGAAACCTGTCTGTGGGTCAGTGCACCCAGACCTGGAGAAACCTGTCTGTGGGTCAGTGCAGTGAGTTTGGAGAAACCTGTCTGTGGGTCAGTGCAGTGAGACCTGGAGAAACCTGTCTGTGGGTCAGTGCAGTGAGACCTGGAGAAACCTGTCTGTGGGTCAGTGCAGTGAGACCTGGAGAAACCTGTCTGTGGGTCAGTGCACCCAGACCTGGAGAAACCTGTCTGTGGGTCAGTGCAGTGAGACCTGGAGAAACCTGTCTGTGCATCAGTGCACCCAGACCTGGAGAAATTTGTCTGTGGGTCAGTGCACCCAGACCTGGAGAAAACTTTCTGTGGGTCAGTGCAGTGAAACCTGGAGAAACCTGTCTGTGGGTCAGTGCAGTGAGACCTGGAGAAACCTGTCTGTGGGTCAGTGCAGTGAGACCTGGAGAAACCTGTCTGTGGGTCAATGCACCCAGACCTGGAGAAACCTGTCTGTGGGTCAATGCAGTGAGACCTGGAAAAACATGTCTGTGGGTCAGTGCAGTGAGACCTGGAGAAACCTGTCTGTGGGTCAGTGCATCCAGACCTGGAGAAACCTGTCTGTGGGTCAGTGCACCCAGACCTGGTGAAACCTGTCTGTGGGTCAGTGCAGTGAGACCTGGAGAAACATGTCTGTGGGTCAATGCAGTGAGACCTGGTGAAACCTGTCTGTGGGTCAATGCAGTGAGACCTGGAGAAACCTGTCTGTGGGTCAATGCAGTGAGACCTGGAGAAACCTGTCTGTGGGTCAGTGCACCCAGACCTGGAGAAACCTGTCTGTGGGTCAATGCAGTGAGACCTGGAGAAACCTGTCTGTGGGTCAATGCAGTGAGACCTGGAGAAACCTGTCTGTGGGTCAATGCAGTGAGACCTGGAGAAACCTGTCTGTGGGTCAGTGCACCCAGACCTGGAGAAACCTGTCTGTGGGTCAGTGCACCCAGACCTGGAGAAACCTGTCTGCGGGTCAGTGCAGTGAGACCTGGAGAAACCTGTCTGTGGGTCAGTGCAGTGAGACCTGGAGAAACCTGTCTGTGGGTCAGTGCAGTGAGACCTGGAGAAACCTGTCTGTGGGTCAGTGCACCCAGACCTGGAGAAACCTGTCTGTGGTCAGTGCAGTGAGACCTGGAGAAACCTGTCTGTGGGTCAGTGCAGTGACACCTGGAGAAACCTGTCTGTGGGTCAGTGCACCCAGACCTGGAGAAACCTGTCTGTGGGTCAGTGCAGTGAGACCTGGAGAAACCTGTCTGTGGGTCAATGCAGTGAGACCTGGAGAAACCTGTCTGTGGGTCAGTGCAGTGAGACCTGGAGAAACCTGTCTGTGGGTCAGTGCAGTGAGACCTGGAGAAACCTGTCTGTGGGTCAGTGCAGTGAGACCTGGAGAAACCTGTCTGTGGGTCAGTGCAGTGAGACCTGGAGAAACCTGTCTGTGGGTAAGTGCAGTGAAACCTGGAGAAACCTGTCTGTGTGTCAGTGCACCCAGACCTGGAGAAACCTGTCTGTGGGTCAGTGCAGTGAAACCTGGAGAAACCTGTCTGTGGGTCAGTGCACCCAGACCTGGAGAAACCTGTCTGTGGGTCAGTGCACCCAGACCTGGAGAAACCTGTCTGTGGGTCAGTGCACCCAGACCTGGAGAAACCTGTCTGTGGGTCAGTGCACCCAGACCTGGAGAAACCTGTCTGTGGATCAATGCAGTGTGACCTGGAGAAACCTGTCTGTGGGTCTTTGCAGTGAGACCCGAAGAAACCTGTCTGTGTGTCAGTGCACCCAGACCTGGAGAAACCTGTCTGTGGGTCAGTGCAGTGAGACCCGGAGAAACCTGTCTGTGGGTCAGTGCAGTGACACCTGGAGAAACCTGTCTGTGGGTCAGTGCAGTGAGACCCGGAGAAACCTGTCTGTGGGTCAGTGCAGTGACACCTGGAGAAACCTGTCTGTGGGTCAGTGCACCCAGACCTGGAGAAACCTGTCTGTGGGTCAGTGCAGTGAGATTGGAGAAACCTGTCTGTGGGTCAGTGCAGTGAGACCTGGAGAAACCTGTCTGTGGGTCAGTGCAGTGAGACCTGGAGAAACCTGTCTGT
The DNA here is from genome assembly GCF_044704955.1 of Pristiophorus japonicus. Lineage (NCBI taxonomy): Eukaryota > Metazoa > Chordata > Chondrichthyes > Pristiophoridae > Pristiophorus > Pristiophorus japonicus. The sequence continues at coordinate 104,280,627 of NC_091991.1, read as the reverse complement.
GGGTCAGTGCAGTGAGACCTGGAGAAACCTGTCTGTGGGTCAGTGCACCCAGACCTGGAGAAACCTGTCTGTGGGTCAGTGCAGTGAGACCTGGAGAAACCTGTCTGTGCATCAGTGCACCCAGACCTGGAGAAATTTGTCTGTGGGTCAGTGCACCCAGACCTGGGGAAAACTTTCTGTGGGTCAGTGCAGTGAAACCTGGAGAAACCTGTCTGTGGGTCAGTGCAGTGAGACCTGGAGAAACCTGTCTGTGGGTCAGTGCAGTGAGACCTGGAGAAACCTGTCTGTGGGTCAATGCACCCAGACCTGGAGAAACCTGTCTGTGGGTCAATGCAGTGAGACCTGGAAAAACATGTCTGTGGGTCAGTGCAGTGAGACCTGGAGAAACCTGTCTGTGGGTCAGTGCATCCAGACCTGGAGAAACCTGTCTGTGGGTCAATGCAGTGAGACCTAGAAAAACATGTCTGTGGGTCAGTGAACCCAGACCTGGAGAAACCTGTCTGTGGGTCAGTGCACCCAGACCTGGAGAAACCTGTCTGTGGGTCAGTGCAGTGAGACCTGGAGAAACCTGTCCGTGGGTCAGTGCAGTGAGACCTGGAGAAACCTGTCTGTGGGTCAGTGCACCCAGACCCGGAGAAACCTGTCTGTGGGTCAGTGCAGTGAGACATGGAGAAATCTGTCTGTGGGTCAGTGCACTCAGACCTGGAGAAACCTGTCGATGGGTCAGTGCACCCAGACCTGGAGAAACCTGTCTGTGGGTCAGTGCAGTGAGACCTGGAGAAACCTGTCTGTGGGTCAGTGCAGCGAGACCTGGAGAAACCTGTCTGTGGGTCAGTGCAGTGAGACCTGGAGAAACCTGTCTGTGGGTCAGTGCAGTGAGACCTGGAGAAACCTGTCTGTGGGTCAGTGCACCCAGACCCGGAGAAACCTGTCTATGGGTCAGTGCAGTGAGACCTGGAGAAACCTGTCTGTGGGTCAGTGCAGTGAGACCTGGAGAAACCTGTCTGTGGGTCAGTGCACCCAGACCAGGAGAAACCTGTCTGTGGGTCAGTACAGTGAGACCTGGAGAAACCTGTCTGTGGGTCAGTGCAGTGAGACCTGGAGAAACCTGTCTGTGGGTCAGTGCACCCAGACCTGGAGAAACCTGTCTGTGGGTCAGTGCAGTGAGACCTGGAGAAACCTGTCTGTGGGTCAGTGCACCCAGACCTGGAGAAACCTGTCTGCGGGTCAGTGCAACCAGACCTGGAGAAACCTGTCTGCGGGTCAGTGCACCCAGACCTGGAGAAACCTGTCTTTGGGTCAGTGCAGTGTGACCTGGAGAAACCTGTCTGTGGGTCAGTGCAGTGAGACCTGGAGAAACCTGTCTGTGGGTCAATGCAGTGAGACCTGGAGAAACCTGTCTGTGGGTCAGTGCAGTGAGACCTGGTGAAACCTGTCTGTGGGTCAGTGCTGTGAAACCTGGAGAAACCTGTCTGTGGGTCAGTGCACCCAGACCTGGAGAAACCTATCTGTGGGTCAGTGCAGTGAGACCTAGAGAAACCTGTCTGTGGGTCAGTGCAGTGAGACCTGGAGAAACCTGTCTGTGGGTCAGTGCAGTGAGACCTGGAGAAACCTGTCTGTGGGTCAGTGCACCGAGACCTGGAGAAACCTGTCTGTGGGTCAGTGCAGTGAGACCTGGAGAAACCTGTCTGTGGGTCAATGCACCCAGACCTGGAAAAACCTGTCTGTGGGTCAGTGCAGTGAGAACTGGAGAAACCTGTCTGTGGGTCAGTGCACCCAGACCTGGAAAAACCTGTCTGTGGGTCAGTGCAGTGAGTCCTGGAGAAACCTGTCTGTGGGTCCATGCAGTGAGAACTGGAGAAACCTGTCTGTGGGTCAGTGCAGTGAGTCCTGGAGAAACCTGTCTGTGGGTCAGTGCACCCAGACCTGGAGAAACCTTTCTGTGGGTCAGTGCACCCAGACCTGGAGAAACCTGTCTGTGGGTCAGTGCACCGAGACCTGGAGAAACCTGTCTGTGGGTCAATGCACCGAGACCTGGAGAAACCTGTCTGTGGGTCAGTGCAGTGAGACCTGGAGAAACCTGTCTGTGGGTCAGTGCAGTGAGACCTGGAGAAACCTGTCTGTGGGTCAGTGCAGTGAGACCAGGAGAAACCTGTCTGTGGGTCAGTGCAGTGAGACCTGGAGAAACCTGTCTGTGGGTCAGTGCAGTGAGACCCTGGAGAAACCTGTCTGTGGGTCAGTGCAGTGAGACCTGGAGAAACCTGTCTGTGGGTCAGTGCAGTGAGACCTGGAGAAACCTGTCTGTGGGTCAGTGCAGTGAGACCTGGAGAAACCTGTCTGTGGGTCAGTGCAGTGAGACCTGGAGAAACCTGTCTGTGGGTCAGTGCAGCGAGACCTGGAGAAACCTGTCTGTGGGTCAGTGCAGTGAGACCTGGAGAAACCTGTCTGTGGGTCAGTGCAGTGAGACCTGGAGAAACCTGTCTGTGGGTCAGTGCACCCAGACCCGGAGAAACCTGTCTATGGGTCAGTGCAGTGAGACCTGGAGAAACCTGTCTGTGGGTCAGTGCAGTGAGACCTGGAGAAACCTGTCTGTGGGTCAGTGCACCCAGACCAGGAGAAACCTGTCTGTGGGTCAGTACAGTGAGACCTGGAGAAACCTGTCTGTGGGTCAGTGCAGTGAGACCTGGAGAAACCTGTCTGTGGGTCAGTGCACCCAGACCTGGAGAAACCTGTCTGTGGGTCAGTGCAGTGAGACCTGGAGAAACCTGTCTGTGGGTCAGTGCACCCAGACCTGGAGAAACCTGTCTGCGGGTCAGTGCAACCAGACCTGGAGAAACCTGTCTGCGGGTCAGTGCACCCAGACCTGGAGAAACCTGTCTTTGGGTCAGTGCAGTGTGACCTGGAGAAACCTGTCTGTGGGTCAGTGCAGTGAGACCTGGAGAAACCTGTCTGTGGGTCAATGCAGTGAGACCTGGAGAAACCTGTCTGTGGGTCAGTGCAGTGAGACCTGGTGAAACCTGTCTGTGGGTCAGTGCTGTGAAACCTGGAGAAACCTGTCTGTGGGTCAGTGCACCCAGACCTGGAGAAACCTATCTGTGGGTCAGTGCAGTGAGACCTAGAGAAACCTGTCTGTGGGTCAGTGCAGTGAGACCTGGAGAAACCTGTCTGTGGGTCAGTGCAGTGAGACCTGGAGAAACCTGTCTGTGGGTCAGTGCACCGAGACCTGGAGAAACCTGTCTGTGGGTCAGTGCAGTGAGACCTGGAGAAACCTGTCTGTGGGTCAATGCACCCAGACCTGGAAAAACCTGTCTGTGGGTCAGTGCAGTGAGAACTGGAGAAACCTGTCTGTGGGTCAGTGCACCCAGACCTGGAAAAACCTGTCTGTGGGTCAGTGCAGTGAGTCCTGGAGAAACCTGTCTGTGGGTCCATGCAGTGAGAACTGGAGAAACCTGTCTGTGGGTCAGTGCAGTGAGTCCTGGAGAAACCTGTCTGTGGGTCAGTGCACCCAGACCTGGAGAAACCTTTCTGTGGGTCAGTGCACCCAGACCTGGAGAAACCTGTCTGTGGGTCAGTGCACCGAGACCTGGAGAAACCTGTCTGTGGGTCAATGCACCGAGACCTGGAGAAACCTGTCTGTGGGTCAGTGCAGTGAGACCTGGAGAAACCTGTCTGTGGGTCAGTGCAGTGAGACCTGGAGAAACCTGTCTGTGGGTCAGTGCAGTGAGACCAGGAGAAACCTGTCTGTGGGTCAGTGCAGTGAGACCTGGAGAAACCTGTCTGTGGGTCAGTGCAGTGAGACCCTGGAGAAACCTGTCTGTGGGTCAGTGCAGTGAGACCTGGAGAAACCTGTCTGTGGGTCAGTGCAGTGAGACCTGGAGAAACCTGTCTGTGGGTCAGTGCAGTGAGACCTGGAGAAACCTGTCTGTGGGTCAGTGCAGTGAGACCTGGAGAAACCTGTCTGTGGGTCAGTGCACCCAGACCTTGAGAAACATGTCTGTGGGTCAGTGTAGTGAGACTTAGAGAAACCTGTCTGTGGGTCAGTGCAGTGACACCTGGAGAAACCTGTCTGTGGGTCAGTGCAGTGACACCTGGAGAAACCTGTCTGTGGGTCAGTGCACCCAGACCTGGAGAAACTTGTCTGTGGGTCAGTGCTCCCAGACCTGCAGAAACCTGTCTGTGGGTCAGTGCACCCAGACCTGGAGAAACCTGTCTGTGGGTCAGTGCAGTGAGAACTGGAGAAACCTGTCTGTGGGTCAGTGCACCCAGACCTGGAAAAACCTGTCTGTGGGTCAGTGCAGTGAGTCCTGGAGAAACCTGTCTGTGGGTCCATGCAGTGAGAACTGGAGAAACCTGTCTGTGGGTCAGTGCAGTGAGTCCTGGAGAAACCTGTCTGTGGGTCAGTGCACCCAGACCTGGAGAAACCTTTCTGTGGGTCAGTGCACCCAGACCTGGAGAAACCTGTCTGTGGGTCAGTGCACCGAGACCTGGAGAAACCTGTCTGTGGGTCAATGCACCGAGACCTGGAGAAACCTGTCTGTGGGTCAGTGCAGTGAGACCTGGAGAAACCTGTCTGTGGGTCAGTGCAGTGAGACCTGGAGAAACCTGTCTGTGGGTCAGTGCAGTGAGACCAGGAGAAACCTGTCTGTGGGTCAGTGCAGTGAGACCTGGAGAAACCTGTCTGTGGGTCAGTGCAGTGAGACCCTGGAGAAACCTGTCTGTGGGTCAGTGCAGTGAGACCTGGAGAAACCTGTCTGTGGGTCAGTGCAGTGAGACCTGGAGAAACCTGTCTGTGGGTCAGTGCAGTGAGACCTGGAGAAACCTGTCTGTGGGTCAGTGCAGTGAGACCTGGAGAAACCTGTCTGTGGGTCAGTGCACCCAGACCTTGAGAAACATGTCTGTGGGTCAGTGTAGTGAGACTTAGAGAAACCTGTCTGTGGGTCAGTGCAGTGACACCTGGAGAAACCTGTCTGTGGGTCAGTGCAGTGACACCTGGAGAAACCTGTCTGTGGGTCAGTGCACCCAGACCTGGAGAAACTTGTCTGTGGGTCAGTGCTCCCAGACCTGCAGAAACCTGTCTGTGGGTCAGTGCACCCAGACCTGGAGAAACCTGTCTGTGGGTCAGTGCAGTGAGACCTGGAGAAACCTGTCTGTGGGTCAGTGCACCCAGACCTGGAGAAACCTGTCTGTGGGTCAGTGCAGTGAGACCTGGAGAAACCTGTCTGCGGGTCAGTGCAGTGAGACCTGGAGAAACCTGTCTGTGGGTCAGTGCAGTGAGACCTGGAGAAACCTGTCTGTGTGTCAGTGCACCCAGACCTGGAGAAACCTGTCTGTGGGTCAGTGCAGTGAGACCTGGAGAAACCTGTCTGTGGGTCAGTGCAGTGAGACCTGGAGAAACCTGTCTGTGGGTCAGTGCACCCAGACCTGGAGAAACCTGTCTGTGGGTCAGTGCACCAAGACCTGGAGAAACCTTTCTGTGGGTCAGTGCAGTGAGACCTGGAAAAACATGTCTGTGGGTCAGTGCAGTGAGACCTGGAGAAACCTGTCTGTGGGTCAGTGCATCCAGACCTGGAGAAACCTGTCTGTGGGTCAATGCACCAAGACCTGGTGAAACCTGTCTGTGGGTCAGTGCAGTGAGACCTGGAGAAACATGTCTGTGGGTCAATGCAGTGAGACCTGGTGAAACCTGTCTGTGGGTCAATGCAGTGAGACCTGGAGAAACCTGTCTGTGGGTCAATGCAGTGAGACCTGGAGAAACCTGTCTGTGGGTCAGTGCACCCAGACCTGGAGAAACCTGTCTGTGGGTCAGTGCACCCAGACCTGGAGAAACCTGTCTGCGGGTCAGTGCAGTGAGACCTGGAGAAACCTGTCTGTGGGTCAGTGCAGTGAGACCTGGAGAAACCTGTCTGTGGGTCAGTGCAGTGAGACCTGGAGAAACCTGTCTGTGGGTCAGTGCACCCAGTCTTGGAGAAACCTGTCTGTGGGTCAGTGCACCCAGACCTGGAGAAACCTGTCTGTGGGTCAGTGCACCCAGACCTTGAGAAACCTGTCTGTGGGTCAGTGCAGTGAGACCTGGAGAAACCTGTCTGTGGGTCAATGCAGTGAGACCTGGAGAAACCTGTCTGTGGGTCAATGCAGTGAGACCTCGAGAAACCTGTCTGTGGGTCAGTGCAGTGAGACCTGGAGAAACCTGTCTGTGGGTCAATGCAGTGAGACCTGGAGAAACCTGTCTGTGGGTCAGTGCAGTGAGACCTGGAGAAACCTGTCTGTGGGTCAGTGCACCCAGACCTGGAGAAACCTGTCTGTGGGTCAGTGCAGTGAGACCTGGAGAAACATGTCTGTGGGTCAGTGCAGTGAGACCTGGAGAAACATGTCTGTGGGTCAGTGCAGTGAGACCTGGAGAAACCTGTCTGTGGGTCAGTGCAGTGAAACCTGGAGAAACCTGTCTGTGTGTCAGTGCACCCAGACCTGGAGAAACCTGTCTGTGGGTCAGTGCAGTGAAACCTGGAGAAACCTGTCTGTGGGTCAGTGCACCCAGACCTGGAGAAACCTGTCTGTGGGTCAGTGCACCCAGACCTGGAGAAACCTGTCTGTGGGTCAGTGCACCCAGACCTGGAGAAACCTGTCTGTGGGTCAGTGCAGTGAGACCTGGAGAAACCTGTCTGTGGGTCAATGCAGTGTGACCTGGAGAAACCTGTCTGTGGGTCAGTGCAGTGAGACCCGAAGAAACCTGTCTGTGTGTCAGTGCACCCAGACCTGGAGAAACCTGTCTGTGGGTCAGTGCAGTGAGACCCGGAGAAACCTGTCTGTGGGTCAGTGCAGTGACACCTGGAGAAACCTGTCTGTGGGTCAGTGCAGTGAGACCCGGAGAAACCTGTCTGTGGGTCAGTGCAGTGACACCTGGAGAAACCTGTCTGTGGGTCAGTGCACCCAGACCTGGAGAAACCTGTCTGTGGGTCAGTGCAGTGAGATTGGAGAAACCTGTCTGTGGGTCAGTGCAGTGAGACCTGGAGAAACCTGTCTGTGGGTCAGTGCAGTGAGACCTGGAGAAACCTGTCTGTGGGTCAGTGCAGTGAGACCTGGAGAAACCTGTCTGTGGGTCAGTGCACCCAGACCTGGAGAAACCTGTCTGTGGGTCAGTGCAGTGAGACCTGGAGAAACCTGTCTGTGCATCAGTGCACCCAGACCTGGAGAAATTTGTCTGTGGGTCAGTGCACCCAGACCTGGAGAAAACTTTCTGTGGGTCAGTGCAGTGAAACCTGGAGAAACCTGTCTGTGGGTCAATGCACCCAGACCTGGAGAAACCTGTCTGTGGGTCAATGCAGTGAGACCTGGAAAAACATGTCTGTGGGTCAGTGCAGTGAGACCTGGAGAAACCTGTCTGTGGGTCAGTGCATCCAGACCTGGAGAAACCTGTCTGTGGGTCAGTGCAGTGAGACCTGGAGAAACATGTCTGTGGGTCAATGCAGTGAGACCTGGTGAAACCTGTCTGTGGGTCAATGCAGTGAGACCTGGAGAAACCTGTCTGTGGGTCAATGCAGTGAGACCTGGAGAAACCTGTCTGTGGGTCAATGCAGTGAGACCTGGAGAAACCTGTCTGTGGGTCAGTGCAGTGAGACCTGGAGAAACATGTCTGTGGGTCAATGCAGTGAGACCTGGTGAAACCTGTCTGTGGGTCAATGCAGTGAGACCTGGAGAAACCTGTCTGTGGGTCAATGCAGTGAGACCTGGAGAAACCTGTCTGTGGGTCAGTGCACCCAGACCTGGAGAAACCTGTCTGTGGGTCAGTGCACCCAGACCTGGAGATACCTGTCTGCGGGTCAGTGCAGTGAGACCTGGAGAAACCTGTCTGTGGGTCAGTGCAGTGAGACCTGGAGAAACCTGTCTGTGGGTCAGTGCAGTGAGACCTGGAGAAACCTGTCTGTGGGTCAGTGCAGTGAGACCTGGAGAAACCTGTCTGTGGGTCAGTGCACCCAGACCTGGAGAAACCTGTCTGTGGGTCAGTGCAGTGAGACCTGGAGAAACCTGTCTGTGGGTCAGTGCAGTGAGACCTGGAGAAACCTGTCTGTGGGTCAGTGCACCCAGTCTTGGAGAAACCTGTCTGTGGGTCAGTGCACCCAGACCTGCAGAAACCTGTCTGTGGTCAGTGCAGTGAGACCTGGAGAAACCTGTCTGTGGGTCAGTGCAGTGACACCTGGAGAAACCTGTCTGTGGGTCAGTGCACCCAGACCTGGAGAAACCTGTCTGTGGGTCAGTGCAGTGAGACCTGGAGAAACCTGTCTGTGGGTCAATGCAGTGAGACCTGGAGAAACCTGTCTGTGGGTCAATGCAGTGAGACCTGGAGAAACCTGTCTGTGGGTCAGTGCAGTGAGACCTGGAGAAACCTGTCTGTCGGTCAGTGCAGTGAGACCAGGAGAAACCTGTCTGTGGGTCAGTGCACCCAGACCTGGAGAAACCTGTCTGTGGGTCAGTGCAGTGAGACCTGGAGAAACCTGTCTGTGGGTCAGTGCAGTGAGACCTGGAGAAACCTGTCTGTGGGTCAGTGCAGTGAGACCTGGAGAAACCTGTCTGTGGGTCAATGCACCCAGACTGGAGAAACCTGTCTGTGGGTCAATGCACCCAGACCTGGAGAAAACTTTCTGTGGGTCAGTGCAGTGAAACCTGGAGAAACCTGTCTGTGGGTCAGTGCAGTGAAACCTGGAGAAACCTGTCTGTGGGTCAGTGCAGTGAGACCTGGAGAAACCTGTCTGTGGGTCAGTGCAGTGAGACCTGGAGAAACCTGTCTGTGGGTCAATGCACCCAGACCTGGAGAAACCTGTCTGTGGGTCAGTGCAGTGAGACCTGGAAAAACATGTCTGTGGGTCAGTGCAGTGAGACCTGGAGAAACCTGTCTGTGGGTCAGTGCATCCAGACCTGGAGAAACCTGTCTGTGGGTCAGTGCACCCAGACCTGGTGAAACCTGTCTGTGGGTCAGTGCAGTGAGACCTGGAGAAACATGTCTGTGGGTCAATGCAGTGAGACCTGGTGAAACCTGTCTGTGGGTCAATGCAGTGAGACCTGGAGAAACCTGTCTGTGGGTCAATGCAGTGAGACCTGGAGAAACCTGTCTGTGGGTCAGTGCACCCAGACCTGGAGAAACCTGTCTGTGGGTCAGTGCACCCAGACCTGGAGAAACCTGTCTGCGGGTCAGTGCAGTGAGACCTGGAGAAACCTGTCTGTGGGTCAGTGCAGTGAGACCTGGAGAAACCTGTCTGTGGGTCAGTGCAGTGAGACCTGGAGAAACCTGTCTGTGGGTCAGTGCACCCAGTCTTGGAGAAACCTGTCTGTGGGTCAGTGCACCCAGACCTGGAGAAACCTGTCTGTGGTCAGTGCAGTGAGACCTGGAGAAACCTGTCTGTGGGTCAGTGCAGTGACACCTGGAGAAACCTGTCTGTGGGTCAGTGCACCCAGACCTGGAGAAACCTGTCTGTGGGTCAGTGCAGTGAGACCTGGAGAAACCTGTCTGTGGGTCAATGCAGTGAGACCTGGAGAAACCTGTCTGTGGGTCAATGCAGTGAGACCTGGAGAAACCTGTCTGTGGGTCAGTGCAGTGAGACCTGGAGAAACCTGTCTGTGGGTCAGTGCAGTGAGACCTGGAGAAACCTGTCTGTGGGTCAGTGCAGTGAGACCTGGAGAAACCTGTCTGTGGGTCAGTGCAGTGAGACCTGGAGAAACCTGTCTGTGGGTCAGTGCACCCAGACCTGGAGAAACCTGTCTGTGGGTCAGTGCACCCAGACTTGGAGAAACCTGTCTGTGGGTCAGTGCACCCAGACCTGGAGAAACCTGTCTGTAGTCAGTGCAGTGAGACCTGGAGAAACCTGTCTGTGGGTCAATGCAGTGAGACCTGGAGAAACCTGTCTGTGGGTCAATGCAGTGAGACCTCGAGAAACCTGTCTGTGGGTCAGTGCAGTGAGACCTGGAGAAACCTGTCTGTGGGTCAATGCAGTGAGATTGGAGAAACCTGTCTGTGGGTCAGTGCAGTGAGACCTGGAGAAACCTGTCTGTGGGTCAGTGCAGTGAGACCTGGAGAAACCTGTCTGTGGGTCAGTGCACCCAGACCTGGAGAAACCTGTCTGTGGGTCAGTGCAGTGAGACCTGGAGAAACATGTCTGTGGGTCAGTGCAGTGAGACCTGGAGAAACATGTCTGTGGGTCAGTGCAGTGAGACCTGGAGAAACCTGTCTGTGGGTCAGTGCAGTGAAACCTGGAGAAACCTGTCTGTGTGTCATTCCCCCCAAACCTGGAGAAACCTGTCTGTGGGTCAGTGCAGTGAAACCTGGAGAAACCTGTCTGTGGGTCAGTGCACCCAGACCTGGAGAAACCTGTCTGTGGGTCAGTGCACCCAGACCTGGAGAAACCTGTCTGTGGGTCAGTGCACCCAGACCTGGAGAAACCTGTCTGTGGGTCAGTGCACCCAGACCTGGAGAAACCTGTCTGTGGGTCAGTGCAGTGAGACCTGGAGAAACCTGTCTGTGGGTCAATGCAGTGTGACCTGGAGAAACCTGTCTGTGGGTCAGTGCAGTGAGACCCGAAGAAACCTGTCTGTGTGTCAGTGCACCCAGACCTGGAGAAACCTGTCTGTGGGTCAGTGCAGTGAGACCCGGAGAAACCTGTCTGTGTGTCAGTGCAGTCACACCTGGAGAAACCTGTCTGTGGGTCAGTGCAGTGAGACCCGGAGAAACCTGTCTGTGGGTCAGTGCAGTGACACCTGGAGAAACCTGCCTGTGGGTCAGTGCACCCAGACCTGGAGAAACCTGTCTGTGGGTCAGTGCAGTGAGATTGGAGAAACCTGTCTGTGGGTCAGTGCAGTGAGACCTGGAGAAACCTGTCTGTGGGTCAGTGCAGTGAGACCTGGAGAAACCTGTCTGTGGGTCAGTGCAGTGAGACCTGGAGAAACCTGTCTGTGGGTCAGTGCACCCAGACCTGGAGAAACCTGTCTGTGGGTCAGTGCAGTGAGACCTGGAGAAACCTGTCTGTGCATCAGTGCACCCAGACCTGGAGAAATTTGTCTGTGGGTCAGTGCACCCAGACCTGGAGAAAACTTTCTGTGGGTCAGTGCAGTGAAACCTGGAGAAGCCTGTCTGTGGGTCAGTGCAGTGAGACCTGGAGAAACCTGTCTGTGGGTCAGTGCAGTGAGACCTGGAGAAACCTGTCTGTGGGTCAATGTACCCAGACCTGGAGAAACCTGTCTGTGGGTCAATGCAGTGAGACCTGGAAAAACATGTCTGTGGGTCAGTGCAGTGAGACCTGGAGAAACCTGTCTGTGGGTCAGTGCATCCAGACCTGGAGAAACCTGTCTGTGGGTCAGTGCAGTGAGACCTGGAGAAACATGTCTGTGGGTCAATGCAGTGAGACCTGGTGAAACCTGTCTGTGGGTCAATGCAGTGAGACCTGGAGAAACCTGTCTGTGGGTCAATGCAGTGAGACCTGGAGAAACCTGTCTGTGGGTCAATGCAGTGAGACCTGGAGAAACCTGTCTGTGGGTCAGTGCAGTGAGACCTGGAGAAACATGTCTGTGGGTCAATGCAGTGAGACCTGGTGAAACCTGTCTGTTGGTCAATGCAGTGAGACCTGGAGAAACCTGTCTGTGGGTCAATGCAGTGAGACCTGGAGAAACCTGTCTGTGGGTCAGTGCACCCAGACCTGGAGAAACCTGTCTGTGGGTCAGTGCACCCAGACCTGGAGATACCTGTCTGCGGGTCAGTGCAGTGAGACCTGGAGAAACCTGTCTGTGGGTCAGTGCAGTGAGACCTGGAGAAACCTGTCTGTGGGTCAGTGCAGTGAGACCTGGAGAAACCTGTCTGTGGGTCAGTGCAGTGAGACCTGGAGAAACCTGTCTGTGGGTCAGTGCACCCAGACCTGGAGAAACCTGTCTGTGGGTCAGTGCAGTGAGACCTGGAGAAACCTGTCTGTGGGTCAGTGCAGTGAGACCTGGAGAAACCTGTCTGTGGGTCAGTGCACCCAGTCTTGGAGAAACCTGTCTGTGGGTCAGTGCACCCAGACCTGGAGAAACCTGTCTGTGGTCAGTGCAGTGAGACCTGGAGAAACCTGTCTGTGGGTCAGTGCAGTGACACCTGGAGAAACCCGTCTGTGGGTCAATGCAGTGAGACCTGGAGAAACCTGTCTGTGGGTCAATGCAGTGAGACCTGGAGAAACCTGTCTGTGGGTCAGTGCAGTGAGACCTGGAGAAACCTGTCTGTGGGTCAGTGCAGTGAGACCTGGAGAAACCTGTCTGTGGGTCAGTGCAGTGAGACCAGGAGAAACCTGTCTGTGGGTCAGTGCAGTGAGACCTGGAGAAACCTGTCTGTGGGTCAGTGCAGTGAGACCTGGAGAAACCTGTCTGTGGGTCAGTGCAGTGAGACCTGGAGAAACCTGTCTGTGGGTCAATGCAGTGAGACCTGGTGAAAGCTGTCTGTGGGTCAGTGCACCCAGACCTGGAGAAACCTGTCTGTGGGTCAGTGCAGTGAGACCTGGAGAAACCTGTCTGTGGGTCAGTGCAGTGAGACCTGGAGAAACCTGTCTGTGGGTCAGTGCAGTGAGACCTGGAGAAACCTGTCTGTGGGTCAGTGCAGTGAGACCTGGAGAAACCTGTCTGTGTGTCAGTGCACCCAGACCTGGAGAAACCTGTCTGTGGGTCAGTGCACCCAGACCTGGAGAAACCTGTCTGTGGGTCAGTGCACCCAGACCTGGAGAAACCTGTCTGTGGGTCAGTGCAGTGAGACCTGGAGAAACCTGTCTGTGGGTCAGTGCAGTGAAACCTGGAGAAACCTGTCTGTGGGTCAGTGCACCCAGACCTGGAGAAACCTGTCTGTGGGTCAGTGCACCCAGACCTGGAGAAACCTGTCTGTGGGTCAGTGCACCCAGACCTGGAGAAACCTGTCTGTGGGTCAGTGCACCCAGACCTGGAGAAACCTGTCTGTGGGTCAGTGCAGTGAGACCTGGAGAAACCTGTCTGTGGGTCAATGCAGTGTGACCTGGAGAAACCTGTCTGTGGGTCAGTGCAGTGAGACCCGGAGAAACCTGTCTGTGGGTCAGTGCAGTGACACCTGGAGAAACCTGTCTGTGGGTCAGTGCAGTGAGACCCGGAGAAACCTGTCTGTGGGTCAGTGCAGTGACAGCTGGAGAAACCTGTCTGTGGGTCAGTGCACCCAGACCTGGAGAAACCTGTCTGTGGGTCAGTGCAGTGAGATTGGAGAAACCTGTCTGTGGGTCAGTGCAGTGAGACCTGGAGAAACCTGTCTGTGGGTCAGTGCAGTGAGACCTGGAGAAACCTGTCTGTGGGTCAGTGCACCCAGACCTGGAGAAACCTGTCTGTGGGTCAGTGCAGTGAGACCTGGAGAAACCTGTCTGTGCATCAGTGCACCCAGACCTGGAGAAATTTGTCTGTGGGTCAGTGCACCCAGACCTGGAGAAACCTGTCTGTGGGTCAGTACAGTGAGACCTGGAGAAACCTGTCTGTGGTTCAGTGCAACCAGACCTGGAGAAACCTGTCTGTGGGTCAGTGCAGTGAGACCTGGTGAAACCTGTCTGTGGGTCAGTGCAGTGAGACCTGGAGAAACCTGACTGTGGGTCAGTGCAGTGAGACCTGGAGAAACCTGACTGTGGGTCAGTGCACCCAGACCTGGAGAAACCTGTCTGTGGGTCAATGCACCCAGACCTGGAGAAACCTGTCTGTGGGTCAGTGCACCCAGACCTGGAGAAACCTGTCTGTGGGTCAGTGCAGTGAGACCTGGAGAAACCTGTCTGTGGGTCAGTGCAGTGAGACCTGGAGAAACCTGTCTGTGGGTCAGTGCAGTGAGACCTGGAGAAACCTGTCTGTGGGTCAGTGCACCCAGACCTGGAGAAACCTGTCTGTGGGTCAGTGCACCGAGACCTGGAGAAACCTGTCTGTGGGTCAATGCACCCAGACCTGGAGAAACCTGTCTGTGGGTCAATGCAGTGAGACCTGGAGAAACCTGTCTGTGGGTCAGTGCACCCAGACCTGGAGAAACCTGTCTGTGGGTCAATGCAGTGAGACCTGGAGAAACCTGTCTGTGGGTCAGTGCAGTGACACCTGGAGAAACCTGTCTGTGGGTCAATGCAGTGAGACCTGGAGAAACCTGTCTGTGGGTCAGTGCACCCAGACCTGGAGAAACCTGTCTGTGGGTCAATGCACCCAGACCTGGAGAAACCTGTCTGTGGGTCAGTGCAGTGAGACCTGGAGAAACCTGTCTGTGGGTCAGTGCAGTGAGACCTGGAGAAACCTGTCTGTGGGTCAGTGCAGTGAGACCTGGAGAAACCTGTCTGTGGGTCAGTGCAGTGAGACCTGGAGAAACCTGTCTGTGGGTCAGTGCACCCAGACCTGGAGAAACCTGTCTGTAGTCAGTGCAGTGACACCTGGAGAAACCTGTCTGTGGGTCAGTGCACCCAGACCTGGAGAAACCTGTCTGTGGGTCAGTGCAGTGAGACCTGGAGAAACCTGTCTGTGGGTCAGTGCAGTGAGACCCGGAGAAACCTGTCTGTGGGTCAGTGCAGCGAGACCTGGAGAAACCTGTCTGTGGGTCAGTGCACCCAGACCTGGAGAAACCTGTCTGTGGGTCAGTGCAGTGAGACCTGGAGAAACCTGTCTGTGGGTCACTGCACCCAGACCTGGAGAAACCTGTCTGTGGGTCAGTGCAGTGAGACCTGGAGAAACCTGTCTGTGGGTCAATGCAGTGAGACCTGGAGAAACCTTTCTGTGGGTCAGTGCACCCAGACCTGGAGAAACCTGTCTGTGGGACAATGCACCCAGACCTGGAGAAACCTGTCTGTGGGTCAATGCAGTGAGACCTGGAGAAACCTGTCTGTGGGTCAGTGCAGTGAGACCTGGAGAAACCTGTCTGTGGGTCAGTGCAGTGAGACCTGGAGAAACCTGTCTGTGGGTCAGTGCAGTGAAACCTGGAGAAACCTGTCTGTGGGTCAGTGCAGCGAGACCTGGAGAAACCTGTCTGTGGGTCAGTGCAGTGAGACCTGGAGAAACCTGTCTGTGGGTCAGTGCACCCAGACCTAGAGAAACCTGTCTGTGGGTCAATGCAGTGAGACCTGGAGAAACCTGTCTGTGGGTCAGTGCACCCAGACCTGGAGAAACCTGTCTGTGGGTCAGTGCACCCAGACCTGGAGAAACCTGTCTGTGGGTCAATGCAGTGAGACCTGGAGAAACCTGTCTGTGGGTCAGTGCAGTGAGACCTGGAGAAACCTGTCTGTGGGTCAGTGCACCCAGACCTGGAGAAACCTGTCTGTGGGTCAGTGCAGTGAGACCTGGAGAAACCTGTCTGTGGTTCAGTGCAACCAGCCCTGGAGAAACCTGTCTGTGGGTCAGTGCACCCAGACCTGGAGAAACCTGTCTGTGGGTCAGTGCAGTGAGACCTGGAGAAACCTGTCCGTGGGTCAGTGCAGTGAGACCTGGAGAAACCTGTCTGTGGGTCAGTGCAGTGAGACCTGGAGAAATCTGTCTGTGGGTCAGTGCAGTGAGACCTGGAGAAACCTGTCTGTGGGTCAGTGCAGTGAGACCTGGAGAAACCTGTCTGTGGGTCAGTGCACCCAGTCTTGGAGAAACCTGTCTGTGGGTCAGTGCACCCAGACCTGGAGAAACCTGTCTGTGGGTCAGTGCAGTGAGACCTGGAGAAACCTGTCTGTGGGTCAGTGCAGTGACACCTGGAGAAACCTGTCTGTGGGTCAGTGCAGTGAGACCTGGAGAAACCTGTCTGTGGGTCAGTGCACCCAGACCTGGAGAAACCTGTCTGTGGGTCAGTGCTCCCAGACCTGCAGAAACCTGTCTGTGGGTCAGTGCACCCAGACCTGGAGAAACCTGTCTGTGGGTCAGTGCAGTGAGACCTGGAGAAACCTGTCTGTGGGTCAGTGCAGTGAGACCTGGAGAAACCTGTCTGCGGGTCAGTGCACCCAGACCTGGAGAAACCTGTCTGTGGGTCAGTGCAGTGAGACCTGGAGAAACCTGTCTGTGGGTCAGTGCACCCAGACCTGGAGAAACCTGTCTGTGGGTCAGTGCAGTGAGACCTGGAGAAACCTGTCTGTGGGTCAGTGCAGTGAGACCTGGAGAAACCTGTCTGTGGGTCAGTGCAGTGAGACCTGGAGAAACCTGTCTGTGGGTCAGTGCAGTGAGACCTGGAGAAACCTGTCTGTGGGTCAGTGCAGTGAGACCCGGAGAAACCTGTCTGTGGGTCAGTGCAGCGAGACCTGGAGAAACCTGTCTGTGGGTCAGTGCACCCAGACCTGGAGAAACCTGTCTGTGGGTCAGTGCAGTGAGACCTGGAGAAACCTGTCTGTGGGTCAGTGCAGCGAGACCTGGAGAAACCTGTCTGTGGGTCAGTGCAGTGAGACCTGGAGAAACCTGTCTTTGGGTCAGTGCAGTGAGACCTGGAGAAACCTGTCTGTGGGTCAGTGCAGTGAGACCTGGAGAAACCTGTCTGTGGGTCAATGCAGTGAGACCTAGAGAAACCTGTCTGTGGGTCAGTGCACCCAGACCTGGAGAAACCTGTCTGTGGGTCAGTGCAGTGAGACCTGGAGAAACCTGTCTGTGGTTCAGTGCAACCAGACCTGGAGAAACCTGTCTGTGGGTCAGTGCAGTGAGACCTGGTGAAACCTGTCTGTGGGTCAGTGCAGTGAGACCTGGAGAAACCTGTCTGTGGGTCAGTGCAGCGAGACCTGGAGAAACCTGTCTGTGGGTCAGTGCAGTGAGCCCTGGAGAAACCTGACTGTGGGTCAGTGCAGTGAGACCTGGAGAAACCTGACTGTGGGTCAGTGCACCCAGAACTGGAGAAACCTGTCTGTGGGTCAATGCACCCAGACCTGGAGAAACCTGTCTGTGGGTCAGTGCACCCAGACCTGGAGAAACCTGTCTGTGGGTCAGTGCAGTGAGACCTGGAGAAACCTGTCTGTGGGTCAGTGCAGTGAGACCTGGAGAAACCTGTCTGTGGGTCAGTGCAGTGAGACCTGGAGAAACCTGTCTGTGGGTCAGTGCACCCAGACCTGGAGAAACCTGTCTGTGGGTCAGTGCACCGAGACCTGGAGAAACCTGTCTGTGGGTCAATGCACCCAGACCTGGAGAAACCTGTCTGTGGGTCAATGCAGTGAGACCTGGAGAAACCTGTCTGTGGGTCAGTGCACCCAGACCTGGAGAAACCTGTCTGTGGGTCAGTGCACCCAGACCTGGAGAAACCTGTCTGTGGGTCAGTGCAGTGAGACCTGGAGAAACCTGTCTGTGGGTCAGTGCACCCAGACCTGGAGAAACCTGTCTGTGTGTCAGTGCAGTGAGACCTGGAGAAACCTGTCTGTGGGTCAGTGCAGTGAGACCTGGAGAAACCTGTCTGTGGGTCAGTGCAGTGAGACCTGGAGAAACCTGTCTGTGGGTCAGTGCAGTGAGACCTGGAGAAACCTGTCTGTGGGTCAGTGCACCCAGACCTGGAGAAACCTGTCTGAGGGTCAGTGCACCCAGACCTGGAGAAACCTGTCTGTGGGTCAGTGCAGTGAGACCTGGAGAAACCTGTCTGTGGGTCAGTGCACCCAGACCTGGAGAAACCTGTCTGTGGGTCAGTGCAGTGAGACCTGGAGAAACCTGTCTGTGGGTCAGTGCAGTGAGACCTGGAGAAACCTGTCTGTGGGTCAGTGCAGTGAGACCTGGAGAAACCTGTCTGTGGGTCAGTGCACCAAGACTTGGAGAAACCTGTCTGTGGGTCAGTGCACCCAGACCTGGAGAAACCTGTCTGTGGGTCAGTGCAGTGAGACCTGGAGAAACCTGTCTGTGGGTCAGTGCAGTGACACCTGGAGAAACCTGTCTGTGGGTCAATGCAGTGAGACCTGGAGAAACCTGTCTGTGGGTCAGTGCAGTGAGACCTGGAGAAACCTGTCTGTGGGTCAGTGCAGTGAGACCTGGAGAAACCTGTCTGTGGGTCAGTGCACCCAGACCTGGAGAAACCTGTCTGTGGGTCAGTGCAGTGAGACCAGGAGAAACCTGTCTGTGGGTCAGTGCACCCAGACCTGGAGATACCTGTCTGTAGTCAGTGCAGTGACACCTGGAGAAACCTGTCTGTGGGTCAGTGCACCCAGACCTGGAGAAACCTGTCTGTGGGTCAGTGCAGTGAGACCTGGAGAAACCTGTCTGTGGGTCAGTGCAGTGAGACCCGGAGAAACCTGTCTGTGGGTCAGTGCAGCGAGACCTGGAGAAACCTGTCTGTGGGTCAGTGCACCCAGACCTGGAGAAACCTGTCTGTGGGTCAGTGCAGTGAGACCTGGAGAAACCTGTCTGTGGGTCACTGCACCCAGACCTGGAGAAACCTGTCTGTGGGTCAGTGCAGTGAGACCTGGAGAAACCTGTCTGTGGGTCAGTGCAGTGAGACCTGGAGAAACCTGTCTGTGGGTCAATGCAGTGAGACCTGGAGAAACCTTTCTGTGGGTCAGTGCACCCAGACCTGGAGAAACCTGTCTGTGGGACAATGCACCCAGACCTGGAGAAACCTGTCTGTGGGTCAATGCAGTGAGACCTGGAGAAACCTGTCTGTGGGTCAGTCCAGCGAGACCTGGAGAAACCTGTCTGTGGGTCAGTGCAGTGAGACCTGGAGAAACCTGTCTGTGGGTCAGTGCAGTGAGACCTGGAGAAACCTGTCTGTGGGTCAGTGCAGCGAGACCTGGAGAAACCTGTCTGTGGGTCAGTGCAGTGAGACCTGGAGAAACCTGTCTGTGGGTCAGTGCAGTGAGACCTGGAGAAACCTGTCTGTGGGTCAGTGCACCCAGACCTGGAGAAACCTGTCTGTGGGTCAATGCAGTGAGACCTGGAGAAACCTGTCTGTGGGTCAGTGCAGTGAGACCTGGAGAAACCTGTCTGTGGGTCAGTGCACCCAGACCTGGAGAAACCTGTCTGTGGGTCAGTGCAGTGAGACCTGGAGAAACCTGTCTGTGGTTCAGTGCAACCAGACCTGGAGAAACCTGTCTGTGGGTCAGTGCAGTGAGACCTGGTGAAACCTGTCTGTGGGTCAGTGCACCCAGACCTGGAGAAACCTGTCTGTGGGTCAGTGCAGTGAGACCTGGAGAAACCTGTCCGTGGGTCAGTGCAGTGAGACCTGGAGAAACCTGTCTGTAGGTCAGTGCAGTGAGACCTGGAGAAATCTGTCTGTGGGTCAGTGCAGTGAGACCTGGAGAAACCTGTCTGTGGGTCAGTGCAGTGAGACCTGGAGAAACCTGTCTGTGGGTCAATGCAGTGAGACCTGGAGAAACCTTTCTGTGGGTCAGTGCACCCAGACCTGGAGAAACCTGTCTGTGGGACAATGCACCCAGACCTGGAGAAACCTGTCTGTGGGTCAATGCAGTGAGACCTGGAGAAACCTGTCTGTGGGTCAGTGCAGTGAGACCTGGAGAAACCTGTCTGTGGGTCAGTGCAGCGAGACCTGGAGAAACCTGTCTGTGGGTCAGTGCAGTGAGACCTGGAGAAACCTGTCTGTGGGTCAGTGCAGTGAGACCTGGAGAAACCTGTCTGTGGGTCAGTGCACCCAGACCTGGAGAAACCTGTCTGTGGGTCAATGCAGTGAGACCTGGAGAAACCTGTCTGTGGGTCAGTGCAGTGAGACCTGGAGAAACCTGTCTGTGGGTCAGTGCACCCAGACCTGGAGAAACCTGTCTGTGGGTCAGTGCAGTGAGACCTGGAGAAACCTGTCTGCGGGTCAGTGCACCCAGACCTGGAGAAACCTGTCTGTGGGTCAGTGCAGTGAGACCTGGAGAAACCTGTCTGTGGGTCAGTGCAGTGAGACCTGGAGAAACCTGTCTGTGGGTCAGTGCAGTGAGACCTGGAGAAACCTGTCTGTGGGTCAGTGCACCCAGACCTTGAGAAACCTGTCTGAGGGTCAGTGCACCCAGACCTGGAGAAACCTGTCTGTGGGTCAGTGCAGTGAGACCTGGAGAAACCTGTCTGTGGGTCAGTGCACCCAGACCTGGAGAAACCTGTCTGTGGGTCAGTGCAGTGAGACCTGGAGAAACCTGTCTGTGGGTCAGTGCAGTGAGACCTGGAGAAACCTGTCTGTGGGTCAGTGCAGTGAGACCTGGAGAAACCTGTCTGTGGGTCAGTGCACCCAGACTTGGAGAAACCTGTCTGTGGGTCAGTGCACCCAGACCTGGAGAAACCTGTCTGTGGGTCAGTGC
Organism: Pristiophorus japonicus; assembly: GCF_044704955.1. Lineage (NCBI taxonomy): Eukaryota > Metazoa > Chordata > Chondrichthyes > Pristiophoridae > Pristiophorus > Pristiophorus japonicus. Next base: position 104,260,429 of record NC_091991.1, on the reverse strand, counting down.
AGTGAGACCTGGAGAAACCTGTCTGTGGGTCAGTGCAGTGAGACCTGGAGAAACCTGTCTGTGGGTCAGTGCACCCAGACCTGGAGAAACCTGTCTGTGGGTCAGTGCACCCAGACCTGGAGAAACCTGTCTGTGGGTCAGTGCAGTGAGACCTGGAGAAACCTGTCTGTGGGTCAGTGCAGTGAGACCTGGAGAAACCTGTCTGTGGGTCAGTGCAGTGAGACCTGGAGAAACCTGTCTGTGGGTCAGTGCACCCAGACCTGGAGAAACCTGTCTGTGGGTCAGTGCAGTGAGACTTGAAGAAACCTGTCTGTGGGTCAGTGCACCCAGACCTGGCGAAACCTGTCTGTGGGTCAGTGCACTCAGACCTGGAGAAACCTGTCTGTGGGTCAGTGCAGTGAGACCTGGAGAAACCTGTCTGTTGGTCAGTGCACCCAGACCTGGAGAAACCTGTCTGTGGTCAGTGCAGTGAGACTTGAAGAAACCTGTCTGTGGGTCAGTGCACCCAGACTTGGAGAAACCTGTCTGTGGGTCAATGCACCCAGACCTGGAGAAACCTGTCTGTGGTCAGTGCAGTGAGACCTGAAGAAACCTGTCTGTGGGTCAGTGCAGTGACACCTGGAGAAACCTGTCTGTGGGTCAGTGCACCCAGACCTGGAGTAACCTGTCTGTGGGTCAGTGCACCCAGACCTGGAGAAACCTGTCTGTGGGTCAGTGCACCCAGACCTGGAGAAACCTGTCTGTGGGTCAGTGCAGTGAGACCTGGTGAAACCTGTCTGTGGGTCAGTGCAGTGAGACCTGGAGAAACCTGTCTGTGGGTCAGTGCAGTGAGACCTGGAGAAACCTGTCTGTGGGTCAGTGCAGTGAGACCTGGAGAAACCTGACTGTGGGTCAGTGCACCAAGACCTGGAGAAACCTGTCTGTGGGTCAATGCACCCAGACCTAGAGAAACCTGTCTGTGGGTCAGTGCACCCAGACCTGGAGAAACCTGTCTGTGGGTCAGTGCAGTGAGACCTGGAGAAACCTGTCTGTGGGTCAGTGCAGTGAGACCTGGAGAAACCTGTTTGTGGGTCAGTGCAGTGAGACCTGGAGAAACCTGTCTGTGGGTCAGTGCAGCGAGACCTGGAGAAACCTGTCTGTGGGTCAGTGCAGTGAGACCTGGAGAAACCTGTCTGTGGGTCAGTGCAGTGAGACCTGGAGAAACCTGTCTGTGGGTCAGTGCAGTGAGACCTGGAGAAACCTGTCTGTGGGTCAGTGCACCCAGACCTGGAGAAACCTGTCTGTGGGTCAGTGCACCCAGACCTGGAGAAACCTGTCTGTGGGTCAATGCACCCAGACCTGGAGAAACCTGTCTGTGGGTCAATGCACCCAGACCTGGAGAATCCTGTCTGTGGGTCAATGCATCCAGACCTGGAGAAACCTGTCTGTGGGTCAGTGCACCCAGACCTGGAGAATCCTGTCTGTGGGTCAATGCACCCAGACCTGGAGAAACCTGTCTGTGGGTCAGTGCAGTGAGACCTGGAGAAACCTGTCTGTGGGTCAGTGCAGTGAGACCTGGAGAAACCTGTCTGTGGGTCAGTGCACCCAGACCTGGTGAAACCTGTCTGTGGGTCAATGCAGTGAGACCTGGAGAAACCTGTCTGTGGGTCAGTGCAGTGAGACCTGGAGAAACCTGTCTGTGGGTCAGTGCAGTGAGACCTGGAGAAACCTGTCTGTGTGTCAGTGCTGTGAGACCTGGAGAAACCTGTCTGTGGGTCAGTGCAGTGAGACCTGGAGAAACCTGTCTGTGGGTCAGTGCAGTGAGACCTGGAGAAACCTGTCTGTGGGTCAGTGCAGTGAGACCTGGAGAAACCTGTCTGTGGGTCAGTGCAGTGAGACCTGGAGAAACCTGTCTGTGGGTCAGTGCAGTGAGACCTGGAGAAACCTGTCTGTGGGTCAGTGCAGTGAGACCTAGAGAAACCTGTCTGTGTGTCAGTGCTGTGAGACCTGGAGAAACCTGTCTGTGGGTCAGTGCACCCAGACCTGGAGAAACCTGTCTGTGGGTCAGTGCAGTGAGACCTGGAGAAACCTGTCTGTGGGTCAGTGCAGTGACACCTGGAGAAACCTGTCTGTGGGTCAGTGCACCCAGACCTGGAGAAACCTGTCTGTGGGTCAGTGCAGTGAGACCTGGAGAAACCTGTCTGTGGGTCAATGCAGTGAGACCTGGAGAAACCTGTCTGTGGGTCAGTGCAGTGAGACCTGGAGAAACCTGTCTGCGGGTCAGTGCACCCAGACCTGGAGAAACCTGTCTGTGGGTCAGTGCAGTGAGACCTGGAGAAACCTGTCTGTGGGTCAGTGCAGTGAGACCTGGAGAAACCTGTCTGTGGGTCAGTGCAGTGAGACCTGGAGAAACCTGTCTGTGGGTCAGTGCACCCAGACCTGGAGAAACCTGTCTGTGGGTCAGTGCAGTGAGACCTGGAGAAACCTGTCTGTGGGTCAATGCAGTGAGACCTGGAGAAACCTGTCTGTGGGTCAGTGCAGTGAGACCTGGAGAAACCTGTCTGCGGGTCAGTGCACCCAGACCTGGAGAAACCTGTCTGTGGGTCAGTGCAGTGAGACCTGGAGAAACCTGTCTGTGGGTCAGTGCAGTGAGACCTGGAGAAACCTGTCTGTGGGTCAGTGCAGTGAGACCTGGAGAAACCTGTCTGTGGGTCAATGCAGTGAGACCTGGTGAAAGCTGTCTGTGGGTCAGTGCACCCAGACCTGGAGAAACCTGTCTGTGGGTCAGTGCAGTGAGACCTGGAGAAACCTGTCTGTGGGTCAGTGCAGTGAGACCTGGAGAAACCTGTCTGTGGGTCAGTGCAGTGAGACCTGGAGAAACCTGTCTGTGTGTCAGTGCACCCAGACCTGGAGAAACCTGTCTGTGGGTCAGTGCACCCAGACCTGGAGAAACCTGTCTGTGGGTCAGTGCACCCAGACCTGGAGAAACCTGTCTGTGGGTCAGTGCAGTGAGACCTGGAGAAACCTGTCTGTGGGTCAGTGCAGTGACACCTGGAGAAACCTGTCTGTGGGTCAGTGCACCCAGACCTGGAGAAACCTGTCTGTGGGTCAGTGCAGTGAGACCTGGAGAAACCTGTCTGTGGGTCAATGCAGTGAGACCTGGAGAAACCTGTCTGTGGGTCAGTGCAGTGAGACCTGGAGAAACCTGTCTGTGGGTCAATGCAGTGAGACCTGGAGAAACCTGTCTGTGGGTCAGTGCAGTGAGACCTGGAGAAACCTGTCTGTGGGTCAGTGCACCCAGACCTGGAGAAACCTGTCTGAGGGTCAGTGCACCCAGACCTGGAGAAACCTGTCTGTGGGTCAGTGCAGTGAGACCTGGAGAAACCTGTCTGTGGGTCAGTGCACCCAGACCTGGAGAAACCTGTCTGTGGGTCAGTGCAGTGAGACCTGGAGAAACCTGTCTGTGGGTCAGTGCAGTGAGACCTGGAGAAACCTGTCTGTGGGTCAGTGCAGTGAGACCTGGAGAAACCTGTCTGTGGGTCAGTGCACCCAGACTTGGAGAAACCTGTCTGTGGGTCAGTGCACCCAGACCTGGAGAAACCTGTCTGTGGGTCAGTGCAGTGAGACCTGGAGAAACCTGTCTGTGGGTCAGTGCAGTGAGACCTGGAGAAACCTGTCTGTGGGTCAGTGCACCCAGACCTGGAGAAACCTGTCTGTGGGTCAGTGCACCCAGACCTGGAGAAACCTGTCTGTGGGTCAGTGCAGTGAGACCTGGAGAAACCTGTCTGTGGGTCAGTGCAGTGAGACCTGGAGAAACCTGTCTGTGGGTCAGTGCAGTGAGACCTGGAGAAACCTGTCTGTGGGTCAGTGCACCCAGACCTGGAGAAACCTGTCTGTGGGTCAGTGCAGTGAGACTTGAAGAAACCTGTCTGTGGGTCAGTGCACCCAGACCTGGAGAAACCTGTCTGTGGGTCAGTGCACTCAGCCCTGGAGAAACCTGTCTGTGGGTCAGTGCAGTGAGACCTGGAGAAACCTGTCTGTGGGTCAGTGCACCCAGACCTGGCGAAACCTGTCTGTGGGTCAGTGCACTCAGACCTGGAGAAACCTGTCTGTGGGTCAGTGCAGTGAGACCTGGAGAAACCTGTCTGTGGTCAGTGCAGTGAGACTTGAAGAAACCTGTCTGTGGGTCAGTGCAGTGACACCTGGAGAAACCTGTCTGTGGGTCAGTGCACCCAGACCTGGAGAAACCTGTCTGTGGGTCAGTGCACCCAGACCTGGAGAAACCTGTCTGTGGGTCAGTGCAGTGAGACCTGGAGAAACCTGTCTGTGGTCAGTGCAGTGAGACTTGAAGAAACCTGTCTGTGGGTCAGTGCAGTGACACCTGGAGAAACCTGTCTGTGGGTCAGTGCACCCAGACCTGGAGAAACCTGTCTGTGGGTCAGTGCACCCAGACCTGGAGAAACCTGTCTGTGGGTCAGTGCAGTGAGACCTGGAGAAACCTGTCTGTGGGTCAATGCACCCAGACCTGGAGAAACCTGTCTGTGGGTCAATGCACCCAGACCTGGAGAAACCTGTCTGTGGGTCAGTGCAGTGAGACCCTGGAGAAACCCATCTGTGGGTCAATGCACCCAGACCTGGAGAAACCTGTCTGTGGGTCAGTGCAGTGAGACCTGGAGAAACCTGTCTGTGGGTCAGTGCAGTGAGACCCGGAGAAACCTGTCTGTGGGTCAGTGCAGCGAGACCTGGAGAAACCTGTCTGTGGGTCAGTGCAGTGAGACCTGGAGAAACCTGTCTGTGGGTCAGTGCACCCAGACCTGGAGAAACCTGTCTGTGGGTCAGTGCAGTGAGACCTGGAGAAACCTGTCTGTGGGTCAGTGCACCCAGACCTGGAGAAACCTGTCTGTGGGTCAGTGCACCCAGACCTGGAGAAACCTGTCTGTGGGTCAATGCACCCAGACCTGGAGAAACCTGTCTGTGGGTCAATGCACCCAGACCTGGAGAATCCTGTCTGTGGGTCAATGCATCCAGACCTGGAGAAACCTGTCTGTGGGTCAGTGCACCCAGACCTGGAGAATCCTGTCTGTGGGTCAATGCACCCAGACCTGGAGAAACCTGTCTGTGGGTCAGTGCACCCAGACCTGGAGAAACCTGTCTGTGGGTCAGTGCAGTGAGACTTGAAGAAACCTGTCTGTGGGTCAGTGCACCCAGACCTGGAGAAACCTGTCTGTGGGTCAGTGCACTCAGACCTGGAGAAACCTGTCTGTGGGTCAGTGCAGTGAGACCTGGAGAAACCTGTCTGTGGGTCAGTGCAGTGAGACCTGGAGAAACCTGTCTGTGGGTCAGTGCAGTGAGACCTGGAGAAACCTGTCTGTGGTCAGTGCAGTGAGACTTGAAGAAACCTGTCTGTGGGTCAGTGCAGTGACACCTGGAGAAACCTGTCTGTGGGTCAGTGCACCCAGACCTGGAGAAACCTGTCTGTGGGTCAGTGCACCCAGACCTGGAGAAACCTGTCTGTGGGTCAGTGCAGTGAGACCTGGAGAAACCTGTCTGTGGGTCAATGCACCCAGACCTGGAGAAACCTGTCTGTGGGTCAGTGCACCCAGACCTGGAGAAACCTGTCTGTGGGTCAATGCACCCAGACCTGGAGAAACCTGTCTGTGGGTCAGTGCAGTGAGACCCTGGAGAAACCCATCTGTGGGTCAATGCACCCAGACCTGGAGAAACCTGTCTGTGGGTCAGTGCAGTGAGACCTGGAGAAACCTGTCTGTGGGTCAGTGCAGTGAGACCCGGAGAAACCTGTCTGTGGGTCAGTGCAGCGAGACCTGGAGAAACCTGTCTGTGGGTCAGTGCAGTGAGACCTGGAGAAACCTGTCTGTGGGTCAGTGCACCCAGACCTGGAGAAACCTGTCTGTGGGTCAGTGCAGTGAGACCTGGAGAAACCTGTCTGTGGGTCAGTGCACCCAGACCTGGAGAAACCTGTCTGTGGGTCAGTGCACCCAGACCTGGAGAAACCTGTCTGTGGGTCAATGCACCCAGACCTGGAGAAACCTGTCTGTGGGTCAATGCACCCAGACCTGGAGAATCCTGTCTGTGGGTCAATGCATCCAGACCTGGAGAAACCTGTCTGTGGGTCAGTGCACCCAGACCTGGAGAATCCTGTCTGTGGGTCAATGCACCCAGACCTGGAGAAACCTGTCTGTGGGTCAGTGCAGTGAGACCTGGAGAAACCTGTCTGTGGGTCAGTGCAGTGAGACCTGGAGAAACCTGTCTGTGGGTCAGTGCACCCAGACCTGGTGAAACCTGTCTGTGGGTCAATGCAGTGAGACCTGGAGAAACCTGTCTGTGGGTCAGTGCAGTGAGACCTGGAGAAACCTGTCTGTGGGTCAGTGCAGTGAGACCTGGAGAAACCTGTCTGTGTGTCAGTGCTGTGAGACCTGGAGAAACCTGTCTGTGGGTCAGTGCAGTGAGACCTGGAGAAACCTGTCTGTGGGTCAGTGCAGTGAGACCTGGAGAAACCTGTCTGTGGGTCAGTGCAGTGAGACCTGGAGAAACCTGTCTGTGGGTCAGTGCAGTGAGACCTGGAGAAACCTGTCTGTGGGTCAGTGCAGTGAGACCTGGAGAAACCTGTCTGTGTGTCAGTGCTGTGAGACCTGGAGAAACCTGTCTGTGGGTCAGTGCACCCAGACCTGGAGAAACCTGTCTGTGGGTCAGTGCAGTGAGACCTGGAGAAACCTGTCTGTGGGTCAGTGCAGTGACACCTGGAGAAACCTGTCTGCGGGTCAGTGCAGTGAGACCTGGAGAAACCTGTCTGTGGGTCAGTGCACCCAGACCTGGAGAAACCTGTCTGTGGGTCAGTGCACCCAGACCTGGAGAAACCTGTCTGTGGGTCAGTGCAGTGAGACCTGGAGAAACCTGTCTGTGGGTCAATGCAGTGAGACCTGGAGAAACCTGTCTGTGGGTCAGTGCAGTGAGACCTGGAGAAACCTGTCTGCGGGTCAGTGCACCCAGACCTGGAGAAACCTGTCTGTGGGTCAGTGCAGTGAGACCTGGAGAAACCTGTCTGTGGGTCAGTGCAGTGAGACCTGGAGAAACCTGTCTGTGGGTCAGTGCAGTGAGACCTGGAGAAACCTGTCTGTGGGTCAGTGCACCCAGACCTGGAGAAACCTGTCTGTGGGTCAGTGCAGTGAGACCTGGAGAAACCTGTCTGTGGGTCAGTGCAGTGAGACCTGGAGAAACCTGTCTGTGGGTCAGTGCAGTGAGACCTGGAGAAACCTGTCTGTGTGTCAGTGCACCCAGACCTGAAGAAACCTGTCTGTGGGTCAGTGCACCCAGACCTGGAGAAACCTGTCTGTGGGTCAGTGCACCCAGACCTGGAGAAACCTGTCTGTGGGTCAGTGCAGTGAGACCTGGAGAAACCTGTCTGTGGGTCAGTGCACCCAGACCTGGAGAAACCTGTCTGTGGGTCAGTGCAGTGAGACCTGGAGAAACCTGTCTGTGGGTCAGTGCAGCGAGACCTGGAGAAACCTGTCTGTGGGTCAGTGCAGTGAGACCTGGAGAAACCTGTCTTTGGGTCAGTGCAGTGAGACCTGGAGAAACCTGTCTGTGGGTCAGTGCAGTGAGACCTGGAGAAACCTGTCTGTGGGTCAATGCAGTGAGACCTAGAGAAACCTGTCTGTGGGTCAGTGCACCCAGACCTGGAGAAACCTGTCTGTGGGTCAGTGCAGTGAGACCTGGAGAAACCTGTCTGTGGTTCAGTGCAACCAGACCTGGAGAAACCTGTCTGTGGGTCAGTGCAGTGAGACCTGGTGAAACCTGTCTGTGGGTCAGTGCAGTGAGACCTGGAGAAACCTGTCTGTGGGTCAGTGCAGCGAGACCTGGAGAAACCTGTCTGTGGGTCAGTGCAGTGAGCCCTGGAGAAACCTGACTGTGGGTCAGTGCAGTGAGACCTGGAGAAACCTGACTGTGGGTCAGTGCACCCAGAACTGGAGAAACCTGTCTGTGGGTCAATGCACCCAGACCTGGAGAAACCTGTCTGTGGGTCAGTGCACCCAGACCTGGAGAAACCTGTCTGTGGGTCAGTGCAGTGAGACCTGGAGAAACCTGTCTGTGGGTCAGTGCAGTGAGACCTGGAGAAACCTGTCTGTGGGTCAGTGCAGTGAGACCTGGAGAAACCTGTCTGTGGGTCAGTGCACCCAGACCTGGAGAAACCTGTCTGTGGGTCAGTGCACCGAGACCTGGAGAAACCTGTCTGTGGGTCAATGCACCCAGACCTGGAGAAACCTGTCTGTGGGTCAATGCAGTGAGACCTGGAGAAACCTGTCTGTGGGTCAGTGCACCCAGACCTGGAGAAACCTGTCTGTGGGTCAGTGCACCCAGACCTGGAGAAACCTGTCTGTGGGTCAGTGCAGTGAGACCTGGAGAAACCTGTCTGTGGGTCAGTGCACCCAGACCTGGAGAAACCTGTCTGTGGGTCAGTGCAGTGAGACCTGGAGAAACCTGTCTGCGGGTCAGTGCACCCAGACCTGGAGAAACCTGTCTGTGGGTCAGTGCAGTGAGACCTGGAGAAACCTGTCTGTGGGTCAGTGCAGTGAGACCTGGAGAAACCTGTCTGTGGGTCAGTGCACCCAGACCTGGAGAAACCTGTCTGTGGGTCAGTGCACCCAGACCTGGAGAAACCTGTCTGAGGGTCAGTGCACCCAGACCTGGAGAAACCTGTCTGTGGGTCAGTGCAGTGAGACCTGGAGAAACCTGTCTGTGGGTCAGTGCACCCAGACCTGGAGAAACCTGTCTGTGGGTCAGTGCAGTGAGACCTGGAGAAACCTGTCTGTGGGTCAGTGCAGTGAGACCTGGAGAAACCTGTCTGTGGGTCAGTGCAGTGAGACCTGGAGAAACCTGTCTGTGGGTCAGTGCACCAAGACTTGGAGAAACCTGTCTGTGGGTCAGTGCACCCAGACCTGGAGAAACCTGTCTGTGGGTCAGTGCAGTGAGACCTGGAGAAACCTGTCTGTGGGTCAGTGCAGTGACACCTGGAGAAACCTGTCTGTGGGTCAATGCAGTGAGACCTGGAGAAACCTGTCTGTGGGTCAGTGCAGTGAGACCTGGAGAAACCTGTCTGTGGGTCAGTGCAGTGAGACCTGGAGAAACCTGTCTGTGGGTCAGTGCAGTGAGACCTGGAGAAACCTGTCTGTGGGTCAGTGCAGTGAGACCCGGAGAAACCTGTCTGTGGGTCAGTGCAGTGAGACCTGGAGAAACCTGTCTGTGGGTCAGTGCACCCAGACCTGGAGAAACCTGTCTGTGGGTCAGTGCAGTGAGACCTGGAGAAACCTGTCTGTGGGTCAGTGCACCCAGACCTGGAGAAACCTGTCTGTAGTCAGTGCAGTGACACCTGGAGAAACCTGTCTGTGGGTCAGTGCACCCAGACCTGGAGAAACCTGTCTGTGGGTCAGTGCAGTGAGACCTGGAGAAACCTGTCTGTGGGTCAGTGCAGTGAGACCCGGAGAAACCTGTCTGTGGGTCAGTGCAGCGAGACCTGGAGAAACCTGTCTGTGGGTCAGTGCACCCAGACCTGGAGAAACCTGTCTGTGGGTCAGTGCAGTGAGACCTGGAGAAACCTGTCTGTGGGTCACTGCACCCAGACCTGGAGAAACCTGTCTGTGGGTCAGTGCAGTGAGACCTGGAGAAACCTGTCTGTGGGTCAGTGCAGTGAGACCTGGAGAAACCTGTCTGTGGGTCAATGCAGTGAGACCTGGAGAAACCTTTCTGTGGGTCAGTGCACCCAGACCTGGAGAAACCTGTCTGTGGGACAATGCACCCAGACCTGGAGAAACCTGTCTGTGGGTCAATGCAGTGAGACCTGGAGAAACCTGTCTGTGGGTCAGTCCAGCGAGACCTGGAGAAACCTGTCTGTGGGTCAGTGCAGTGAGACCTGGAGAAACCTGTCTGTGGGTCAGTGCAGTGAGACCTGGAGAAACCTGTCTGTGGGTCAGTGCAGCGAGACCTGGAGAAACCTGTCTGTGGGTCAGTGCAGTGAGACCTGGAGAAACCTGTCTGTGGGTCAGTGCAGTGAGACCTGGAGAAACCTGTCTGTGGGTCAGTGCACCCAGACCTGGAGAAACCTGTCTGTGGGTCAATGCAGTGAGACCTGGAGAAACCTGTCTGTGGGTCAGTGCAGTGAGACCTGGAGAAACCTGTCTGTGGGTCAGTGCACCCAGACCTGGAGAAACCTGTCTGTGGGTCAGTGCAGTGAGACCTGGAGAAACCTGTCTGTGGTTCAGTGCAACCAGTCCTGGAGAAACCTGTCTGTGGGTCAGTGCAGTGAGACCTGGTGAAACCTGTCTGTGGGTCAGTGCACCCAGACCTGGAGAAACCTGTCTGTGGGTCAGTGCAGTGAGACCTGGAGAAACCTGTCCGTGGGTCAGTGCAGTGAGACCTGGAGAAACCTGTCTGTAGGTCAGTGCAGTGAGACCTGGAGAAATCTGTCTGTGGGTCAGTGCAGTGAGACCTGGAGAAACCTGTCTGTGGGTCAGTGCAGTGAGACCTGGAGAAACCTGTCTGTGGGTCAATGCAGTGAGACCTGGAGAAACCTTTCTGTGGGTCAGTGCACCCAGACCTGGAGAAACCTGTCTGTGGGACAATGCACCCAGACCTGGAGAAACCTGTCTGTGGGTCAATGCAGTGAGACCTGGAGAAACCTGTCTGTGGGTCAGTGCAGTGAGACCTGGAGAAACCTGTCTGTGGGTCAGTGCAGCGAGACCTGGAGAAACCTGTCTGTGGGTCAGTGCAGTGAGACCTGGAGAAACCTGTCTGTGGGTCAGTGCAGTGAGACCTGGAGAAACCTGTCTGTGGGTCAGTGCACCCAGACCTGGAGAAACCTGTCTGTGGGTCAATGCAGTGAGACCTGGAGAAACCTGTCTGTGGGTCAGTGCAGTGAGACCTGGAGAAACCTGTCTGTGGGTCAGTGCACCCAGACCTGGAGAAACCTGTCTGTGGGTCAGTGCAGTGAGACCTGGAGAAACCTGTCTGCGGGTCAGTGCACCCAGACCTGGAGAAACCTGTCTGTGGGTCAGTGCAGTGAGACCTGGAGAAACCTGTCTGTGGGTCAGTGCAGTGAGACCTGGAGAAACCTGTCTGTGGGTCAGTGCAGTGAGACCTGGAGAAACCTGTCTGTGGGTCAGTGCACCCAGACCTTGAGAAACCTGTCTGAGGGTCAGTGCACCCAGACCTGGAGAAACCTGTCTGTGGGTCAGTGCAGTGAGACCTGGAGAAACCTGTCTGTGGGTCAGTGCACCCAGACCTGGAGAAACCTGTCTGTGGGTCAGTGCAGTGAGACCTGGAGAAACCTGTCTGTGGGTCAGTGCAGTGAGACCTGGAGAAACCTGTCTGTGGGTCAGTGCAGTGAGACCTGGAGAAACCTGTCTGTGGGTCAGTGCACCCAGACTTGGAGAAACCTGTCTGTGGGTCAGTGCACCCAGACCTGGAGAAACCTGTCTGTGGGTCAGTGCAGTGAGACCTGGAGAAACCTGTCTGTGGGTCAGTGCAGTGAGACCTGGAGAAACCTGTCTGTGGGTCAGTGCACCCAGACCTGGAGAAACCTGTCTGTGGGTCAGTGCACCCAGACCTGGAGAAACCTGTCTGTGGGTCAGTGCAGTGAGACCTGGAGAAACCTGTCTGTGGGTCAGTGCAGTGAGACCTGGAGAAACCTGTCTGTGGGTCAGTGCAGTGAGACCTGGAGAAACCTGTCTGTGGGTCAGTGCACCCAGACCTGGAGAAACCTGTCTGTGGGTCAGTGCAGTGAGACTTGAAGAAACCTGTCTGTGGGTCAGTGCACCCAGACCTGGCGAAACCTGTCTGTGGGTCAGTGCACTCAGACCTGGAGAAACCTGTCTGTGGGTCAGTGCAGTGAGACCTGGAGAAACCTGTCTGTGGGTCAGTGCACCCAGACCTGGAGAAACCTGTCTGTGGTCAGTGCAGTGAGACTTGAAGAAACCTGTCTGTGGGTCAGTGCACCCAGACTTGGAGAAACCTGTCTGTGGGTCAATGCACCCAGACCTGGAGAAACCTGTCTGTGGTCAGTGCAGTGAGACCTGAAGAAACCTGTCTGTGGGTCAGTGCAGTGACACCTGGAGAAACCTGTCTGTGGGTCAGTGCACCCAGACCTGGAGTAACCTGTCTGTGGGTCAGTGCACCCAGACCTGGAGAAACCTGTCTGTGGGTCAGTGCACCCAGACCTGGAGAAACCTGTCTGTGGGTCAGTGCAGTGAGACCTGGTGAAACCTGTCTGTGGGTCAGTGCAGTGAGACCTGGAGAAACCTGTCTGTGGGTCAGTGCAGTGAGACCTGGAGAAACCTGTCTGTGGGTCAGTGCAGTGAGACCTGGAGAAACCTGACTGTGGGTCAGTGCACCAAGACCTGGAGAAACCTGTCTGTGGGTCAATGCACCCAGACCTAGAGAAACCTGTCTGTGGGTCAGTGCACCCAGACCTGGAGAAACCTGTCTGTGGGTCAGTGCAGTGAGACCTGGAGAAACCTGTCTGTGGGTCAGTGCAGTGAGACCTGGAGAAACCTGTTTGTGGGTCAGTGCAGTGAGACCTGGAGAAACCTGTCTGTGGGTCAGTGCAGCGAGACCTGGAGAAACCTGTCTGTGGGTCAGTGCAGTGAGACCTGGAGAAACCTGTCTGTGGGTCAGTGCAGTGAGACCTGGAGAAACCTGTCTGTGGGTCAGTGCAGTGAGACCTGGAGAAACCTGTCTGTGGGTCAGTGCACCCAGACCTGGAGAAACCTGTCTGTGGGTCAGTGCACCCAGACCTGGAGAAACCTGTCTGTGGGTCAATGCACCCAGACCTGGAGAAACCTGTCTGTGGGTCAATGCACCCAGACCTGGAGAATCCTGTCTGTGGGTCAATGCATCCAGACCTGGAGAAACCTGTCTGTGGGTCAGTGCACCCAGACCTGGAGAATCCTGTCTGTGGGTCAATGCACCCAGACCTGGAGAAACCTGTCTGTGGGTCAGTGCAGTGAGACCTGGAGAAACCTGTCTGTGGGTCAGTGCAGTGAGACCTGGAGAAACCTGTCTGTGGGTCAGTGCACCCAGACCTGGTGAAACCTGTCTGTGGGTCAATGCAGTGAGACCTGGAGAAACCTGTCTGTGGGTCAGTGCAGTGAGACCTGGAGAAACCTGTCTGTGGGTCAGTGCAGTGAGACCTGGAGAAACCTGTCTGTGTGTCAGTGCTGTGAGACCTGGAGAAACCTGTCTGTGGGTCAGTGCAGTGAGACCTGGAGAAACCTGTCTGTGGGTCAGTGCAGTGAGACCTGGAGAAACCTGTCTGTGGGTCAGTGCAGTGAGACCTGGAGAAACCTGTCTGTGGGTCAGTGCAGTGAGACCTGGAGAAACCTGTCTGTGGGTCAGTGCAGTGAGACCTGGAGAAACCTGTCTGTGGGTCAGTGCAGTGAGACCTAGAGAAACCTGTCTGTGTGTCAGTGCTGTGAGACCTGGAGAAACCTGTCTGTGGGTCAGTGCACCCAGACCTGGAGAAACCTGTCTGTGGGTCAGTGCAGTGAGACCTGGAGAAACCTGTCTGTGGGTCAGTGCAGTGACACCTGGAGAAACCTGTCTGTGGGTCAGTGCACCCAGACCTGGAGAAACCTGTCTGTGGGTCAGTGCAGTGAGACCTGGAGAAACCTGTCTGTGGGTCAATGCAGTGAGACCTGGAGAAACCTGTCTGTGGGTCAGTGCAGTGAGACCTGGAGAAACCTGTCTGCGGGTCAGTGCACCCAGACCTGGAGAAACCTGTCTGTGGGTCAGTGCAGTGAGACCTGGAGAAACCTGTCTGTGGGTCAGTGCAGTGAGACCTGGAGAAACCTGTCTGTGGGTCAGTGCAGTGACACCTGGAGAAACCTGTCTGTGGGTCAGTGCACCCAGACCTGGAGAAACCTGTCTGTGGGTCAGTGCAGTGAGACCTGGAGAAACCTGTCTGTGGGTCAATGCAGTGAGACCTGGAGAAACCTGTCTGTGGGTCAGTGCAGTGAGACCTGGAGAAACCTGTCTGCGGGTCAGTGCACCCAGACCTGGAGAAACCTGTCTGTGGGTCAGTGCAGTGAGACCTGGAGAAACCTGTCTGTGGGTCAGTGCAGTGAGACCTGGAGAAACCTGTCTGTGGGTCAGTGCAGTGAGACCTGGAGAAACCTGTCTGTGGGTCAATGCAGTGAGACCTGGTGAAAGCTGTCTGTGGGTCAGTGCACCCAGGCCTGGAGAAACCTGTCTGTGGGTCAGTGCAGTGAGACCGGGAGAAACCTGTCTGTGGGTCAGTGCAGTGAGACCTGGAGAAACCTGTCTGTGGGTCAGTGCAGTGAGACCTGGAGAAACCTGTCTGTGTGTCAGTGCACCCAGACCTGGAGAAACCTGTCTGTGGGTCAGTGCACCCAGACCTGGAGAAACCTGTCTGTGGGTCAGTGCACCCAGACCTGGAGAAACCTGTCTGTGGGTCAGTGCAGTGAGACCTGGAGAAACCTGTCTGTGGGTCAGTGCAGTGACACCTGGAGAAACCTGTCTGTGGGTCAGTGCACCCAGACCTGGAGAAACCTGTCTGTGGGTCAGTGCAGTGAGACCTGGAGAAACCTGTCTGTGGGTCAATGCAGTGAGACCTGGAGAAACCTGTCTGTGGGTCAGTGCAGTGAGACCTGGAGAAACCTGTCTGCGGGTCAGTGCACCCAGACCTGGAGAAACCTGTCTGTGGGTCAGTGCAGTGAGACCTGGAGAAACCTGTCTGTGGGTCAGTGCAGTGAGACCTGGAGAAACCTGTCTGTGGGTCAGTGCAGTGAGACCTGGAGAAACCTGTCTGTGGGTCAGTGCACCCAGACCTGGAGAAACCTGTCTGAGGGTCAGTGCACCCAGACCTGGAGAAACCTGTCTGTGGGTCAGTGCAGTGAGACCTGGAGAAACCTGTCTGTGGGTCAGTGCACCCAGACCTGGAGAAACCTGTCTGTGGGTCAGTGCAGTGAGACCTGGAGAAACCTGTCTGTGGGTCAGTGCAGTGAGACCTGGAGAAACCTGTCTGTGGGTCAGTGCAGTGAGACCTGGAGAAACCTGTCTGTGGGTCAGTGCACCCAGACTTGGAGAAACCTGTCTGTGGGTCAGTGCACCCAGACCTGGAGAAACCTGTCTGTGGGTCAGTGCAGTGAGACCTGGAGAAACCTGTCTGTGGGTCAGTGCAGTGAGACCTGGAGAAACCTGTCTGTGGGTCAGTGCACCCAGACCTGGAGAAACCTGTCTGTGGGTCAGTGCACCCAGACCTGGAGAAACCTGTCTGTGGGTCAGTGCAGTGAGACCTGGAGAAACCTGTCTGTGGGTCAGTGCAGTGAGACCTGGAGAAACCTGTCTGTGGGTCAGTGCAGTGAGACCTGGAGAAACCTGTCTGTGGGTCAGTGCACCCAGACCTGGAGAAACCTGTCTGTGGGTCAGTGCAGTGAGACTTGAAGAAACCTGTCTGTGGGTCAGTGCACCCAGACCTGGAGAAACCTGTCTGTGGGTCAGTGCACTCAGCCCTGGAGAAACCTGTCTGTGGGTCAGTGCAGTGAGACCTGGAGAAACCTGTCTGTGGGTCAGTGCACCCAGACCTGGCGAAACCTGTCTGTGGGTCAGTGCACTCAGACCTGGAGAAACCTGTCTGTGGGTCAGTGCAGTGAGACCTGGAGAAACCTGTCTGTGGTCAGTGCAGTGAGACTTGAAGAAACCTGTCTGTGGGTCAGTGCAGTGACACCTGGAGAAACCTGTCTGTGGGTCAGTGCACCCAGACCTGGAGAAACCTGTCTGTGGGTCAGTGCACCCAGACCTGGAGAAACCTGTCTGTGGGTCAGTGCAGTGAGACCTGGAGAAACCTGTCTGTGGTCAGTGCAGTGAGACTTGAAGAAACCTGTCTGTGGGTCAGTGCAGTGACACCTGGAGAAACCTGTCTGTGGGTCAGTGCACCCAGACCTGGAGAAACCTGTCTGTGGGTCAGTGCACCCAGACCTGGAGAAACCTGTCTGTGGGTCAGTGCAGTGAGACCTGGAGAAACCTGTCTGTGGGTCAATGCACCCAGACCTGGAGAAACCTGTCTGTGGGTCAATGCACCCAGACCTGGAGAAACCTGTCTGTGGGTCAGTGCAGTGAGACCCTGGAGAAACCCATCTGTGGGTCAATGCACCCAGACCTGGAGAAACCTGTCTGTGGGTCAGTGCAGTGAGACCTGGAGAAACCTGTCTGTGGGTCAGTGCAGTGAGACCCGGAGAAACCTGTCTGTGGGTCAGTGCAGCGAGACCTGGAGAAACCTGTCTGTGGGTCAGTGCAGTGAGACCTGGAGAAACCTGTCTGTGGGTCAGTGCACCCAGACCTGGAGAAACCTGTCTGTGGGTCAGTGCAGTGAGACCTGGAGAAACCTGTCTGTGGGTCAGTGCACCCAGACCTGGAGAAACCTGTCTGTGGGTCAGTGCACCCAGACCTGGAGAAACCTGTCTGTGGGTCAATGCACCCAGACCTGGAGAAACCTGTCTGTGGGTCAATGCACCCAGACCTGGAGAATCCTGTCTGTGGGTCAATGCATCCAGACCTGGAGAAACCTGTCTGTGGGTCAGTGCACCCAGACCTGGAGAATCCTGTCTGTGGGTCAATGCACCCAGACCTGGAGAAACCTGTCTGTGGGTCAGTGCACCCAGACCTGGAGAAACCTGTCTGTGGGTCAGTGCAGTGAGACTTGAAGAAACCTGTCTGTGGGTCAGTGCACCCAGACCTGGAGAAACCTGTCTGTGGGTCAGTGCACTCAGACCTGGAGAAACCTGTCTGTGGGTCAGTGCAGTGAGACCTGGAGAAACCTGTCTGTGGGTCAGTGCAGTGAGACCTGGAGAAACCTGTCTGTGGGTCAGTGCAGTGAGACCTGGAGAAACCTGTCTGTGGTCAGTGCAGTGAGACTTGAAGAAACCTGTCTGTGGGTCAGTGCAGTGACACCTGGAGAAACCTGTCTGTGGGTCAGTGCACCCAGACCTGGAGAAACCTGTCTGTGGGTCAGTGCACCCAGACCTGGAGAAACCTGTCTGTGGGTCAGTGCAGTGAGACCTGGAGAAACCTGTCTGTGGGTCAATGCACCCAGACCTGGAGAAACCTGTCTGTGGGTCAATGCACCCAGACCTGGAGAAACCTGTCTGTGGGTCAGTGCAGTGAGACCCTGGAGAAACCCATCTGTGGGTCAATGCACCCAGACCTGGAGAAACCTGTCTGTGGGTCAGTGCAGTGAGACCTGGAGAAACCTGTCTGTGGGTCAGTGCAGTGAGACCCGGAGAAACCTGTCTGTGGGTCAGTGCAGCGAGACCTGGAGAAACCTGTCTGTGGGTCAGTGCAGTGAGACCTGGAGAAACCTGTCTGTGGGTCAGTGCACCCAGACCTGGAGAAACCTGTCTGTGGGTCAGTGCAGTGAGACCTGGAGAAACCTGTCTGTGGGTCAGTGCACCCAGACCTGGAGAAACCTGTCTGTGGGTCAGTGCACCCAGACCTGGAGAAACCTGTCTGTGGGTCAATGCACCCAGACCTGGAGAAACCTGTCTGTGGGTCAATGCACCCAGACCTGGAGAATCCTGTCTGTGGGTCAATGCATCCAGACCTGGAGAAACCTGTCTGTGGGTCAGTGCACCCAGACCTGGAGAATCCTGTCTGTGGGTCAATGCACCCAGACCTGGAGAAACCTGTCTGTGGGTCAGTGCAGTGAGACCTGGAGAAACCTGTCTGTGGGTCAGTGCAGTGAGACCTGGAGAAACCTGTCTGTGGGTCAGTGCACCCAGACCTGGTGAAACCTGTCTGTGGGTCAATGCAGTGAGACCTGGAGAAACCTGTCTGTGGGTCAGTGCAGTGAGACCTGGAGAAACCTGTCTGTGGGTCAGTGCAGTGAGACCTGGAGAAACCTGTCTGTGTGTCAGTGCTGTGAGACCTGGAGAAACCTGTCTGTGGGTCAGTGCAGTGAGACCTGGAGAAACCTGTCTGTGGGTCAGTGCAGTGAGACCTGGAGAAACCTGTCTGTGGGTCAGTGCAGTGAGACCTGGAGAAACCTGTCTGTGGGTCAGTGCAGTGAGACCTGGAGAAACCTGTCTGTGGGTCAGTGCAGTGAGACCTGGAGAAACCTGTCTGTGTGTCAGTGCTGTGAGACCTGGAGAAACCTGTCTGTGGGTCAGTGCACCCAGACCTGGAGAAACCTGTCTGTGGGTCAGTGCAGTGAGACCTGGAGAAACCTGTCTGTGGGTCAGTGCAGTGACACCTGGAGAAACCTGTCTGCGGGTCAGTGCAGTGAGACCTGGAGAAACCTGTCTGTGGGTCAGTGCACCCAGACCTGGAGAAACCTGTCTGTGGGTCAGTGCACCCAGACCTGGAGAAACCTGTCTGTGGGTCAGTGCAGTGAGACCTGGAGAAACCTGTCTGTGGGTCAATGCAGTGAGACCTGGAGAAACCTGTCTGTGGGTCAGTGCAGTGAGACCTGGAGAAACCTGTCTGCGGGTCAGTGCACCCAGACCTGGAGAAACCTGTCTGTGGGTCAGTGCAGTGAGACCTGGAGAAACCTGTCTGTGGGTCAGTGCAGTGAGACCTGGAGAAACCTGTCTGTGGGTCAGTGCAGTGAGACCTGGAGAAACCTGTCTGTGGGTCAATGCAGTGAGACCTGGTGAAAGCTGTCTGTGGGTCAGTGCACCCAGACCTGGAGAAACCTGTCTGTGGGTCAGTGCAGTGAGACCTGGAGAAACCTGTCTGTGGGTCAGTGCAGTGAGACCTGGAGAAACCTGTCTGTGGGTCAGTGCAGTGAGACCTGGAGAAACCTGTCTGTGTGTCAGTGCACCCAGACCTGAAGAAACCTGTCTGTGGGTCAGTGCACCCAGACCTGGAGAAACCTGTCTGTGGGTCAGTGCACCCAGACCTGGAGAAACCTGTCTGTGGGTCAGTGCAGTGAGACCTGGAGAAACCTGTCTGTGGGTCAGTGCAGTGACACCTGGAGAAACCTGTCTGTGGGTCAGTGCACCCAGACCTGGAGAAACCTGTCTGTGGGTCAGTGCAGTGAGACCTGGAGAAACCTGTCTGTGGGTCAATGCAGTGAGACCTGGAGAAACCTGTCTGTGGGTCAGTGCAGTGAGACCTGGAGAAACCTGTCTGCGGGTCAGTGCACCCAGACCTGGAGAAACCTGTCTGTGGGTCAGTGCAGTGAGACCTGGAGAAACCTGTCTGTGGGTCAGTGCAGTGAGACCTGGAGAAACCTGTCTGTGGGTCAGTGCAGTGAGACCTGGAGAAACCTGTCTGTGGGTCAGTGCAGTGAGACCTGGAGAAACCTGTCTGTGGGTCAGTGCACCCAGACCTGGAGAAACCTGTCTGAGGGTCAGTGCACCCAGACCTGGAGAAACCTGTCTGTGGGTCAGTGCAGTGAGACCTGGAGAAACCTGTCTGTGGGTCAGTGCACCCAGACCTGGAGAAACCTGTCTGTGGGTCAGTGCAGTGAGACCTGGAGAAACCTGTCTGTGGGTCAGTGCAGTGAGACCTGGAGAAACCTGTCTGTGGGTCAGTGCAGTGAGACCTGGAGAAACCTGTCTGTGGGTCAGTGCACCCAGACTTGGAGAAACCTGTCTGTGGGTCAGTGCACCCAGACCTGGAGAAACCTGTCTGTGGGTCAGTGCAGTGAGACCTGGAGAAACCTGTCTGTGGGTCAGTGCAGTGAGACCTGGAGAAACCTGTCTGTGGGTCAGTGCACCCAGACCTGGAGAAACCTGTCTGTGGGTCAGTGCACCCAGACCTGGAGAAACCTGTCTGTGGGTCAGTGCAGTGAGACCTGGAGAAACCTGTCTGTGGGTCAGTGCAGTGAGACCTGGAGAAACCTGTCTGTGGGTCAGTGCAGTGAGACCTGGAGAAACCTGTCTGTGGGTCAGTGCACCCAGACCTGGAGAAACCTGTCTGTGGGTCAGTGCAGTGAGACTTGAAGAAACCTGTCTGTGGGTCAGTGCACCCAGACCTGGAGAAACCTGTCTGTGGGTCAGTGCACTCAGACCTGGAGAAACCTGTCTGTGGGTCAGTGCAGTGAGACCTGGAGAAACCTGTCTGTGGGTCAGTGCACCCAGACCTGGCGAAACCTGTCTGTGGGTCAGTGCACTCAGACCTGGAGAAACCTGTCTGTGGGTCAGTGCAGTGAGACCTGGAGAAACCTGTCTGTGGTCAGTGCAGTGAGACTTGAAGAAACCTGTCTGTGGGTCAGTGCAGTGACACCTGGAGAAACCTGTCTGTGGGTCAGTGCACCCAGACCTGGAGAAACCTGTCTGTGGGTCAGTGCACCCAGACCTGGAGAAACCTGTCTGTGGGTCAGTGCAGTGAGACCTGGAGAAACCTGTCTGTGGGTCAATGCACCCAGACCTGGAGAAACCTGTCTGTGGGTCAGTGCAGTGAGACCTGGAGAAACCTGTCTGTGGGTCAATGCAGTGAGACCTGGTGAAAGCTGTCTGTGGGTCAGTGCACCCAGACCTGGAGAAACCTGTCTGTGGGTCAGTGCAGTGAGACCTGGAGAAACCTGTCTGTGGGTCAGTGCAGTGAGACCTGGAGAAACCTGTCTGTGGGTCAGTGCAGTGAGACCTGGAGAAACCTGTCTGTGTGTCAGTGCACCCAGACCTGGAGAAACCTGTCTGTGGGTCAGTGCACCCAGACCTGGAGAAACCTGTCTGTGGGTCAGTGCACCCAGACCTGGAGAAACCTGTCTGTGGGTCAGTGCAGTGAGACCTGGAGAAACCTGTCTGTGGGTCAGTGCAGTGACACCTGGAGAAACCTGTCTGTGGGTCAGTGCACCCAGACCTGGAGAAACCTGTCTGTGGGTCAGTGCAGTGAGACCTGGAGAAACCTGTCTGTGGGTCAATGCAGTGAGACCTGGAGAAACCTGTCTGTGGGTCAGTGCAGTGAGACCTGGAGAAACCTGTCTGCGGGTCAGTGCACCCAGACCTGGAGAAACCTGTCTGTGGGTCAGTGCAGTGAGACCTGGAGAAACCTGTCTGTGGGTCAGTGCAGTGAGACCTGGAGAAACCTGTCTGTGGGTCAGTGCAGTGAGACCTGGAGAAACCTGTCTGTGGGTCAGTGCACCCAGACCTGGAGAAACCTGTCTGAGGGTCAGTGCACCCAGACCTGGAGAAACCTGTCTGTGGGTCAGTGCAGTGAGACCTGGAGAAACCTGTCTGTGGGTCAGTGCACCCAGACCTGGAGAAACCTGTCTGTGGGTCAGTGCAGTGAGACCTGGAGAAACCTGTCTGTGGGTCAGTGCAGTGAGACCTGGAGAAACCTGTCTGTGGGTCAGTGCAGTGAGACCTGGAGAAACCTGTCTGTGGGTCAGTGCACCCAGACTTGGAGAAACCTGTCTGTGGGTCAGTGCACCCAGACCTGGAGAAACCTGTCTGTGGGTCAGTGCAGTGAGACCTGGAGAAACCTGTCTGTGGGTCAGTGCAGTGAGACCTGGAGAAACCTGTCTGTGGGTCAGTGCACCCAGACCTGGAGAAACCTGTCTGTGGGTCAGTGCACCCAGACCTGGAGAAACCTGTCTGTGGGTCAGTGCAGTGAGACCTGGAGAAACCTGTCTGTGGGTCAGTGCAGTGAGACCTGGAGAAACCTGTCTGTGGGTCAGTGCAGTGAGACCTGGAGAAACCTGTCTGTGGGTCAGTGCACCCAGACCTGGAGAAACCTGTCTGTGGGTCAGTGCAGTGAGACTTGAAGAAACCTGTCTGTGGGTCAGTGCACCCAGACCTGGAGAAACCTGTCTGTGGGTCAGTGCACTCAGACCTGGAGAAACCTGTCTGTGGGTCAGTGCAGTGAGACCTGGAGAAACCTGTCTGTGGGTCAGTGCACCCAGACCTGGCGAAACCTGTCTGTGGGTCAGTGCACTCAGACCTGGAGAAACCTGTCTGTGGGTCAGTGCAGTGAGACCTGGAGAAACCTGTCTGTGGTCAGTGCAGTGAGACTTGAAGAAACCTGTCTGTGGGTCAGTGCAGTGACACCTGGAGAAACCTGTCTGTGGGTCAGTGCACCCAGACCTGGAGAAACCTGTCTGTGGGTCAGTGCACCCAGACCTGGAGAAACCTGTCTGTGGGTCAGTGCAGTGAGACCTGGAGAAACCTGTCTGTGGGTCAATGCACCCAGACCTGGAGAAACCTGTCTGTGGGTCAGTGCAGTGAGACCCTGGAGAAACCCATCTGTGGGTCAATGCACCCAGACCTGGAGAAACCTGTCTGTGGGTCAGTGCAGTGAGACCTGGAGAAACCTGTCTGTGGGTCAGTGCAGTGAGACCCGGAGAAACCTGTCTGTGGGTCAGTGCAGCGAGACCTGGAGAAACCTGTCTGTGGGTCAGTGCAGTGAGACCTGGAGAAACCTGTCTGTGGGTCAGTGCACCCAGACCTGGAGAAACCTGTCTGTGGGTCAGTGCAGTGAGACCTGGAGAAACCTGTCTGTGGGTCAGTGCAGTGAGACCCGGAGAAACCTGTCTGTGGGTCAGTGCAGTGACACCTGGAGAAACCTGTCTGTGGGTCAGTGCAGTGAGACCCGGAGAAACCTGTCTGTGGGTCAGTGCAGTGACAGCTGGAGAAACCTGTCTGTGGGTCAGTGCAGTGAGACCTGGAGAAACCTGTCTGTGGGTCAGTGCAGTGAGATTGGAGAAACCTGTCTGTGGGTCAGTGCAGTGAGACCTGGAGAAACCTGTCTGTGGGTCAGTGCAGTGAGACCTGGAGAAACCTGTCTGTGGGTCAGTGCACCCAGACCTGGAGAAACCTGTCTGTGGGTCAGTGCAGTGAGACCTGGAGAAACCTGTCTGTGCATCAGTGCACCCAGACCTGGAGAAATTTGTCTGTGGGTCAGTGCACCCAGACCTGGAGAAACCTGTCTGTGGGTCAGTGCAGTGAGACCTGGAGAAACCTGTCTGTGGTTCAGTGCAACCAGACCTGGAGAAACCTGTCTGTGGGTCAGTGCAGTGAGACCTGGTGAAACCTGTCTGTGGGTCAGTGCAGTGAGACCTGGAGAAACCTGACTGTGGGTCAGTGCAGTGAGACCTGGAGAAACCTGACTGTGGGTCAGTGCACCCAGACCTGGAGAAACCTGTCTGTGGGTCAATGCACCCAGACCTGGAGAAACCTGTCTGTGGGTCAGTGCACCCAGACCTGGAGAAACCTGTCTGTGTGTCAGTGCAGTGAGACCTGGAGAAACCTGTCTGTGGGTCAGTGCAGTGAGACCTGGAGAAACCTGTCTGCGGGTCAGTGCACCCAGACCTGGAGAAACCTGTCTGTGGGTCAGTGCAGTGAGACCTGGAGAAACCTGTCTGTGGTCAGTGCAGTGAGACCTGGAGAAACCTGTCTGTGGGTCAGTGCAGTGACACCTGGAGAAACCCGTCTGTGGGTCAGTGCACCCAGACCTGGAGAAACCTGTCTGTGGGTCAGTGCAGTGAGACCTGGAGAAACCTGTCTGTGGGTCAATGCAGTGAGACCTGGAGAAACCTGTCTGTGGGTCAATGCAGTGAGACCTGGAGAAACCTGTCTGTGGGTCAGTGCAGTGAGACCTGGAGAAACCTGTCTGTGGGTCAGTGCAGTGAGACCTGGAGAAACCTGTCTGTGGGTCAGTGCAGTGAGACCAGGAGAAACCTGTCTGTGGGTCAGTGCAGTGAGACCTGGAGAAACCTGTCTGTGGGTCAGTGCAGTGAGACCTGGAGAAACCTGTCTGTGGGTCAATGCAGTGAGACCTGGTGAAAGCTGTCTGTGGGTCAGTGCACCCAGACCTGGAGAAACCTGTCTGTGGGTCAGTGCAGTGAGACCTGGAGAAACCTGTCTGTGGGTCAGTGCAGTGAGACCTGGAGAAACCTGTCTGTGGGTCAGTGCAGTGAGACCTGGAAAACCTGTCTGTGGTTCAGTGCAACCAGCCCTGAAGAAACCTGTCTGTGGGTCAGTGCACCCAGACCTGGAGAAACCTGTCTGTGGGTCAGTGCAGTGAGACCTGGAGAAACCTGTCTGTGGGTCAGTGCAGTGACACCTGGAGAAACCTGTCTGTGGGTCAATGCAGTGAGACCTGGAGAAACCTGTCTGTGGGTCAGTGCAGTGAGACCTGGAGAAACCTGTTTGTGGGTCAGTGCAGTGAGACCTGGAGAAACCTGTCTGTGGGTCAGTGCACCCAGACCTGGAGAAACCTGTCTGTGGGTCAGTGCAGTGAGACCTGGAGAAACCTGTCTGTGGGTCAGTGCACCCAGACCTGGAGAAACCTGTCTGTAGTCAGTGCAGTGACACCTGGAGAAACCTGTCTGTGGGTCAGTGCACCCAGACCTGGAGAAACCTGTCTGTGGGTCAGTGCAGTGAGACCTGGAGAAACCTGTCTGTGGGTCAGTGCAGTGAGACCCGGAGAAACCTGTCTGTGGGTCAGTGCAGCGAGACCTGGAGAAACCTGTCTGTGGGTCAGTGCACCCAGACCTGGAGAAACCTGTCTGTGGGTCAGTGCAGTGAGACCTGGAGAAACCTGTCTGTGGGTCACTGCACCCAGACCTGGAGAAACCTGTCTGTGGGTCAGTGCAGTGAGACCTGGAGAAACCTGTCTGTGGGTCAGTGCAGTGAGACCTGGAGAAACCTGTCTGTGGGTCAATGCAGTGAGACCTGGAGAAACCTTTCTGTGGGTCAGTGCACCCAGACCTGGAGAAACCTGTCTGTGGGACAATGCACCCAGACCTGGAGAAACCTGTCTGTGGGTCAATGCAGTGAGACCTGGAGAAACCTGTCTGTGGGTCAGTCCAGCGAGACCTGGAGAAACCTGTCTGTGGGTCAGTGCAGTGAGACCTGGAGAAACCTGTCTGTGGGTCAGTGCAGTGAGACCTGGAGAAACCTGTCTGTGGGTCAGTGCAGCGAGACCTGGAGAAACCTGTCTGTGGGTCAGTGCAGTGAGACCTGGAGAAACCTGTCTGTGGGTCAGTGCAGTGAGACCTGGAGAAACCTGTCTGTGGGTCAGTGCACCCAGACCTGGAGAAACCTGTCTGTGGGTCAATGCAGTGAGACCTGGAGAAACCTGTCTGTGGGTCAGTGCAGTGAGACCTGGAGAAACCTGTCTGTGGGTCAGTGCACCCAGACCTGGAGAAACCTGTCTGTGGGTCAGTGCAGTGAGACCTGGAGAAACCTGTCTGTGGTTCAGTGCAACCAGACCTGGAGAAACCTGTCTGTGGGTCAGTGCAGTGAGACCTGGTGAAACCTGTCTGTGGGTCAGTGCACCCAGACCTGGAGAAACCTGTCTGTGGGTCAGTGCAGTGAGACCTGGAGAAACCTGTCCGTGGGTCAGTGCAGTGAGACCTGGAGAAATCTGTCTGTGGGTCAGTGCAGTGAGACCTGGAGAAACCTGTCTGTGGGTCAGTGCAGTGAGACCTGGAGAAACCTGTCTGTGGGTCAGTGCACCCAGTCTTGGAGAAACCTGTCTGTGGGTCAGTGCACCCAGACCTGGAGAAACCTGTCTGTGGTCAGTGCAGTGAGACCTGGAGAAACCTGTCTGTGGGTCAGTGCAGTGACACCTGGAGAAACCTGTCTGTGGGTCAGTGCAGTGAGACCTGGAGAAACCTGTCTGTGGGTCAGTGCACCCAGACCTGGAGAAACCTGTCTGTGGGTCAGTGCTCCCAGACCTGCAGAAACCTGTCTGTGGGTCAGTGCACCCAGACCTGGAGAAACCTGTCTGTGTGTCAGTGCAGTGAGACCTGGAGAAACCTGTCTGTGGGTCAGTGCAGTGAGACCTGGAGAAACCTGTCTGCGGGTCAGTGCACCCAGACCTGGAGAAACCTGTCTGTGGGTCAGTGCAGTGAGACCTGGAGAAACCTGTCTGTGGGTCAGTGCACCCAGACCTGGAGAAACCTGTCTGTGGGTCAGTGCAGTGAGACCTGGAGAAACCTGTCTGTGGGTCAGTGCAGTGAGACCTGGAGAAACCTGTCTGTGGGTCAGTGCAGTGAGACCTGGAGAAACCTGTCTGTGGGTCAGTGCAGTGAGACCTGGAGAAACCTGTCTGTGGGTCAGTGCAGTGAGACCCGGAGAAACCTGTCTGTGGGTCAGTGCAGCGAGACCTGGAGAAACCTGTCTGTGGGTCAGTGCACCCAGACCTGGAGAAACCTGTCTGTGGGTCAGTGCAGTGAGACCTGGAGAAACCTGTCTGTGGGTCAATGCAGTGAGACCTGGAGAAACCTTTCTGTGGGTCAGTGCACCCAGACCTGGAGAAACCTGTCTGTGGGTCAATGCACCCAGACCTGGAGAAACCTGTCTGTGGGTCAATGCAGTGAGACCTGGAGAAACCTGTCTGTGGGTCAGTGCAGCGAGACCTGGAGAAACCTGTCTGTGGGTCAGTGCAGTGAGACCTGGAGAAACCTGTCTGTGGGTCAGTGCAGTGAGACCTGGAGAAACCTGTCTGTGGGTCAGTGCAGCGAGACCTGGAGAAACCTGTCTGTGGGTCAGTGCAGTGAGACCTGGAGAAACCTGTCTGTGGGTCAGTGCAGTGAGACCTGGAGAAACCTGTCTGTGGGTCAGTGCAGTGAGACCTGGAGAAACCTGTCTGTGGGTCAATGCAGTGAGACCTAGAGAAACCTGTCTGTGGGTCAGTGCACCCAGACCTGGAGAAACCTGTCTGTGGGTCAGTGCAGTGAGACCTGGAGAAACCTGTCTGTGGGTCAGTGCAGTGAGACCTGGAGAAACCTGTCTGTGGGTCAGTGCAGTGAGACCTAGAGAAACCTGTCTGTGGTTCAGTGCAACCAGACCTGGAGAAACCTGTCTGTGGGTCAGTGCAGTTTGACCTGGTGAAACCTGTCTGTGGGTCAGTGCAGTGAGACCTGGTGAAACCTGTCTGTGGGTCAGTGCAGTGAGACCTGGAGAAACCTGACTGTGGGTCAGTGCAGTGAGACCTGGAGAAACCTGACTGTGGGTCAGTGCACCCAGACCTGGAGAAACCTGTCTGTGGGTCAATGCACCCAGACCTGGAGAAACCTGTCTGTGGGTCAGTGCACCCAGACCTGGAGAAACCTGTCTGTGGGTCAGTGCAGTGAGACCTGGAGAAACCTGTCTGTGGGTCAGTGCAGTGAGACCTGGAGAAACCTGTCTGTGGGTCAGTGCAGTGAGACCTGGAGAAACCTGTCTGTGGGTCAGTGCACCCAGACCTGGAGAAACCTGTCTGTGGGTCAGTGCACCGAGACCTGGAGAAACCTGTCTGTGGGTCAATGCACCCAGACCTGGAGAAACCTGTCTGTGGGTCAATGCAGTGAGACCTGGAGAAACCTGTCTGTGGGTCAGTGCACCCAGACCTGGAGAAACCTGTCTGTGGGTCAGTGCACCCAGACCTGGAGAAACCTGTCTGTGGGTCAGTGCAGTGAGACCTGGAGAAACCTGTCTGTGGGTCAGTGCACCCAGACCTGGAGAAACCTGTCTGTGGGTCAGTGCAGTGAGACCTGGAGAAACCTGTCTGCGGGTCAGTGCACCCAGACCTGGAGAAACCTGTCTGTGGGTCAGTGCAGTGAGACCTGGAGAAACCTGTCTGTGGGTCAGTGCAGTGAGACCTGGAGAAACCTGTCTGTGGGTCAGTGCAGTGAGACCTGGAGAAACCTGTCTGTGGGTCAGTGCACCCAGACCTTGAGAAACCTGTCTGAGGGTCAGTGCACCCAGACCTGGAGAAACCTGTCTGTGGGTCAGTGCAGTGAGACCTGGAGAAACCTGTCTGTGGGTCAGTGCACCCAGACCTGGAGAAACCTGTCTGTGGGTCAGTGCAGTGAGACCTGGAGAAACCTGTCTGTGGGTCAGTGCAGTGAGACCTGGAGAAACCTGTCTGTGGGTCAGTGCAGTGAGACCTGGAGAAACCTGTCTGTGGGTCAGTGCACCCAGACTTGGAGAAACCTGTCTGTGGGTCAGTGCACCCAGACCTGGAGAAACCTGTCTGTGGGTCAGTGCAGTGAGACCTGGAGAAACCTGTCTGTGGGTCAGTGCAGTGAGACCTGGAGAAACCTGTCTGTGGGTCAGTGCACCCAGACCTGGAGAAACCTGTCTGTGGGTCAGTGCACCCAGACCTGGAGAAACCTGTCTGTGGGTCAGTGCAGTGAGACCTGGAGAAACCTGTCTGTGGGTCAGTGCAGTGAGACCTGGAGAAACCTGTCTGTGGGTCAGTGCAGTGAGACCTGGAGAAACCTGTCTGTGGGTCAGTGCACCCAGACCTGGAGAAACCTGTCTGTGGGTCAGTGCAGTGAGACTTGAAGAAACCTGTCTGTGGGTCAGTGCACCCAGACCTGGCGAAACCTGTCTGTGGGTCAGTGCACTCAGACCTGGAGAAACCTGTCTGTGGGTCAGTGCAGTGAGACCTGGAGAAACCTGTCTGTGGGTCAGTGCACCCAGACCTGGAGAAACCTGTCTGTGGTCAGTGCAGTGAGACTTGAAGAAACCTGTCTGTGGGTCAGTGCACCCAGACTTGGAGAAACCTGTCTGTGGGTCAATGCACCCAGACCTGGAGAAACCTGTCTGTGGTCAGTGCAGTGAGACCTGAAGAAACCTGTCTGTGGGTCAGTGCAGTGACACCTGGAGAAACCTGTCTGTGGGTCAGTGCACCCAGACCTGGAGTAACCTGTCTGTGGGTCAGTGCACCCAGACCTGGAGAAACCTGTCTGTGGGTCAGTGCACCCAGACCTGGAGAAACCTGTCTGTGGGTCAGTGCAGTGAGACCTGGTGAAACCTGTCTGTGGGTCAGTGCAGTGAGACCTGGAGAAACCTGTCTGTGGGTCAGTGCAGTGAGACCTGGAGAAACCTGTCTGTGGGTCAGTGCAGTGAGACCTGGAGAAACCTGACTGTGGGTCAGTGCACCAAGACCTGGAGAAACCTGTCTGTGGGTCAATGCACCCAGACCTAGAGAAACCTGTCTGTGGGTCAGTGCACCCAGACCTGGAGAAACCTGTCTGTGGGTCAGTGCAGTGAGACCTGGAGAAACCTGTCTGTGGGTCAGTGCAGTGAGACCTGGAGAAACCTGTCTGTGGGTCAGTGCAGTGAGACCTGGAGAAATCTGTCTGTGGGTCAGTGCAGTGAGACCTGGAGAAACCTGTCTGTGGGTCAGTGCAGTGAGACCTGGAGAAACCTGTCTGTGGGTCAGTGCACCCAGACCTGGAGAAACCTGTCTGTGGGTCAGTGCACCGAGACCTGGAGAAACCTGTCTGTGGGTCAATGCACCCAGACCTGGAGAAACCTGTCTGTGGGTCAATGCAGTGAGACCTGGAGAAACCTGTCTGTGGGTCAGTGCACCCAGACCTGGAGAAACCTGTCTGTGGGTCAGTGCACCCAGACCTGGAGAAACCTGTCTGTGGGTCAGTGCAGTGAGACCTGGAGAAACCTGTCTGTGGGTCAGTGCACCCAGACCTGGAGAAACCTGTCTGTGGGTCAGTGCAGTGAGACCTGGAGAAACCTGTCTGCGGGTCAGTGCACCCAGACCTGGAGAAACCTGTCTGTGGGTCAGTGCAGTGAGACCTGGAGAAACCTGTATGTGGGTCAGTGCAGTGAGACCTGGAGAAACCTGTCTGTGGGTCAGTGCAGTGAGACCTGGAGAAACCTGTCTGTGGGTCAGTGCACCCAGACCTGGAGAAACCTGTCTGTGGGTCAGTGCAGTGAGACCTGGAGAAACCTGTCTGTGGGTCAGTGCACCCAGACCTGGAGAAACCTGTCTGTGGGTCAGTGCAGTGAGACCTGGAGAAACCTGTCTGTGGGTCACTGCACCCAGACCTGGAGAAACCTGTCTGTGGGTCAGTGCAGTGAGACCTGGAGAAACCTGTCTGTGGGTCAGTGCACCCAGACTTGGAGAAACCTGTCTGTGGGTCAGTGCACCCAGACCTGGAGAAACCTGTCTGTGGGTCAGTGCAGTGAGACCTGGAGAAACCTGTCTGTGGGTCAGTGCAGTGAGACCTGGAGAAACCTGTCTGTGGGTCAGTGCACCCAGACCTGGAGCAACCTGTCTGTGGGTCAGTGCACCCAGACCTGGAGAAACCTGTCTGTGGGTCAGTGCAGTGAGACCTGGAGAAACCTGTCTGTGGGTCAGTGCAGTGAGACCTGGAGAAACCTGTCTGTGGGTCAGTGCAGTGAGACCTGGAGAAACCTGTCTGTGGGTCAGTGCACCCAGACCTGGAGAAACCTGTCTGTGGGTCAGTGCAGTGAGACTTGAAGAAACCTGTCTGTGGGTCAGTGCACCCAGACCTGGAGAAACCTGTCTGTGGGTCAGTGCACTCAGACCTGGAGAAACCTGTCTGTGGGTCAGTGCAGTGAGACCTGGAGAAACCTGTCTGTGGGTCAGTGCAGTGAGACCTGGAGAAACCTGTCTGTGGGTCAGTGCAGTGAGACCTGGAGAAACCTGTCTGTGGTCAGTGCAGTGAGACTTGAAGAAACCTGTCTGTGGGTCAGTGCAGTGACACCTGGAGAAACCTGTCTGTGGGTCAGTGCACCCAGACCTGGAGAAACCTGTCTGTGGGTCAGTGCACCCAGACCTGGAGAAACCTGTCTGTGGGTCAGTGCAGTGAGACCTGGAGAAACCTGTCTGTGGGTCAATGCACCCAGACCTGGAGAAACCTGTCTGTGGGTCAATGCACCCAGACCTGGAGAAACCTGTCTGTGGGTCAGTGCAGTGAGACCCTGGAGAAACCCATCTGTGGGTCAATGCACCCAGACCTGGAGAAACCTGTCTGTGGGTCAGTGCAGTGAGACCTGGAGAAACCTGTCTGTGGGTCAGTGCAGTGAGACCCGGAGAAATCTGTCTGTGGGTCAGTGCAGCGAGACCTGGAGAAACCTGTCTGTGGGTCAGTGCAGTGAGACCTGGAGAAACCTGTCTGTGGGTCAGTGCACCCAGACCAGGAGAAACCTGTCTGTGGGTCAGTGCAGTGAGACCTGGAGAAACCTGTCTGTGGGTCAGTGCACCCAGACCTGGAGAAACCTGTCTGTGGGTCAGTGCACCCAGACCTGGAGAAACCTGTCTGTGGGTCAATGCACCCAGACCTGGAGAAACCTGTCTGTGGGTCAATGCACCCAGACCTGGAGAATCCTGTCTGTGGGTCAATGCATCCAGACCTGGAGAAACCTGTCTGTGGGTCAGTGCACCCAGACCTGGAGAATCCTGTCTGTGGGTCAGTGCAGTGAGACCTGGAGAAACCTGTCTGTGGGTCAGTGCAGTGAGACCTGGAGAAACCTGTCTGTGGGTCAGTGCACCCAGACCTGGTGAAACCTGTCTGTGGGTCAATGCAGTGAGACCTGGAGAAACCTGTCTGTGGGTCAGTGCAGTGAGACCTGGAGAAACCTGTCTGTGGGTCAGTGCAGTGAGACCTGGAGAAACCTGTCTGTGTGTCAGTGCTGTGAGACCTGGAGAAACCTGTCTGTGGGTCAGTGCAGTGAGACCTGGAGAAACCTGTCTGTGGGTCAGTGCAGTGAGACCTGGAGAAACCTGTCTGTGTGTCAGTGCTGTGAGACCTGGAGAAACCTGTCTGTGGGTCAGTGCAGTGAGACCTGGAGAAACCTGTCTGTGGGTCAGTGCAGTGAGACCTGGAGAAACCTGTCTGTGGGTCAGTGCAGTGAGACCTGGAGAAACCTGTCTGTGGGTCAGTGCAGTGAGACCTGGAGAAACCTGTCTGTGGGTCAGTGCAGTGAGACCTGGAGAAACCTGTCTGTGGGTCAGTGCAGTGAGACCTAGAGAAACCTGTCTGTGTGTCAGTGCTGTGAGACCTGGAGAAACCTGTCTGTGGGTCAGTGCACCCAGACCTGGTGAAACCTGTCTGTGGGTCAGTGCAGTGAGACCTGGAGAAACCTGTCTGTGGGTCAGTGCAGTGAGACCTGGAGAAACCTGTCTGTGTGTCAGTGCTGTGAGACCTGGAGAAACCTGTCTGTGGGTCAGTGCACCCAGACCTGGAGAAACCTGTCTGTGGGTCAGTGCAGTGAGACCTGGAGAAACCTGTCTGTGGGTCAGTGCAGTGACACCTGGAGAAACCTGTCTGTGGGTCAGTGCAGTGAGACCTGGAGAAACCTGTCTGTGGGTCAGTGCAGTGAGACCTGGAGAAACCTGTCTGTGGGTCAATGCAGTGAGACCTGGAGAAACCTGTCTGTGGGTCAGTGCAGTGAGACCTGGAGAAACCTGTCTGTGGGTCAGTGCACCCAGACCTGGAGAAACCTGTCTGTGGGTCAGTGCAGTGAGACCTGGAGAAACCTGTCTGTGGGTCAGTGCAGTGAGACCTGGAGAAACCTGTCTGTGGGTCAGTGCAGTGAGACCTGGAGAAACCTGTCTGTGGGTCAATGCAGTGAGACCTGGTGAAAGCTGTCTGTGGGTCAGTGCACCCAGACCTGGAGAAACCTGTCTGTGGGTCAGTGCAGTGAGACCTGGAGAAACCTGTCTGTGGGTCAGTGCAGTGAGACCTGGAGAAACCTGTCTGTGGGTCAGTGCAGTGAGACCTGGAGAAACCTGTCTGTGTGTCAGTGCACCCAGACCTGGAGAAACCTGTCTGTGGGTCAGTGCACCCAGACCTGGAGAAACCTGTCTGTGGGTCAGTGCAGTGAGACTTGAAGAAACCTGTCTGTGGGTCAGTGCACCCAGACCTGGAGAAACCTGTCTGTGGGTCAGTGCACTCAGACCTGGAGAAACCTGTCTGTGGGTCAGTGCAGTGAGACCTGGAGAAACCTGTCTGTGGGTCAGTGCAGTGAGACCTGGAGAAACCTGTCTGTGGGTCAGTGCAGTGAGACCTGGAGAAACCTGTCTGTGGTCAGTGCAGTGAGACTTGAAGAAACCTGTCTGTGGGTCAGTGCAGTGACACCTGGAGAAACCTGTCTGTGGGTCAGTGCACCCAGACCTGGAGAAACCTGTCTGTGGGTCAGTGCACCCAGACCTGGAGAAACCTGTCTGTGGGTCAGTGCAGTGAGACCTGGAGAAACCTGTCTGTGGGTCAATGCACCCAGACCTGGAGAAACCTGTCTGTGGGTCAATGCACCCAGACCTGGAGAAACCTGTCTGTGGGTCAGTGCAGTGAGACCCTGGAGAAACCCATCTGTGGGTCAATGCACCCAGCTCTGGAGAAACCTGTCTGTGGGTCAGTGCAGTGAGACCTGGAGAAACCTGTCTGTGGGTCAGTGCAGTGAGACCCGGAGAAACCTGTCTGTGGGTCAGTGCAGCGAGACCTGGAGAAACCTGTCTGTGGGTCAGTGCAGTGAGACCTGGAGAAACCTGTCTGTGGGTCAGTGCACCCAGACCTGGAGAAACCTGTCTGTGGGTCAGTGCAGTGAGACCTGGAGAAACCTGTCTGTGGGTCAGTGCACCCAGACCTGGAGAAACCTGTCTGTGGGTCAATGCACCCAGACCTGGAGAAACCTGTCTGTGGGTCAATGCACCCAGACCTGGAGAATCCTGTCTGTGGGTCAATGCATCCAGACCTGGAGAAACCTGTCTGTGGGTCAGTGCACCCAGACCTGGAGAATCCTGTCTGTGGGTCAATGCACCCAGACCTGGAGAAACCTGTCTGTGGGTCAGTGCAGTGAGACCTGGAGAAACCTGTCTGTGGGTCAGTGCAGTGAGACCTGGAGAAACCTGTCTGTGGGTCAGTGCACCCAGACCTGGTGAAACCTGTCTGTGGGTCAATGCAGTGAGACCTGGAGAAACCTGTCTGTGGGTCAGTGCAGTGAGACCTGGAGAAACCTGTCTGTGGGTCAGTGCAGTGAGACCTGGAGAAACCTGTCTGTGTGTCAGTGCTGTGAGACCTGGAGAAACCTGTCTGTGGGTCAGTGCAGTGAGACCTGGAGAAACCTGTCTGTGGGTCAGTGCAGTGAGACCTGGAGAAACCTGTCTGTGGGTCAGTGCAGTGAGACCTGGAGAAACCTGTCTGTGGGTCAGTGCAGTGAGACCTGGAGAAACCTGTCTGTGGGTCAGTGCAGTGAGACCTGGAGAAACCTGTCTGTGGGTCAGTGCAGTGAGACCTAGAGAAACCTGTCTGTGTGTCAGTGCTGTGAGACCTGGAGAAACCTGTCTGTGGGTCAGTGCACCCAGACCTGGAGAAACCTGTCTGTGGGTCAGTGCAGTGAGACCTGGAGAAACCTGTCTGTGGGTCAGTGCAGTGACACCTGGAGAAACCTGTCTGTGGGTCAGTGCACCCAGACCTGGAGAAACCTGTCTGTGGGTCAGTGCAGTGAGACCTGGAGAAACCTGTCTGTGGGTCAATGCAGTGAGACCTGGAGAAACCTGTCTGTGGGTCAGTGCAGTGAGACCTGGAGAAACCTGTCTGCGGGTCAGTGCACCCAGACCTGGAGAAACCTGTCTGTGGGTCAGTGCAGTGAGACCTGGAGAAACCTGTCTGTGGGTCAGTGCAGTGAGACCTGGAGAAACCTGTCTGTGGGTCAGTGCAGTGACACCTGGAGAAACCTGTCTGTGGGTCAGTGCACCCAGACCTGGAGAAACCTGTCTGTGGGTCAGTGCAGTGAGACCTGGAGAAACCTGTCTGTGGGTCAATGCAGTGAGACCTGGAGAAACCTGTCTGTGGGTCAGTGCAGTGAGACCTGGAGAAACCTGTCTGCGGGTCAGTGCACCCAGACCTGGAGAAACCTGTCTGTGGGTCAGTGCAGTGAGTCCTGGAGAAACCTGTCTGTGGGTCAGTGCAGTGAGACCTGGAGAAACCTGTCTGTGGGTCAGTGCAGTGAGACCTGGAGAAACCAGTCTGTGGGTCAATGCAGTGAGACCTGGTGAAAGCTGTCTGTGGGTCAGTGCACCCAGACCTGGAGAAACCTGTCTGTGGGTCAGTGCAGTGAGACCTGGAGAAACCTGTCTGTGGGTCAGTGCAGTGAGACCTGGAGAAACCTGTCTGTGGGTCAGTGCAGTGAGACCTGGAGAAACCTGTCTGTGTGTCAGTGCACCCAGACCTGGAGAAACCTGTCTGTGGGTCAGTGCACCCAGACCTGGAGAAACCTGTCTGTGGGTCAGTGCACCCAGACCTGGAGAAACCTGTCTGTGGGTCAGTGCAGTGAGACCTGGAGAAACCTGTCTGTGGGTCAGTGCAGTGACACCTGGAGAAACCTGTCTGTGGGTCAGTGCACCCAGACCTGGAGAAACCTGTCTGTGGGTCAGTGCAGTGAGACCTGGAGAAACCTGTCTGTGGGTCAATGCAGTGAGACCTGGAGAAACCTGTCTGTGGGTCAGTGCAGTGAGACCTGGAGAAACCTGTCTGCGGGTCAGTGCACCCAGACCTGGAGAAACCTGTCTGTGGGTCAGTGCAGTGAGACCTGGAGAAACCTGTCTGTGGGTCAGTGCAGTGAGACCTGGAGAAACCTGTCTGTGGGTCAGTGCAGTGAGACCTGGAGAAACCTGTCTGTGGGTCAGTGCACCCAGACCTGGAGAAACCTGTCTGAGGGTCAGTGCACCCAGACCTGGAGAAACCTGTCTGTGGGTCAGTGCAGTGAGACCTGGAGAAACCTGTCTGTGGGTCAGTGCACCCAGACCTGGAGAAACCTGTCTGTGGGTCAGTGCAGTGAGACCTGGAGAAACCTGTCTGTGGGTCAGTGCAGTGAGACCTGGAGAAACCTGTCTGTGGGTCAGTGCAGTGAGACCTGGAGAAACCTGTCTGTGGGTCAGTGCACCCAGACTTGGAGAAACCTGTCTGTGGGTCAGTGCACCCAGACCTGGAGAAACCTGTCTGTGGGTCAGTGCAGTGAGACCTGGAGAAACCTGTCTGTGGGTCAGTGCAGTGAGACCTGGAGAAACCTGTCTGTGGGTCAGTGCACCCAGACCTGGAGAAACCTGTCTGTGGGTCAGTGCACCCAGACCTGGAGAAACCTGTCTGTGGGTCAGTGCAGTGAGACCTGGAGAAACCTGTCTGTGGGTCAGTGCAGTGAGACCTGGAGAAACCTGTCTGTGGGTCAGTGCAGTGAGACCTGGAGAAACCTGTCTGTGGGTCAGTGCACCCAGACCTGGAGAAACCTGTCTGTGGGTCAGTGCAGTGAGACTTGAAGAAACCTGTCTGTGGGTCAGTGCACCCAGACCTGGAGAAACCTGTCTGTGGGTCAGTGCACTCAGCCCTGGAGAAACCTGTCTGTGGGTCAGTGCAGTGAGACCTGGAGAAACCTGTCTGTGGGTCAGTGCACCCAGACCTGGCGAAACCTGTCTGTGGGTCAGTGCACTCAGACCTGGAGAAACCTGTCTGTGGGTCAGTGCAGTGAGACCTGGAGAAACCTGTCTGTGGTCAGTGCAGTGAGACTTGAAGAAACCTGTCTGTGGGTCAGTGCAGTGACACCTGGAGAAACCTGTCTGTGGGTCAGTGCACCCAGACCTGGAGAAACCTGTCTGTGGGTCAGTGCACCCAGACCTGGAGAAACCTGTCTGTGGGTCAGTGCAGTGAGACCTGGAGAAACCTGTCTGTGGTCAGTGCAGTGAGACTTGAAGAAACCTGTCTGTGGGTCAGTGCAGTGACACCTGGAGAAACCTGTCTGTGGGTCAGTGCACCCAGACCTGGAGAAACCTGTCTGTGGGTCAGTGCACCCAGACCTGGAGAAACCTGTCTGTGGGTCAGTGCAGTGAGACCTGGAGAAACCTGTCTGTGGGTCAATGCACCCAGACCTGGAGAAACCTGTCTGTGGGTCAATGCACCCAGACCTGGAGAAACCTGTCTGTGGGTCAGTGCAGTGAGACCCTGGAGAAACCCATCTGTGGGTCAATGCACCCAGACCTGGAGAAACCTGTCTGTGGGTCAGTGCAGTGAGACCTGGAGAAACCTGTCTGTGGGTCAGTGCAGTGAGACCCGGAGAAACCTGTCTGTGGGTCAGTGCAGCGAGACCTGGAGAAACCTGTCTGTGGGTCAGTGCAGTGAGACCTGGAGAAACCTGTCTGTGGGTCAGTGCACCCAGACCTGGAGAAACCTGTCTGTGGGTCAGTGCAGTGAGACCTGGAGAAACCTGTCTGTGGGTCAGTGCACCCAGACCTGGAGAAACCTGTCTGTGGGTCAGTGCACCCAGACCTGGAGAAACCTGTCTGTGGGTCAATGCACCCAGACCTGGAGAAACCTGTCTGTGGGTCAATGCACCCAGACCTGGAGAATCCTGTCTGTGGGTCAATGCATCCAGACCTGGAGAAACCTGTCTGTGGGTCAGTGCACCCAGACCTGGAGAATCCTGTCTGTGGGTCAATGCACCCAAACCTGGAGAAACCTGTCTGTGGGTCAGTGCACCCAGACCTGGAGAAACCTGTCTGTGGGTCAGTGCAGTGAGACTTGAAGAAACCTGTCTGTGGGTCAGTGCACCCAGACCTGGAGAAACCTGTCTGTGGGTCAGTGCACTCAGACCTGGAGAAACCTGTCTGTGGGTCAGTGCAGTGAGACCTGGAGAAACCTGTCTGTGGGTCAGTGCAGTGAGACCTGGAGAAACCTGTCTGTGGGTCAGTGCAGTGAGACCTGGAGAAACCTGTCTGTGGTCAGTGCAGTGAGACTTGAAGAAACCTGTCTGTGGGTCAGTGCAGTGACACCTGGAGAAACCTGTCTGTGGGTCAGTGCACCCAGACCTGGAGAAACCTGTCTGTGGGTCAGTGCACCCAGACCTGGAGAAACCTGTCTGTGGGTCAGTGCAGTGAGACCTGGAGAAACCTGTCTGTGGGTCAATGCACCCAGACCTGGAGAAACCTGTCTGTGGGTCAATGCACCCAGACCTGGAGAAACCTGTCTGTGGGTCAGTGCAGTGAGACCCTGGAGAAACCCATCTGTGGGTCAATGCACCCAGACCTGGAGAAACCTGTCTGTGGGTCAGTGCAGTGAGACCTGGAGAAACCTGTCTGTGGGTCAGTGCAGTGAGACCCGGAGAAACCTGTCTGTGGGTCAGTGCAGCGAGACCTGGAGAAACCTGTCTGTGGGTCAGTGCAGTGAGACCTGGAGAAACCTGTCTGTGGGTCAGTGCACCCAGACCTGGAGAAACCTGTCTGTGGGTCAGTGCAGTGAGACCTGGAGAAACCTGTCTGTGGGTCAGTGCACCCAGACCTGGAGAAACCTGTCTGTGGGTCAATGCACCCAGACCTGGAGAAACCTGTCTGTGGGTCAATGCACCCAGACCTGGAGAATCCTGTCTGTGGGTCAATGCATCCAGACCTGGAGAAACCTGTCTGTGGGTCAGTGCACCCAGACCTGGAGAATCCTGTCTGTGGGTCAATGCACCCAGACCTGGAGAAACCTGTCTGTGGGTCAGTGCAGTGAGACCTGGAGAAACCTGTCTGTGGGTCAGTGCAGTGAGACCTGGAGAAACCTGTCTGTGGGTCAGTGCACCCAGACCTGGTGAAACCTGTCTGTGGGTCAATGCAGTGAGACCTGGAGAAACCTGTCTGTGGGTCAGTGCAGTGAGACCTGGAGAAACCTGTCTGTGGGTCAGTGCAGTGAGACCTGGAGAAACCTGTCTGTGTGTCAGTGCTGTGAGACCTGGAGAAACCTGTCTGTGGGTCAGTGCAGTGAGACCTGGAGAAACCTGTCTGTGGGTCAGTGCAGTGAGACCTGGAGAAACCTGTCTGTGGGTCAGTGCAGTGAGACCTGGAGAAACCTGTCTGTGGGTCAGTGCAGTGAGACCTAGAGAAACCTGTCTGTGTGTCAGTGCTGTGAGACCTGGAGAAACCTGTCTGTGGGTCAGTGCACCCAGACCTGGTGAAACCTGTCTGTGGGTCAGTGCAGTGAGACCTGGAGAAACCTGTCTGTGGGTCAGTGCAGTGAGACCTGGAGAAACCTGTCTGTGTGTCAGTGCTGTGAGACCTGGAGAAACCTGTCTGTGGGTCAGTGCACCCAGACCTGGAGAAACCTGTCTGTGGGTCAGTGCAGTGAGACCTGGAGAAACCTGTCTGTGGGTCAGTGCAGTGACACCTGGAGAAACCTGTCTGTGGGTCAGTGCACCCAGACCTGGAGAAACCTGTCTGTGGGTCAGTGCAGTGAGACCTGGAGAAACCTGTCTGTGGGTCAATGCAGTGAGACCTGGAGAAACCTGTCTGTGGGTCAGTGCAGTGAGACCTGGAGAAACCTGTCTGCGGGTCAGTGCACCCAGACCTGGAGAAACCTGTCTGTGGGTCAGTGCAGTGAGACCTGGAGAAACCTGTCTGTGGGTCAGTGCAGTGAGACCTGGAGAAACCTGTCTGTGGGTCAGTGCAGTGAGACCTGGAGAAACCTGTCTGTGGGTCAATGCAGTGAGACCTGGTGAAAGCTGTCTGTGGGTCAGTGCACCCAGACCTGGAGAAACCTGTCTGTGGGTCAGTGCAGTGAGACCTGGAGAAACCTGTCTGTGGGTCAGTGCAGTGAGACCTGGAGAAACCTGTCTGTGGGTCAGTGCAGTGAGACCTGGAGAAACCTGTCTGTGTGTCAGTGCACCCAGACCTGGAGAAACCTGTCTGTGGGTCAGTGCACCCAGACCTGGAGAAACCTGTCTGTGGGTCAGTGCACCCAGACCTGGAGAAACCTGTCTGTGGGTCAGTGCAGTGAGACCTGGAGAAACCTGTCTGTGGGTCAGTGCAGTGACACCTGGAGAAACCTGTCTGTGGGTCAGTGCACCCAGACCTGGAGAAACCTGTCTGTGGGTCAGTGCAGTGAGACCTGGAGAAACCTGTCTGTGGGTCAATGCAGTGAGACCTGGAGAAACCTGTCTGTGGGTCAGTGCAGTGAGACCTGGAGAAACCTGTCTGCGGGTCAGTGCACCCAGACCTGGAGAAACCTGTCTGTGGGTCAGTGCAGTGAGACCTGGAGAAACCTGTCTGTGGGTCAGTGCAGTGAGACCTGGAGAAACCTGTCTGTGGGTCAGTGCAGTGAGACCTGGAGAAACCTGTCTGTGGGTCAGTGCAGTGAGACCTGGAGAAACCTGTCTGTGGGTCAGTGCACCCAGACCTGGAGAAACCTGTCTGAGGGTCAGTGCACCCAGACCTGGAGAAACCTGTCTGTGGGTCAGTGCAGTGAGACCTGGAGAAACCTGTCTGTGGGTCAGTGCACCCAGACCTGGAGAAACCTGTCTGTGGGTCAGTGCAGTGAGACCTGGAGAAACCTGTCTGTGGGTCAGTGCAGTGAGACCTGGAGAAACCTGTCTGTGGGTCAGTGCAGTGAGACCTGGAGAAACCTGTCTGTGGGTCAGTGCACCCAGACTTGGAGAAACCTGTCTGTGGGTCAGTGCACCCAGACCTGGAGAAACCTGTCTGTGGGTCAGTGCAGTGAGACCTGGAGAAACCTGTCTGTGGGTCAGTGCAGTGAGACCTGGAGAAACCTGTCTGTGGGTCAGTGCACCCAGACCTGGAGAAACCTGTCTGTGGGTCAGTGCACCCAGACCTGGAGAAACCTGTCTGTGGGTCAGTGCAGTGAGACCTGGAGAAACCTGTCTGTGGGTCAGTGCAGTGAGACCTGGAGAAACCTGTCTGTGGGTCAGTGCAGTGAGACCTGGAGAAACCTGTCTGTGGGTCAGTGCACCCAGACCTGGAGAAACCTGTCTGTGGGTCAGTGCAGTGAGACTTGAAGAAACCTGTCTGTGGGTCAGTGCACCCAGACCTGGAGAAACCTGTCTGTGGGTCAGTGCACTCAGACCTGGAGAAACCTGTCTGTGGGTCAGTGCAGTGAGACCTGGAGAAACCTGTCTGTGGGTCAGTGCACCCAGACCTGGCGAAACCTGTCTGTGGGTCAGTGCACTCAGACCTGGAGAAACCTGTCTGTGGGTCAGTGCAG
Source organism: Pristiophorus japonicus (assembly GCF_044704955.1). Lineage (NCBI taxonomy): Eukaryota > Metazoa > Chordata > Chondrichthyes > Pristiophoridae > Pristiophorus > Pristiophorus japonicus. Next base: position 104,219,763 of record NC_091991.1, on the reverse strand, counting down.
TGAGACCTGGAGAAACCTGTCTGTGGTCAGTGCAGTGAGACTTGAAGAAACCTGTCTGTGGGTCAGTGCAGTGACACCTGGAGAAACCTGTCTGTGGGTCAGTGCACCCAGACCTGGAGAAACCTGTCTGTGGGTCAGTGCACCCAGACCTGGAGAAACCTGTCTGTGGGTCAGTGCAGTGAGACCTGGAGAAACCTGTCTGTGGGTCAATGCACCCAGACCTGGAGAAACCTGTCTGTGGGTCAGTGCAGTGAGACCTGGAGAAACCTGTCTGTGGGTCAATGCAGTGAGACCTGGTGAAAGCTGTCTGTGGGTCAGTGCACCCAGACCTGGAGAAACCTGTCTGTGGGTCAGTGCAGTGAGACCTGGAGAAACCTGTCTGTGGGTCAGTGCAGTGAGACCTGGAGAAACCTGTCTGTGGGTCAGTGCAGTGAGACCTGGAGAAACCTGTCTGTGTGTCAGTGCACCCAGACCTGGAGAAACCTGTCTGTGGGTCAGTGCACCCAGACCTGGAGAAACCTGTCTGTGGGTCAGTGCACCCAGACCTGGAGAAACCTGTCTGTGGGTCAGTGCAGTGAGACCTGGAGAAACCTGTCTGTGGGTCAGTGCAGTGACACCTGGAGAAACCTGTCTGTGGGTCAGTGCACCCAGACCTGGAGAAACCTGTCTGTGGGTCAGTGCAGTGAGACCTGGAGAAACCTGTCTGTGGGTCAATGCAGTGAGACCTGGAGAAACCTGTCTGTGGGTCAGTGCAGTGAGACCTGGAGAAACCTGTCTGCGGGTCAGTGCACCCAGACCTGGAGAAACCTGTCTGTGGGTCAGTGCAGTGAGACCTGGAGAAACCTGTCTGTGGGTCAGTGCAGTGAGACCTGGAGAAACCTGTCTGTGGGTCAGTGCAGTGAGACCTGGAGAAACCTGTCTGTGGGTCAGTGCACCCAGACCTGGAGAAACCTGTCTGAGGGTCAGTGCACCCAGACCTGGAGAAACCTGTCTGTGGGTCAGTGCAGTGAGACCTGGAGAAACCTGTCTGTGGGTCAGTGCACCCAGACCTGGAGAAACCTGTCTGTGGGTCAGTGCAGTGAGACCTGGAGAAACCTGTCTGTGGGTCAGTGCAGTGAGACCTGGAGAAACCTGTCTGTGGGTCAGTGCAGTGAGACCTGGAGAAACCTGTCTGTGGGTCAGTGCACCCAGACTTGGAGAAACCTGTCTGTGGGTCAGTGCACCCAGACCTGGAGAAACCTGTCTGTGGGTCAGTGCAGTGAGACCTGGAGAAACCTGTCTGTGGGTCAGTGCAGTGAGACCTGGAGAAACCTGTCTGTGGGTCAGTGCACCCAGACCTGGAGAAACCTGTCTGTGGGTCAGTGCACTCAGACCTGGAGAAACCTGTCTGTGGGTCAGTGCAGTGAGACCTGGAGAAACCTGTCTGTGGGTCAGTGCACCCAGACCTGGCGAAACCTGTCTGTGGGTCAGTGCAGTGAGACCTGGAGAAACCTGTCTGTGGGTCAGTGCAGTGAGACCTGGAGAAACCTGTCTGTGGGTCAGTGCAGTGAGACCTGGAGAAACCTGTCTGTGGGTCAGTGCACTCAGACCTGGAGAAACCTGTCTGTGGGTCAGTGCAGTGAGACCTGGAGAAACCTGTCTGTGGTCAGTGCAGTGAGACTTGAAGAAACCTGTCTGTGGGTCAGTGCAGTGACACCTGGAGAAACCTGTCTGTGGGTCAGTGCACCCAGACCTGGAGAAACCTGTCTGTGGGTCAGTGCACCCAGACCTGGAGAAACCTGTCTGTGGGTCAGTGCAGTGAGACCTGGAGAAACCTGTCTGTGGGTCAATGCACCCAGACCTGGAGAAACCTGTCTGTGGGTCAGTGCAGTGAGACCCTGGAGAAACCCATCTGTGGGTCAATGCACCCAGACCTGGAGAAACCTGTCTGTGGGTCAGTGCAGTGAGACCTGGAGAAACCTGTCTGTGGGTCAGTGCAGTGAGACCCGGAGAAACCTGTCTGTGGGTCAGTGCAGCGAGACCTGGAGAAACCTGTCTGTGGGTCAGTGCAGTGAGACCTGGAGAAACCTGTCTGTGGGACAGTGCACCCAGACCTGGAGAAACCTGTCTGTGGGTCAGTGCAGTGAGACCTGGAGAAACCTGTCTGTGGGTCAGTGCACCCAGACCTGGAGAAACCTGTCTGTGGGTCAGTGCACCCAGACCTGGAGAAACCTGTCTGTGGGTCATTGCACCCAGACCTGGAGAAACCTGTCTGTGGGTCAATGCACCCAGACCTGGAGAATCCTGTCTGTGGGTCAATGCATCCAGACCTGGAGAAACCTGTCTGTGGGTCAGTGCACCCAGACCTGGAGAATCCTGTCTGTGGGTCAATGCACCCAGACCTGGAGAAACCTGTCTGTGGGTCAGTGCAGTGAGACCTGGAGAAACCTGTCTGTGGGTCAGTGCAGTGAGACCTGGAGAAACCTGTCTGTGGGTCAGTGCACCCAGACCTGGTGAAACCTGTCTGTGGGTCAATGCAGTGAGACCTGGAGAAACCTGTCTGTGGGTCAGTGCAGTGAGACCTGGAGAAACCTGTCTGTGGGTCAGTGCAGTGAGACCTGGAGAAACCTGTCTGTGGGTCAGTGCAGTGAGACCTGGAGAAACCTGTCTGTGGGTCAGTGCAGTGAGACCTGGAGAAACCTGTCTGTGGGTCAGTGCAGTGAGACCTGGAGAAACCTGTCTGTGTGTCAGTGCTGTGAGACCTGGAGAAACCTGTCTGTGGGTCAGTGCAGTGAGACCTGGAGAAACCTGTCTGTGGGTCAGTGCAGTGAGACCTGGTGAAACCTGTCTGTGGGTCAATGCAGTGAGACCTGGAGAAACCTGTCTGTGGGTCAGTGCAGTGAGACCTGGAGAAACCTGTCTGTGGGTCAGTGCAGTGAGACCTGGAGAAACCTGTCTGTGGGTCAGTGCAGTGAGACCTGGAGAAACCTGTCTGTGGGTCAGTGCACCGAGACCTGGAGAAACCTGTCTGTGGGTCAGTGCAGTGAGACCTGGAGAAACCTGTCTGTGGGTCAGTGCAGTGAGACCTGGAGAAACCTGTCTGTGTGTCAGTGCTGTGAGACCTGGAGAAACCTGTCTGTGGGTCAGTGCAGTGAGACCTGGAGAAACCTGTCTGTGGGTCAGTGCAGTGAGACCTGGAGAAACCTGTCTGTGGGTCAGTGCAGTGAGACCTGGAGAAACCTGTCTGTGTGTCAGTGCTGTGAGACCTGGAGAAACCTGTCTGTGGGTCAGTGCACCCAGACCTGGTGAAACCTGTCTGTGGGTCAGTGCAGTGAGACCTGGAGAAACCTGTCTGTGGGCCAGTGCAGTGAGACCTGGAGAAACCTGTCTGTGTGTCAGTGCAGTGAGACCTGGAGAAACCTGTCTGTGGGTCAGTGCACCCAGACCTGGAGAAACCTGTCTGTGGGTCAGTGCACCCAGACCTGGAGAAACCTGTCTGTGGGTCAGTGCAGTGAGACCTGGAGAAACCTGTCTGTGGGTCAGTGCACCCAGACCTGGAGAAACCTGTCTGTGGGTCAGTGCAGTGAGACCTGGAGAAACCTGTCTGTGGGTCAGTGCAGTGAGACCTGGAGAAACCTGTCTGTGGGTCAGTGCAGTGAGACCTGGAGAAACCTGTCTGTGGGTCAGTGCACCCAGACCTGGAGAAACCTGTCTGTGGGTCAGTGCAGTGAGACCTGGAGAAACCTGTCTGTGGGTCAATGCAGTGAGACCTGGAGAAACCTGTCTGTGGGTCAGTGCAGTGAGACCTGGAGAAACCTGTCTGTGGGTCAATGCAGTGAGACCTGGAGAAACCTGTCTGTGGGTCAGTGCAGTGAGACCTGGAGAAACCTGTCTGTGGGTCAATGCAGTGAGACCTGGAGAAACCTGTCTGTGGGTCAGTGCACCCAGACCTGGAGAAACCTGTCTGTGGGTCAGTGCAGTGAGACCTGGAGAAACCTGTCTGTGGGTCAGTGCAGTGAGACCTGGAGAAACCTTTCTGTGGGTCAGTGCAGTGAGACCTGGAGAAACCTGTCTGTGGGTCAGTGCAGTGACACCTGGAGAAACCTGTCTGTGGGTCAGTGCACCCAGACCTGGAGAAACCTGTCTGTGGGTCAGTGCACCCAGACCTGGAGAAACCTGTCTGTCGGTCAGTGCAGTGAGACCTGGAGAAACCTGTCTGTGGGTCAGTGCACCCAGACCTGGAGAAACCTGTCTGTGGGTCAGTGCAGTGAGACCTGGAGAAACCTGTCTGTGGGTCAATGCAGTGAGACCTGGAGAAACCTGTCTGTGGGTCAGTGCACCGAGACCTGGAGAAACCTGTCTGTGGGTCAATGCAGTGAGACCTGGAGAAACCTGTCTGTGGGTCAGTGCAGTGAGACCTGGAGAAACCTGTCTGTAGGTCAGTGCAGTGAGACCTGGAGAAACCTGTCTGTGGGTCAGTGCAGTGAGACCTGGAGAAACCTGTCTGTGGGTCAGTGCACCCAGACCTGGAGAAACCTGTCTGTGGGTCAGTGCAGTGAGACCTGGAGAAACCTGTCTGTGGGTCAGTGCAGTGAGACCTGGAGAAACCTGTCTGTGGGTCAGTGCAGTGAGACCTGGAGAAACCTGTCTGTGGGTCAGTGCAGTGAGACCTGGAGAAACCTGTCTGTGGGTCAGTGCACCCAGACCTGGAGAAACCTGTCTGTGGGTCAGTGCAGTGAGACCTGGAGAAACCTGTCTGTGGGTCAGTGCAGTGAGACCTGGAGACCTGGAACACAACTAAAGTGATCGCGGATCAGTAACTGTCTCCTTACTGCAGCCGGTCAGACTGAGCACTGGGCTCACTCACCCCAGGGGCACAATGTGTAAAACACAAGGTACATGACCTCTTCCTCCAACCCCTCAACCCCCGAAATATGCACATCAATTCTCCTGATCCATTTTAGTTATTCAGTTTGCAGAATGCATTTACCTCACCTTTCCATCTTCGTGATACACAAAGATATTCCTTGTGCTGTTATCTTTCAAATATGTAATTTGTAGTCCGTTTGGGTTCCCTATTTTCGTCGGTTGAAAAGTGGCATTGATCTGTTCGAGCCTCAGAACGGCTTTTGGATCTTTTGCCTGAAAAGTGGAGGAAGCGAAATATGAACAGCACGGATGGGGGCGAGCTGCCAACTCTGGTTGCATGTCTTCCTGGAGGTCCTCGCCCAGTCAGGCAGCCTATTTTCCCCTCTCCAATATTTACATAGCCAATAAACGAAAGTGTTGAGAAAGAAAATGTTCAAACCACACCTTTTATAAACGCCCCTGTGATGGATGGTTCTCCCGGGTTGCCCCTGGCAAAGACCCGGAGATTAATGTTTAATTACTGGAGACTCCAGGTCTGTCCAGGAGGGTTGGCAACCCGAGAAGGAAGCCCTTTGATGTTGGTCGTCCACTGTTGCTGCCTCCTAATCCTGTGTACTCTCGTCCTCCCAATAATATCACCGATAAACTTTAGGAATACAGTCAGTCAGTCACTCACCATATGGTCAATCACACACCGTATGGTCAGTCACACACTATGGTCAGTCACACACTATGGTCGGTCACACACATATGGTCAGTCACACACTATGGTCAGTCACACACCATGGTCAGTCACACACTGTATGGTCAGTCACACACTATGGTCAGTCACACACTATGGTCGGTCACACACATATGGTCAGTCACATACTATGGTCAGTCACGTCACACACTGTATGGTCAGTCACACACTATGGTCAGTCACACACTGTATGGTCAGTCACACACCATGGTCAGTCACACACTGTATGGTCAGTCACACACTATGGTCAGTCACACACTGAATGGTCAGTCAGTCACACACTGTATGGTCAGTCACACACTATGGTCAGTCACACACCGTATGGTCAGTCACACACTGTATGGTCAATCACACACTGTGGTTAGTCACACACCGTATGGTCAGTCACACACTATGGTCAGTCACACACCGTATGGTCAGTCACACACTGTATGGTCAGTCACACTGAATGGTCAGTCACACACTGTATGGTCAGTCACACACTGTATGGTCAGTCACACACTATGCCGTATGGTCAGTCACACACTGTATGGTCAGTCACACACTATGGTCAGTCACACACATATGGTCAGTCACACACTATAGTCAGTCACACACCGTATGGTCAGTCACACACACTAGGTCAGTCACACACTATGGTCAGTCAGTCACACACTGTATGGTCAATCACACACTATGGTTAGTCACACACTGTATGGTCAGTCAGTCACACACTGTATGGTCAGTCATACACTCTGGTCAGTCGTCACACACATGGTCAGTCACACACTGTATGGTCAGTCATACACTGTATGGTCAGTCACACTGAATGATCAGTCACACACTATGGTCAGTCACACACTGTATGGTCAGTCACACACTATGGTCAGTCACACTGAATGATCAGTCACACACGATGGTCAGTCATACACTGTATGGTCAGTCACACTGAATGGTCAGTCACACACAAGGTCAGTCACACTGTATGGTCAGTCACACACTATGGTCAGTCATACACTGTATGGTCAGTCACACACTATGGTCAGTCACACACTATGCCGTATGGTCAGTCACACACTGTATGGTCAGTCCCACACTATGGTCAGTCACACACTATGGTCAGTCACACACAAGGTCAGTCACACTGTATGGTCAGTCACACACTATGGTCAGTCATACACTGTATGGTCAGTCACACACTATGGTCAGTCACACACTATGCCGTATGGTCAGTCACACACTGTCTGGTCAGTCCCACACTATGGTCAGTCACACACTGAATGGTCAGTCACACACTATGGTCAGTCACACACTGTATGGTCAGTCACACTGAATGGTCAGTCATACACTATCGTCAGTCACACACTGTATGGTCAGTCATACTGAATGGTCAGTGATACACTATGGTCAGTCACACACCGTATGGTCAGTCACACACCGTATGGTCAGTCACACACTATGGTCAGTCACACACTGTATGGTCAGTCAGTCACACACTGTATGGTAAGTCACACACTATGATCAGTCACACACCGTATGGTCAGTCACTCACTATGGTCAGTCACACACTGTATGGTCAGTCACACTGAATGGTCAGTCACACACCGTATGGTCAGTCACACACCGTATGGTCAGTCACTCACTATGGTCAGTCACACACTGTATGGTCAGTCACACTGAATGGTCAGTCACACACCGTATGGTCAGTCACACACTATATGGTCAGTCACACTGAATGATCAGTCACACACTATGGTCAGTCACACACTGTATGGTCAGTCACACACTATGGTCAGTCACACACTGTATGGTCAGTCACACACTATGGTCATTCACACTGAATGGTCAGTCACACACTATGGTCAGTCACACACTATGCCGTATGGTCAGTCACACACTATGCCGTATGGTCAGTCACACATTGTATGGTCAGTCACACACTGTGGTCGGTCACACACATATGGTCAGTCACACACTATGGTCAGTCACACACCGTATGGTCAGTCACACACTGAACGGTCAGTCACACACTATGGTCAGTCACACACCATATGGTCAGTCACACACCGTATGGTCAGTCAGTCACACACTGTATGGTCAATCACACACTATGGTTAGTCACACACTGTATGGTCAGTCACACACTATGGTCAGTCACACACTGTATGGTCAGTCACACACTGAATGGTCAGTCAGTCACACACTGTATGGTCAGTCACACACTATGGTCAGTCACACACCGTAAGGTCAGTCACTCACTATGGTCAGTCACACACTGTATGGTCAGTCATACTGAATGATCAGTCACACACTATGGTCAGTCATACACTGTATGGTCAGTCACACACTATGGTCAGTCACACTGAATGGTCAGTCACACACTATGGTCAGTCACACTGTATGGTCAGTCAGTCACACTGAATGGTCAGGCACACACTATGGTCAGTCACACACCGTATGGTCAGTCACACATTGAATGGTCAGTCAGTCACACACTGTATGGTTAGTCACATACTATGGTCAGTCACACACTGTATGGTCAGTCACACTGTATGGTCAGCCACACACTATGGTCAGTCACACTGAATGGTTAGTCACACACTATGGTCAGTCACACACCGTATGGTCAGTCACACATTGAATGGTCAGTCACACACTGTGGTCAGTCACACACTGTATGGTCAGTCAGACACTATGGTCAGTCACACACTGTATGGTCAGTCCCACACTATGGTCAGTCAGTCACACTGAATGGTCAATCACACACTATGGTTAGTCACACACTGTATGGTCAGTCAGTCACACACTGTATGGTCAGTCATACACTATGATCAGTCACACACTATGCCGTATGGTCAGTCACACACTGTATGGTCAGTCCCACACTCTGGTCAGTCGTCACACACAAGGTCAGTCACACTGTATGGTCAGTCACACACTGTATGGTCAGTCATACACTGTATGGTCAGTCACACTGAATGATCAGTCACACACTATGGTCAGTCACACACTGTATGGTCAGTCACACACTATGGTCAGTCACACTGAATGATCAGTCACACACGATGGTCAGTCATACACTGTATGGTCAGTCACACTGAATGGTCAGTCACACACAAGGTCAGTCACACTGTATGGTCAGTCACACACTATGGTCAGTCATACACTGTATGGTCAGTCACACACTATGGTCAGTCACACACTATGCCGTATGGTCAGTCACACACTGTATGGTCAGTCCCACACTATGGTCAGTCACACACTATGGTCAGTCACACACAAGGTCAGTCACACTGTATGGTCAGTCACACACTATGGTCAGTCATACACTGTATGGTCAGTCACACACTATGGTCAGTCACACACTATGCCGTATGGTCAGTCACACACTGTCTGGTCAGTCCCACACTATGGTCAGTCACACACTGAATGGTCAGTCACACACTATGGTCAGTCACACACTGTATGGTCAGTCACACTGAATGGTCAGTCATACACTATCGTCAGTCACACACTGTATGGTCAGTCATACTGAATGGTCAGTGATACACTATGGTCAGTCACACACCGTATGGTCAGTCACACACCGTATGGTCAGTCACACACTATGGTCAGTCACACACTGTATGGTCAGTCAGTCACACACTGTATGGTAAGTCACACACTATGGTCAGTCACACACCGTATGGTCAGTCACTCACTATGGTCAGTCACACACTGTATGGTCAGTCACACTGAATGGTCAGTCACACACCGTATGGTCAGTCACACACCGTATGGTCAGTCACTCACTATGGTCAGTCACACACTGTATGGTCAGTCACACTGAATGGTCAGTCACACACCGTATGGTCAGTCACACACTATATGGTCAGTCACACTGAATGATCAGTCACACACTATGGTCAGTCACACACTGTATGGTCAGTCACACACTATGGTCAGTCACACACTGTATGGTCAGTCACACACTATGGTCATTCACACTGAATGGTCAGTCACACACTATGGTCAGTCACACACTATGCCGTATGGTCAGTCACACACTATGCCGTATGGTCAGTCACACATTGTATGGTCAGTCACACACTGTGGTCGGTCACACACATATGGTCAGTCACACACTATGGTCAGTCACACACCGTATGGTCAGTCACACACTGAACGGTCAGTCACACACTATGGTCAGTCACACACCATATGGTCAGTCACACACCGTATGGTCAGTCAGTCACACACTGTATGGTCAATCACACACTATGGTTAGTCACACACTGTATGGTCAGTCACACACTATGGTCAGTCACACACTGTATGGTCAGTCACACACTGAATGGTCAGTCAGTCACACACTGTATGGTCAGTCACACACTATGGTCAGTCACACACCGTAAGGTCAGTCACTCACTATGGTCAGTCACACACTGTATGGTCAGTCATACTGAATGATCAGTCACACACTATGGTCAGTCATACACTGTATGGTCAGTCACACACTATGGTCAGTCACACTGAATGGTCAGTCACACACTATGGTCAGTCACACACTATGGTCAGTCACACTGTATGGTCAGTCAGTCACACTGAATGGTCAGGCACACACCGTATGGTCAGTCACACATTGAATGGTCAGTCAGTCACACACTGTATGGTTAGTCACATACTATGGTCAGTCACACACTGTATGGTCAGTCACACTGTATGGTCAGCCACACACTATGGTTAGTCACACACTATGGTCAGTCACACACCGTATGGTCAGTCACGTCACACACTGTGGTCAGTCACACACTGTATGGTCAGTCAGACACTATGGTCAGTCACACACTGTATGGTCAGTCCCACACTATGGTCAGTCACACACTATGGTCAGTCACACACTGTATGGTCAGTCACACTGAATGGTCAGTCATACACTATGGTCAGTCACACACTGTATGGTCAGTCACACTGAATGGTCAGTGATACACTATTGTCAGTCACACACTGTATGGTCAGTCACACACTGTATGGTCAGTCATACACTATGGTCAGTCACACACCGTATGGTCAGTCACACACCGTATGGTCAGTCACACACTATGGTCAGTCACACACTGAATGGTCAGTCAGTCACACACTGTATGGTCAGTCAGTCACACACTGTATGGTCAGTCACACACCGTATGGTCAGTCACTCACTATGGTCAGTCACACACTGTATGGTCAGTCACACTGAATGGTCAGTCACACACCGTATGGTCAGTCACACACTGTATGGTCAGTCACACTGAATGATCAGTCACACACTATGGTCAGTCACACACTGTGGTCAGTCACACACTGTATGGTCAGTCACACATCGTGTGGTCAGTCAGACACTATGGTCAGTCACACACTGTATGGTCAGTCCCACACTATGGTCAGTCACACACTGTATGGTCAGTCACACTGAATGGTCAGTCATACACTATGGTCAGTCACACACTGTATGGTCAGTCACACTGAATGGTCAGTGATACACTATTGTCAGTCACACACTGTATGGTCAGTCACACACTGTATGGTCAGTCATACACTATGGTCAGTCACACACCGTATGGTCAGTCACACACTATGGTCAGTCACACACTGAATGGTCAGTCAGTCACACACTGTATGGTAAGTCTCACACTATGGTCAGTCACACACCGTATGGTCAGTCACTCACTATGGTCAGTCACACACTGTATGGTCAGTCACACTGAATGGTCAGTCACACACCGTATGGTCAGTCACACACTGTATGGTCAGTCACACTGAATGATCAGTCACACACTATGGTCAGTCACACACTGTATGGTCAGTCACACACCGTATGGTCAGTCACACACTGTATGGTCAGTCACACATTATGGTCAGTCACACACTGTATGGTCAGTCACACTGAATGGTCAGTCACACACCGTATGGTCAGTCACACACTGTATGGTCAGTCACACTGAATGATCAGTCACACACTATGGTCAGTCACACACTGTATGGTCAGTCACACACTATGGTCAGTCAGTCACACTGAATGATCAGTCACACATTATGGTCAGTCATACACTGTATGGTCAGTCACACACTATGGTCAGTCACACTGAATGGTCAGTCACACACTATGGTCAGTCACACACAAGGTCAGTCACACTGTATGGTCAGTCACACACTATGGTCAGTCACACACTATGCCGTATGGTCAGTCACACACTGTATGGTCAGTCATACACTATGGTCAGTCACACACCGTATGGTCAGTCACACACCGTATGGTCAGTCACACACTATGGTCAGTCACACACTGAATGGTCAGTCAGTCACACACTGTATGGTCAGTCACACACCGTATGGTCAGTCACTCACTATGGTCAGTCACACACTGTATGGTCAGTCACACTGAATGGTCAGTCACACACCGTATGGTCAGTCACACACTGTATGGTCAGTCACACTGAATGATCAGTCACACACTATGGTCAGTCACACACTGTGGTCAGTCACACACTGTATGGTCAGTCACACATCGTGTGGTCAGTCAGACACTATGGTCAGTCACACACTGTATGGTCAGTCCCACACTATGGTCAGTCACACACTGTATGGTCAGTCACACTGAATGGTCAGTCATACACTATGGTCAGTCACACACTGTATGGTCAGTCACACTGAATGGTCAGTGATACACTATTGTCAGTCACACACTGTATGGTCAGTCACACACTGTATGGTCAGTCATACACTATGGTCAGTCACACACCGTATGGTCAGTCACACACTATGGTCAGTCACACACTGAATGGTCAGTCAGTCACACACTGTATGGTAAGTCTCACACTATGGTCAGTCACACACCGTATGGTCAGTCACTCACTATGGTCAGTCACACACTGTATGGTCAGTCACACTGAATGGTCAGTCACACACCGTATGGTCAGTCACACACTGTATGGTCAGTCACACTGAATGATCAGTCACACACTATGGTCAGTCACACACTGTATGGTCAGTCACACACCGTATGGTCAGTCACACACTGTATGGTCAGTCACACATTATGGTCAGTCACACACTGTATGGTCAGTCACACTGAATGGTCAGTCACACACCGTATGGTCAGTCACACACTGTATGGTCAGTCACACTGAATGATCAGTCACACACTATGGTCAGTCACACACTGTATGGTCAGTCACACACTATGGTCAGTCAGTCACACTGAATGATCAGTCACACATTATGGTCAGTCATACACTGTATGGTCAGTCACACACTATGGTCAGTCACACTGAATGGTCAGTCACACACTATGGTCAGTCACACACAAGGTCAGTCACACTGTATGGTCAGTCACACACTATGGTCAGTCACACACTATGCCGTATGGTCAGTCACACACTGTATGGTCAGTCCCACACTATGGTCAGTCAGTCACACTGTATGGTCAGTCACACACTATGGTCAGTCATACACTGTATGGTCAGTCACACACTATGGTCAGTCACACACTATGCCGTATGATCAGTCACACACTGTATGGTCAGTCCCACACTATGGTCAGTCACACACTGAATGGTCAGTCACACACTATGGTCAGTCACACACTGTATGGTCAGTCACACTGAATGGTCAGTCATACACTATCGTCAGTCACACACTGTATGGTCAGTCATACTGAATGGTCAGTCACACACTGTATGGTCAGTCACACACTATGGTCAGTCACACACCGTATGGTCAGTCACACACTATATGGTCAGTCACACACTATGGTCAGTCACACACCGTATGGTCAGTCACACACTATATGGTCAGTCACACACTATGGTCAGTCACACACTGTATGGTCAGTCACACACTGAATGGTCAGTCAGTCACACACTATGGTAAGTCACACACTATGGTCAGTCACACACCGTATGGTCAGTCACTCACTATGGTCAGTCACACACTGTATGGACAGTCACACTGAATGGTCAGTCACACACCGTATGGTCAGTCACACACTGTATGGTCAGTCACACTGAATGATCAGTCACACACTATGGTCAGTCACACACTGTATGGTCAGTCACACACTATGGTCAGTCACACCGAATGGTCAGTCACACACAAGGTCAGTCACACTGTATGGTCAGTCACACACTATGGTCAGTCACACTGAATGGTCAGTCACACACAAGGTCTGTCACACTGTATGGTCAGTCACACACTATGCTCAGTCATACACTTTATGGTAAGTCACACACTATGGTCAGTCACACACTATGCCGTATGGTCAGTCACACACTGTATGGTCAGTCCCACACTATGGTCAGTCACACACTGAATGGTCAGTCACGCACTGTATGGTCAGTCACACTGAATGGTCAGTCATACACTATGGTCAGTCACACACTGTATGGTCAGTCATACTGAATGGTCAGTGATACACTATTGTCAGTCACACACTGTATGGTCAGTCACACACTGCATGGTCAGTCATACACTATGGTCAGTCACACACCGTATGGTCAGTCACACACCGTATGGTCAGTCACACACTGTATGGTCAGTCACACACTATGGTCAGTCACACACTGTATGGTCAGTCACACACTGAATGGTCAGTCAGTCACACACTGTATGGTAAGTCACACACTATGGTCAGTCACACACCGTATGGTCAGTCACTCACTATGGTCAGTCACACACTGTATGGTCAGTCACACTGAATGGTCAGTCACACACCGTATGGTCAGTCACACACTGTATGGTCAGTCACACTGAATCATCAGTCACACACTGTATGGTCAGTCACACACTATGGTCATTCACACTGAATGGTCAGTCACACACTATGGTCAGTCACACACAAGGTCAGTCACACTGTATGGTCAGTCACACACTATGGTCAGTCACACACTATGCCGTATGGTCAGTCACACACTATGCCGTATGGTCAGTCACACATTGTATGGTCAGTCAGTCACACACATATGGTCAGTCACACAATATGGACAGTCACACACCGTATGGTCAGTCACACACTGAACGGTCAGTCACACACTATGGTCAGTCACACACTATGGTCAGTCACATACCGTATGGTCAGTCACACACTATGGTCAGTCACACACCGTATGGTCAGTCACACACTGTATGGTCAATCACACACTGTGGTTAGTCACACACTGTATGGTCAGTCACACACCATATGGTCAGTCACTCACTATGGTCAGTCAGTCACACTGAATGGTCAGTCACACACTATGGTCAGTTAAACTCTGTATGGTCAGTCATACTGAATGATCAGTCACACACTATGGTCAGTCATACACTGTATGGTCAGTCACACACTATGGTCAGTCACACTGAATGGTCAGTCACACACGATGGTCAGTCACACTGTATGGTCAGTCAGTCACACTGAATGGTCAGGCACACACTATGGTCAGTCACACACCGTATGGTCAGTCACACATTGAATGGTCAGTCAGTCACACACTGTATGGTCAGTCATACACTATGGTCAGTCACACACCGTATGGTCAGTCACACACTGAATGGTCAGTCAGTCACACACTGTATGGTAAGTCTCACACTATGGTCAGTCACTCACTATGGTCAGTCACACACTGTATGGTCAGTCACACTGAATGGTCAGTCACACACCGTATGGTCAGTCACACACTGTATGGTCAGTCACACACTATGGTCAGTCACACTGAATGGTCAGTCACACACAAGGTCAGTCACACTGTATGGTCAGTCACACACTATGGTCAGTCATACACTTTATGGTAAGTCACACACTATGGTCAGTCACACACTATGCCGTATGGTCAGTCACACACTGTATGGTCAGTCCCACACTATGGTCAGTCACGCACTGTATGGTCAGTCACACTGAATGGTCAGTCATACACTATGGTCAGTCACACACTGTATGGTCAGTCATACTGAATGGTCAGTGATACACTATTGTCAGTCACACACTGTATGGTCAGTCACACACTGCATGGTCAGTCATACACTATGGTCAGTCACACACCGTATGGTCAGTCACACACCGTATGGTCAGTCACACACTGTATGGTCAGTCACACACTATGGTCAGTCACACACTGTATGGTCAGTCACACACTGAATGGTCAGTCAGTCACACACTGTATGGTAAGTCACACACTATGGTCAGTCACACACCGTATGGTCAGTCACTCACTATGGTCAGTCACACACTGTATGGTCAGTCACACTGAATGGTCAGTCACACACCGTATGGTCAGTCACACACTATATGGTCAGTCACACTGAATCATCAGTCACACACTGTATGGTCAGTCACACACTATGGTCATTCACACTGAATGGTCAGTCACACACTATGGTCAGTCACACACAAGGTCAGTCACACTGTATGGTCAGTCACACACTATGGTCAGTCACACACTATGCCGTATGGTCAGTCACACATTGTATGGTCAGTCAGTCACACACATATGGTCAGTCACACAATATGGACAGTCACACACCGTATGGTCAGTCACACACTGAACGGTCAGTCACACACTATGGTCAGTCACACACCGTATGGTCAGTCACATACCGTATGGTCAGTCACACACTATGGTCAGTCACACACCGTATGGTCAGTCACACACTGTATGGTCAATCACACACTGTGGTTAGTCACACACTGTATGGTCAGTCACACACTATGGTCAGTCAGTCACACACTGTATGGTCAGTCACACACTATGGTCAGTCACACACTGAATGGTCAGTCAGTCACACACTGTATGGTCAGTCACACACCATATGGTCAGTCACTCACTATGGTCAGTCACACACTGTATGGTCAGTCACACTGAATGGTCAGTCACACACTATGGTCAGTTAAACACTGTCTGGTCAGTCATACTGAATGATCAGTCACACACTATGGTCAGTCATACACTGTATGGTCAGTCACACACTATGGTCAGTCACACTGAATGGTCAGTCACACACTATGGTCAGTCACACTGTATGGTCAGTCAGTCACACTGAATGGTCAGGCACACACTATGGTCAGTCACACACCGTATGGTCAGTCACACATTGAATGGTCAGTCAGTCACACACTGTATGGTCAGTCATACACTATGGTCAGTCACACACCGTATGGTCAGTCACACACTGTATGGTCAGTCACACACTGAATGGTCAGTCAGTCACACACTGTATGGTAAGTCTCACACTATGGTCAGTCACTCACTATGGTCAGTCACACACTGTATGGTCAGTCACACTGAATGGTCAGTCACGTCACACACTGTATGGTCAGTCACACTGAATGATCAGTCACACACTGTGTGGTCAGTCAGTCACACACTATGGTCAGTCACACACTGTATGGTCAGTCACACTGAATGGTCAGTCATACACTATGGTCAGTCACACACTGTATGGTCAGTCACACTGAATGGTCAGTGATACACTATTGTCAGTCACACACTGTATGGTCAGTCACACACTGTATGGTCAGTCATACACTATGGTCAGTCACACACCGTATGGTCAGTCACACACCGTATGGTCAGTCACACACTATGGTCAGTCACATACTGTATGGTCAGTCACACACTGTATGGTAAGTCTCACACTATGGTCAGTCACACACCGTATGGTCAGTCACTCACTATGGTCAGTCACACACTGTATGGTCAGTCACACTGAATGGTCAGTCACACACCGTATGGTCAGTCAGTCACACTGAATGATCAGTCACACACTATGGTCAGTCATACACTGTATGGTCAGTCACACACTATGGTCAGTCACACTGAATGGTCAGTCACACACTATGGTCAGTCATACACTGTATGGTCAGTCACACACTATGGTCAGTCATACACTGTATGGTCAGTCACACTGAATGGTCAGTCACTCACTATGGTCAGTCACACACTATGGTCAGTCACACACTGTATGGTCAGTCACACACTATGGTCTGTCACACTGTATGGTCAGTCACGCGCTATGGTCAGTCACACACTGAATGGTCAGTCACACACTATGGTCAGTCACATACCGTATGGTCAGTCACACACTGTATGGTCAGTCACACTGTATGGTCAGTCACACTGTATGGTCAGTCATGCACTATGGTCAGTCACACACTGTATGGTCAGTCACACACTATGTTCAGTCACACTGTATGGTCATTCACGCACTATGGTCAGTCACGCACTGTATGGTCAGTCACGCACTATGGTCAGTCACACACTTTTTGGTCAGTCACACACTGTATGGTCAGTCACACACTGTGGTCAGTCACACACTATGGTCAGTCATACACTGTATGGTCAGTCACACACTATGGTCAGTCATACACTGTATGGTCAGTCACACTGAATGGTCAGTCACTCACTATGGTCAGTCACACACGATGGTCAGTCACACACTGTATGGTCAGTCACACACGATGGTCTGTCACACTGTATGGTCAGTCACGCGCTATGGTCAGTCACACACTGAATGGTCAGTCACACACTATGGTCAGTCATACACTATGGTCAGTCACACACCGTATGGTCAGTCACACACTGTATGGTCAGTCATGCACTATGGTCAGTCACACACTGTATGGTCAGTCACACACTATGGTCAGTCACACTGTATGGTCATTCACGCACTATGGTCAGTCACGCACTGTATGGTCAGTCACGCACTATGGTCAGTCACACACTTTGGTCAGTCACACACTGTATGGTCAGTCATGCACCGTATGGTCAGTCACACACTGTATGGTCTGTCACACTGTATGGTCAGTCACACACAGTATGGTCAGTCACACACCGTATGGTCAGTCACACACTATGGTCAGTCACACTGTATGGTCAGTCACACACTGTATGGTCAGTCACACACCGTATGGTCAGTCACACACTATGGTCAGTCACACTGTATGGTCAGTCACACACTGTGGTCAGTCACACACTGTATGGTCAGTCATACACTATGGTCAGTCACACACCGTATGGTCAGTCACACACTTTGCCGTATGGTCAGTCACACACTGTATGGTCAGTCACACACTATGGTCAGTCACACACCGTATAGTCAGTCACACACTGTATGGACAGTCACACACTGTATGGTCAGTCACACACTATGGTCAGTCAGTCACACACTATGGTCAGTCACATACCATATGGTCAGTCACACACCGTATGGTCAGTCAGTCACACACTGTATGGTCAGTCACACACTATGGTCAGTCACACACTGTATGGTCAGTCACACACTATGGTCAGTCACACACTGTATGGTCAGTCACACACCGTATGGTCAGTCACTCACTATGGTCAGTCACACACTGTATGGACAGTCACACTGAATGGTCAGTCACACACTATGGTCAGTTAAACACTGTATGGTCAGTCACACTGAATGATCAGTCACACACTATGGTCAGTCACACACTGTATGGTCAGTCACACACTATGGTCATTCACACTGAATGGTCAGTCACACACTATGGTCAGTCACACACTATGCCGTATGGTCAGTCACACACTATGCCGTATGGTCAGTCACACATTGTATGGTCAGTCACACACTGTGGTCGGTCACACACATATGGTCAGTCACACACTATGGTCAGTCACACACCGTATGGTCAGTCACACACTGAACGGTCAGTCACACACTATGGTCAGTCACACACAAGGTCAGTCACACTGTATGGTCAGTCACACACTATGGTCAGTCACACACTATGCCGTATGGTCAGTCACACACTGTCTGGTCAGTCACACACTGAATGGTCAGTCACACTGAATGGTCAGTCATACACTATCGTCAGTCACACACTGTATGGTCAGTCATACTGAATGGTCAGTGATACACTATGGTCAGTCACACACCGTATGGTCAGTCACACACCGTATGGTCAGTCACACACTGTATGGTCAGTCAGTCACACACTGTATGGTAAGTCACACACTATGGTCAGTCACACACCGTATGGTCAGTCACTCACTATGGTCAGTCACACACTGTATGGTCAGTCACACTGAATGGTCAGTCACACACCGTATGGTCAGTCACACACTATATGGTCAGTCACACTGAATGATCAGTCACACACTATGGTCAGTCACACACTGTATGGTCAGTCACACACTATGGTCAGTCACACACTGTATGGTCAGTCACACACTATGGTCATTCACACTGAATGGTCAGTCACACACTATGGTCAGTCACACACTATGCCGTATGGTCAGTCACACACTATGCCGTATGGTCAGTCACACATTGTATGGTCAGTCACACACTGTGGTCGGTCACACACATATGGTCAGTCACACACTATGGTCAGTCACACACCGTATGGTCAGTCACACACTGAACGGTCAGTCACACACTATGGTCAGTCACACACAAGGTCAGTCACACTGTATGGTCAGTCACACACTATGGTCAGTCACACACTATGGTCAGTCACACACTATGCCGTATGGTCAGTCACACACTGTCTGGTCAGTCACACACTGAATGGTCAGTCAGTCACACTGAATGGTCAGTCATACACTATCGTCAGTCACACACTGTATGGTCAGTCATACTGAATGGTCAGTGATACACTATGGTCAGTCACACACCGTATGGTCAGTCACACACCGTATGGTCAGTCACACACTGTATGGTCAGTCAGTCACACACTGTATGGTAAGTCACACACTATGGTCAGTCACACACCGTATGGTCAGTCACTCACTATGGTCAGTCACACACTGTATGGTCAGTCACACTGAATGGTCAGTCACACACCGTATGGTCAGTCACACACTATATGGTCAGTCACACTGAATGATCAGTCACACACTATGGTCAGTCACACACTGTATGGTCAGTCACACACTATGGTCAGTCACACACTGTATGGTCAGTCACACACTATGGTCATTCACACTGAATGGTCAGTCACACACTATGGTCAGTCACACACTATGCCGTATGGTCAGTCACACACTATGCCGTATGGTCAGTCACACATTGTATGGTCAGTCACACACT
This sequence comes from Pristiophorus japonicus, assembly GCF_044704955.1. NCBI lineage: Eukaryota > Metazoa > Chordata > Chondrichthyes > Pristiophoridae > Pristiophorus > Pristiophorus japonicus. Next base: position 104,199,146 of record NC_091991.1, on the reverse strand, counting down.
GTGGTCGGTCACACACATATGGTCAGTCACACACTATGGTCAGTCACACACCGTATGGTCAGTCACACACTGAACGGTCAGTCACACACTATGGTCAGTCACATACCATATGGTCAGTCACACACCGTATGGTCAGTCACACACTATGGTCAGTCACACACCGTATGGTCAGTCACACACTGTATGGTCAATCACACACTATGGTTAGTCACACACTGTATGGTCAGCCACACACTATGGTCAGTCACACTGAATGGTTAGTCACACACTATGGTCAGTCACACACCGTATGGTCAGTCACACATTGAATGGTCAGTCACACACTGTGGTCAGTCACACACTGTATGGTCAGTCAGACACTATGGTCAGTCACACACTGTATGGTCAGTCCCACACTATGGTCAGTCACACACTATGGTCAGTCACACACTGTATGGTCAGTCACACTGAATGGTCAGTCATACACTATGGTCAGTCACACACTGTATGGTCAGTCACACTGAATGGTCAGTGATACACTATTGTCAGTCACACACTGTATGGTCAGTCACACAATGTATGGTCAGTCATACACTATGGTCAGTCACACACCGTATGGTCAGTCACACACCGTATGGTCAGTCACACACTATGGTCAGTCACACACTGAATGGTCAGTCAGTCACACACTGTATGGTAAGTCTCACACTATGGTCAGTCACACACCGTATGGTCAGTCACTCACTATGGTCAGTCACACACTGTATGGTCAGTCACACTGAATGGTCAGTCACACACCGTATGGTCAGTCACACACTGTATGGTCAGTCACACTGAATGATCAGTCACACACTATGGTCAGTCACACACTGTATGGTCAGTCACACACCGTATGGTCAGTCACACACTATGGTCAGTCACACTGTATGGTCAGTCACACACTGTGGTCAGTCACACACTGTATGGTCAGTCATACACTATGGTCAGTCACACACCGTATGGTCAGTCACACACTTTGCCGTATGGTCAGTCACACACTGTATGGTCAGTCACACACTATGGTCAGTCACACACCGTATGGTCAGTCACACACTATGCCGTATGGTCAGTCACACACCGTATAGTCAGTCACACACTGTATGGACAGTCACACACTGTATGGTCAGTCACACACTATGGTCAGTCAGTCACACACTATGGTCAGTCACATACCATATGGTCAGTCACACACCGTATGGTCAGTCAGTCACACACTGTATGGTCAGTCACACACTATGGTCAGTCACACACTGTATGGTCAGTCACACACTATGGTCAGTCACACACTGTATGGTCAGTCACACACCGTATGGTCAGTCACTCACTATGGTCAGTCACACACTGTATGGACAGTCACACTGAATGGTCAGTCACACACTATGGTCAGTTAAACACTGTATGGTCAGTCACACTGAATGATCAGTCACACACTATGGTCAGTCACACACTGTATGGTCAGTCACACACTATGGTCATTCACACTGAATGGTCAGTCACACACTATGGTCAGTCACACACTATGCCGTATGGTCAGTCACACACTATGCCGTATGGTCAGTCACACATTGTATGGTCAGTCACACACTGTGGTCGGTCACACACATATGGTCAGTCACACACTATGGTCAGTCACACACCGTATGGTCAGTCACACACTGAACGGTCAGTCACACACTATGGTCAGTCACACACAAGGTCAGTCACACTGTATGGTCAGTCACACACTATGGTCAGTCACACACTATGCCGTATGGTCAGTCACACACTGTCTGGTCAGTCACACACTGAATGGTCAGTCACACTGAATGGTCAGTCATACACTATCGTCAGTCACACACTGTATGGTCAGTCATACTGAATGGTCAGTGATACACTATGGTCAGTCACACACCGTATGGTCAGTCACACACCGTATGGTCAGTCACACACTGTATGGTCAGTCAGTCACACACTGTATGGTAAGTCACACACTATGGTCAGTCACACACCGTATGGTCAGTCACTCACTATGGTCAGTCACACACTGTATGGTCAGTCACACTGAATGGTCAGTCACACACCGTATGGTCAGTCACACACTATATGGTCAGTCACACTGAATGATCAGTCACACACTATGGTCAGTCACACACTGTATGGTCAGTCACACACTATGGTCAGTCACACACTGTATGGTCAGTCACACACTATGGTCATTCACACTGAATGGTCAGTCACACACTATGGTCAGTCACACACTATGCCGTATGGTCAGTCACACACTATGCCGTATGGTCAGTCACACATTGTATGGTCAGTCACACACTGTGGTCGGTCACACACATATGGTCAGTCACACACTATGGTCAGTCACACACCGTATGGTCAGTCACACACTGAACGGTCAGTCACACACTATGGTCAGTCACACACAAGGTCAGTCACACTGTATGGTCAGTCACACACTATGGTCAGTCACACACTATGGTCAGTCACACACTATGCCGTATGGTCAGTCACACACTGTCTGGTCAGTCACACACTGAATGGTCAGTCAGTCACACTGAATGGTCAGTCATACACTATCGTCAGTCACACACTGTATGGTCAGTCATACTGAATGGTCAGTGATACACTATGGTCAGTCACACACCGTATGGTCAGTCACACACCGTATGGTCAGTCACACACTGTATGGTCAGTCAGTCACACACTGTATGGTAAGTCACACACTATGGTCAGTCACACACCGTATGGTCAGTCACTCACTATGGTCAGTCACACACTGTATGGTCAGTCACACTGAATGGTCAGTCACACACCGTATGGTCAGTCACACACTATATGGTCAGTCACACTGAATGATCAGTCACACACTATGGTCAGTCACACACTGTATGGTCAGTCACACACTATGGTCAGTCACACACTGTATGGTCAGTCACACACTATGGTCATTCACACTGAATGGTCAGTCACACACTATGGTCAGTCACACACTATGCCGTATGGTCAGTCACACACTATGCCGTATGGTCAGTCACACATTGTATGGTCAGTCACACACTGTGGTCGGTCACACACATATGGTCAGTCACACACTATGGTCAGTCACACACCGTATGGTCAGTCACACACTGAACGGTCAGTCACACACTATGGTCAGTCACATACCATATGGTCAGTCACACACCGTATGGTCAGTCACACACTATGGTCAGTCACACACCGTATGGTCAGTCACACACTGTATGGTCAATCACACACTATGGTTAGTCACACACTGTATGGTCAGCCACACACTATGGTCAGTCACACTGAATGGTTAGTCACACACTATGGTCAGTCACACACCGTATGGTCAGTCACACATTGAATGGTCAGTCACACACTGTGGTCAGTCACACACTGTATGGTCAGTCAGACACTATGGTCAGTCACACACTGTATGGTCAGTCCCACACTATGGTCAGTCACACACTATGGTCAGTCACACACTGTATGGTCAGTCACACTGAATGGTCAGTCATACACTATGGTCAGTCACACACTGTATGGTCAGTCACACTGAATGGTCAGTGATACACTATTGTCAGTCACACACTGTATGGTCAGTCACACAATGTATGGTCAGTCATACACTATGGTCAGTCACACACCGTATGGTCAGTCACACACCGTATGGTCAGTCACACACTATGGTCAGTCACACACTGAATGGTCAGTCAGTCACACACTGTATGGTAAGTCTCACACTATGGTCAGTCACACACCGTATGGTCAGTCACTCACTATGGTCAGTCACACACTGTATGGTCAGTCACACTGAATGGTCAGTCACACACCGTATGGTCAGTCACACACTGTATGGTCAGTCACACTGAATGATCAGTCACACACTATGGTCAGTCACACACTGTATGGTCAGTCACACACTATGGTCAGTCAGTCACACTGAATGATCAGTCACACATTATGGTCAGTCATACACTGTATGGTCAGTCACACACTATGGTCAGTCACACTGAATGGTCAGTCACACACTATGGTCAGTCACACACAAGGTCAGTCACACTGTATGGTCAGTCACACACTATGGTCAGTCACACACTATGCCGTATGGTCAGTCACACACTGTATGGTCAGTCCCACACTATGGTCAGTCACACACTATGGTCAGTCACACTGTATGGTCAGTCATACACTGTATGGTCAGTCACACACTATGGTCAGTCACACACTATGCCGTATGGTCAGTCACACACTGTATGGTCAGTCCCACACTATGGTCAGTCACACACTGAATGGTCAGTCACACACTATGGTCAGTCACACACTGTATGGTCAGTCACACTGAATGGTCAGTCATACACTATCGTCAGTCACACACTGTATGGTCAGTCATACTGAATGGTCAGTGATACACTATTGTCAGTCACACACTGTATGGTCAGTCACACACTGTATGGTCAGTCATACACTATGGTCAGTCACACACCGTATGGTCAGTCACACACCGTATGGTCAGTCACACACTATATGGTCAGTCACACACTATGGTCATTCACACACTGTATGGTCAGTCACACACTGAATGGTCAGTCAGTCACACACTGTATGGTAAGTCACACACTATGGTCAGTCACACACCGTATGGTCAGTCACTCACTATGGTCAGTCACACACTGTATGGACAGTCACACTGAATGGTCAGTCACACACCGTATGGTCAGTCACACACTGTATGGTCAGTCACACTGAATGATCAGTCACACACTATGGTCAGTCACACACTGTATGGTCAGTCACACACTATGGTCAGTCACACTGAATGGTCAGTCACACACAAGGTCAGTCACACTGTATGGTCAGTCACACACTATGCTCAGTCATACACTTTATGGTAAGTCACACACTATGGTCAGTCACACACTATGCCGTATGGTCAGTCACACACTGTATGGTCAGTCCCACACTATGGTCAGTCACACACTGAATGGTCAGTCACACACTATGGTCAGTCACGCACTGTATGGTCAGTCACACTGAATGGTCAGTCATACACTATGGTCAGTCACACACTGTATGGTCAGTCATACTGAATGGTCAGTGATACACTATTGTCAGTCACACACTGTATGGTCAGTCACACACCGTATGGTCAGTCACACACTGTATGGTCAGTCACACACTGTATGGTAAGTCACACACTATGGTCAGTCACACACCGTATGGTCAGTCACTCACTATGGTCAGTCACACACTGTATGGTCAGTCACACTGAATGGTCAGTCACACACCGTATGGTCAGTCACACACTGTATGGTCAGTCACACTGAATCATCAGTCACACACTGTATGGTCAGTCACACACTATGGTCATTCACACTGAATGGTCAGTCACACACTATGGTCAGTCACACACAAGGTCAGTCACACTGTATGGTCAGTCACACACTATGGTCAGTCACACACTATGCCGTATGGTCAGTCACACACTATGCCGTATGGTCAGTCACACATTGTATGGTCAGTCAGTGACACACATATGGTCAGTCACACAATATGGACAGTCACACACCGTATGGTCAGTCACACACTGAACGGTCAGTCACACACTATGGTCAGTCACACACCGTATGGTCAGTCACACACCGTATGGTCAGTCACATACCGTATGGTCAGTCAGTCACACACTGTATGGTCAATCACACACTGTGGTTAGTCACACACTGTATGGTCAGTCACACACCATATGGTCAGTCACTCACTATGGTCAGTCACACACTGTATGGTCAGTCACACTGAATGGTCAGTCACACACTATGGTCAGTTAAACACTGTATGGTCAGTCATACTGAATGATCAGTCACACACTATGGTCAGTCATACACTGTATGGTCAGTCACACACTATGGTCAGTCACACTGAATGGTCAGTCACACACTATGGTCAGTCACACTGTATGGTCAGTCAGTCACACTGAATGGTCAGGCACACACTATGGTCAGTCACACACCGTATGGTCAGTCACACATTGAATGGTCAGTCAGTCACACACTGTATGGTCAGTCATACACTATGGTCAGTCACACACCGTATGGTCAGTCACACACTGTATGGTCAGTCACACACTGTATGGTCAGTCACACACTGAATGGTCAGTCAGTCACACACTGTATGGTAAGTCACACACTATGGTCAGTCACACACCGTATGGTCAGTCACTCACTATGGTCAGTCACACACTGTATGGTCAGTCACACTGAATGGTCAGTCACACACCGTATGGTCAGTCACACACTGTATGGTCAGTCACACTGAATCATCAGTCACACACTGTATGGTCAGTCACACACTATGGTCATTCACACTGAATGGTCAGTCACACACTATGGTCAGTCACACACAAGGTCAGTCACACTGTATGGTCAGTCACACACTATGGTCAGTCACACACTATGCCGTATGGTCAGTCACACACTATGCCGTATGGTCAGTCACACATTGTATGGTCAGTCAGTCATACACATATGGTCAGTCACACAATATGGACAGTCACACACCGTATGGTCAGTCACACACTGAACGGTCAGTCACACACTATGGTCAGTCACACACCGTATGGTCAGTCACATACCGTATGGTCAGTCACACACTATGGTCAGTCACACACCGTATGGTCAGTCACACACTGTATGGTCAATCACACACTGTGGTTAGTCACACACTGTATGGTCAGTCACACACTATGGTCAGTCAGTCACACACTGTATGGTCAGTCACACACTATGGTCAGTCACACACTGAATGGTCAGTCAGTCACACACTGTATGGTCAGTCACACACCATATGGTCAGTCACTCACTATGGTCAGTCACACACTGTATGGTCAGTCACACTGAATGGTCAGTCACACACTATGGTCAGTTAAACACTGTATGGTCAGTCATACTGAATGATCAGTCACACACTATGGTCAGTCATACACTGTATGGTCAGTCACACACTATGGTCAGTCACACTGAATGGTCAGTCACACACTATGGTCAGTCACACTGTATGGTCAGTCAGTCACACTGAATGGTCAGGCACACACTATGGTCAGTCACACACCGTATGGTCAGTCACACATTGAATGGTCAGTCAGTCACACACTGTATGGTCAGTCATACACTATGGTCAGTCACACACCGTATGGTCAGTCACACACTGAATGGTCAGTCAGTCACACACTGTATGGTAAGTCTCACACTATGGTCAGTCACTCACTATGGTCAGTCACACACTGTATGGTCAGTCACACTGAATGGTCAGTCAGTCACACACTGTATGGTCAGTCACACTGAATGATCAGTCACACACTGTGTGGTCAGTCAGTCACACACTGAATGGTCAGTCACACACTATGGTCAGTCACACACTGTATGGTCAGTCACACTGAATGGTCAGTCATACACTATGGTCAGTCACACACTGTATGGTCAGTCACACTGAATGGTCAGTGATACACTATTGTCAGTCACACACTGTATGGTCAGTCACACACTGTATGGTCAGTCATACACTATGGTCAGTCACACACCGTATGGTCAGTCACACACCGTATGGTCAGTCACACACTATGGTCAGTCACACACTGTATGGTCAGTCACACACTGTATGGTAAGTCTCACACTATGGTCAGTCACACACCGTATGGTCAGTCACTCACTATGGTCAGTCACACACTGTATGGTCAGTCACACTGAATGGTCAGTCACACACCGTATGGTCAGTCACACACTGTATGGTCAGTCACACTGAATGATCAGTCACACACTATGGTCAGTCATACACTGTATGGTCAGTCACACACTATGGTCAGTCACACTGAATGGTCAGTCAGTCACACACTATGGTCAGTCACACACTATGGTCAGTCATACACTGTATGGTCAGTCACACACTATGGTCAGTCATACACTGTATGGTCAGTCACACTGAATGGTCAGTCACTCACTATGGTCAGTCACACACTATGGTCAGTCACACACTGTATGGTCAGTCAGTCACACTGTATGGTCAGTCACGCGCTATGGTCAGTCACACACTGAATGGTCAGTCACACACTATGGTCAGTCATACACTATGGTCAGTCACATACCGTATGGTCAGTCACACACTGTATGGTCAGTCACACTGTATGGTCAGTCATGCACTATGGTCAGTCACACACTGTATGGTCAGTCACACACTATGTTCAGTCACACACTGTATGGTCAGTCACACACTGTATGGTCAGTCACGCACCGTATGGTCAGTCACACACTGTATGGTCAGTCACACTGTATGGTCAGTCACACTGTATGGTCAGTCACACTCTATGGTCAGTCACGCACTATGGTCAGTCACACACTGTATGGTCAGTCACACACTGTATGGTCAGTCATACACTATGGTCAGTCACACACCGTATGGTCAGTCACACACTTTGCCGTATGGTCAGTCACACACTGTATGGTCAGTCACACACTATGGTCAGTCACACACCGTATGGTCAGTCACACACTATGCCGTATGGTCAGTCACACACTGTATGGACAGTCAGTCACACACTATGGTCAGTCAGTCACACACTATGGTCAGTCACATACCATATGGTTAGTCACACACTATGGTCAGTCACACACCGTATGGTCAGTCAGTCACACACTGTATGGTCAGTCACACACTATGGTCAGTCACACACTGTATGGTCAGTCACACACCATGGTCAGTCACACACTATGGTCAGTCACACACTGTATGGTCAGTCACACACCGTATGGTCAGTCACTCACTATGGTCAGTCACACACTGTATGGACAGTCACACTGAATGGTCAGTCACACACTATGGTCAGTTAAACACTGTATGGTCAGTCACACTGAATGATCAGTCACACACTGTATGGTCAGTCATACACTATGGTCAGTCACACACCGTATGGTCAGTCACACACTTTGCCGTATGGTCAGTCACACACTGTATGGTCAGTCACACACTATGGTCAGTCACACACCGTATGGTCAGTCACACACTATGCCGTATAGTCAGTCACACACTGTATGGACAGTCAGTCAGTCACACACTATGGTCAGTCACATACCATATGGTCAGTCACACACTATGGTCAGTCACACACCGTATGGTCAGTCAGTCACACACTGTATGATCAGTCACACACTATGGTCAGTCACACACTGTATGGTCAGTCACACACCATGGTCAGTCACACACTATGGTCAGTCACACACTGTATGGTCAGTCACTCACTATGGTCAGTCACACACTGTATGGACAGTCACACTGAATGGTCAGTCACACACTATGGTCAGTTAAACACTGTATGGTCAGTCACACTGAATGATCAGTCACACACTATGGTCAGTCATACACTGTATGGTCAGTCACACACTATGGTCAGTCACACTGAATGGTCAGTCACACACTATGGTCAGTCACACTGTATGGTCAGTCAGTCACACTGAATGGTCAGGCACACACTATGGTCAGTCACACACCGTATGGTCAGTCACACATTGAATGGTCAGTCACACACTGTGTGGTCAGTCACATACTGTATGGTCAGTCACACACGATGGTCAGTCACACACTGTATGGACAGTCACACACTGTGGTCAGTCACACACTGTATGGTCAGTCACACATCGTATGGTCAGTCAGACACTATCGTCAGTCACACACTGTATGGTCAGTCCCACACTATGGTCAGTCACACACTGAATGGTCAGTCACACAATATGGTCAGTCACACACTGTATGGTCAGTCACACTGAATGGTCAGTCATACTCTATGGTCAGTCACACACTGTATGGTCAGTCACACTGAATGGTCAGTGATACACTGTTGTCAGTCACACACTGTATGGTCAGTCACACACTGTATGGTCAGTCATACACTATGGTCAGTCACACACCGTATGGTCAGTCACACAATGTATGGTCAGTCACACACTATATGGTCAGTCACACACTATGGTCAGTCACACACTGTATGGTCAGTCACACACTGAATGGTCAGTCAGTCACACACTGTATGGTAAGTCACACACTATGGTCAGTCACTCACTATGGTCAGTCACACACTGTATGGTCAGTCACACTGAATGGTCAGTCACACACCGTATGGTCAGTCACACACTGTATGGTCAGTCACACTGAATGATCAGTCAGTCACACACTGTATGGTCAGTCACACACTATGGTCAGTCACACACTGTATGGTCAGTCACACACTATGGTCATTCACACTGAATGGTCAGTCACACACTATGGTCATTCACACTGAATGGTCAGTCACACACTATGGTCAGTCACACACAAGGTCAGTCACACACTATGGTCAGTCACACACTATGGTCAGTCACACACTGTATGGTCAGTCACACATCGTATGGTCAGTCAGACACTATCGTCAGTCACACACTGTATGGTCAGTCCCACACTATGGTCAGTCACACACTGAATGGTCAGTCACACACTATGGTCAGTCACACACTGTATGGTTAGTCACACTGAATGGTCAGTCATACACTATGGTCAGTCACACACTGTATGGTCAGTCACACTGAATGGTCAGTGATACACTATTGTCAGTCAGTCACACACTGTATGGTCAGTCATACACTATGGTCAGTCACACACCGTATGGTCAGTCACACACCGTATGGTCAGTCACACACTGAATGGTCAGTCAGTCACACACTGTATGGTAAGTCACACACTATGGTCAGTCACACACCGTATGGTCAGTCACACACTGTATGGTCGGTCCCACTGAATGGTCAGTCACACACCGTATGGTCAGTCACACACTGTATGGTCAGTCACACTGAATGATCAGTCACACACTATGGTCAGTCAGTCACACACTATGGTCAGTCACACAGTGTATGGTCAGTCACACTGAATGATCAGTCACACACTATGGTCAGTCATACACTGTATGGTCAGTCACACTGAATGGTCAGTCACACACTATGGTCAGTCAGTCACACTGTATGGTCAGTCACACACTATGGTCAGTCATACACTGTATGGTCAGTCATACACTATGGTCAGTCACACACTATGCCGTATGGTCAGTCACACACTGTATGGTCAGTCCCACACTCTGGTCAGTCACACACTATGGTCAGTCACACACAAGGTCAGTCACACTGTATGGTCAGTCACACACTATGGTCAGTCATACACTGTATGGTCAGTCACACTGAATGATCAGTCACACACTATGGTCAGTCACACACTGTATGGTCAGTCACACACTATGGTCAGTCACACTGAATGATCAGTCACACACAATGGTCAGTCATACACTGTATGGTCAGTCACACTGAATGGTCAGTCACACACAAGGTCAGTCACACTGTATGGTCAGTCACACACTATGGTCAGTCATACACTGTATGGTCAGTCACACACTATGGTCAGTCACACACTATGCCGTATGGTCAGTCACACACTGTATGGTCAGTCCCACACTATGGTCAGTCACACACTATGGTCAGTCACACACAAGGTCAGTCACACTGTATGGTCAGTCACACACTATGGTCAGTCATACACTGTATGGTCAGTCACACACTATGGTCAGTCACACACTATGCCGTATGGTCAGTCACACACTGTCTTGTCAGTCCCACACTATGGTCAGTCACACACTGAATGGTCAGTCACACACTATGGTCAGTCACACACTGTATGGTCAGTCACACTGAATGGTCAGTCATACACTATCGTCAGTCACACACTGTATGGTCAGTCATACTGAATGGTCAGTGATACACTATGGTCAGTCACACACCGTATGGTCAGTCACACACCGTATGGTCAGTCACACACTATGGTCAGTCACACACTGTATGGTCAGTCAGTCACACACTGTATGGTAAGTCACACACTATGGTCAGTCACACACCGTATGGTCAGTCACTCACTATGGTCAGTCACACACTGTATGGTCAGTCACACTGAATGGTCAGTCACACACCGTATGGTCAGTCACACACTATATGGTCAGTCACACTGAATGATCAGTCACACACTATGGTCAGTCACACACTGTATGGTCAGTCACACACTATGGTCAGTCACACACTATGGTCATTCACACTGAATGGTCAGTCACACACTATGGTCAGTCACACACTATGCCGTATGGTCAGTCACACACTATGCCGTATGGTCAGTCACACATTGTATGGTCAGTCACACACTGTGGTCGGTCACACACATATGGTCGGTCACACACTATGGTCAGTCAGTCACACACTGAACGGTCAGTCACACACTATGGTCAGTCACACACCATATGGTCAGTCACACACCGTATGGTCAGTCACACACTGTATGGTCAATCACACACTATGGTCAGTCAGTCACACACTATGGTCAGTCACATACCATATGGTTAGTCACACACTATGGTCAGTCACACACCGTATGGTCAGTCAGTCACACACTGTATGGTCAGTCACACACTATGGTCAGTCACACACTGTATGGTCAGTCACACACCATGGTCAGTCACACACTATGGTCAGTCACACACTGTATGGTCAGTCACACACCGTATGGTCAGTCACTCACTATGGTCAGTCACACACTGTATGGACAGTCACACTGAATGGTCAGTCACACACTATGGTCAGTTAAACACTGTATGGTCAGTCACACTGAATGATCAGTCACACACTGTATGGTCAGTCATACACTATGGTCAGTCACACACCGTATGGTCAGTCACACACTTTGCCGTATGGTCAGTCACACACTGTATGGTCAGTCACACACTATGGTCAGTCACACACCGTATGGTCAGTCACACACTATGCCGTATAGTCAGTCACACACTGTATGGACAGTCAGTCAGTCACACACTATGGTCAGTCACATACCATATGGTCAGTCACACACTATGGTCAGTCACACACCGTATGGTCAGTCAGTCACACACTGTATGATCAGTCACACACTATGGTCAGTCACACACTGTATGGTCAGTCACACACCATGGTCAGTCACACACTATGGTCAGTCACACACTGTATGGTCAGTCACTCACTATGGTCAGTCACACACTGTATGGACAGTCACACTGAATGGTCAGTCACACACTATGGTCAGTTAAACACTGTATGGTCAGTCACACTGAATGATCAGTCACACACTATGGTCAGTCATACACTGTATGGTCAGTCACACACTATGGTCAGTCACACTGAATGGTCAGTCACACACTATGGTCAGTCACACTGTATGGTCAGTCAGTCACACTGAATGGTCAGGCACACACTATGGTCAGTCACACACCGTATGGTCAGTCACACATTGAATGGTCAGTCACACACTGTGTGGTCAGTCACATACTGTATGGTCAGTCACACACGATGGTCAGTCACACACTGTATGGACAGTCACACACTGTGGTCAGTCACACACTGTATGGTCAGTCACACATCGTATGGTCAGTCAGACACTATCGTCAGTCACACACTGTATGGTCAGTCCCACACTATGGTCAGTCACACACTGAATGGTCAGTCACACAATATGGTCAGTCACACACTGTATGGTCAGTCACACTGAATGGTCAGTCATACTCTATGGTCAGTCACACACTGTATGGTCAGTCACACTGAATGGTCAGTGATACACTGTTGTCAGTCACACACTGTATGGTCAGTCACACACTGTATGGTCAGTCATACACTATGGTCAGTCACACACCGTATGGTCAGTCACACAATGTATGGTCAGTCACACACTATATGGTCAGTCACACACTATGGTCAGTCACACACTGTATGGTCAGTCACACACTGAATGGTCAGTCAGTCACACACTGTATGGTAAGTCACACACTATGGTCAGTCACTCACTATGGTCAGTCACACACTGTATGGTCAGTCACACTGAATGGTCAGTCACACACCGTATGGTCAGTCACACACTGTATGGTCAGTCACACTGAATGATCAGTCAGTCACACACTGTATGGTCAGTCACACACTATGGTCAGTCACACACTGTATGGTCAGTCACACACTATGGTCATTCACACTGAATGGTCAGTCACACACTATGGTCATTCACACTGAATGGTCAGTCACACACTATGGTCAGTCACACACAAGGTCAGTCACACACTATGGTCAGTCACACACTATGGTCAGTCACACACTGTATGGTCAGTCACACATCGTATGGTCAGTCAGACACTATCGTCAGTCACACACTGTATGGTCAGTCCCACACTATGGTCAGTCACACACTGAATGGTCAGTCACACACTATGGTCAGTCACACACTGTATGGTTAGTCACACTGAATGGTCAGTCATACACTATGGTCAGTCACACACTGTATGGTCAGTCACACTGAATGGTCAGTGATACACTATTGTCAGTCAGTCACACACTGTATGGTCAGTCATACACTATGGTCAGTCACACACCGTATGGTCAGTCACACACCGTATGGTCAGTCACACACTGAATGGTCAGTCAGTCACACACTGTATGGTAAGTCACACACTATGGTCAGTCACACACCGTATGGTCAGTCACACACTGTATGGTCGGTCCCACTGAATGGTCAGTCACACACCGTATGGTCAGTCACACACTGTATGGTCAGTCACACTGAATGATCAGTCACACACTATGGTCAGTCAGTCACACACTATGGTCAGTCACACAGTGTATGGTCAGTCACACTGAATGATCAGTCACACACTATGGTCAGTCATACACTGTATGGTCAGTCACACTGAATGGTCAGTCACACACTATGGTCAGTCAGTCACACTGTATGGTCAGTCACACACTATGGTCAGTCATACACTGTATGGTCAGTCATACACTATGGTCAGTCACACACTATGCCGTATGGTCAGTCACACACTGTATGGTCAGTCCCACACTCTGGTCAGTCACACACTATGGTCAGTCACACACAAGGTCAGTCACACTGTATGGTCAGTCACACACTATGGTCAGTCATACACTGTATGGTCAGTCACACTGAATGATCAGTCACACACTATGGTCAGTCACACACTGTATGGTCAGTCACACACTATGGTCAGTCACACTGAATGATCAGTCACACACAATGGTCAGTCATACACTGTATGGTCAGTCACACTGAATGGTCAGTCACACACAAGGTCAGTCACACTGTATGGTCAGTCACACACTATGGTCAGTCATACACTGTATGGTCAGTCACACACTATGGTCAGTCACACACTATGCCGTATGGTCAGTCACACACTGTATGGTCAGTCCCACACTATGGTCAGTCACACACTATGGTCAGTCACACACAAGGTCAGTCACACTGTATGGTCAGTCACACACTATGGTCAGTCATACACTGTATGGTCAGTCACACACTATGGTCAGTCACACACTATGCCGTATGGTCAGTCACACACTGTCTTGTCAGTCCCACACTATGGTCAGTCACACACTGAATGGTCAGTCACACACTATGGTCAGTCACACACTGTATGGTCAGTCACACTGAATGGTCAGTCATACACTATCGTCAGTCACACACTGTATGGTCAGTCATACTGAATGGTCAGTGATACACTATGGTCAGTCACACACCGTATGGTCAGTCACACACCGTATGGTCAGTCACACACTATGGTCAGTCACACACTGTATGGTCAGTCAGTCACACACTGTATGGTAAGTCACACACTATGGTCAGTCACACACCGTATGGTCAGTCACTCACTATGGTCAGTCACACACTGTATGGTCAGTCACACTGAATGGTCAGTCACACACCGTATGGTCAGTCACACACTATATGGTCAGTCACACTGAATGATCAGTCACACACTATGGTCAGTCACACACTGTATGGTCAGTCACACACTATGGTCAGTCACACACTATGGTCATTCACACTGAATGGTCAGTCACACACTATGGTCAGTCACACACTATGCCGTATGGTCAGTCACACACTATGCCGTATGGTCAGTCACACATTGTATGGTCAGTCACACACTGTGGTCGGTCACACACATATGGTCGGTCACACACTATGGTCAGTCAGTCACACACTGAACGGTCAGTCACACACTATGGTCAGTCACACACCATATGGTCAGTCACACACCGTATGGTCAGTCACACACTGTATGGTCAATCACACACTATGGTTAGTCACACAAATTATGGTCAGTCACACACTATGGTCAGTCACACACTGTATGGTCAGTCACACACTGAATGGTCAGTCAGTCACACACTGTATGGTCAGTCAGTCACACACCGTATGGTCAGTCACTCACTATGGTCAGTCACACACTGTATGGTCAGTCATACTGAATGATCAGTCACACACTATGGTCAGTCATACACTGTATGGTCAGTCACACACTATGGTCAGTCACACTGAATGGTCAGTCACACACTATGGTCAGTCACACTGTATGGTCAGTCAGTCACACTGAATGGTCAGGCACACACTATGGTCAGTCACACACCGTATGGTCAGTCACACATTGAATGGTCAGTCAGTCACACACTGTATGGTTAGTCACATACTATGGTCAGTCACACACTGTATGGTCAGTCACACTGTATGGTCAGCCACACACTATGGTCAGTCACACTGAATGGTTAGTCACACACTATGGTCAGTCACACACCGTATGGTCAGTCAGTCACACACTGTGGTCAGTCACACACTGTATGGTCAGTCAGACTGTATGGTCAGTCCCACACTATGGTCAGTCACACACTATGGTCAGTCACACACTGTATGGTCAGTCACACTGAATGGTCAGTCATACACTATGGTCAGTCACACAATGTATGGTCAGTCACACTGAATGGTCAGTGATACACTATTGTCAGTCACACACTGTATGGTCAGTCACACACTGTATGGTCAGTCATACACTATGGTCAGTCACACACCGTATGGTCAGTCACACACCGTATGGTCAGTCACACACTATGGTCAGTCACACACTGAATGGTCAGTCAGTCACACACTGTATGGTAAGTCTCACACTATGGTCAGTCACACACCGTATGGTCAGTCACTCACTATGGTCAGTCACACACTGTATGGTCAGTCACACTGAATGGTCAGTCACACACCGTATGGTCAGTCACACACTGTATGG
Organism: Pristiophorus japonicus; assembly: GCF_044704955.1. Lineage (NCBI taxonomy): Eukaryota > Metazoa > Chordata > Chondrichthyes > Pristiophoridae > Pristiophorus > Pristiophorus japonicus. The sequence continues at coordinate 104,181,943 of NC_091991.1, read as the reverse complement.
TCAGTCACACTGAATGATCAGTCACACACTATGGTCAGTCACACACTGTATGGTCAGTCACACAATGGTCAGTCACACATCGTGTGGTCAGTCAGACACTATGGTCAGTCACACACTGTATGGTCAGTCCCACACTATGGTCAGTCACACACTGTATGGTCAGTCACACTGAATGGTCAGTCATACACTATGGTCAGTCACACACTGTATGGTCAGTCACACTGAATGATCAGTGATACACTATTGTCAGTCACACACTGTATGGTCAGTCACACACTGTATGGTCAGTCATACACTATGGTCAGTCACACACCGTATGGTCAGTCACACACCGTATGGTCAGTCACACACTATGGTCAGTCACACACTGAATGGTCAGTCAGTCACACACTGTATGGTAAGTCTCACACTATGGTCAGTCACACACCGTATGGTCAGTCACTCACTATGGTCAGTCACACACTGTATGGTCAGTCACACTGAATGGTCAGTCACACACCGTATGGTCAGTCACACACTGTATGGTCAGTCACACTGAATGATCAGTCACACACTATGGTCAGTCACACACTGTATGGTCAGTCACACACTATGGTCAGTCACACACTGTATGGTCAGTCACACTGAATGATCAGTCACACATTATGGTCAGTCATACACTGTATGGTCAGTCACACACTATGGTCAGTCACACTGAATGGTCAGTCACACACTATGGTCAGTCACACACAAGGTCAGTCACACTGTATGGTCAGTCACACACTATGGTCAGTCACACACTATGCCGTATGGTCAGTCACACACTGTATGGTCAGTCCCACACTATGGTCAGTCACACACTATGGTCAGTCACACTGTATGGTCAGTCACACACTATGGTCAGTCATACACTGTATGGTCAGTCACACACTATGGTCAGTCACACACTATGCCGTATGGTCAGTCACACACTGTATGGTCAGTCCCACACTATGGTCAGTCACACACTGAATGGTCAGTCACACACTATGGTCAGTCACACGCTGTATGGTCAGTCACACTGAATGGTCAGTCATACACTATCGTCAGTCACACACTGTATGGTCAGTCATACTGAATGGTCAGTGATACACTATTGTCAATCACACACTGTATGGTCAGTCATACACTATGGTCAGTCACACACCGTATGGTCAGTCACACACCGTATGGTCAGTCACACACTATATGGTCAGTCACACACTATGGTCAGTCACACACTGTATGGTCAGTCACACACTGAATGGTCAGTCAGTCACACACTGTATGGTAAGACACACACTATGGTCAGTCACACACCGTATGGTCAGTCACTCACTATGGTCAGTCACACACTGTATGGACAGTCACACTGAATGGTCAGTCACACACCGTATGGTCAGTCACACACTGTATGGTCAGTCACACTGAATGATCAGTCACACACTATGGTCAGTCACACACTGTATGGTCAGTCACACTGAATGATCAGTCACACACTATGGTCAGTCACACACTGTATGGTCAGTCACACACTATGGTCAGTCAGTCACACTGAATGATCAGTCACACATTATGGTCAGTCATACACTGTATGGTCAGTCACACACTATGGTCAGTCACACTGAATGGTCAGTCACACACTATGGTCAGTCACACACAAGGTCAGTCACACTGTATGGTCAGTCACACACTATGGTCAGTCACACACTATGCCGTATGGTCAGTCACACACTGTATGGTCAGTCCCACACTATGGTCAGTCACACACTATGGTCAGTCACACTGTATGGTCAGTCACACACTATGGTCAGTCATACACTGTATGGTCAGTCACACACTATGGTCAGTCACACACTATGCCGTATGGTCAGTCACACACTGTATGGTCAGTCCCACACTATGGTCAGTCACACACTGAATGGTCAGTCACACACTATGGTCAGTCACACGCTGTATGGTCAGTCACACTGAATGGTCAGTCATACACTATCGTCAGTCACACACTGTATGGTCAGTCATACTGAATGGTCAGTGATACACTATTGTCAATCACACACTGTATGGTCAGTCATACACTATGGTCAGTCACACACCGTATGGTCAGTCACACACCGTATGGTCAGTCACACACTATATGGTCAGTCACACACTATGGTCAGTCACACACTGTATGGTCAGTCACACACTGAATGGTCAGTCAGTCACACACTGTATGGTAAGTCACACACTATGGTCAGTCACACACCGTATGGTCAGTCACTCACTATGGTCAGTCACACACTGTATGGACAGTCACACTGAATGGTCAGTCACACACCGTATGGTCAGTCACACACTGTATGGTCAGTCACACTGAATGATCAGTCACACACTATGGTCAGTCACACACTGTATGGTCAGTCACACACTATGGTCAGTCACACACTGTATGGTCAGTCACACACTATGGTCATTCACACTGAATGGTCAGTCACACACTATGGTCATTCACACTGAATGGTCAGTCACACACTATGGTCAGTCACACACAAGGTCAGTCACACTGTATGGTCAGTCACACACTATGGTCAGTCACACACTATAGTCAGTCACACACTGTATGGTCAGTCACACATCGTATGGTCAGTCAGACACTATCGTCAGTCACACACTGTATGGTCAGTCCCACACTATGGTCAGTCACACACTGAATGGTCAGTCACACACTATGGTCAGTCACACACTGTATGGTCAGTCACACTGAATGGTCAGTCATACACTATGGTCAGTCAGTCACACTGAATGGTCAGTGATACACTATTGTCAGTCAGTCATACACTATGGTCAGTCACACACCGTATGGTCAGTCACACACTGTATGGTAAGTCACACACTATGGTCAGTCACACACTGTATGGTCAGTCACACTGAATGATCAGTCACACACTGTATGGTCAGTCACACACTATGGTCAGTCACACACTGTATGGTCAGTCACACTAAATGATCAGTCACACACTATGGTCAGTCATACACTGTATGGTCAGTCACACTGAATGGTCAGTCACACACTATGGTCAGTCACACACAAGGTCAGTCACACTGTATGGTCAGTCACACACTATGGTCAGTCATACACTGTATGGTCAGTCATACACTATGCCGTATGGTCAGTCATACACTGTATGGTCAGTCACACACTATGGTCAGTCACACACTGTATGGTCAGTCACACACTATGGTCAGTCACACTGAATGATCAGTCACACACTATGGTCAGTCATACACTGTATGGTCAGTCACACTGAATGGTCAGTCACACACTATGGTCAGTCACACACAAGGTCAGTCACACTGTATGGTCAGTCAGACAGTATGGTCAGTCACACACGATGCCGTATGGTCAGTCACACACTGTATGGTCAGTCCCACACTATGGTCAGTCACACACTGAATGGTCAGTCACACACTATGATCAGTCACACACTGTATGGTCAGTCACACTGAATGGTCAGTCATACACTATCGTCAGTCACACACTGTATGGTCAGTCATACTGAATGGTCAGTGATACACTATTGTACGTCACACACTGTATGGTCAGTCACACACTGTATGGTCAGTCATACACTATGGTCAGTCACACACCGTATGGTCAGTCACACACCGTATGGTCAGTCACACACTATGGTCAGTCACACACTGTATGGTCAGTCACACACTGAATGGTCAGTCAGTCACACACTGTATGGTAAGTCACACACTATGGTCAGTCACACACCGTATGGTCAGTCACTCACTATGGTCAGTCACACACTGTATGGTCAGTCACACTGAATGGTCAGTCACACACCGTATGGTCAGTCACACACTATGGTCATTCACACTGAATGGTCAGTCACACACTATGGTCATTCACACTGAATGGTCAGTCACACACTATGGTCAGTCACACACAAGGTCAGTCACACTGTATGGTCAGTCACACACTATGGTCAGTCACACACTGTATGGTCAGTCACACAATATGCCGTCTGGTCAGTCACACACTATGCCGTATGGTCAGTCACACACTGTATGGTCAGTCCCACACTATGGTCAGTCACACACTATGGTCAGTCACACTGTATGGTCAGTCACACACTATGGTCAGTCATACACTGTATGGTCAGTCACACACTATGGTCAGTCACACACTATGCCGTATGGTCAGTCACACACTGTATGGTCAGTCCCACACTATGGTCAGTCACACACTGAATGGTCAGTCACACACTATGGTCAGTCACACACTGTATGGTCAGTCACACTGAATGGTCAGTCATACACTATCGTCAGTCACACACTGTATGGTCAGTCATACTGAATGGTCAGTGATACACTATTGTCAGTCACACACTGTATGGTCAGTCACACACTGTATGGTCAGTCATACACTATGGTCAGTCACACACCGTATGGTCAGTCACACACCGTATGGTCAGTCACACACTATATGGTCAGTCACACACTATGGTCAGTCACACACTGTATGGTCAGTCACACACTGAATGGTCAGTCAGTCACACACTGTATGGTAAGTCACACACTATGGTCAGTCACACACCGTATGGTCAGTCACTCACTATGGTCAGTCACACACTGTATGGACAGTCACACTGAATGGTCAGTCACACACCGTATGGTCAGTCACACACTGTATGGTCAGTCACACTGAATGATCAGTCACACACTATGGTCAGTCACACACTGTATGGTCAGTCACACACTATGGTCAGTCACACACTGTATGGTCAGTCACACACTATGGTCATTCACACTGAATGGTCAGTCACACACTGTGGTCATTCACACTGAATGGTCAGTCACACACTGTATGGTCAGTCACACACTATGGTCAGTCACACTGAATGGTCAGTCATACACTATGGTCAGTCACACACTATAGTCAGTCACACACTGTATGGTCAGTCACACATCGTATGGTCAGTCAGACACTATCGTCAGTCACACACTGTATGGTCAGTCCCACACTATGGTCAGTCACACACTGAATGGTCAGTCACACACTATGGTCAGTCACACACTGTATGGTCAGTCACACTGAATGGTCAGTCATACACTATGGTCAGTCAGTCACACTGAATGGTCAGTGATACACTATTGTCAGTCAGTCACACACTGTATGGTCAGTCATACACTATGGTCAGTCACACACCGTATGGTCAGTCACACACCGTATGGTCAGTCACACACTGAATGGTCAGTCAGTCACACACTGTATGGTAAGTCACACACTATGGTCAGTCACACACCGTATGGTCAGTCACACACTGTATGGTCAGTCACACTGAATGATCAGTCACACACTATGGTCAGTCACACACTATGGTCAGTCACACACTGTATGGTCAGTCACACTGAATGATCAGTCACACACTATGGTCAGTCATACACTGTATGGTCAGTCACACTGAATGGTCAGTCACACACTATGGTCAGTCACACACAAGGTCAGTCACACTGTATGGTCAGTCACACACTATGGTCAGTCATACACTGTATGGTCAGTCATACACTATGGTCAGTCACACACTATGCCGTATGGTCAGTCACACACTGTATGGTCAGTCCCACACTATGGTCAGTCACACACTATGGTCAGTCACACACAAGGTCAGTCACACTGTATGGTCAGTCACACACGATGGTCAGTCATACACTGTGTGGTCAGTCACACTGAATGATCAGTCACACACTATGGTCAGTCACACACTGTATGGTCAGTCAGTCACACTGAATGATCAGTCACACACTATGGTCAGTCATACACTGTATGGTCAGTCACACTGAATGGTCAGTCACACACTATGGTCAGTCACACACAAGGTCAGTCACACTGTATGGTCAGTCACACACTATGGTCAGTCATACACTGTATTGTCAGTCACACACTATGCCGTATGGTCAGTCACACACTGTATGGTCAGTCCCACACTATGGTCAGTCACACACTGAATGGTCAGTCACACACTATGATCAGTCACACACTGTATGGTCAGTCACACTGAATGGTCAGTCATACACTATCGTCAGTCACACACTGTATGGTCAGTCATACTGAATGGTCAGTGATACACTATTGTCAGTCACACACTGTATGGTCAGTCACACACCGTATGGTCAGTCACACACCGTATGGTCAGTCACACACTATATGGTCAGTCACACACTATGGTCAGTCACACACTGTATGGTCAGTCACACACTGAATGGTCGGTCAGTCACACACTGTATGGTAAGTCACACACTATGGTCAGTCACACACCGTATGGTCAGTCACTCACTATGGTCAGTCACACACTGTATGGTCAGTCACACACTGTATGGTCAGTCACACACTGTATGGTCAGTCACACACTATGGTCAGTCACACACTGTATGGTCAGTCACACACTATGGTCATTCACACTGAATGGTCAGTCACACACTATGGTCAGTCACACACAAGGTCAGTCACACTGTATGGTCAGTCATACACTATGGTCAGTCACACACTGTATGGTCAGTCACACACTATGCCGTCTGGTCAGTCACACACTATGCCGTATGGTCAGTCACACATTGTATGGTCAGTCACACACTATGGTCGGTCACACACATATGGTCAGTCACACACTATGGTCAGTCACACACCGTATGGTCAGTCACACACTGAACGGTCAGTCACACACTATGGTCAGTCACACACCATATGGTCAGTCAGTCACACACTATGGTCAGTCACACACCGTATGGTCAGTCACACACTGTATGGTCAATCACACACTATGATTAGTCACACACTGTATGGTCAGTCACACACTATGGTCAGTCACACACTGTATGGTCAGTCACACACTGTATGGTCAGTCACACACTGAATGGTCAGTCAGTCACACACTGTATGGTCAGTCACACACTATGGTCAGTCACACACCGTATGGTCAGTCACTCACTATGGTCAGTCACACACTATGGTCAGTCATACTGAATGATCAGTCACACACTATGGTCAGTCATACACTGTATGGTCAGTCACACACTATGGTCAGTCACACTGAATGGTCAGTCACACACTATGGTCAGTCACACACTATGGTCAGTCACACTGAATGGTCAGGCACACACTATGGTCAGTCACACATTGAATGGTCAGTCTGTCACACACTGTATGGTTAGTCACATACTATGGTCAGTCACACACTGTATGGTCAGTCACACTGTATGGTCAGCCACACACTATGGTCAGTCACACTGAATGGTTAGTCACACACTATGGTCAGTCACACACCGTATGGTGAGTCACACATTGAATGGTCAGTCACACACTGTGGTCAGTCACGTCACACATCGTATGGTCAGTCAGACACTATGGTCAGTCACACACTGTATGGTCAGTCCCACACTATGGTCAGTCACACACTATGGTCAGTCACACACTGTATGGTCAGTCACACTGAATGGTCAGTGATACACTATTGTCAGTCACACACTGTATGGTCAGTCACACACTGTATGGTCAGTCATACACTATGGTCAGTCACACACCGTATGGTCAGTCACACACCGTATGGTAAGTCTCACACTATGGTCAGTCACACACCGTATGGTCAGTCACTCACTATTGTCAGTCACACACTGTATGGTCAGTCACACTGAATGGTCAGTCACACACCGTATGGTCAGTCACACACTGTATGGTCAGTCACACTGAATGATCAGTCACACACTATGGTCAGTCACACACTGTATGGTCAGTCACACACTATGGTCAGTCACACACTGTATGGTCAGTCACACTGTATGGTCAGCCACACACTATGGTCAGTCACACTGAATGGTTAGTCACACACTATGGTCAGTCACACACCGTATGGTCAGTCACACATTGAATGGTCAGTCAGTCACACACTGTATGGTTAGTCACATACTATGGTCAGTCACACACTGTATGGTCAGTCACACTGTATGGTCAGCCACACACTATGGTCAGTCACACTGAATGGTTAGTCACACACTATGGTCAGTCACACACCGTATGGTGAGTCACACATTGAATGGTCAGTCACACACTGTGGTCAGTCACACACTGTATGGTCAGTCACACATCGTATGGTCAGTCAGACACTATGGTCAGTCACACACTGTATGGTCAGTCCCACACTATGGTCAGTCACACACTATGGTCAGTCACACACTGTATGGTCAGTCACACTGAATGGTCAGTGATACACTATTGTCAGTCACACACTGTATGGTCAGTCACACACTGTATGGTCAGTCATACACTATGGTCAGTCACACACCGTATGGTCAGTCACACACCGTATGGTAAGTCTCACACTATGGTCAGTCACACACCGTATGGTCAGTCACTCACTATTGTCAGTCACACACTGTATGGTCAGTCACACTGAATGGTCAGTCACACACCGTATGGTCAGTCACACACTGTATGGTCAGTCACACTGAATGATCAGTCACACACTATGGTCAGTCACACACTGTATGGTCAGTCACACACTATGGTCAGTCAGTCACACTGAATGATCAGTCACACATTATGGTCAGTCATACACTGTATGGTCAGTCACACACTATGGTCAGTCACACTGAATGGTCAGTCACACACAAGGTCAGTCACACTGTATGGTCAGTCACACACTATGGTCAGTCACACACTGTATGGTCAGTCACACTGAATGGTCAGTCACTCACTATGGTCAGTCACACACTATGGTCAGTCACACACTATGGTCTGTCACACTGTATGGTCAGTCACGCGCTATGGTCAGTCACACACTGAATGGTCAGTCACACACTATGGTCAGTCACACACTGTGTGGTCAGTCACACTGAATGGTCAGTCACTCACTATGGTCAGTCACACACTATGGTCAGTCACACACTATGGTCTGTCACACTGTATGGTCAGTCACGCGCTATGGTCAGTCACACACTGAATGGTCAGTCACACACTATGGTCAGTCATACACTATGGTCAGTTACACACTGTATGGTCAGTCACACTGTATGGTCAGTCATGCACTATGGTCAGTCACACACTGTATGGTCAGTCACACACTATGGTCAGTCACACTGTATGGTCATTCACGCACTATGGTCAGTCACGCACTGTATGGTCAGTCACGCACTATGGTCAGTCACACACTGTATGGTCAGTCACACACTATGGTCAGTCACACACTTTTTGGTCAGTCAGTCACACACTGTATGGTCAGTCACACACTATGGTCAGTCATGCACCGTATGGTCAGTCACACACTGTATGGTCTGTCACACTGTATGGTCAGTCACACACAGTATGGTCAGTCACACACTGTATTGTCAGTCACGCACTGTATGGTCAGTCACACTGCATGGTCAGTCACACACCGTATGGTCCGTCACACACCGTATGGTCAGTCAGTCACACTGTATGGTCAGTCACACACTATGGTCAGTCACACACTGTATGGTCAGTCACACACCATGGTCAGTCACACACTGTATGGTCAGTCACACACTATGGTCAGTCACACACTGTATGGTCAGTCACACACTATGGTCAGTCACACACTGAATGGTCAGTCAGTCACACACTGTATGGTCAGTCACACACCCTATGGTCAGTCACTCACTATGGTCAGTCACACACTGTATGGTCATTCACACTGAATGTTCAGTCACACACCGCATGGTCAGTCACACACTGTATGGTCAGTCACACTGAATGATCAGTCACACACTATGGTCAGTCATACACTGTATGGTCACTCACATACTGTATGGTCAGTCACACACTATGGTCAGTCACACACTGAATGGTCAGTCAGTCAGTCACACACCGTATGGTCAGTCACTCACTATGGTCAGTCACACACTGTATGGTCAGTCAGTCACACACATATGATCAGTCACACACTATGGTCAGTCACACACCCTATGGTCAGTCACACACTGTATGGTCAATCACACACTATGGTCAGTCACACACTGTATGGTCAGTCACACATTATGGTCAGTCACACACTGTATGGTCAGTCACACACTATGGTCAGTCAGTCACACACTGTATGGTCAGTCACACACTATGGTCAGTCAGTCACACACTGTATGGTCAGTCACTCACTATGGTCAGTCACACACCGTATGGTCAGTCACTCACTATGGTCAGTCACACACTGCATGGTCAGTCACACTGAATGGTCAGTCACACACTATGGTCAGTTAAACACTGTATGGTCAGTCACACTGAATGATCAGTCACACACTATGGTCAGTCACACTGAATGGTCAGTCACACACTATGGTCAGTCACACACAAGGTCAGTCACACTGTATGGTCAGTCACTCACTATGGTCAGTCACACACGATGGTCAGTCACACACTGTATGGTCAGTCACACACTATGGTCTGTCACACTGTATGGTCAGTCACGCGCTAGGGTCAGTCACACTGTATGGTCAGTCACACACTATGGGCAGTCACACACTATGGTCAGTCATACACTGTATGGTCAGTCACACACTATGGTCAGTCACACACAGTATGGTCAGTCACTCACTATGATCAGTCACACACCATATGGTCAGTCACACTGAATGATCAGTCACACACTATGGTCAGTCATACACTGTATGGTCAGTCACACACTATGGTCAGTCACACTGAATGGTCAGTCACACACTCTGGTCAGTCACGCACTATGGTCAGTCACACAGTGTATGGTCAGTCACACACTATGGTCAGTCACACACTGTATGGTCAGTCACACACTTTGGTCAGTCACACACTGTATGGTCAGTCACACGCTATGGTCAGTCATGCACCGTATGGTCAGTCACACACTGTATGGTCTGTCACACTGTATGGTCAGTCACACACAGTATGGTCAGTCACACACAGTATGGTCAGTCAGTCACACTGTATGGTCAGTCAAGCACTATGGTCAGTCACACACTGTATGGTCAGTCACACACTGTATGGTCAGTCATACTATGGTCAGTCACACACCGTATGGTCAGTCATACACTATGCCATTTGGTCAGTCACACACCGTATAGTCAGTCACACACTGTATGGTCAGTCACACACTTTATGGACAGTCACACACTATGGTCAGTCACACACCATGGTCAGTCACACACTATGGTCAGTCACACACTGTATGGTCAGTCACACACGATGGTCAGTCACACACTGTATGGTCAGTCACACACTATGGTCAGTCACAGACTGAATGGTCAGTCAGTCACACACCGTATGGTCAGTCACTCACTATGGTCAGTCACACACTGTATGGCCAGTCACACTGAATGGTCAGTCACACACCGTATGGTCAGTCACACACTGTATGGTCAGTCACACTGAATGATCAGTCACACACTATGGTCAGTCACACATCGTATGGTCAGTCAGACACTATGGTCAGTCCCACACTATGGTCAGTCACACACTGAATGGTCAGTCACACACTATGGTCAGTCACACACTGTATGGTCAGTCGCACTGAATGGTCAGTCACACACTATGGTCAGTCACACACTATGGTCAGTCACACTGTATGGTCAGTCAGTCACACTGAATGGTCAGGCACACACTATGGTCAGTCACACACCGTATGGTCAGTCACACATTGAATGGTCAGTCTGTCACACACTGTATGGTTAGTCACATACTATGGTCAGTCACACACTGTATGGTCAGTCACACTGTATGGTCAGCCACACACTATGGTCAGTCACACTGAATGGTTAGTCACACACTATGGTCAGTCACACACCGTATGGTGAGTCACACATTGAATGGTCAGTCACACACTGTGGTCAGTCACGTCACACATCGTATGGTCAGTCAGACACTATGGTCAGTCACACACTGTATGGTCAGTCCCACACTATGGTCAGTCACACACTATGGTCAGTCACACACTGTATGGTCAGTCACACTGAATGGTCAGTGATACACTATTGTCAGTCACACACTGTATGGTCAGTCACACACTGTATGGTCAGTCATACACTATGGTCAGTCACACACCGTATGGTCAGTCACACACCGTATGGTAAGTCTCACACTATGGTCAGTCACACACCGTATGGTCAGTCACTCACTATTGTCAGTCACACACTGTATGGTCAGTCACACTGAATGGTCAGTCACACACCGTATGGTCAGTCACACACTGTATGGTCAGTCACACTGAATGATCAGTCACACACTATGGTCAGTCACACACTGTATGGTCAGTCACACACTATGGTCAGTCACACACTGTATGGTCAGTCACACTGTATGGTCAGCCACACACTATGGTCAGTCACACTGAATGGTTAGTCACACACTATGGTCAGTCACACACCGTATGGTCAGTCACACATTGAATGGTCAGTCAGTCACACACTGTATGGTTAGTCACATACTATGGTCAGTCACACACTGTATGGTCAGTCACACTGTATGGTCAGCCACACACTATGGTCAGTCACACTGAATGGTTAGTCACACACTATGGTCAGTCACACACCGTATGGTCAGTCACACATTGAATGGTCAGTCACACACTGTGGTCAGTCACACACTGTATGGTCAGTCACACATCGTATGGTCAGTCAGACACTATGGTCAGTCACACACTGTATGGTCAGTCCCACACTATGGTCAGTCACACACTATGGTCAGTCACACACTGTATGGTCAGTCACACTGAATGGTCAGTGATACACTATTGTCAGTCACACACTGTATGGTCAGTCATACACTATGGTCAGTCACACACCGTATGGTCAGTCACACACCGTATGGTAAGTCTCACACTATGGTCAGTCACACACCGTATGGTCAGTCACTCACTATTGTCAGTCACACACTGTATGGTCAGTCACACTGAATGGTCAGTCACACACCGTATGGTCAGTCACACACTGAATGGTCAGTCACACACTATGGTCAGTCACACACTGTATGGTCAGTCACACACTATGGTCAGTCAGTCACACTGAATGATCAGTCACACATTATGGTCAGTCATACACTGTATGGTCAGTCACACACTATGGTCAGTCACACTGAATGGTCAGTCACACACAAGGTCAGTCACACTGTATGGTCAGTCACACACTATGGTCAGTCACACACTGTATGGTCAGTCACACTGAATGGTCAGTCACTCACTATGGTCAGTCACACACTATGGTCAGTCACACACTATGGTCTGTCACACTGTATGGTCAGTCACGCGCTATGGTCAGTCACACACTGAATGGTCAGTCACACACTATGGTCAGTCACACACTGTGTGGTCAGTCACACTGAATGGTCAGTCACTCACTATGGTCAGTCACACACTATGGTCAGTCACACACTATGGTCTGTCACACTGTATGGTCAGTCACGCGCTATGGTCAGTCACACACTGAATGGTCAGTCACACACTATGGTCAGTCATACACTATGGTCAGTTACACACTGTATGGTCAGTCACACTGTATGGTCAGTCATGCACTATGGTCAGTCACACACTGTATGGTCAGTCACACACTATGGTCAGTCACACTGTATGGTCATTCACGCACTATGGTCAGTCACGCACTGTATGGTCAGTCACGCACTATGGTCAGTCACACACTGTATGGTCAGTCACACACTATGGTCAGTCACACACTTTTTGGTCAGTCAGTCACACACTGTATGGTCAGTCACACACTATGGTCAGTCATGCACCGTATGGTCAGTCACACACTGTATGGTCTGTCACACTGTATGGTCAGTCACACACAGTATGGTCAGTCACACACTGTATTGTCAGTCACGCACTGTATGGTCAGTCACACTGCATGGTCAGTCACACACCGTATGGTCCGTCACACACCGTATGGTCAGTCACACACTATGGTCAGTCACACTGTATGGTCAGTCACACACTATGGTCAGTCACACACTGTATGGTCAGTCACACACCATGGTCAGTCACACACTGTATGGTCAGTCACACACTATGGTCAGTCACACACTATGGTCAGTCACACACTGAATGGTCAGTCAGTCACACACTGTATGGTCAGTCACACACCCTATGGTCAGTCACTCACTATGGTCAGTCACACACTGTATGGTCATTCACACTGAATGTTCAGTCACACACCGCATGGTCAGTCACACACTGTATGGTCAGTCACACTGAATGATCAGTCACACACTATGGTCAGTCATACACTGTATGGTCACTCACATACTGTATGGTCAGTCACACACTATGGTCAGTCACACACTGAATGGTCAGTCAGTCAGTCACACACCGTATGGTCAGTCACTCACTATGGTCAGTCACACACTGTATGGTCAGTCAGTCACACACATATGATCAGTCACACACTATGGTCAGTCACACACCCTATGGTCAGTCACACACTGTATGGTCAATCACACACTATGGTCAGTCACACACTGTATGGTCAGTCACACATTATGGTCAGTCACACACTGTATGGTCAGTCACACACTATGGTCAGTCAGTCACACACTGTATGGTCAGTCACACACTATGGTCAGTCAGTCACACACTGTATGGTCAGTCACTCACTATGGTCAGTCACACACCGTATGGTCAGTCACTCACTATGGTCAGTCACACACTGCATGGTCAGTCACACTGAATGGTCAGTCACACACTATGGTCAGTTAAACACTGTATGGTCAGTCACACTGAATGATCAGTCACACACTATGGTCAGTCACACTGAATGGTCAGTCACACACTATGGTCAGTCACACACAAGGTCAGTCACACTGTATGGTCAGTCACTCACTATGGTCAGTCACACACGATGGTCAGTCACACACTGTATGGTCAGTCACACACTATGGTCTGTCACACTGTATGGTCAGTCACGCGCTAGGGTCAGTCACACTGTATGGTCAGTCACACACTATGGGCAGTCACACACTATGGTCAGTCATACACTGTATGGTCAGTCACACACTATGGTCAGTCACACACAGTATGGTCAGTCACTCACTATGATCAGTCACACACCATATGGTCAGTCACACTGAATGATCAGTCACACACTATGGTCAGTCATACACTGTATGGTCAGTCACACACTATGGTCAGTCACACTGAATGGTCAGTCACACACTCTGGTCAGTCACGCACTATGGTCAGTCACACAGTGTATGGTCAGTCACACACTATGGTCAGTCACACACTGTATGGTCAGTCACACACTTTGGTCAGTCACACACTGTATGGTCAGTCACACGCTATGGTCAGTCATGCACCGTATGGTCAGTCACACACTGTATGGTCTGTCACACTGTATGGTCAGTCACACACAGTATGGTCAGTCACACACAGTATGGTCAGTCACTCACTATTGTCAGTCACACACTGTATGGTCAGTCACACTGAATGGTCAGTCACACACCGTATGGTCAGTCACACACTGAATGGTCAGTCACACACTATGGTCAGTCACACACTGTATGGTCAGTCACACACTATGGTCAGTCAGTCACACTGAATGATCAGTCACACATTATGGTCAGTCATACACTGTATGGTCAGTCACACACTATGGTCAGTCACACTGAATGGTCAGTCACACACAAGGTCAGTCACACTGTATGGTCAGTCACACACTATGGTCAGTCACACACTGTATGGTCAGTCACACTGAATGGTCAGTCACTCACTATGGTCAGTCACACACTATGGTCAGTCACACACTATGGTCTGTCACACTGTATGGTCAGTCACGCGCTATGGTCAGTCACACACTGAATGGTCAGTCACACACTATGGTCAGTCACACACTGTGTGGTCAGTCACACTGAATGGTCAGTCACTCACTATGGTCAGTCACACACTATGGTCAGTCACACACTATGGTCTGTCACACTGTATGGTCAGTCACGCGCTATGGTCAGTCACACACTGAATGGTCAGTCACACACTATGGTCAGTCATACACTATGGTCAGTTACACACTGTATGGTCAGTCACACTGTATGGTCAGTCATGCACTATGGTCAGTCACACACTGTATGGTCAGTCACACACTATGGTCAGTCACACTGTATGGTCATTCACGCACTATGGTCAGTCACGCACTGTATGGTCAGTCACGCACTATGGTCAGTCACACACTGTATGGTCAGTCACACACTATGGTCAGTCACACACTTTTTGGTCAGTCAGTCACACACTGTATGGTCAGTCACACACTATGGTCAGTCATGCACCGTATGGTCAGTCACACACTGTATGGTCTGTCACACTGTATGGTCAGTCACACACAGTATGGTCAGTCACACACTGTATTGTCAGTCACGCACTGTATGGTCAGTCACACTGCATGGTCAGTCACACACCGTATGGTCCGTCACACACCGTATGGTCAGTCACACACTATGGTCAGTCACACTGTATGGTCAGTCACACACTATGGTCAGTCACACACTGTATGGTCAGTCACACACCATGGTCAGTCACACACTGTATGGTCAGTCACACACTATGGTCAGTCACACACTATGGTCAGTCACACACTGAATGGTCAGTCAGTCACACACTGTATGGTCAGTCACACACCCTATGGTCAGTCACTCACTATGGTCAGTCACACACTGTATGGTCATTCACACTGAATGTTCAGTCACACACCGCATGGTCAGTCACACACTGTATGGTCAGTCACACTGAATGATCAGTCACACACTATGGTCAGTCATACACTGTATGGTCACTCACATACTGTATGGTCAGTCACACACTATGGTCAGTCACACACTGAATGGTCAGTCAGTCAGTCACACACCGTATGGTCAGTCACTCACTATGGTCAGTCACACACTGTATGGTCAGTCAGTCACACACATATGATCAGTCACACACTATGGTCAGTCACACACCCTATGGTCAGTCACACACTGTATGGTCAATCACACACTATGGTCAGTCACACACTGTATGGTCAGTCACACATTATGGTCAGTCACACACTGTATGGTCAGTCACACACTATGGTCAGTCAGTCACACACTGTATGGTCAGTCACACACTATGGTCAGTCAGTCACACACTGTATGGTCAGTCACTCACTATGGTCAGTCACACACCGTATGGTCAGTCACTCACTATGGTCAGTCACACACTGCATGGTCAGTCACACTGAATGGTCAGTCACACACTATGGTCAGTTAAACACTGTATGGTCAGTCACACTGAATGATCAGTCACACACTATGGTCAGTCACACTGAATGGTCAGTCACACACTATGGTCAGTCACACACAAGGTCAGTCACACTGTATGGTCAGTCACTCACTATGGTCAGTCACACACGATGGTCAGTCACACACTGTATGGTCAGTCACACACTATGGTCTGTCACACTGTATGGTCAGTCACGCGCTAGGGTCAGTCACACTGTATGGTCAGTCACACACTATGGGCAGTCACACACTATGGTCAGTCATACACTGTATGGTCAGTCACACACTATGGTCAGTCACACACAGTATGGTCAGTCACTCACTATGATCAGTCACACACCATATGGTCAGTCACACTGAATGATCAGTCACACACTATGGTCAGTCATACACTGTATGGTCAGTCACACACTATGGTCAGTCACACTGAATGGTCAGTCACACACTCTGGTCAGTCACGCACTATGGTCAGTCACACAGTGTATGGTCAGTCACACACTATGGTCAGTCACACACTGTATGGTCAGTCACACACTTTGGTCAGTCACACACTGTATGGTCAGTCACACGCTATGGTCAGTCATGCACCGTATGGTCAGTCACACACTGTATGGTCTGTCACACTGTATGGTCAGTCACACACAGTATGGTCAGTCACACACAGTATGGTCAGTCAGTCACACTGTATGGTCAGTCAAGCACTATGGTCAGTCACACACTGTATGGTCAGTCACACACTGTATGGTCAGTCATACTATGGTCAGTCACACACCGTATGGTCAGTCATACACTATGCCATTTGGTCAGTCACACACCGTATAGTCAGTCACACACTGTATGGTCAGTCACACACTTTATGGACAGTCACACACTATGGTCAGTCACACACCATGGTCAGTCACACACTATGGTCAGTCACACACTGTATGGTCAGTCACACACGATGGTCAGTCACACACTGTATGGTCAGTCACACACTATGGTCAGTCACAGACTGAATGGTCAGTCAGTCACACACCGTATGGTCAGTCACTCACTATGGTCAGTCACACACTGTATGGCCAGTCACACTGAATGGTCAGTCACACACCGTATGGTCAGTCACACACTGTATGGTCAGTCACACTGAATGATCAGTCACACACTATGGTCAGTCACACATCGTATGGTCAGTCAGACACTATGGTCAGTCCCACACTATGGTCAGTCACACACTGAATGGTCAGTCACACACTATGGTCAGTCACACACTGTATGGTCAGTCGCACTGAATGGTCAGTCATACACTATGGTCAGTCACACACTGTATGGTCAGTCACATTGAATGGTAAGTGATACACTATGGTCAGTCACACACCGTATGGTCAGTCACACACTATGGTCAGTCACACACTGAATGGTCAGTCAGTCACACACTGTATGGTAAGTCACACACTATGGTCAGTCACACACCGTATGGTCAGTCACTCACTATGGTCAGTCACACACTGTATGGACAGTCACACTGAATGGTCAGTCACACACCGTATGGTCAGTCACACACTGTATGGTCAGTCACACTGAATGATCAGTCACACACTATGGTCAGTCACACACTGTATGGTCAGTCACACACTATGGTCAGTCACACATCGTATGGTCAGTCAGACACTATGGTCAGTCCCACACTATGGTCAGTCACACACTGAATGGTCAGTCACACACTATGGTCAGTCACACACTGTATGGTCAGTCGCACTGAATGGTCAGTCATACACTATGGTCAGTCACACACTGTATGGTCAGTCACATTGAATGGTAAGTGATACACTATGGTCAGTCACACACCGTATGGTCAGTCACACACTATGGTCAGTCACACACTGAATGGTCAGTCAGTCACACACTGTATGGTAAGTCACACACTATGGTCAGTCACACACCGTATGGTCAGTCACTCACTATGGTCAGTCACACACTGTATGGACAGTCACACTGAATGGTCAGTCACACACCGTATGGTCAGTCACACACTGTATGGTCAGTCACACTGAATGATCAGTCACACACTATGGTCAGTCACACACTGTATGGTCAGTCACACACTATGGTCAGTCACACTGAATGGTCAGTCACACACTATGGTCATTCACACTGAATGGTCAGTCACACACTATGGTCAGTCACACACAAGGTCAGTCACACTGTATGGTCAGTCACACACTATGGTCAGTCACACACTATGGTCAGTCACACACTATAGTCAGTCACACACTGTATGGTCAGTCACACATCGTATGGTCAGTCAGACACTATCGTCAGTCACACACTGTATGGTCAGTCCCACACTATGGTCAGTCACACACTGAATGGTCAGTCACACACTATGGTCAGTCACACACTGTATGGTCAGTCACACTGAATGGTCAGTCATACACTATGGTCAGTCAGTCACACTGAATGGTCAGTGATACACTATTGTCAGTCAGTCATACACTATGGTCAGTCACACACCGTATGGTCAGTCACACACTGTATGGTCAGTCACACTGAATGATCAGTCACACACTATGGTCAGTCACACACTGTATGGTCAGTCACACACTATGGTCAGTCACACACTGTATGGTCAGTCACACTGAATGATCAGTCACACACTATGGTCAGTCATACACTGTATGGTCAGTCACACTGAATGGTCAGTCACACACTATGGTCAGTCACACACAAGGTCAGTCACACTGTATGGTCAGTCACACACTATGGTCAGTCATACACTGTATGGTCAGTCATACACTATGCCGTATGGTCAGTCATACACTGTATGGTCAGTCCCACACTATGGTCAGTCACACACTATGGTCAGTCACACACAAGGTCAGTCACACTGTATGGTCAGTCACACAAGATGGTCAGTCATACACTGTGTGGTCAGTCACACTGAATGATCAGTCACACACTATGGTCAGTCACACACTGTATGGTCAGTCACACACTATGGTCAGTCACACTGAATGATCAGTCACACACTATGGTCAGTCATACACTGTATGGTCAGTCACACTGAATGGTCAGTCACACACTATGGTCAGTCACACACAAGGTCAGTCACACTGTATGGTCAGTCAGACACTATGGTCAGTCACACACTATGCCGTATGGTCAGTCACACACTGTATGGTCAGTCCCACACTATGGTCAGTCACACACTGAATGGTCAGTCACACACTATGATCAGTCACACACTGTATGGTCAGTCACACTGAATGGTCAGTCATACACTATCGTCAGTCACACACTGTATGGTCAGTCATACTGAATGGTCAGTGATACACTATTGTACGTCACACACTGTATGGTCAGTCACACACTGTATGGTCAGTCATACACTATGGTCAGTCACACACCGTATGGTCAGTCACACACCGTATGGTCAGTCACACACTATGGTCAGTCACACACTGTATGGTCAGTCACACACTGAATGGTCAGTCAGTCACACACTGTATGGTAAGTCACACACTATGGTCAGTCACACACCGTATGGTCAGTCACTCACTATGGTCAGTCACACACTGTATGGTCAGTCACACTGAATGGTCAGTCACACACCGTATGGTCAGTCACACACTATGGTCATTCACACTGAATGGTCAGTCACACACTATGGTCATTCACACTGAATGGTCAGTCACACACTATGGTCAGTCACACACAAGGTCAGTCACACTGTATGGTCAGTCACACACTATGGTCAGTCACACACTGTATGGTCAGTCACACACTATGGTCAGTCACACAATAGGCCGTCTGGTCAGTCACACACTATGCCGTATGGTCAGTCACACACTGTATGGTCAGTCCCACACTATGGTCAGTCACACACTATGGTCAGTCACACTGTATGGTCAGTCACACACTATGGTCAGTCATACACTGTATGGTCAGTCACACACTATGGTCAGTCACACACTATGCCGTATGGTCAGTCACACACTGTATGGTCAGTCCCACACTATGGTCAGTCACACACTGAATGGTCAGTCACACACTATGGTCAGTCACACACTGTATGGTCAGTCACACTGAATGGTCAGTCATACACTATCGTCAGTCACACACTGTATGGTCAGTCATACTGAATGGTCAGTGATACACTATTGTCAGTCAGTCACACACTGTATGGTCAGTCATACACTATGGTCAGTCACACACCGTATGGTCAGTCACACACCGTATGGTCAGTCACACACTATATGGTCAGTCACACACTATGGTCAGTCACACACTGTATGGTCAGTCACACACTGAATGGTCAGTCAGTCACACACTGTATGGTAAGTCACACACTATGGTCAGTCACACACCGTATGGTCAGTCACTCACTATGGTCAGTCACACACTGTATGGACAGTCACACTGAATGGTCAGTCACACACCGTATGGTCAGTCACACACTGTATGGTCAGTCACACTGAATGATCAGTCACACACTATGGTCAGTCACACACTGTATGGTCAGTCACACACTATGGTCAGTCACACACTATGGTCAGTCACACACTGTATGGTCAGTCACACACTATGGTCATTCACACTGAATGGTCAGTCACACACTATGGTCATTCACACTGAATGGTCAGTCACACACTATGGTCAGTCACACACAAGGTCAGTCACACTGTATGGTCAGTCACACACTATGGTCAGTCACACTGAATGGTCAGTCACACACTATGGTCAGTCACACACTATAGTCAGTCACACACTGTATGGTCAGTCACACATCGTATGGTCAGTCAGACACTATCGTCAGTCACACACTGTATGGTCAGTCCCACACTATGGTCAGTCACACACTGAATGGTCAGTCACACACTATGGTCAGTCACACACTGTATGGTCAGTCACACTGAATGGTCAGTCATACACTATGGTCAGTCAGTCACACTGAATGGTCAGTGATACACTATTGTCAGTCAGTCACACACTGTATGGTCAGTCATACACTATGGTCAGTCACACACCGTATGGTCAGTCACACACCGTATGGTCAGTCACACACTGAATGGTCAGTCAGTCACACACTGTATGGTAAGTCACACACTATGGTCAGTCACACACCGTATGGTCAGTCACACACTGTATGGTCAGTCACACTGAATGATCAGTCACACACTATGGTCAGTCACACACTGTATGGTCAGTCACACACTATGGTCAGTCACACACTGTATGGTCAGTCACACTGAATGATCAGTCACACACTATGGTCAGTCATACACTGTATGGTCAGTCACACTGAATGGTCAGTCACACACTATGGTCAGTCACACACAAGGTCAGTCACACTGTATGGTCAGTCACACACTATGGTCAGTCATACACTGTATGGTCAGTCATACACTATGGTCAGTCACACACTATGCCGTATGGTCAGTCCCACACTGTATGGTCAGTCCCACACTATGGTCAGTCACACACTATGGTCAGTCACACACAAGGTCAGTCACACTGTATGGTCAGTCACACACGATGGTCAGTCATACACTGTGTGGTCAGTCACACTGAATGATCAGTCACACACTATGGTCAGTCACACACTGTATGGTCAGTCAGTCACACTGAATGATCAGTCACACACTATGGTCAGTCATACACTGTATGGTCAGTCACACTGAATGGTCAGTCACACACTATGGTCAGTCACACACAAGGTCAGTCACACACTATGGTCAGTCATACACTGTATTGTCAGTCACACACTATGCCGTATGGTCAGTCACACACTGTATGGTCAGTCCCACACTATGGTCAGTCACACACTGAATGGTCAGTCACACACTATGATCAGTCACACACTGTATGGTCAGTCACACTGAATGGTCAGTCATACACTATCGTCAGTCACACACTGTATGGTCAGTCATACTGAATGGTCAGTGATACACTATTGTCAGTCACACACTGTATGGTCAGTCACACACTGTATGGTCAGTCATACACTATGGTCAGTCACACACCGTATGGTCAGTCACACACCGTATGGTCAGTCACACACTATATGGTCAGTCACACACTATGGTCAGTCACACACTGTATGGTCAGTCACACACTGAATGGTCAGTCAGTCACACACTGTATGGTAAGTCACACACTATGGTCAGTCACACACCGTATGGTCAGTCACTCACTATGGTCAGTCACACACTGTATGGTCAGTCACACTGAATGGTCAGTCACACACCGTATGGTCAGTCACACACTATATGTTCAGTCACACTGAATGATCAGTCAGTCACACACTGTATGGTCAGTCACACACTATGGTCAGTCACACACTGTATGGTCAGTCACACACTATGGTCATTCACACTGAATGGTCAGTCACACACTATGGTCAGTCACACACAAGGTCAGTCACACTGTATGGTCAGTCATACACTATGGTCAGTCACACACTGTATGGTCAGTCACACACTATGGTCAGTCACACACTATGCCGTCTGGTCAGTCACACACTATGCCGTATGGTCAGTCACACATTGTATGGTCAGTCACACACTATGGTCGGTCACACACATATGGTCAGTCACACACTATGGTCAGTCACACACCGTATGGTCAGTCACACACTGAACGGTCAGTCACACACTATGGTCAGTCACACACCATATGGTCAGTCACACACTATGGTCAGTCACACACCGTATGGTCAGTCACACACTGTATGGTCAATCACACACTATGATTAGTCACACACTGTATGGTCAGTCACACACTATGGTCAGTCACACACTGTATGGTCAGTCACACACTGTATGGTCAGTCACACACTGAATGGTCAGTCAGTCACACACTGTATGGTCAGTCACACACTATGGTCAGTCACACACCGTATGGTCAGTCACTCACTATGGTCAGTCACACACTATGGTCAGTCATACTGAATGATCAGTCACACACTATGGTCAGTCATACACTGTATGGTCAGTCACACACTATGGTCAGTCACACTGAATGGTCAGTCACACACTATGGTCAGTCACACACTATGGTCAGTCACACTGTATGGTCAGTCAGTCACACTGAATGGTCAGGCACACACTATGGTCAGTCACACACCGAATGGTCAGGCACACACTATGGTCAGTCACACACCGTATGGTCAGTCACACATTGAATGGTCAGTCAGTCACACACTGTATGGTTAGTCACATACTATGGTCAGTCACACACTGTATGGTCAGTCACACTGTATGTTCAGCCACACACTATGGTCAGTCACACTGAATGGTTAGTCACACACTATGGTCAGTCACACACCGTATGGTGAGTCACACATTGAATGGTCAGTCACACACTGTGGTCAGTCACGTCACACATCGTATGGTCAGTCAGACACTATGGTCAGTCACACACTGTATGGTCAGTCCCACACTATGGTCAGTCACACACTATGGTCAGTCACACACTGTATGGTCAGTCACACTGAATGGTCAGTGATACACTATTGTCAGTCACACACTGTATGGTCAGTCACACACTGTATGGTCAGTCATACACTATGGTCAGTCACACACCGTATGGTCAGTCACACACCGTATGGTAAGTCTCACACTATGGTCAGTCACACACCGTATGGTCAGTCACTCACTATTGTCAGTCACACACTGTATGGTCAGTCACACTGAATGGTCAGTCACACACCGTATGGTCAGTCACACACTGTATGGTCAGTCACACTGAATGATCAGTCACACACTATGGTCAGTCACACACTGTATGGTCAGTCACACTGTATGGTCAGCCACACACTATGGTCAGTCACACTGAATGGTTAGTCACACACTATGGTCAGTCACACACCGTATGGTCAGTCACACATTGAATGGTCAGTCAGTCACACACTGTATGGTTAGTCACATACTATGGTCAGTCACACACTGTATGGTCAGTCACACTGTATGGTCAGCCACACACTATGGTCAGTCACACTGAATGGTTAGTCACACACTATGGTCAGTCACACACCGTATGGTGAGTCACACATTGAATGGTCAGTCACACACTGTGGTCAGTCACACACTGTATGGTCAGTCACACATCGTATGGTCAGTCAGACACTATGGTCAGTCACACACTGTATGGTCAGTCCCACACTATGGTCAGTCACACACTATGGTCAGTCACACACTGTATGGTCAGTCACACTGAATGGTCAGTGATACACTATTGTCAGTCACACACTGTATGGTCAGTCACACACTGTATGGTCAGTCATACACTATGGTCAGTCACACACCGTATGGTCAGTCACACACCGTATGGTAAGTCTCACACTATGGTCAGTCACACACCGTATGGTCAGTCACTCACTATTGTCAGTCACACACTGTATGGTCAGTCACACTGAATGGTCAGTCACACACCGTATGGTCAGTCACACACTGTATGGTCAGTCACACTGAATGATCAGTCACACACTATGGTCAGTCACACACTGTATGGTCAGTCACACACTATGGTCAGTCACACACTGTATGGTCAGTCACACTGAATGATCAGTCACACATTATGGTCAGTCATACACTGTATGGTCAGTCACACACTATGGTCAGTCACACTGAATGGTCAGTCACACACAAGGTCAGTCACACTGTATGGTCAGTCACACACTATGGTCAGTCACAAACTGTATGGTCAGTCACACTGAATGGTCAGTCACTCACTATGGTCAGTCACACACTATGGTCAGTCACACACTATGGTCTGTCACACTGTATGGTCAGTCACGCGCTATGGTCAGTCACACACTGAATGGTCAGTCACACACTATGGTCAGTCACACACTGTATGGTCAGTCACACTGAATGGTCAGTCACTCACTATGGTCAGTCACACACTATGGTCAGTCACGTCACACTGTATGGTCAGTCACGCGCTATGGTCAGTCACACACTGAATGGTCAGTCACACACTATGGTCAGTCATACACTATGGTCAGTTACACACTGTATGGTCAGTCACACTGTATGGTCAGTCATGCACTATGGTCAGTCACACACTGTATGGTCAGTCACACACTATGGTCAGTCACACTGTATGGTCATTCACGCACTATAGTCAGTCACGCACTGTATGGTCAGTCACGCACTATGGTCAGTCACACACTGTATGGTCAGTCACACGCTATGGTCAGTCATGCACCGTATGGTCAGTCACACACTGTATGGTCTGTCACACTGTATGGTCAGTCACACACAGTATGGTCAGTCAGTCACACTGTATGGTCAGTCAAGCACTATGGTCAGTCACACACTGTATGGTCAGTCACACACTGTATGGTCAGTCATACTATGGTCAGTCACACACCGTATGGTCAGTCATACACTATGCCATTTGGTCAGTCACACACCGTATAGTCAGTCACACACTGTATGGTCAGTCACACACTTTATGGACAGTCACACACTATGGTCAGTCACACACCATGGTCAGTCACACACTATGGTCAGTCACACACTGTATGGTCAGTCACACACGATGGTCAGTCACACACTGTATGGTCAGTCACACACTATGGTCAGTCACAGACTGAATGGTCAGTCAGTCACACACCGTATGGTCAGTCACTCACTATGGTCAGTCACACACTGTATGGCCAGTCACACTGAATGGTCAGTCACACACCGTATGGTCAGTCACACACTGTATGGTCAGTCACACTGAATGATCAGTCACACACTATGGTCAGTCACACATCGTATGGTCAGTCAGACACTATGGTCAGTCCCACACTATGGTCAGTCACACACTGAATGGTCAGTCACACACTATGGTCAGTCACACACTGTATGGTCAGTCGCACTGAATGGTCAGTCATACACTATGGTCAGTCACACACTGTATGGTCAGTCACATTGAATGGTAAGTGATACACTATGGTCAGTCACACACCGTATGGTCAGTCACACACTATGGTCAGTCACACACTGAATGGTCAGTCAGTCACACACTGTATGGTAAGTCACACACTATGGTCAGTCACACACCGTATGGTCAGTCACTCACTATGGTCAGTCACACACTGTATGGTCAGTCACACTGAATGGTCAGTCACACACCGTATGGTCAGTCACACACTGTATGGTCAGTCACACTGAATGATCAGTCACACACTATGGTCAGTCACACACTGTGTGGTCAGTCACACACTATGGTCAGTCACACAATGTATGGTCAGTCACACTGAATGATCAGTCACACACTATGGTCAGTCATACACTGTATGGTCAGTCACACTGAATGGTCAGTCACACACTATGGTCAGTCATACACTGTATGGTCAGTCACACACTATGGTCAGTCATACACTATGGTCAGTTACACACTGTATGGTCAGTCACACTGTATGGTCAGTCATGCACTATGGTCAGTCACACACTATGGTCAGTCACACTGTATGGTCATTCACGCACTATGGTCAGTCACGCACTATGGTCAGTCACACACTGTATGGTCAGTCACACACTATGGTCAGTCACACACTTTTTGGTCAGTCAGTCACACACATATGGTCAGTCACACACTATGGTCAGTCATGCACCGTATGGTCAGTCACACACTGTATGGTCTGTCACACTGTATGGTCAGTCACACACAGTATGGTCAGTCACACACTGTATGGTCAGTCACGCACTGTATGGTCAGTCACACTGCATGGTCAGTCACACACCGTATGGTCCGTCACACACCGTATGGTCAGTCACACACTATGGTCAGTCACACTGTATGGTCAGTCACGCACTATGGTCAGTCACACACTGTATGGTCAGTCACACACTGTATGGTCAGTCACACACTATGGTCAGTCACACACCGTATGGTCAGTCACACACTATGCCGTATGGTCAGTCACACACCGTATAGTCAGTCACACACTGTATGGTCAGTCACACACTATGGTCAGTCACACACTGTATGGTCAGTCACACACTATGGTCAGTCACACACTGAATGGTCAGTCAGTCACACACTGTATGGTCAGTCACACACCCTATGGTCAGTCACTCACTATGGTCAGTCACACACTGTATGGTCAGTCACACTGAATGTTCAGTCACACACCGTATGGTCAGTCACACACTGTATGGTCAGTCACACTGAATGATCAGTCACACACTATGGTCAGTCATACACTGTATGGTCAGTCACATACTGTATGGTCAGTCACACACTGAATGGTCAGTCAGTCACACACCGTTTGGTCAGTCACACACTGTATGGTCAGTCAGTCACACACATATGATCAGTCACACACTATGGTCAGTCACACACCCTATGGTCAGTCACACACTGTATGGTCAATCACACACTATGGTTAGTCACACACTGTATGGTCAGTCACACATTATGGTCAGTCACACACTTTATGGTCAGTCACACATTATGGTCAGTCACACACTGTATGGTCAGTCACACACCATGGTCAGTCAGTCACACACTGTATGGTCAGTCACACACTATGGTCAGTCACACACTGAATGGTCAGTCAGTCACACACTGTATGGTCAGTCACTCACTATGGTCAGTCACACACCGTATGGTCAGTCACTCACTATGGTCAGTCACACACTGCATGGTCAGTCACACTGAATGGTCAGTCACACACTATGGTTAGTTAAACACTGTATGGTCAGTCACACTGAATGATCAGTCACACACTATGGTCAGTCATACACTGTATGGTCAGTCACACACTATGGTCAGTCACACTGAATGGTCAGTCACACACTATGGTCAGTCACACACAAGGTCAGTCACACTGTATGGTCAGTCACACACTATGGTCAGTCATACACTGTATGGTCAGTCACACACTATGGTCAGTCACACTGAATGGTCAGTCACTCACTATGGTCAGTCACACACGATGGTCAGTCACACACTGTATGGTCAGTCACACACTATGGTCTGTCACACTGTATGGTCAGTCACGCGCTAGGGTCAGTCACACTGTATGGTCAGTCACACACTATGGGCAGTCACACACTATGGTCAGTCATACACTGTATGGTCAGTCACACACTATGGTCAGTCACACACCGTATGGTCAGTCACTCACTATGGTCAGTCACACACCGTATGGTCAGTCACACTGAATGATCAGTCACACACTATGGTCAGTCATACACTGTATGGTCAGTCACACACTATGGTCAGTCACACACTCTGGTCAGTCACGCACTATGGTCAGTCACACAGTGTATGGTCAGTCACACACTTTGGTCAGTCACACACTGTATGGTCAGTCACACGCTATGGTCAGTCATGCACCGTATGGTCAGTCACACACTGTATGGTCTGTCACACTGTATGGTCAGTCAGTCACACTCTATGGTCAGTCACACACTATGGTCAGTCATACACATGTATGGTCAGTCACACACTATGGTCAGTCACACTGAATGGTCAGTCACTCATTATGGTCAGTCACACACGATGGTCAGTCACACACTGTATGGTCAGTCACACACTATGGTCTGTCACACTGTATGGTCAGTCACGCGCTAGGGTCAGTCACACTGTATGGTCAGTCACACACTATGGGCAGTCACACACTATGGTCAGTCATACACTGTATGGTCAGTCACACACTATGGTCAGTCACACACCGTATGGTCAGTCACACTGAATGATCAGTCACACACTATGGTCAGTCATACACTGTATGGTCAGTCACACACTATGGTCAGTCACACTGAATGGTCAGTCACACACTCTGGTCAGTCACGCACTATGGTCAGTCACACAGTGTATGGTCAGTCACACACTTTGGTCAGTCACACACTGTATGGTCAGTCACACGCTATGGTCAGTCATGCACCGTATGGTCAGTCACACACTGTATGGTCTGTCACACTGTATGGTCAGTCACACACAGTATGGTCAGTCACACACTGTATGGTCAGTCACACACAGTATGGTCAGTCAGTCACACTGTATGGTCAGTCACGCACTATGGTCAGTCACACACTGTATGGTCAGACACACACTGTATGGTCAGTCATACTATGGTCAGTCACACACCGTATGGTCAGTCATACACCGTATGGTCAGTCAGTCACACACTTTATGGACAGTCACACACTATGGTCAGTCACACACTGTATGGTCAGTCACACACCATGGTCAGTCACACACTATGGTCAGTCACACACTGTATGGTCAGTCACACACTATGGTCAGTCACAGACTGAATGGTCAGTCAGTCACACACCGTATGGTCAGTCACTCACTATGGTCAGTCACACACTGTATGGCCAGTCACACTGAATGGTCAGTCACACACCGTATGGTCAGTCACACACTGTATGGTCAGTCACACTGAATGATCAGTCACACACTATGGTCAGTCACACATCGTATGGTCAGTCAGACACTATGGTCAGTCCCACACTATGGTCAGTCACACACTGAATGGTCAGTCACACACTGTATGGTCAGTCGCACTGAATGGTCAGTCATACACTATGGTCAGTCACACACTGTATGGTCAGTCACATTGAATGGTCAGTGATACACTATGGTCAGTCACACACCGTATGGTCAGTCACACACTATGGTCAGTCACACACTGAATGGTCAGTCAGTCACACACTGTATGGTAAGTCACACACTATGGTCAGTCACACACCGTATGGTCAGTCACTCACTATGGTCAGTCACACACTGTATGGTCAGTCACACTGAATGGTCAGTCACACACCGTATGGTCAGTCACACACTGTATGGTCAGTCACACTGAATGATCAGTCACACACTATGGTCAGTCACACACTGTGTGGTCAGTCACACACTGTGGTCAGTCACACACTGTATGGTCAGTCTATAGTCAGTCACACTGAATGGTCAGTCACACACTGTATGGTCAGTCACACTGAATGATCAGTCACACACTATGGTCAGTCACACACTGTGTGGTCAGTCACACACTGTATGGTCAGTCACACTGAATGATCAGTCACACACTATGGTCAGTCATACACTGTATGGTCAGTCACACTGAATGGTCAGTCACACACTATGGTCAGTCACACACAAGATCAGTCACACTGTATGGTCAGTCACACACTATGGTCAGTCACACACTATGGTCAGTCATACACTGTATGGTCAGTCACACACTATGGTCAGTCATACACTGTATGGTCAGTCACACACTATGGTCAGTCACACTGAATGGTCAGTCACTCACTATGGTCAGTCACACACGATGGTCAGTCACATTGAATGGTCAGTGATACACTATGGTCAGTCACACACCGTATGGTCAGTCACACACTATGGTCAGTCACACACTGAATGGTCAGTCAGTCACACACTGTATGGTAAGTCACACACTATGGTCAGTCACACACCATATGGTCAGTCACTCACTATGGTCAGTCACACACTGTATGGTCAGTCACACTGAATGGTCAGTCACACACCGTATGGTCAGTCACACACTGTATGGTCAGTCACACTGAATGATCAGTCACACACTATGGTCAGTCACACACTGTGTGGTCAGTCACACACTGTGGTCAGTCAGTCACACTGAATGATCAGTCACACACTATGGTCAGTCATACACTGTATGGTGAGTCACACTGAATGGTCAGTCACACACTATGGTCAGTCACACACAAGATCAGTCACACTGTATGGTCAGTCACACACTATGGTCAGTCACACACTATGGTCAGTCATACACTGTATGGTCAGTCACACACTATGGTCAGTCATACACTGTATGGTCAGTCACACACTATGGTCAGTCACACTGAATGGTCAGTCACTCACTATGGTCAGTCACACACGATGGTCAGTCACACACTGTATGGTCAGTCAGTCACACTGTATGGTCAGTCACGCGCTAGGGTCAGTCACACTGTATGGTCAGTCACACACTATGGGCAGTCACACACTATGGTCAGTCATACACTGTATGGTCAGTCACACACTATGGTCAGTCACACACCGTATGGTCAGTCACTCACTATGGTCAGTCACACACCGTATGGTCAGTCACACACCGTACGGTCAGTCACACACTATGGTCAGTCACACACTGAATGGTCAGTCAGTCACACACTGTATGGTAAGTCACACACTATGGTCAGTCACACACCGTATGGTCAATCACTCACTATGGTCAGTCACACACTGTATGGTCAGTCACACTGAATGGTCAGTCACACACCGTATGGTCAGTCAGTCACACTGAATGATCAGTCACACACTATGGTCAGTCACACACTGTATGGTCAGTCACACACTATGGTCAGTCACACACTGTATGGTCAGTCACACTGAATGATCAGTCACACACTATGGTCAGTCATACACTGTATGGTCAGTCACACACTATAGTCAGTCACACTGAATGGTCAGTCACACACAAGGTCAGTCACACTGTATGGTCAGTCACACACTATGGTCAGTCACACACTATGGTCAGTCATACACTGTATGGTCAGTCACACACTATGGTCAGTCACACACTATGGTCAGTTATACACTGTATGGTCAGTCACACACTATGGTCAGTCACACTGAATGGTCAGTCACTCACTATGGTCAGTCACACACTATGGTCAGTCACACACTGTATGGTCAGTCAGTCACACTGTATGGTCAGTCACGCGCTAGGGTCAGTCACACTGTATGGTCAGTCAGACACTATGGGCAGTCACACACTATGGTCAGTCATACAATGTACGGTCAGTCACACACTATGGTCAGTCACACACCGTATGGTCAGTCACTCACTATGGTCAGTCACACACCGTATGGTCAGTCACACTGAATGATCAGTCACACACTATGGTCAGTCACACTGTATGGTCAGTCACACACTATGGTCAGTCACACTGAATGGTCAGTCACACACTGTGGTCAGTCAAGCACTATGGTCAGTCACACAGTGTATGGTCAGTCACACACTATATTCAGTCACACACTGTATGGTCAGTCACACACTTTGGTCAGTCACACACTGTATGGTCAGTCACACACTATGGTCAGTCATGCATCGTATGGTCAGTCACACACTGTATGGTCTGTCACACTATATGGTCAGTCACACACTGTATGGTCAGTCACACAGAGTATGGTCAGTCACACACTATGGTCAGTCACACTGTATGGTCAGTCACGCACTATGGTCAGTCACACACTGTATGGTCAGTCATACACTATGGTCAGTCACACACCGTATGGTCAGTCACACACTATGTCGTATGGTCAGTCACACACCGTATAGTCAGTCACACACTGTATGGTCAGTCACACACTGT
This sequence comes from Pristiophorus japonicus, assembly GCF_044704955.1. Taxonomy (NCBI): domain Eukaryota; kingdom Metazoa; phylum Chordata; class Chondrichthyes; family Pristiophoridae; genus Pristiophorus; species Pristiophorus japonicus. The sequence goes on along the minus strand of NC_091991.1, from coordinate 104,148,376 downwards.
ATGGACAGTCACACACTATGGTCAGTCACACACTGTATGATCAGTCACACACCATGGTCAGTCAGTCACACGCTGTATGGTCAGTCACACACTATGGTCAGTCACACACTGAATGGTCAGTCAGTCACACACTGTATGGTCAGTCACACACTATGGTCAGTCAGAGACCGTATGGTCAGTCACTCACTATGGTCAGTCACACACTGTATGGTCAGTCAGTCACACACCGTATGGTCAGTCACACACTATGGTCAGTCACACACTGTATGGTCAGTAACACCATGGTCAGTCACACACTATGGTCAGTCAGTCACACACTATGGTCAGTCATACACTGTATGATCAATGGTCAGTCACACACTATGGTCAGTCACACACTGTATGGTCAGTAACACCATGGTCAGTCACACACTATGGTCAGTCACACACTGAATGGTCAGTCAGTCACACACTGTATGGTCAGTCAGTCACACACGGTATGGTCAGTCACTCACTATGGTCAGTCACACACTGTATGGTCAGTCACACTGAATGGTCAGTCACACACCGTATGGTCAGTCACACTGAATGATCAGTCACACACTATGGTCAGTCATACACTGTATGGTCAGTCACACACTATGGTCAGTCACACTGAATGGTCAGTCACACACTATGGTCAGTCACACACTAGGGTCAGTCACACTGTATGGTCAGTCACACACTATGTGCAGTCACACACTATGGTCAGTCATACACTGTATGGTCAGTCACACACTATGGTCAGTCACACTGAATGGTCAGTAACTCACTATGGTCAGTCACACTCTATGGTCAGTCACACACTGTATGGTCAGTCACACACTATGGTCAGTCACACTGTATGGTCAGTCACACGTAAGGTCTGTCACACACCGAATGGTCAGTCACACACTGTATGGTCAGTCACACACTGAATGGTCAGTCACACACTATGGTCAGTCATGCACTATGGTCAGTCACACACTGTGTGGTCAGTCACACACTATGGTCAGTCACACACTTTGGTCAGTCACACACTGTATGGTCAGTCACTCTATGGTCATTCACGCACGATGGTCAGTCATGCACTGTATGGTCAGTCACACACTGTGTGGTCAGTCATGCACTATGGTCAGTCACACACTGTGTGGTCAGTCACACACTATGGTCAGTCACACACTTTGGTCAGTCACACACTGTATGGTCAGTCACACTCTATGGTCATTCACGCACGATGGTCAGTCACACACTATGGTCAGTCACACACTTTGGTCAGTCACACTCTATGGTCATTCACGCACTATGGTCAGTCACGCACTGTATGGTCAGTCACACACTATGGTCAGTCACACACTGTATGGTCAGTTACACACTGAATGGTCAGTCAGTCACACACTGTATGGTCAGTCACACACTATGGTCAGTCACACACCGTATGGTCAGTCACTCACTATGGTCAGTCACACACTGTATGGTCAGTCACACTGAATGGTCAGTCACACACCGTATGGTCAGTCACACACTGTATGGTCAGTCACACTGAATGATCAGTCACACACTATGGTCAGTCATACACTGTATGGTCAGTCACACACTATGGTCAGTCACACTGAATGGTCATTCACACACTAGGGTCAGTCACACACTATGGTCAGTCACACACTATGGTCAGTCACACTGAATGGTCAGTCACACACAAGGTCAGTCACACTGTATGGTCAGTCACACACTATGGTCAGTCACACACTATGGTCAGTCATACACTGTATGGTCAGTCACACACTATGGTCAGTCACACTGAATGGTCAGTCACTCACTATGGTCAGTCACACACTATGGTCAGTCACACACTGTATGGTCAGTCACACACTATGGTCTGTCACAGTGTATGGACAGTCACGCGCTAGGGTCAGTCACACTGTATGGTCAGTCACACACTATGGGCAGTCACATACTATGGTCAGTGATACACTGTATGTTCAGTCACACACCGTATGGTCAGTCACACTGAATGATCAGTCACACACTTTGGTCAGTCATACACTGTATGGTCAGTCACACACTATGGTCAGTCACATTGAATGGTCAGTCACACACCATGGTCAGTCAAGCACTATGGTCAGTCACACAGTGTATGGTCAGTCACACACTATGGTCAGTCAGTCACACACTTTGGTCAGTCACACACTGTATGGTCAGTCACACACTATGGTCAGTCACACACTGTATGGTCAGTCACACACTGTATGGTCAGTCACGCACTATGGTCAGTCACGCACCGTATGGTCAGTCACGCACTGTATGGTCAGTCACACTGTATGGTCAGTCACACACCGTATGGTCCGTCACACACCGTATGGTCAGTCACACACTATGGTCAGTCACACTGTATGGTCAGTCACGCACTATGGTCAGTCACACACTGTATGGTCAGTCACACACTGTATGGTCAGTCATACACTATGGTCAGTCACACACTGTATGGTCAGTCACACACTATGGTCAGTCACACTGAATGGTCAGTCACACACCGTATGGTCAGTCACACTGAATGATCAGTCACACACTATGGTCAGTCATACACTCTATGGTCAGTCACATACTGTATGGTCAGTCACACACTATGGTCAGTCACACACTGTATGGTCAGTAACACCATGGTCAGTCAGTCACACACTGTATGGTCAGTCACACACTGAATGGTCAGTCAGTCACACACTGTATGGTCAGTCACACACCGTATGGTCAGTCACTCACTATGGTCAGTCACACACTGTATGGTCAGTCACACTGAATGGTCAGTCACACACCGTATGGTCAGTCACACACTGTATGGTCAGTCACACTGAATGATCAGTCACACACTATGGTCAGTCATACACTGTATGGTCTGTCACACTGTATGGTCAGTCACACAGAGTATGGTCAGTCACACACTATGGTCAGTCACACTGTATGGTCAGTCACGCACTATGGTCAGTCACACACTGTATGGTCAGTCATACACTATGGTCAGTCACACACCGTATGGTCAGTCACACACTATGTCGTATGGTCAGTCACACACCGTATAGTCAGTCACACACTGTATGGTCAGTCACACACTGTATGGACAGTCACACACTATGGTCAGTCACACACTGTATGATCAGTCACACACCATGGTCAGTCAGTCACACACTGTATGGTCAGTCAGTCACACGCTGTATGGTCAGTCACACACTATGGTCAGTCACAGACCGTATGGTCAGTCACTCACTATGGTCAGTCACACACTGTATGGTCAGTCACACTGAATGGTCAGTCACACACCGTATGGTCAGTCACACACTATGGTCAGTCACACACTGTATGGTCAGTAACACCATGGTCAGTCACACACTATGGTCAGTCAGTCACACACTATGGTCAGTCATACACTGTATGATCAATGGTCAGTCACACACTATGGTCAGTCACACACTGTCTGGTCAGTAACACCATGGTCAGTCACACACTATGGTCAGTCACACACTGAATGGTCAGTCAGTCACACACTGTATGGTCAGTCAGTCACACACGGTATGGTCAGTCACTCACTATGGTCAGTCACACACTGTATGGTCAGTCACACTGAATGGTCAGTCACACACCGTATGGTCAGTCACACTGAATGATCAGTCACACACTATGGTCAGTCATACACTGTATGGTCAGTCACACACTATGGTCAGTCACACTGAATGGTCAGTCACACACTATGGTCAGTCACACACTAGGGTCAGTCACACTGTATGGTCAGTCACACACTATGTGCAGTCACACTCTATGGTCAGTCATACACTGTATGGTCAGTCACACACTATGGTCAGTCACACTGAATGGTCAGTAACTCACTATGGTCAGTCACACTCTATGGTCAGTCACACACTGTATGGTCAGTCACACACTATGGTCAGTCACACTGTATGGTCAGTCACACGTAAGGTCAGTCACACACCGAATGGTCAGTCACACACTGTATGGTCAGTCACACACTGAATGGTCAGTCACACTGTATGGTCAGTCATGCACTATGGTCAGTCACACACTGTGTGGTCAGTCACACACTATGGTCAGTCACACACTTTGGTCAGTCACACACTGTATGGTCAGTCACTCTATGGTCATTCACGCACGATGGTCAGTCATGCACTGTATGGTCAGTCACACACTGTGTGGTCAGTCATGCACTATGGTCAGTCACACACTGTGTGGTCAGTCACACACTATGGTCAGTCACACACTTTGGTCAGTCACACACTGTATGGTCAGTCACACTCTATGGTCATTCACGCACGATGGTCAGTCACACACTATGGTCAGTCACACACTTTGGTCAGTCACACTCTATGGTCATTCACGCACTATGGTCAGTCACGCACTGTATGGTCAGTTACACACTGAATGGTCAGTCAGTCACACACTGTATGGTCAGTCACACACTATGGTCAGTCACACACCGTATGGTCAGTCACTCACTATGGTCAGTCACACACTGTATGGTCAGTCACACTGAATGGTCAGTCACACACCGTATGGTCAGTCACACACTGTATGGTCAGTCACACTGAATGATCAGTCACACACTATGGTCAGTCATACACTGTATGGTCAGTCACACACTATGGTCAGTCACACTGAATGGTCATTCACACACTAGGGTCAGTCACACACTATGGTCAGTCACACACTATGGTCAGTCACACTGAATGGTCAGTCACACACAAGGTCAGTCACACTGTATGGTCAGTCACACACTATGGTCAGTCACACACTATGGTCAGTCATACACTGTATGGTCAGTCACACACAAGGTCAGTCACACTGTATGGTCAGTCACACACTATGGTCAGTCACACACTATGGTCAGTCATACACTGTATGGTCAGTCACACACTATGGTCAGTCACACTGAATGGTCAGTCACTCACTATGGTCAGTCACACACTATGGTCAGTCACACACTGTATGGTCAGTCACACACTATGGTCTGTCACAGTGTATGGACAGTCACGCGCTAGGGTCAGTCACACTGTATGGTCAGTCACACACTATGGGCAGTCACATACTATGGTCAGTGATACACTGTATGTTCAGTCACACACCGTATGGTCAGTCACACTGAATGATCAGTCACACACTTTGGTCAGTCATACACTGTATGGTCAGTCACACACTATGGTCAGTCACATTGAATGGTCAGTCACACACCATGGTCAGTCAAGCACTATGGTCAGTCACACAGTGTATGGTCAGTCACACACTATGGTCAGTCAGTCACACACTTTGGTCAGTCACACACTGTATGGTCAGTCACACACTATGGTCAGCCATGCACCGTATGGTCAGTCACACACTGTATGGTCAGTCACACACAGTATGGTCAGTCACGCACTATGGTCAGTCACGCACCGTATGGTCAGTCACGCACTGTATGGTCAGTCACACTGTATGGTCAGTCACACACCGTATGGTCCGTCACACACCGTATGGTCAGTCACACACTATGGTCAGTCACACTGTATGGTCAGTCACGCACTATGGTCAGTCACACACTGTATGGTCAGTCACACACTGTATGGTCAGTCATACACTATGGTCAGTCACACACTGTATGGTCAGTCACACACTATGGTCAGTCACACTGAATGGTCAGTCACACACCGTATGGTCAGTCACACTGAATGATCAGTCACACACTATGGTCAGTCATACACTCTATGGTCAGTCACATACTGTATGGTCAGTCACACACTATGGTCAGTCACACACTGTATGGTCAGTAACACCATGGTCAGTCAGTCACACACTGTATGGTCAGTCACACACTGAATGGTCAGTCAGTCACACACTGTATGGTCAGTCACACACCGTATGGTCAGTCACTCACTATGGTCAGTCACACACTGTATGGTCAGTCACACTGAATGGTCAGTCACACACCGTATGGTCAGTCACACACTGTATGGTCAGTCACACTGAATGATCAGTCACACACTATGGTCAGTCATACACTGTATGGTCAGTCACACACTATGGTCAGTCACACTGAATGGTCAGTCACACACTATGGTCAGTCACACACTAGGGTCAGTCACACACCGTATGGTCAGTCACACACTATGGTCAGTCATACACTGTATGGTCAGTCACACACTATGGTCAGTCACACACCATATGGTCAGTCACTCACTATGGTCAGTCACACACCGTATGGTCAGTCACACACTGTATGGTCAGACACACTGAATGATCAGTCACACACTATGGTCAGTCATACACTGTATGGTCAGTCACACACTATGGTCAGTCACACTGAATGGTCAGTCACACACTATGGTCAGTCACACACTCGGGTCAGTCACACTGTATGGTCAGTCACACACTATGGGCAGTCACACACTATGGTCAGTCATACACTGTATGGTCAGTCACACACTCTGGTCAGTCACACTGAATGGTCAGTCACACACTGTATGGTCAGTCACACTGAATGATCAGTCACACACTATGGTCAGTCATACACTGTATGGTCAGTCACATACTGTATGGTCAGTCACACACTATGGTCAGTCACACACTGAATGGTCAGTCAGTCACACACTGTATGGTCAGTCACACACTATGGTCAGTCACACACCGTATGGTCAGTCACTCACTATGGTCAGTCACACACTGTATGGTCAGTCACACACTATGGTCGGTCACACACATATGGTCAGTCACACACTATGGTCAGTCACACACCGTATGGTCAGTCACACACTGAATGGTCAGTCACACTGAATGGTCAGTCACACACCATGGTCAATCACACACTATGGTCAGTCACACACTGTATGGTCAGTCACACACTATGGTCAGTCACACACTGTATGGTCAGTCACACACTATGGTCAGTCACACACTGAATGGTCAGTCAGTCACACACTGTATGGTCAGTCACACACTATGGTCAGTCACTCACTATGGTCAGTCACACACTGTATGGTCAGTCACACACTGTATGGTCAGTCACACTGAATGGTCAGTCACACACCGTATGGTCAGTCACACACCGTATGGTCAGTCACACTGAATGATCAGTCACACACTATGGTCAGTCATACACTCTATGGTCAGTCACATACTGTATGGTCAGTCACACACTATGGTCAGTCACACACTGTATGGTCAGTAACACCATGGTCAGTCACACACTATGGTCAGTCACACACTTTATGGTCAGTCACACACTATGGTCAGTCACACACTGAATGGTCAGTCAGTCACACACTGTATGGTCAGTCACACACCGTATGGTCAGTCACTCACTATGGTCAGTCACACACTGTATGGTCAGTCACACTGAATGGTCAGTCACACACCGTATGGTCAGTCACACACTGTATGGTCAGTCACACTGAATGATCAGTCACACACTATGGTCAGTCATACACTGTATGGTCAGTCACACACTATGGTCAGTCACACTGAATGGTCAGTCACACACTATGGTCAGTCACACACTAGGGTCAGTCACACTGTATGGTCAGTCACACACTATGGGCAGTCACACACTATGGTCAGTCATACACTGTATGGTCAGTCAGTCACACACCGTATGGTCAGTCACTCACTATGGTCAGTCACACACTGTATGGTCAGACACACTGAATGATCAGTCACACACTATGGTCAGTCATACACTGTATGGTCAGTCACACACTATGGTCAGTCACACTGAATGGTCAGTCACACACTATGGTCAGTCACACACTCGGGTCAGTCACACTGTATGGTCAGTCACACACTATGGGCAGTCACACACTATGGTCAGTCATACACTGTATGGTCAGTCACACACTCTGGTCAGTCACACTGAATGGTCAGTCACACACTATGGTCAGTCATACACTGTATGGTCAGTCACATACTGTATGGTCAGTCACACACTATGGTCAGTCACACACTGAATGGTCAGTCAGTCACACACTGTATGGTCAGTCACACACTATGGTCAGTCACACACCGTATGGTCAGTCACTCACTATGGTCAGTCACACACTGTATGGTCAGTCACACACTATGGTCGGTCACACACATATGGTCAGTCACACACTATGGTCAGTCACACACCGTATGGTCAGTCACACACTGAATGGTCAGTCAGTCACAGACTATGGTCAGTTAAACACTGTATGGTCAGTCACACTGAATGATCAGTCACACACTATGGTCAGTCACACACTGTGTGGTCAGTCACACACTATGGTCGGTCACACACTATGGTCGGTCACACACTATGGTCAGTCATACACTGTATGGTCAGTCACACACTATGGTCAGTCACACTGAATGGTCAGTCACACACTATGGTCAGTCACACACTATGGTCAGTGACACTGTATGGTCAGTCAGTCACACTGAATGGTCAGGCACACACTATGGTCAGTCACACACCGTATGGTCAGTCACACACTGTGGTCAGTCACATTGAATGGTCAGTCACACACTGTGGTCAGTCACACACTGTGTGGTCAGTCACACACTATGGTCAGTCACACATCGTATGATCAGTCAGACACTATGGTCAGTCCCACACTATGGTCAGTCACACACTGAATGGTCAGTCACACACTGTATGGTCAGTCGCACTGAATGGTCAGTCATACACTATGGTCAGTCACACACTGTATGGTCAGTCACACTGAATGGTCAGTGATACACTATGGTCAGTCACACACTGTATGGTCAGTCACACACTATGGTCAGTCACACACTGAATGGTCAGTCAGTCACACACTGTATGGTAAGTCACACACTATGGTCAGTCACACACCGTATGGTCAGTCACTCACTATGGTCAGTCACACACTGTATGGTCAGTCACACTGAATGGTCAGTCACACACCGTATGGTCAGTCACACTGAATGATCAGTCACACACTATGGTCAGTCACACACTGTGTAGTCAGTCACACACTATGGTCAGTCACACTGAATGATCGGTCACACACTATGGTCAGTCATACACTGTATGGTCAGTCACACACTATGGTCAGTCACACTGAATGGTCAGTCACACACTATGGTCAGTCACACACAAGGTCAGTCACACTGTATGGTCAGTCACACACTATGGTCATTCATACACTGTATGGTCAGTCACACACGATGGTCAGTCACACACGATGGTCAGTCACACACTGTATGGTCAGTCACACTGTATGGTCAGTCACGCGCTAGGGTCAGTCACACTGTATGGTCAGTCACACACTATGGGCAGTCATACACTGTATGGTCAGTCACACACTATGGTCAGTCACACACCGTATGGTCAGTCACTCACTATGGTCAGTCACACACCGTATGGTCAGTCACACTGAATGATCAGTCACAAACTATGGTCAGTCATACACTGTATGGTCAGTCACACACTATGGTCAGTCACACTGAATAATCAGTCACACACTCTGGTCAGTCACGCACTATGGTCAGTCACACAGTGTATGGTCAGTCACACACTATGGTCAGTCACACACTGTATGGTCAGTCACACACTTTGGTCAGTCACACACTGTATGGTCAGTCACACACTATGGTCAGTCATGCACCGTATGGTCAGTCACACACTGTATGGTCTGTCACACTGTATGGTCAGTCACACACAGTATGGTCATTCTCACACTGTATGGTCAGTCACACACAGTATGGTCAGTCACACACTATGGTCAGTCACACTGTATGGTCAGTCACGCACTATGGTCAGTCACACACTGTATGGTCAGTCACACACTATGGTCAGTCACACTGTATGGTCAGTCACGCGTATGGTCAGTCATACACTATGCCGTATGGTCAGTCACACACCGTATAGTCAGTCACACACTGTATGGTCAGTCACACACACTATGGTCAGTCACACACTGTATGGTCAGTCACACACTATGGTCAGTCACACACTGTATGGTCAGTCACACACTATGGTCAGTCACACACTGAATGGTCAGTCAGTCTCACACTGTATGGTCAGTCACACACTATGGTCAGTCACACACCGTATGGTCAGTCACTCACTATGGTCAGTCACACACTGTATGGTCAGTCACACTGAATGGTCAGTCACACACCGTATGGTCAGTCACACACTGTATGGTCAGTCACACTGAATGATCAGTCACACACTATGGTCAATCATACACTGCATGGTCAGTCACATACTGTATGGTCAGTCACACACTGTATGGTCAGTCACACATCGTATGGTCAGTCAGACACTATGGTCAGTCCCACACTATGGTCAGTCACACACTGAATGGTCAGTCACACACTATGGTCAGTCACACACTGTATGGTCAGTCACACTGAATGGTCAGTGATACACTATGGTCAGTCACACACCGTATGGTCAGTCACACACTATGGTCAGTCACACACTGAATGGTCAGTCAGTCACACACTGTATGGTAAGTCACACACTATGGTCAGTCACACACCGAATGGTCAGTCACTCACTATGGTCAGTCACACACTGTCTGGTCAGTCACACTGAATGGTCAGTCACACACCGTATGGTCAGTCACACACTGTATGGTCAGTGACACTGAATGATCAGTCACACACTATGGTCAGTCACACACTGTGTGGTCAGTCACACACTATGGTCAGTCAGTCACACTGAATGATCAGTCACACACTATGGTCAGTCACACACTATGGTCAGTCACACACAAGGTCAGTCACACTGTATGGTCAGTCACACACTATGGTCAGTCATACACTGTATGGTCAGTCACACACTATGGTCAGTCATACACTGTATGGTCAGTCACACACTATGGTCAGTCACACTGAATGGTCAGTCACTCACTATGGTCAGTCACACACGATGGTCAGTCACACACTGTATGGTCAGTCACACACTATGGTCTGTCACACTGTATGGTCAGTCACGCGCTAGGGTCAGTCACACTGTATGGTCAGTCACACACTATGGGCAGTCACACACTATGGTCAGTCATACACTGTATGGTCAGTCACACACCGTATGGTCAGTCACTCACTATGGTCAGTCACACACCGTATGGTCAGTCACACTGAATGATCAGTCACACACTATGGTCAGTCATACACTGTATGGTCAGTCACACTGAATGGTCAGTCACACACTATGGTCAGTCACGCACTATGGTCAGTCACACAGTGTATGGTCAGTCACACACTATGGTCAGTCACACACTGTATGGTCAGTCACACACTTTGGTCAGTCACACACTGTATGGTCAGTCACACACTATGGTCAGTCATGCACCGTATGGTCAGTCACACACTGTATGGTCTGTCACACTGTCTGGTCAGTCACACACAGTATGGTCAGTCACACACTGTATGGTCAGTCACACACTATGGTCAGTCACACTGTATGGTCAGTCACGCACTATGGTCAGTCACACACTGTATGGTCAGTCACACACTGTATGGTCAGTCATACACTATGGTCAGTCACACAGTCACACACCGTATGGTCAGTCACACACCGTATAGTCAGTCACACACTGTATGGACAGTCACACACTATGGTCAGTCACACACTGTATGGTCAGTCACACACCATGGTCAGTCACACACTATGGTCAGTCACACACTGTATGGTCAGTCACACACTATGGTCAGTCACACACTGTATGGTCAGTCACACACTATGGTCAGTCACACACTGAATGGTCAGTCAGTCACACACTGTATGGTCAGTCACACACTATGGTCAGTCACACACCGTATGGTCAGTCACTCACTATGGTCAGTCACACACTGTATGGTCAGTCACACTGAATGGTCAGTCACACACTGTATGGTCAGTCACACTGAATGATCAGTCACACACTATGGTCAATCATACACTGTATGGTCAGTCACATACTGTATGGTCAGTCACACACTATGGTCAGTCACACACTGTATGGTCAGTAACACCATGGTCAGTCACACACTATGGTCAGTCACACACTGTATGGTCAGTCACACACTATGGTCAGTCACGCACTATGGTCAGTCACACACTGTATGGTCAGTCACACACTGTGTGGTCAGTCACACACTATGGTCAGTCAGTCACACTGAATGATCAGTCACACACTATTGTCAGTCATACACTGTATGGTCAGTCACACACTATGGTCAGTCACACTGAATGGTCAGTCACACACTATGGTCAGTCACACACAAGGTCAGTCACACTGTATGGTCAGTCACACACTATGGTCAGTCACACACTATGGTCAGTCACACAGTCACACACCGTATGGTCAGTCACACACCGTATAGTCAGTCACACACTGTGTGGTCAGTCACACACTATGGTCAGTCAGTCACACTGAATGATCAGTCACACACTATTGTCAGTCATACACTGTATGGTCAGTCACACACTATGGTCAGTCACACTGAATGGTCAGTCACACACTATGGTCAGTCACACACAAGGTCAGTCACACTGTATGGTCAGTCACACACTATGGTCAGTCACACACTATGGTCAGTCATACACTATGTTCAGTCATACACTGTATGGTCAGTCACACACTATGGTCAGTCACACTGAATGGTCAGTCACTCACTATGGTCAGTCACACACGATGGTCAGTCACACACTGTATGGTCAGTCACACTGTATGGTCAGTCACGCGCTAGGGTCAGTCACACTGTATGGTCAGTCACACACTATGGGCAGTCACACACTATGGTCAGTCATACACTGTATGGTCAGTCACACACTATGGTCAGTCACACACCGTATGGTCAGTCACACTGAATGATCAGTCACACACTATGGTCAGTCATACACTGTATGGTCAGTCACACACTATGGTCAGTCACACTGAATGGTCAGTCACTCACTATGGTCAGTCACACACGATGGTCAGTCACACACTGTATGGTCAGTCACACTGTATGGTCAGTCACGCGCTAGGGTCAGTCACACTGTATGGTCAGTCACACACTATGGGCAGTCACACACTATGGTCAGTCATACACTGTATGGTCAGTCACACACTATGGTCAGTCACACACCGTATGGTCAGTCACACTGAATGATCAGTCACACACTATGGTCAGTCATACACTGTATGGTCAGTCACACACTATGGTCAGTCACACTGAATGGTCAGTCACACACTATGGTCAGTCACGCACTATGGTCAGTCACACAGTGTATGGTCAGTCACACACTATGGTCAGTCAGTCACACACTTTGGTCAGTCACACACTGTATGGTCAGTCACACACTATGGTCAGTCATGCACCGTATGGTCAGTCACACACTGTATGGTCTGTCACACTGAATGATCAGTCACACACTATGGTCAGTCATACACTGTATGGTCAGTCACACACTATGGTCAGTCATACACTGTATGGTCAGTCAGTCACACACAGTATGGTCAGTCACTCACTATGGTCAGTCACACACCGTATGGTCAGTCAGTCACACTGAATGATCAGTCACACACTATGGTCAGTCATACACTGTATGGTCAGTCACACACTATGGTCAGTCACACACTGTACGGTCAGTCACACACTGTATGGTCAGTCACACACTATGGTCAGTCACACTGTATGGTCAGTCACGCGTATGGTCAGTCAAACACTATGGTCAGTCACACACCGAATGGTCAGTCACACACCGTATGGTCTTTGTCACACACTGTATGGTCAGTCACGCGCTATGGTCAGTCACACACTGAATGGTCAGTCACACACTATGGTCAGTCATACACTATGGTCAGTCACACACCGTATGGTCAGTCACACACTATGGTCAGTCACACACTGTATGGTCAGTCACACTGTATGGTCAGTCATGCACTATGGACAGTCACACACTGTATGGTCAGTCACACTGAATGGTCAGTCACACACTGTATGGTCAGTCACACTGAATGATCAGTCACACAATATGGTCAATCATACACTGCATGGTCAGTCACATACTGTATGGTCAGTCACACACTGTATGGTCAGTCACACATCGTATGGTCAGTCACACACTATGGTCAGTCCCACACTATGGTCAGTCACACACTGAATGGTCAGTCACACACTATGGTCAGTCACACACTGTATGGTCAGTCGCACTGAATGGTCAGTCATACACTATGGTCAGTCACACACTGTATGGTCAGTCACACTGAATGGTCAGTGATACACTATGGTCAGTCACACACCGTATGGTCAGTCACACACTATGGTCAGTCACACACTGAATGCTCAGTCAGTCACACACTGTATGGTAAGTCACACACTATGGTCAGTCACACACCGTATGGTCAGTCACTCACTATGGTCAGTCACACACTGTATGGTCAGTCACACTGAATGGTCAGTCACACACCGTATGGTCAGTCACACACTGTATGGTCAGTCACACTGAATGATCAGTCACACACTATGGTCAGTCACACACTGTGTGGTCAGTCACACACTATGGTCAGTCAGTCACACTGAATGATCAGTCACACACTATGGTCAGTCATACACTGTATGGTCAGTCACACACTATGGTCAGTCACACTGAATGGTCAGTCACACACTATGGTCAGTCACACACAAGGTCAGTCACACTGTATGGTCAGTCACACACTATGGTCAGTCACACACTATGGTCAGTCATACACTATGTTCAGTCATACACTGTATGGTCAGTCACACACTATGGTCAGTCACACTGAATGGTCAGTCACTCACTATGGTCAGTCACACACGATGGTCAGTCACACACTGTATGGTCAGTCACACTGTATGGTCAGTCACGCGCTAGGGTCAGTCACACTGTATGGTCAGTCACACACTATGGGCAGTCACACACTATGGTCAGTCACACACCGTATGGTCAGTCACACTGAATGATCAGTCACACACTATGGTCAGTCATACACTGTATGGTCAGTCACACACTATGGTCAGTCACACTGAATGGTCAGTCACACACTATGGTCAGTCACGCACTATGGTCAGTCACACAGTGTATGGTCAGTCACACACTATGGTCAGTCAGTCACACACTTTGGTCAGTCACACACTGTATGGTCAGTCACACACTATGGTCAGTCATGCACCGTATGGTCAGTCACACACTGTATGGTCTGTCACACTGTCTGGTCAGTCACACACAGTATGGTCAGTCACACACTGTATGGTCAGTCACACACAGTATGGTCAGTCACACACTATGGTCAGTCACACTGTATGGTCAGTCACGCACTATGGTCAGTCACACACTGTATGGTCAGTCACACACTATGGTCGGTCACACACATATGGTCAGTCACACACTATGGTCAGTCACACACCGTATGGTCAGTCACACACTGAATGGTCAGTCAGTCACACACTATGGTCAGTTAAACACTGTATGGTCAGTCATACACTGTATGGTCAGTCACACACTATGGTCAGTCACACTGAATGGTCAGTCACACACTATGGTCAGTAACACTGTATGGTCAGTCAGTCACACTGAATGGTCAGGCACACACTATGGTCAGTCACACACCGTATGGTCAGTCACACACTGTGGTCAGTCACATTGAATGGTCAGTCACACATTGAATGGTCAGTCACACACTGTGGTCAGTCACACACTGTATGGTCAGTCACACACTATGGTCAGTCACACATCGTATGATCAGTCAGACACTATGGTCAGTCCCACACTATGGTCAGTCACACACTGAATGGTCAGTCACACACTGTATGGTCAGTCGCACTGAATGGTCAGTCATACACTATGGTCAGTCACACACTGTATGGTCAGTCACACTGAATGGTCAGTGATACACTATGGTCAGTCACACACTGTATGGTCAGTCACACACTATGGTCAGTCACACACTGAATGGTCAGTCAGTCACACACTGTATGGTAAGTCACACACTATGGTCAGTCACACACCGTATGGTCAGTCACTCACTATGGTCAGTCACACACTGTATGGTCAGTCACACTGAATGGTCAGTCACACACCGTATGGTCAGTCACACTGAATGATCAGTCACACACTATGGTCAGTCACACACTGTATGGTCAGTCACACTGAATGGTCAGTGATACACTATGGTCAGTCACACACCGTATGGTCAGTCACACACTATGGTCAGTCACACACTGAATGCTCAGTCAGTCACACACTGTATGGTAAGTCACACACTATGGTCAGTCACACACCGTATGGTCAG
Organism: Pristiophorus japonicus; assembly: GCF_044704955.1. Taxonomy (NCBI): domain Eukaryota; kingdom Metazoa; phylum Chordata; class Chondrichthyes; family Pristiophoridae; genus Pristiophorus; species Pristiophorus japonicus. Next base: position 104,132,135 of record NC_091991.1, on the reverse strand, counting down.
TCACTCACTATGGTCAGTCACACACTGTATGGTCAGTCACACTGAATGGTCAGTCACACACCGTATGGTCAGTCACACACTGTATGGTCAGTCACACTGAATGATCAGTCACACACTATGGTCAGTCACACACTGTGTGGTCAGTCACACACTATGGTCAGTCAGTCACACTGAATGATCAGTCACACACTATGGTCAGTCATACACTGTATGGTCAGTCACACACTATGGTCAGTCACACTGAATGGTCAGTCACACACTATGGTCAGTCACACACAAGGTCAGTCACACTGTATGGTCAGTCACACACTATGGTCAGTCACACACTATGGTCAGTCATACACTATGTTCAGTCATACACTGTATGGTCAGTCACACACTATGGTCAGTCACACTGAATGGTCAGTCACTCACTATGGTCAGTCACACACAATGGTCAGTCACACACTGTATGGTCAGTCACACTGTATGGTCAGTCACGCGCTAGGGTCAGTCACACTGTATGGTCAGTCACACACTATGGGCAGTCACACACTATGGTCAGTCATACACTGTATGGTCAGTCACACACTATGGTCAGTCACACACCGTATGGTCAGTCACACACCGTATGGTCAGTCACACTGAATGATCAGTCACACACTATGGTCAGTCATACACTGTATGGTCAGTCACACACTATGGTCAGTCACACTGAATGGTCAGTCACACACTATGGTCAGTCACGCACTATGGTCAGTCACACAGTGTATGGTCAGTCACACACTATGGTCAGTCAGTCACACACTTTGGTCAGTCACACACTGTATGGTCAGTCACACACTATGGTCAGTCATGCACCGTATGGTCAGTCACACACTGTATGGTCTGTCACACTGAATGATCAGTCACACACTATGGTCAGTCATACACTGTATGGTCAGTCACACACTATGGTCAGTCATACACTGTATGGTCAGTCAGTCACACACAGTATGGTCAGTCACTCACTATGGTCAGTCACACACCGTATGGTCAGTCAGTCACACTGAATGATCAGTCACACACTATGGTCAGTCATACACTGTATGGTCAGTCACACACTATGGTCAGTCACACACTGTACGGTCAGTCACACACTGTATGGTCAGTCACACACTATGGTCAGTCACACTGTATGGTCAGTCACGCGTATGGTCAGTCAAACACTATGGTCAGTCACACACCGAATGGTCAGTCACACACCGTATGGTCTTTGTCACACACTGTATGGTCAGTCACGCGCTATGGTCAGTCACACACTGAATGGTCAGTCACACACTATGGTCAGTCATACACTATGGTCAGTCACACACCGTATGGTCAGTCACACACTATGGTCAGTCACACACTGTATGGTCAGTCACACTGTATGGTCAGTCATGCACTATGGTCAGTCACACACTGTATGGTCAGTCACACTGAATGGTCAGTCACACACTGTATGGTCAGTCACACTGAATGATCAGTCACACAATATGGTCAATCATACACTGCATGGTCAGTCACATACTGTATGGTCAGTCACACACTGTATGGTCAGTCACACACTATGGTCAGTCACACATCGTATGGTCAGTCACACACTATGGTCAGTCCCACACTATGGTCAGTCACACACTGAATGGTCAGTCACACACTATGGTCAGTCACACACTGTATGGTCAGTCGCACTGAATGGTCAGTCATACACTATGGTCAGTCACACACTGTATGGTCAGTCACACTGAATGGTCAGTGATACACTATGGTCAGTCACACACCGTATGGTCAGTCACACACTATGGTCAGTCACACACTGAATGCTCAGTCAGTCACACACTGTATGGTAAGTCACACACTATGGTCAGTCACACACCGTATGGTCAGTCACTCACTATGGTCAGTCACACACTGTATGGTCAGTCACACTGAATGGTCAGTCACACACCGTATGGTCAGTCACACACTGTATGGTCAGTCACACTGAATGATCAGTCACACACTATGGTCAGTCACACACTGTGTGGTCAGTCACACACTATGGTCAGTCAGTCACACTGAATGATCAGTCACACACTATGGTCAGTCATACACTGTATGGTCAGTCACACACTATGGTCAGTCACACTGAATGGTCAGTCACACACTATGGTCAGTCATACACTATGTTCAGTCATACACTGTATGGTCAGTCACACACTATGGTCAGTCACACTGAATGGTCAGTCACTCACTATGGTCAGTCACACACGATGGTCAGTCACACACTGTATGGTCAGTCACACTGTATGGTCAGTCACGCGCTAGGGTCAGTCACACTGTATGGTCAGTCACACACTATGGGCAGTCACACACTATGGTCAGTCATACACTGTATGGTCAGTCACACACTATGGTCAGTCACACACCGTATGGTCAGTCACACACCGTATGGTCAGTCACACTGAATGATCAGTCACACACTATGGTCAGTCATACACTGTATGGTCAGTCACACACTATGGTCAGTCACACTGAATGGTCAGTCACACACTATGGTCAGTCACGCACTATGGTCAGTCACACAGTGTATGGTCAGTCACACACTATGGTCAGTCAGTCACACACTTTGGTCAGTCACACACTGTATGGTCAGTCACACACTATGGTCAGTCATGCACCGTATGGTCAGTCACACACTGTATGGTCTGTCACACTGTCTGGTCAGTCACACACAGTATGGTCAGTCACACACTGTATGGTCAGTCACACACAGTATGGTCAGTCACACACTATGGTCAGTCACACTGTATGGTCAGTCACGCACTATGGTCAGTCACACACTGTATGGTCAGTCACACACTATGGTCGGTCACACACATATGGTCAGTCACACACTATGGTCAGTCACACACCGTATGGTCAGTCACACACTGAATGGTCAGTCAGTCACACACTATGGTCAGTTAAACACTGTATGGTCAGTCACACTGAATGATCAGTCAGTCACACACTGTGTGGTCAGTCACACACTATGGTCGGTCACACACTATGGTCAGTCATACACTGTATGGTCAGTCACACACTATGGTCAGTCACACTGAATGGTCAGGCACACACTATGGTCAGTCACACACCGTATGGTCAGTCACACACTGTGGTCAGTCACATTGAATGGTCAGTCACACATTGAATGGTCAGTCACACACTGTGGTCAGTCACACACTGTATGGTCAGTCACACATCGTATGATCAGTCAGACACTATGGTCAGTCCCACACTATGGTCAGTCACACACTGAATGGTCAGTCACACACTGTATGGTCAGTCGCACTGAATGGTCAGTCATACACTATGGTCAGTCACACACTGTATGGTCAGTCACACTGAATGGTCAGTGATACACTATGGTCAGTCACACACTGTATGGTCAGTCACACACTATGGTCAGTCACACACTGAATGGTCAGTCAGTCACACACTGTATGGTAAGTCACACACTATGGTCAGTCACACACCGTATGGTCAGTCACTCACTATGGTCAGTCACACACTGTATGGTCAGTCACACTGAATGGTCAGTCACACACCGTATGGTCAGTCACACTGAATGATCAGTCACACACTATGGTCAGTCACACACTGTGTAGTCAGTCACACACTATGGTCAGTCAGTCACACTGAATGATCGGTCACACACTATGGTCAGTCATACACTGTATGGTCAGTCACACACTATGGTCAGTCACACTGAATGGTCAGTCACACACTATGGTCAGTCACACACAAGGTCAGTCACACTGTATGGTCAGTCACACACTATGGTCATTCATACACTGTATGGTCAGTCACACACTATGGTCAGTCACACACGATGGTCAGTCACACACGATGGTCAGTCACACACTGTATGGTCAGTCACACACTATGGTCTGTCACACTGTATGGTCAGTCACGCGCTAGGGTCAGTCACACTGTATGGTCAGTCACACACTATGGGCAGTCATACACTGTATGGTCAGTCACACACTATGGTCAGTCACACACCGTATGGTCAGTCACTCACTATGGTCAGTCACACACCGTATGGTCAGTCACACTGAATGATCAGTCACAAACTATGGTCAGTCATACACTGTATGGTCAGTCACACACTATGGTCAGTCACACTGAATAATCAGTCACACACTCTGGTCAGTCACGCACTATGGTCAGTCACACAGTGTATGGTCAGTCACACACTATGGTCAGTCACACACTGTATGGTCAGTCACACACTTTGGTCAGTCACACACTGTATGGTCAGTCACACACTATGGTCAGTCATGCACCGTATGGTCAGTCACACACTGTATGGTCTGTCACACTGTATGGTCATTCTCACACTGTATGGTCAGTCACACACAGTATGGTCAGTCACACACAGTATGGTCAGTCACACACTATGGTCAGTCACACTGTATGGTCAGTCACGCGTATGGTCAGTCATACACTATGCCGTATGGTCAGTCACACACCGTATAGTCAGTCACACACTGTATGGTCAGTCACACACACTATGGTCAGTCACACACTGTATGGTCAGTCACACACTATGGTCAGTCACACACTGTATGGTCAGTCACACACTATGGTCAGTCACACACTGAATGGTCAGTCAGTCACACACTGTATGGTCAGTCACACACTATGGTCAGTCACACACCGTATGGTCAGTCACTCACTATGGTCAGTCACACACTGTATGGTCAGTCACACTGAATGGTCAGTCACACACCGTATGGTCAGTCACACACTGTATGGTCAGTCACACTGAATGATCAGTCACACACTATGGTCAATCATACACTGCATGGTCAGTCACATACTGTATGGTCAGTCACACACTGTATGGTCAGTCACACATCGTATGGTCAGTCAGACACTATGGTCAGTCCCACACTATGGTCAGTCACACACTGAATGGTCAGTCACACACTATGGTCAGTCACACACTGTATGGTCAGTCGCACTGAATGGTCAGTCATACACTATGGTCAGTCACACACTGTATGGTCAGTCACACTGAATGGTCAGTGATACACTATGGTCAGTCACACACCGTATGGTCAGTCACACACTATGGTTAGTCACACACTGAATGGTCAGTCAGTCACACACTGTATGGTAAGTCACACACTATGGTCAGTCACACACCATATGGTCAGTCACTCACTATGGTCAGTCACACACTGTCTGGTCAGTCACACTGAATGGTCAGTCACACACTGTATGGTCAGTCACACTGAATGATCAGTCACACACTATGGTCAGTCACACACTGTGTGGTCAGTCACACACTATGGTCAGTCAGTCACACTGAATGATCAGTCACACACTATGGTCAGTCATACACTGTATGGTCAGTCACACACTATGGTCAGTCACACTGTATGGTCAGTCACACACTATGGTCAGTCACACACTATGGTCAGTCATACACTGTATGGTCAGTCACACACTATGGTCAGTCATACACTGTATGGTCAGTCACACACTATGGTCAGTCACACTGAATGGTCAGTCACTCACTATGGTCAGTCACACACGATGGTCAGTCACACACTGTATGGTCAGTCACACACTATGGTCTGTCACACTGTATGGTCAGTCACGCGCTAGGGTCAGTCACACTGTATGGTCAGTCACACACTATGGGCAGTCACACACTATGGTCAGTCATACACTGTATGGTCAGTCACACACCGTATGGTCAGTCACTCACTATGGTCAGTCACACACCGTATGGTCAGTCACACTGAATGATCAGTCACACACTATGGTCAGTCATACACTGTATGGTCAGTCACACACTATGGTCAGTCACACTGAATGGTCAGTCACACACTATGGTCAGTCACGCACTATGGTCAGTCACACAGTGTATGGTCAGTCACACACTATGGTCAGTCACACACTGTATGGTCAGTCACACACTTTGGTCAGTCACACACTGTATGGTCAGTCACACACTATGGTCAGTCATGCACCGTATGGTCAGTCACACACTGTATGGTCTGTCACACTGTATGGTCAGTCACACACAGTATGGTCAGTCACACACTATGGTCAGTCACACTGTATGGTCAGTCACGCACTATGGTCAGTCACACACTGTATGGTCAGTCACACACTGTATGGTCAGTCATACACTATGGTCAGTCACACAGTCACACACCGTATGGTCAGTCACACACCGTATAGTCAGTCACACACTGTATGGACAGTCACACACTATGGTCAGTCACACACTGTATGGTCAGTCACACACCATGGTCAGTCACACACTATGGTCAGTCACACACTGTATGGTCAGTCACACACTATGGTCAGTCACACACTGTATGGTCAGTCACACACTATGGTCAGTCACACACTGAATGGTCAGTCAGTCACACACTGTATGGTCAGTCACACACTATGGTCAGTCACACACCGTATGGTCAGTCACTCACTATGGTCAGTCACACACTGTATGGTCAGTCACACTGAATGGTCAGTCACACACTGTATGGTCAGTCACACTGAATGATCAGTCACACACTATGGTCAATCATACACTGTATGGTCAGTCACATACTGTATGGTCAGTCACACACTATGGTCAGTCACACACTGTATGGTCAGTAACACCATGGTCAGTCACACACTATGGTCAGTCACACACTGTATGGTCAGTCACACACTATGGTCAGTCACACACTGAATGGTCAGTCAGTCACACACTGTATGGTCAGTCACACACTATGGTCAGTCACACCGTATGGTCAGTCACTCACTATGGTCAGTCACACACTGTATGGTCAGTCAGTCACACACTGTATGGTCAGTCACACTGAATGATCAGTCACACACTATGGTCAGTCTATACACTGTATGGTCAGTCAGTCACACTGAATGGTCAGTCACACACTATGGTCAGTCACACACTCGGGTCAGTCACACTGTATGGTCAGTCACACACTATGGGCAGTCACACACTATGGTCAGTCATACACTGTATGGTCAGTCACACACTATGGTCAGTCACACACCGTATGGTCAGTCACTCACTACGGTCAGTCACACACCGTATGGTCAGTCACACACTGTATGGTCAGTCACACTGAATGATCAGTCACACACTATGGTCAGTCATACACTGTATGGTCAGTCACACACTATGGTCAGTCATACACTGTATGGTCAGTCAGTCACACACAGTATGGTCAGTCACTCACTATGGTCAGTCACACACCGTATGGTCAGTCAGTCACACTGAATGATCAGTCACACACTATGGTCAGTCATACACTGTATGGTCAGTCACACACTATGGTCAGTCACACACTGTACGGTCAGTCACACACTGTATGGTCAGTCACACACTATGGTCAGTCACGCGTATGGTCAGTCAAACACTATGGTCAGTCACACACCGAATGGTCAGTCACACACCGTATGGTCTTTGTCACACACTGTATGGTCAGTCACGCGCTATGGTCAGTCACACACTGAATGGTCAGTCACACACTATGGTCAGTCATACACTATGGTCAGTCACACACCGTATGGTCAGTCACACACTATGGTCAGTCACACACTGTATGGTCAGTCACACTGTATGGTCAGTCATGCACTATGGTCAGTCACACACTGTATGGTCAGTCACACTGAATGGTCAGTCACACACTGTATGGTCAGTCACACAATATGGTCAATCATACACTGCATGGTCAGTCACATACTGTATGGTCAGTCACACACTGTATGGTCAGTCACACACTATGGTCAGTCACACATCGTATGGTCAGTCACACACTATGGTCAGTCCCACACTATGGTCAGTCACACACTGAATGGTCAGTCACACACTATGGTCAGTCACACACTGTATGGTCAGTCGCACTGAATGGTCAGTCATACACTATGGTCAGTCACACACTGTATGGTCAGTCACACTGAATGGTCAGTGATACACTATGGTCAGTCACACACCGTATGGTCAGTCACACACTATGGTCAGTCACACACTGAATGCTCAGTCAGTCACACACTGTATGGTAAGTCACACACTATGGTCAGTCACACACCGTATGGTCAGTCACTCACTATGGTCAGTCACACACTGTATGGTCAGTCACACTGAATGGTCAGTCACACACCGTATGGTCAGTCACACACTGTATGGTCAGTCACACTGAATGATCAGTCACACACTATGGTCAGTCACACACTGTGTGGTCAGTCACACACTATGGTCAGTCAGTCACACTGAATGATCAGTCACACACTATGGTCAGTCATACACTGTATGGTCAGTCACACACTATGGTCAGTCACACTGAATGGTCAGTCACACACTATGGTCAGTCACACACAAGGTCAGTCACACTGTATGGTCAGTCACACACTATGGTCAGTCACACACTATGGTCAGTCATACACTATGTTCAGTCATACACTGTATGGTCAGTCACACACTATGGTCAGTCACACTGAATGGTCAGTCACTCACTATGGTCAGTCACACACGATGGTCAGTCACACACTGTATGGTCAGTCACACTGTATGGTCAGTCACGCGCTAGGGTCAGTCACACTGTATGGTCAGTCACACACTATGGTCAGTCACACACCGTATGGTCAGTCACACTGAATGATCAGTCACACACTATGGTCAGTCATACACTGTATGGTCAGTCACACACTATGGTCAGTCACACTGAATGGTCAGTCACACACTATGGTCAGTCACGCACTATGGTCAGTCACACAGTGTATGGTCAGTCACACACTATGGTCAGTCAGTCACACACTTTGGTCAGTCACACACTGTATGGTCAGTCACACACTATGGTCAGTCATGCACCGTATGGTCAGTCACACACTGTATGGTCTGTCACACTGTCTGGTCAGTCACACACAGTATGGTCAGTCACACACTGTATGGTCAGTCACACACAGTATGGTCAGTCACACACTATGGTCAGTCACACTGTATGGTCAGTCACGCACTATGGTCAGTCACACACTGTATGGTCAGTCACACACTGTATGGTCAGTCATACACTATGGTCAGTCACACACCGTATGGTCAGTCACACACTATGCCGTATGGTCAGTCACACACCGTATAGTCAGTCACACACTGTATGGACAGTCACACACTATGGTCAGTCACACACTGTATGGTCAGTCACACACCATGGTCAGTCACACACTATGGTCAGTCACACACTATGGTCAGTCACACACTGAATGGTCAGTCAGTCACACACTGTATGGTCAGTCACACACTATGGTCAGTCACACTGAATGATCAGTCACACACTATGGTCAATCATACACTGTATGGTCAGTCACATACTGTATGGTCAGTCACACACTATGGTCAGTCACACACTGTATGGTCAGTAACACCATGGTCAGTCACACACTATGGTCAGTCACACACTGTATGGTCAGTCACACAGTATGGTCAGTCACACACTGAATGGTCAGTCAGTCACACACTGTATGGTCAGTCACACACTCTGGTCAGTCACACCGTATGGTCAGTCACTCACTATGGTCAGTCACACACTGTATGGTCAGTCACACTGAATGGTCAGTCAGTCACACACTGTATGGTCAGTCACACTGAATGATCAGTCACACACTATGGTCAGTCATACACTGTATGGTCAGTCAGTCACACTGAATGGTCAGTCACACACTATGGTCAGTCACACACTCGGGTCAGTCACACTGTATGGTCAGTCACACACTATGGGCAGTCACACACTATGGTCAGTCATACACTGTATGGTCAGTCACACACTATGGTCAGTCACACACCGTATGGTCAGTCACTCACTACGGTCAGTCACACACCGTATGGTCAGTCACACACTGTATGGTCAGTCACACTGAATGATCAGTCACACACTATGGTCAGTCATACACTGTATGGTCAGTCACACACTATGGTCAGTCATACACTGTATGGTCAGTCACACACTATGGTCAGTCACACACAGTATGGTCAGTCACTCACTATGGTCAGTCACACACCGTATTATCAGTCAGTCACACTGAATGATCAGTCACACACTATGGTCAGTCATACACTGTATGGTCAGTCACACACTATGGTCAGTCACACACTGTACGGTCAGTCACACACTGTATGGTCAGTCACACACTATGGTCAGTCACACTGTATGGTCAGTCACACGTATGGTCAGTCACACACTCTGGTCAGTCACACACCGAATGGTCAGTCACACACCGTATGGTCTTTGTCACACACTGTATGGTCAGTCACGCGCTATGGTCAGTCACACACTGAATGGTCAGTCACACACTATGGTCAGTCATACACTATGGTCAGTCACACACCGTATGGTCAGTCACACACTATGGTCAGTCACACACTGTATGGTCAGTCACACTGTATGGTCAGTCATGCACTATGGTCAGTCACACACTGTATGGTCAGTCACACACTATGGTCAGTCACACTCTATGGTCATTCACGCACTATGGTCAGTCACACACTTTGGTCAGTCACACACTGTATGGTCAGTCACACTCTATGGTCATTCACGCACTATGGTCAGTCACGCACTGTATGGTCAGTCACACACTATGGTCAGTCAGTCACACACTGAATGGTCAGTCAGTCACACACTGTATGGTTAGTCACACACTATGGTCAGTCACACACTTTGGTCAGTCACAAACTGTATGGTCAGTCACACTCTATGGTCAGTCACGCACTGTATGGTCAGTCACACACTATGGTCAGTCACACACTGTATGGTCAGTCACACACTATGGTCAGTCACACACCGTATGGTCAGTCACTCACTATGGTCAGTCACACACTGTATGGTCAGTCACACTGAATGGTCAGTCACACACCGTATGGTCAGTCAGTCACACTGAATGATCAGTCACACACTATGGTCAGTCATACACTGTATGGTCAGTCACACACTATGGTCAGTCACACTGAATGGTCAGTCACACACTAGGGTCAGTCACACACTATGGTCAGTCACACACTAGGTCAGTCATACACTCTGTGGTCAGTCACACTGAATGGTCAGTCACTCACTATGGTCAGTCACACTCTCTGGTCAGTCACACACTGTATGGCCAGTCACACACTATGGTCAGTCACACTGTATGGTCAGTCACGCGTATGGTCAGTCACACACTATGGTCAGTCACACACCGAATGGTCAGTCACACGCCGTATGGTCAGTCACACTGTATGGTCAGTCACGCGCTATGGTCAGTCACACACTGAATGGTCAGTCACACACTATGGTCAGTCATACACTCTGGTCAGTCACACACCGTATGGTCAGTCACACACTATGGTCAGTCACACACCGTATGGTCAGTCACACACTGTATGGTCAGTCACACTGTATGGTCAGTCACACTCTATGGTCATTCACGCACTATGGTCAGTCACGCACTGTATGGTCAGTCACGCACTATGGTCAGTCACACACTTTGGTCAGTCACACACTATGGTCAGTCACGCACCGTATGGTCAGTCACACACTGTATGGTCTGTCACACTGTATGGTCAGTCACACACTGTATGGTCAGTCACACACAGTATGGTCAGTCATGCACTATGGTCAATCACGCACCGTATGGTCAGTCACACACTGTATGGTCAGTCACACACCGTATGGTCCGTCACACACCGTATGGTCAGTCACACACTATGGTCAGTCACACTGTATGGTCAGTGACGCACTATGGTCAGTCACGCACTGTATGGTCAGTCACAAAGTGTATGGTCAGTCACACACTATGGTCAGTCACACACTGTATGGTCATCACACACTGTATGGTCAGTCACACAGTATGGTCAGTCACACACTGTATGGTCATCACACACCGTATGGTCAGTCACACACTGTATGGTCAGTCACACACTATGGTCAGTCACAAACTGTATGGTCAGTCACACTCTATGGTCATTCACGCACTATGGTCAGTCACGCACTGTATGGTCAGTCACGCACTATGGTCAGTCACACACTTTGGTCAGTCACACACTATGGTCAGTCACGCACCGTATGGTCAGTCACACACTGTATGGTCTGTCACACTGTATGGTCAGTCACACACTGTATGGTCAGTCACACACAGTATGGTCAGTCATGCACTATGGTCAATCACGCACCGTATGGTCAGTCACACACTGTATGGTCAGTCACACTGTATGGTCAGTCACACACCGTATGGTCCGTCACACACCGTATGGTCAGTCACACACTATGGTCAGTCACACTGTATGGTCAGTGACGCACTATGGTCAGTCACGCACTGTATGGTCAGTCACAAAGTGTATGGTCAGTCACACACTATGGTCAGTCACACACTGTATGGTCATCACACACTGTATGGTCAGTCACACAGTATGGTCAGTCACACACTGTATGGTCATCACACACCGTATGGTCAGTCACACACCGTATGGTCAGTCACACACTATGGTCAGTCACAAACTGTATGGTCAGTAACACAGTATGGTCAGTCACACACTGTTTGGTCATCACACACCGTATGCTCAGTCACACACTGTATGGTCAGTCACACACTATGGTCACTCACACACTGTATGGTCAGTCACACACTATGGTCACTCACACACCATATGGTCAGTCACACACTGTATGGTCAGTCACACACTATGGTCACTCACACACTGTATGGTCAGTCACACACTATGGTCACTCACACACCATATGGTCAGTCACACACTGTATGGTCAGTCACACACTATGTTCACTCACACACTGTATGGTCAGTCACACACTATGGTCACTCACACACATAGAAACATAGAAACATAGAAAATAGGTGCAGGAGTAGGCCATTCGGCCCTTCTAGCCTGCACCGCCATTCAATGAGTTCATGGCTGAACATGCAACTTCAGTACCCCATTCCTGCTTTCTCACCATACCCCTTGATTCCCCTAGTAGTAAGGACTTCATCTAACTCCTTTTTGAATATATTTAGTGAATTGGCCTTAACAACTTTCTGTGGTAGAGAATTCCACAGGTTCACCACTCTCTGGGTGAAGAAATTCCTCCTCATCTCAGTCCTAAATGGCTTCCCCCTTATCCTTAGACTGTGTCCCCTGGTTCTGGACTTCCCCAACATTGGGAACATTCTTCCTGCATCTAACCTGTCTAACCCCGTCAGAATTTTAAACGTTTCTATGAGGTCCCCTCTCATTCTTCTGAACTCCAGTGAATACAAGCCCAGTTGATCCAGTCTTTCTTGATAGGTCAGTCCCCCCATCCCGGGAATCAGTCTGGTGAACCTTCGCTGCACTCCCTCAATAGCAAGAATGTCCTTCCTCAGGTTAGGAGACCAAAACTGTACACAATACTCCAGGTGTGGCCTCACCAAGGCCCTGTACAATTGTAGCAACACCTCCCTGCCCCTGTACTCAAATCCTCTCGCTACTAAGGCCAACATGCCATTTGCTTTCTTAACCGCCTGCTGTACCTGCATGCCAACCTTCAATGGCTGATGTACCATGACACCCAGGTCTCTTTGCACCTCCCCTTTTCCTAATCTGTCACCATTCAGATAATAGTCTGTCTCTCTGTTTTTACCACCAAAGTGGATAACCTCACATTTATCCACATTATACTTCATCTGCCATGCATTTGCCCACTCACCTAACCTATCCAAGTCGCTCTGCAGCCTCATAGCATCCTCCTCACAGCTCACACTGCCACCCAACTTAGTGTCATCCGCAAATTTGGAGATACTACATTTAATCCCCTCGTCTAAATCATTAATGTACAGTGTAAACAGCTGGGGCCCCAGCACAGAACCTTGCGGTACCCCACTAGTCACTGCCTGCCATTCTGAAAAGTATCCATTTACTCCTACTCTTTGCTTCCTGTCTGACAACCAGTTCTCAATCCACGTCAGCACACTACCCCCAATCCCATGTGCTTTAACTTTGCACATTAATCTCTTGTGTGGGACCTTGTCGAAAGCCTTCTGAAAGTCCAAATATACCACATCAACTGGTTCTCCCTTGTCCACTCTACTGGAAGCATCCTCAAAAAATTCCAGAAGATTTGTCAAGCATGATTTCCCTTTCACAAATCCATGCTGACTTGGACCTATCATGTCACCTCTTTCCAAATGCACTGCTATGACATCCTTAATAATTGATTCCATCATTTTACCCACTACCGATACCCACTACCATATGGTGAGTCACACACTGCTTTTACCAACACACATTGAGGAATAGATTGCTGTTAGTTTTGACATGTGAGTGGAGATCAGGAGGACAGTGTTCTCCATATCCTGCTTGTACACTGCTGTCAATTCCTCCGTTTCGTGGAGCAATGGCCTACTCTGTGATGCCATGCCCACTTCCTGCTGCTGAATTTGCCTGTACTGTCTGGTCGAATAAAATATTTTCTGATGACTTTGCTGGATACAGAAACCAGAATGATCAGGGAAACCTTTCAGAGGTTATGATATTGTGGGTGGGGGGGATATGCAGATCTGTTAGTTGTGAATCCATGTGGGTTGTATGCATGACAGCAGAGGCGTACGTTGCCATGCCGACACGCTGTGCAATGAAGCTGAGGGTGTGGCTTTTGCCCACAATTCTCCATCTTCAACCAGCGGCTGGGATGGACAGGCCTCGAAGAATCTTCGGTGGTCACCTTGCATGCCTCTTACTAGCTAATCACACAACAGGATTAGCATGGACCTTCCTCTAGGACCTCCCAGGGTCATTTTCCCTCTTCCCACTTTACCCTTCCAGAGACACCAAGACCAACTGTTCCATTCCTACCAGTATTCCCATTGAGATCGGCTAGCCCAGCACTGACCAGGAACCCTCCGGGATTCCCAGTCCGGCATCAGGAAGCAGCTCACGGAGGGGAGAAGATTAAAAAGCAAATTGCATGTAGTACTTAAACCCGTGCAGAACTGTCGAGAGCTGATGGCACTGCTGTGTGTACTTATTTTAAACTTAAAAAAAACTTGCAAACTGCAACTTAAATCTAAGAGTTTTGTGCAAGTTTGAGATTTGGCCACATTAGTGAACGGACGAGGGGCTTTAGCAGGTGACGAACTTGCCTACTTACATCATGTTTGTTGAAATATTTCAGCACACCTTCTCGCTCCGATAATATGAACTTCCTGCTTAAAAATTGACCATTGTCCCGGCCTCGCTTCCACAGAAAGCCTTCTCTGTAACCTGCAAAGGAATGCAACAGGTGACTGAAACATATCAAAACAGATCCACCGCGATATCAGCTCGGCAGAGTTGGCAAACAAACTTGTCCTTAACATAGAAACATAGAAAATAGGTGCAGAGTAGGCCATTCGGCCCTTCGAACCTGCACCACTATTCAATAAGATCATGGCTGATCATTCCTTCAGTATCCCTTTCCTGCTTTCTCTCCATACTCCTTGATCCCTTTAGCCGTAAGGGCCATATCTAACTCCCTCTTGAATATATCCAATGAACTGGCATCAACAACTCTCTGCGGCAGGGAATTCCACAGGTTAACAACTCTCTGAGTGAAGAAGTTTCTCCTCATCTTAGTCCTATATGGCCTACACCTTATCCTAAGACTATGTCTCCTGGTTCTGGACTTCCCCAACATCGGAAACATTCTACCCGCATCTAACCTGTCCAGTCTCGTCAGAATCTTATACGTTTCTATGCGATCCCCTCTCATCCTTCTAAACTCCAGTGAATAAAGGCTCAGTTGATCCAGTCTCTCCTCATATGACAGTCCAGCCATCCCTGGAATCAGTCTGGTGAACCTTCGCTGCACTCCCTCAAAAGCTTCTATAAATGTGTGAAGAGAAAAAGATTAGTGAAGACAAACGTAGGTCCCTTGCAGTCAGATTCAGGTGAATTTATAGTGGAGAACAAAGAAATGGCAGACCAATTTAACAACTACTTTGGTTCTGACTTCACGAAGGAAGACACAAATAACCTTCCGATTGTACTCGGGAACAGTAGGTCTAGTGAGAAGGAGGAACTGAAGGATATTCTTATTAGGCGGGAAATTGTGTTAGGGAAATTGATGGGATTGAAGGCCGATAAATCCCCGGGGCCTGATAGTCTGCATCCCAGAGTACTTAAGGAAGTGGCCCTAGAAATAGTGGATACATTGGTGATCATTTTCCAACAGTCTATCGACTCTGGATCAGTTCCTATGAACTGGAGGGTAGCTAATGTAACACCACTTTTTAAAAAGGGAGGGAGAGAGAAAACAGGTAATTATAGACCGGTGAGCCTGACATTAGTAGTGGAGAAAATGTTGGAATCAATCATTAAGGATGAAATAGCAGCTCATTTGGAAAGCAGTGACAGGATCGGACCAAGTCAGCATGGATTTATGAAAGGGAAATCATGCTTGACGAATCTTCTGGAATTTTTTGAGGATGTAACTAGCAGAGTGGACAAGGGAGAACCAGTGGATGTGATGTATTTGGACTTTCAAAAGGCTTTTGACAAGGTCCCGCACAAGAGATTGGTGTGCAAAGTCAAAGCACATGGTATTGGGGGTAATGTACTGACGTGGATAGAGAACTGGTTGGCAGACAGGAAGCAGAGAGTCGGGATAAACGGGTCCTTTTCAGAATGGCAAGCAGTGACTAGTGGAGTGCCGCAGGGCTCAGTGCTGGGACCCCAGCTCTTTACAATATACATTAACGATTTAGATGAAGGAATTGAATGTAATATCTCCAAGTTTGCAGATGACACTAAATTGCGTGGCGGTGTGAGCTGTGAGGAGGATGCTAAGAAGCTGCAGGGTGACTTGGACAGGTTAGGTAAGTGGGCAAATGCATGGCAGATGCAGTATAATGTGGATAAGTGTGAGGTGATCTCATTGAAACATATAAAATTCTTACAGGGCTTGACAGGGTAGATGCAGGGAGGATGTTTCCCCCGGGCTGGAGTGTCAAGAACCAGGGGGCACAGTCTCAGGATAAGGGGTCGGCCATTTAAGACAGAGATGAGGAGAAATTTCTTCACTCAGAGGGTGGTGAATCCTTGGGATTCTCTGTCCCAGAGGGCTGTAGATGCTGAGTCTCTGAATATATTCAAAGCTGAGAATGATAAGATCTTTGGGGTCTAGGAGAATAAAGGGATATGGGAATCGGGCGGGAAAGTGGAGTTGAGATCGATGATCAGCCATGATCTTATTGAATGGTGGAGCAGGCTCGAGGGGCCGAATGGCCGACTCCTGCTCCTATTTTTTATGTCCTTATGTACTACACACCAGGACTCTGTCCAAAATTGAAGTGCATGGTTTCTTGTGATTCTCATTTCGGACCGCTTAAAAAAAAAAGTAAGGCTCTTAAAAAAAAATAATCCTATAGTGCCACTAATGGGACGTGTGCCTTGCCCATTACAGGTTCCACAGATCTGATATTAAACATACGTCTGATTGATTTCTCTCGGGTTCATTTTTAACAAAATATATAACATATAAAACACTGCATACTAAAGGTCCCTAATGGCTCAGCAGGTAAATACACTGAATGCTGAGATCCTGAGCCAAACAACCAGAGAACTTCCACATGGCGTTCCTGGTCCACTTTGAGTTAATAGCTTCCAAACTGGGTAGAATCATAGACATTTACAACATGGGAGGAGGCCATTTCGGCCCATCGTGTCCGCGCCGGCCGACCAAGAGCTATCCAGCCTAATCCCACCTTCCAGCTCTCGGTCCGTAGCCCTGTAGGTTACAGCACTTCAGGTGCACATCCAGGTATTTTTTAAATGTGGTGAGGGTTTCTGCCTCTACCACCCTTTCAGGCAGTGAGTTCCAGACCCACACCACCCTCTGGGTGAAGACATTTCCCCTCAAATCCCCTCTAAACCTTTTACCAAACTACCTTAAATCTCTGCCCCCTGGTTGTTGACCCCTCTGCCAAGGGAAACAGGTCCTTCCTATCCACTCTATCCAAACCCCTCATAATTTTATACACCTCAATAAGGTCTCTCCTCAGCCTCCTCTGTTCCAAAGAAAACAGACCCAGCCTATCCAATCTTTCCTCATCGCTAAAATTCTCCAGTCCAGGCAACATCCTCGTAAATCGCCTCTGCACCCTCTCCAGTGCAATCACATCTTTCCTGTAATGTGGTGACCAGAACTGCACGCAGTACTCCAGCTGTGGCCTAACCAGTGTTTTATACAGTTCAAGCATAACCTCCCTGCTCTTGTATTCTATGCCTCGGCCAATAAAGGCAAGTATTCCGTATGCCTTCTTCACCACCTTATGGGGTCAAGTTTCGGGCCAAGCCTAAAACGGCGCAGCCCCGCGAGCCACGCCTGATTTCCACGCTCAAAACTGCGCCGAAAACTTACCTCGGTATTCTCCACTCCCTCCGGTCGATCCAGGCCCTCGGCGCAGCACGAGCTGTGAGGGGCGGAGCCAGGGCCCTGCGCTGAAAACAGTGCGGGACCTCTGCACATGCGCGCTACAGTGTGCGCACATGTGTAGTAGCTCCAGGCGCCTGAAACTGTGTGGGAGGGGCCCGAAGCACGCAGCCCCTAGCCCTGGCCCAATGGGCTCACTGGGGCTGCGAAGATCAGACTGCACCTCCCTCCTCCAGCTCCTGCTCTGGCTACAGCTTCCCCCCCTGTTCAGCTCATGCTCCCACTGGTCTCTCACGCCACGCCCCCAGCTCCCGCTCCGCTGCCATTCGCGCCCCCCACCCTCCCCCAGCTCCTGCCCCCACCACCCCTTCAGGTCCGGTCCGCTCCCTCTTCCTTCGGTGGGGCCCACCCGCCCGGCACCTTCCTGGGGGCGGGCCCTGCCCGAAGTCTTCAGCCCGGCTTCTTCACGTCGGCCAGGCCCATTCAGTCTCCCCCCTCTCCTCTCCCCCCTCCCCTCTCCTCTCCCCCTCTTCTCCCCCCCTCCTCCCCCCTCCCTCTCCTCTCCCCCCTCCCTCTCCTCTCCCCCCGCTCCCTCTCCTCGTTGTCAGAAACACATAGACACTGACAGACAGAGAGAGAGGGACACTGACAGAGACAGAGAGACACACTGGGGGGGCTTCGTCCCAGCACGCTGTTGGACGGCTCCCGGTGCTGCAGTTGGTGAGTAGAAACTTAATTTTTTATTTCTTGATTTTTAAATTTTTTTTATATTTTAATTTTTTTTGATTGATTTATTGGTTGATTTATTGATTGATTTATCATTTATTATTGATGATGGCTCTTTATTTGTAAAGTGATGTGTTTAATATTTGTAACACCCCCCCCCCCCTCCACCTCGTTCCTACACCTGATTTCTAAGTGTCGGCAAGGTTTTTCTGAGCATACAAAAATCTACACTTACTCCATTCTGTTAGTTTGGAGTAAGTTTTCACTGACTAAACTTGCAAAACAGGCGTAAGTGGCCGGACACGCCCCCTTTTGAAAAAAAAAATCTGTTCTAAAATGAAACTGTTCTAACTGACTCGAACTGGAGCAAACTAAATGCCGAGAATTGCAATTTCTAAGATACTCCATTCTAAACTAGTTGCTCCAAAAAAATAGGAGCAACTCAGGCCGAACCTTGACCCCTATCTACCTGGCCTGCTACCTTCAGGGATCTGCGGACCTGCACTCCAAAGTCCCTTTGTTCCTCTACACTTCAGTGTCCGACCATTTAATGTGTATTCCCTTGCCTTGTTACCTCTCCCCAAATGCATTACATCACACTTCTCCGGATTGAATTCCATTTGCCACTGTTCTGACCAGTTCATTGACATCTTCCTGCTGTCTACAGCTTTCTTCTTCATTATCAACCACACAGCCGATCTCAGTATCATCTGCAAACTACTTAATTGTACATTGGTAGAGGAGCTATATCACTGAGCTGGGCTTCGCTGTGCTATGGACTGAAGGTGATATTGGAGAGGCTTCCCACTGTTTGATTGCTTCACTCAATCCTGCTGTGAGGTTGTGTGTACATGTGGATGTTGGGAGATTATGGGATGGAGATTGGCTCATCCATGCCTTTGTTACTTCCAGACTCGACTATTCCAACGCTCTCCTGGCCGGCATCTCACCTTCCACCCTGCGGAAACTTCACCTCATCCAAAACTCGGCAGCCCATTTCCTAACTCGCACCCAGTCCCACTCACCCAACACCCCCTGTGCTCACTACCCCGTGTCCTAACTCGCACCCAGTCCCACTCACCCATCACCCCCTGTGCTCACTGACCGTGTCCTAACTCGCACCCAGTCCCGCTCACCCAACACCCCCTGTGCTCACTGACCCGTGTCCTAACTCGCAGCAAGTCCCGCTCACCCATCACCCCCTGTGCTCACTGCCCCGTGTCCTAACTCGCACCGAGTCCTGCTCACCCATCACCCCCTGTGCTCACTGCCTGTGTCCTAACTCGCACCCAGTCCCACTCACCCATCACCCCCTGTGCTCGCTGCCCCGTGTCCTAACTCGCACCCAGTCCCGCTCACCCATCACCCCCTGTGCTCACTGCCCCGTGTCCTAACTCGCACCGAGTCCCGCTCCCCCATCACCCCCTGTGCTCACTGCCCCGTGTCCTAACTCGCACCCAGTCCCACTCACCCATCACCCCCTGTGCTCACTGCCCCGTGTCCTAACTCGCACCCAGTTCCGCTCACCCATCACCCCCTGTGCTCACTGCCCCATGTATTAACTCACACACAGTCCCGCTCACCCATCACCCCCTGTGCTCACTGCCCCATGTATTAACTTGCACCCAGTCCCGCTCACCCATCACCCCCTGTGCTCACTGCCCCGTGTCCTAACTCGCACCCAGTCCCGCTCGCCCATCATCCCCTGTGCTCACTGACCGTGTCCTAACTCGCACCCAGTCCCGCTCACCCATCATCCCCTGTGCTCACTGACCCCGTGTCCTAACTCGCACCCAGTCCCGCTCACCCATTACCCCCTATGCTCTGTGTCCTAACTCGCACCAAGTCCCACTCACCCATCACCCCCTGTGCTCGCTGCCCCGTGTCCTAACTCGCACCAAGTCCCACTCACCCATCACCCCCTGTGCTCGCTGAACTACATTGGCTCCCAGTCCGGCAACACCTCGATTTCAAAATTCTCATCCTTGTGTTCAAATCCCTCCAGGGCCTCGCTCCTCCCTATCTCTGAAATCTCCTCCAGTCTTAAAACCCTCCGAGATCTCTGCGCTTCTCTAATTCTGGCCTCTTGCACAGCTCCAATATATATCACTCCACCATTGGTGGCCGTGCCTTCAGCTGCCTGGGCCCTAAGCTCTGGAACTCCCTCCCTAAACCTCTCCACCTCACTTTCTACCTTTAAGATGCTCCTTAAAACCAAAATCTTTGACCAAGCTTTTGGCCACCTATCCCAATATCTCCTATTGTGGCTTGGTGCCAGATTTTGTCTGATACCGCTCCTGTGAAGCACCGTGCGGTGTTGTACTCCGTTAAATGCAAGCAGTTGTTGTTATGTTCTTCCTAAGATCAGAGGGCCGACTAACTATGACTGTGCAGACACCACGGCTGACCACAGGATGAGCTAGCGGGCAGTGCAGAACTACAATGCAGCATGAATCCCTCGCTGCTGGAGATAGGGAGTGGCAAACAGGCATCGGGAGTTGTGGGACTGCCCTGTCTCCTGTCTGGAAGTCAATCTTTATGTGCTCACATGTATGTTTTGAGTTTCTGAAGGTTTCCAATTTTCTCTGTGCCGCTAACACGTGTTAAACCCCGCTCCTAGAGTCCAGTAACACAGCTCCACCACAACCAGAGTCACAGACCCTCAAACACATTTCAACAGAGGTTCCAAGTTAGTTCTGATACAATGTTGTCGCTGGCTGAAGGGGATTTGAAACCCAACACTACATCTGTTCAGACTGAAAATATCAACCCCTAGCATCGGGAGGTTTGTGCCTCCCCCGCTCCAGGGGTTTGGCTCCGCTCAAAATCACAACTTTTCATCTGTGCTAACCTCTGCTGACTTGCTTCCAGATCTGACTTCCTCCTGGCCCATCCATCGGCCAGACTGCTCCCTCCCCATCCCCATCCCGGGTGCTGGCTCCCATTCCTGGTTTCCTGGCCGAGTCCACGGTTAGGTCATGGGTTCAAGTCCCACTCCAGGAGACATAAGCACATAATCCAGGCTGACACTCTGGTACATTGCTGAGGGAGTGCTGCACTGTCAGATGAGCCGTCAAGCCGAGGCTGGGTCTGCTCTCTCAGGTGGATGTAAAAGATCTCACGGCACTATTTTGACGAAGAGCAGGGGAGTTATTCCTGGTGTCCTGGCCAATATTTATCACTCAATCAATATCACAAAAACAGATTATTTGGTCATTATTCATATCATTTGTGGGAGCTTGCTGTGCGTTGATTGGCTGCCCGTTTCCTACATTACAACAGTGACTCAAAAAAAGTACTTCATTGGGTGTAAAGCACTTTGCGACATCCTGAAATTGTGAAAGGCGCGACAGAAATGCAAGGCTTTCTTTACGTACATGCTTATTTGCAACAGAAAAATGCTCTGATTGGATCCCCTTGATCACATGTCCTGATTGCTGATTGGTCCCACTGGAGGATAAGACACACACACAGTTTCTCTGGAATGTGTCATTAGAACCGTCCAGCCCAAGTTTTCAGTGACTTTGCAAAGTGTAATTCGAGTCATTCTGACTGCTGACTCCAGACAGGATAGAGCTCTCCCCCTGCCCAAATTCCTGCCCCAACCCAGCCCAAGTTCATGACCCATCCCAGCCCAATTTCCTGATCCCCCACTTGTGGAGGCTGCGTCATTGAATATATTTAAGGCGGAGATAGACAGATTGTTGAACAATACGGGAGTCAAGGGTTATGGAGAGCCGGGAGGGAAGTACAGTTGAGGCCAAGATCAGATCAGCCATGATCTTATTGAATGGCGGAGCAGGCATGAGGGGCCAGATGGCCTACTTCTGCACTTATGTTCCCCAGTCTCTCATTCTCTCCCCCCAGTTCTCTCTCTCTCCTTCCTAGTATCTCTCTCTCTCTCTCACCGCCCCCCCCGTCTCTCTCTGATTCTCTCCCCAGCTCTGCCCCCAATCTCTCTCTCCTCCAGTCTCTCTCTCTCAGAAGGCCATGGACATGTTGGTGTAGATGATCACAGCGATATTTTAGGCAACGTCCTGGCGATAACCCAAAATCTCGAGAAACAGCTCCATGTGGTCTGGCCCCAGCTCCGGCTTCCCCGTACGGCGCACTGTGACTGCGCGACCGGATAACGCGCACATCGCAGAAAGGGGGCGGAGTCTAGGGTGCACATGCGCAGAAGGACACACACAAATTGTCGCAAATAATCCCCCAGGGCTCAGCATTGAGGGAACGTGTCCCCCTCGTCGTCACAATCCACTGATAACCCACTCTGGGAACGTGTCCCCTCCCTCCAGTCACAATCCACTGATAACCCACTCTGGGAACGTGTCCCCTCCCTCCAGTCACAATCCACTGATAACCCACTCTGGGAACGTGTCCCCTCCCTCCAGTCACAATCCACTGATAACCCACTCTGGGAACGTGTCCCCTCCCTCCAGTCACAATCCACTGATAACCCACTCTGGGAACGTGTCCCTCTCCCCTCGGTCACAATCCACTGATAACCCACTCTGGGAACGTGTCCCTCTCCCCTCGGTCACAATCCACTGATAACCCACTCTGGGAACGTGTCCCACTCCCCTCAGTCACAATCCACTGATAACCCACTTTGGGAACGTGTCCCCCTCCCCTCAGTCACAATCCACTGATAACCCACTCTGGGAACGTGTCCCTCTCCCCTCGGTCACAATCCACTGATAACCCACTCTGGGAACGTGTCCCTCTCCCCTCGTCACAATCCACTGATAACCCACTCTGGGAACGTGTCCCCCCCACAGTCACAATCCACTGATAACCCACTCTGGGAACGTGTCCCCTCCCCTCAGTCACAATTCACTGATAACCCACTCTGGGAACGTGTCCCCTCCTCAGTCACAATCCACTGATAACCCACTCTGGGAACGTGTCCCTCCCCTCAGTCACAATCCACTGATAACCCACTCTGGAAACGTGTCCCTCCCCTCAGTCACAATCCACTGATAACCCACTCTGGGAACGTGTACCCCCTCCCCACAGTCACAATCCACTGATAACTCACTCTGGGAACGTGTCCCTCCCCTCGTCACAATCCACTGATAACCCACTCTGGGAACGTGTCCCTCCCCTCGTCACAATCCACTGATAACCCACTCTGGGAACGTGTCCCACTCCCCTCGTCACAATCCACTGATAACCCACTCTGGGAACGTGTCCCCCCCTCAGTCACAATCCACTGATAACCCACTCTGGGAACGTGTCCCTCCCCTCAGTCACAATCCACTGATAACCCACTCTGGGAACGTGTCCCTCCCCCCTCGTCACAATCCACTGATAACCCACTCTGGGAACATGTCCCCCCCCGCGCCTCAGTCACAATTCACTGATAACCCACTCTGGGAACGTGTTCCCCTCCCCTCAGTCACAATTCACTGATAACCCACTCTGGGAACGTGTTCCCCTCCCCTCAGTCACAATCCACTGATAACCCACTCTGGGAACGTGTCCCCCGCCTCGTCACAATCCACTGATAACCCACTCTGGGAACGTGTCCCACTCCCCTCAGTCACAATCCACTGATAACCCACTCTGGGAACGTGTTCCCCTCCCCTCAGTCACAATCCACTGATAACCCACTCTGGGAACGTGTCCCTCCCCTCAGTCACAATCCACTGATAACCCACTCTGGGAACGTGTCCCCCCCTCAGTCACAATCCACTGATAGCCCACTCTGGGAACGTGTCCCCCCTTCAGTCACAATCCACTGATAGCCCACTCTGGGAACGTGTCCCCCCTTCAGTCACAATCCACTGATAACCCACTCTGGGAACATGTCCCCCCCGCGCCTCAGTCACAATCCACTGATAACCCACTCTGGGAACGTGTCCCCCCCTCAGTCACAATCCACTGATAACCCACTCTGGGAACTTGTCCCCCTCTCGTCACAATCCACTGATAACCCACTCTGGGAACGTGTCCCCCCCTCAGTCACAATCCACTGATAACCCACTCTGGGAACGTGTCCCCTCCCCTCAGTCACAATCCACTGATAACCCACTCTGGGAACGTGTCCCCTCCCCTCAGTCACAATCCACTGATAACCCACTCTGGGAACGTGTCCCCTCCCCTCAGTCACAATCCACTGATAACCCACTCTGGGAACGTGTCCCTCCCCTCAGTCACAATCCACTGATAACCCACTCTGGGAACGTGTTCCCCCCTCAGTCACAATCCACTGATAACCCACTCTGGGAACGTGTTCCCCACTCAGTCACAATCCACTGATAACCCACTCTGGGAACGTGTCCCCCCTCAGTCACACTCCACTGATAACCCACTCTGGGAACGTGTCCCCCCCTCGTCACAATCCATTGATAACCCACTCTGGGAACGTGTCCCCTCCCCTCGTCACAATCCACTGATAACCCACTCTGGGAACGTGTCCCCCCCCTCAGTCACAATCCACTGATAACCCACTCTGGGAACGTGTCCCCCCCCTCAGTCACAATCCACTGATAACCCACTCTGGGAACGTGTCCCCCCCCTCAGTCACAATCCACTGATAACCCACTCTGGGAACGTGTCCCCCCCCTCGTCACAATCCATTGATAACCCCCTCTGGGAACGTGTCCCCCCCCTCAGTCACAATCCACTGATAACCCACTCTGGGAACGTGTCCCCCCTTCAGTCACAATCCACTGATAACCCACTCTGGGAACGTGTCCCCCCCCTCAGTCACAATCCACTGATAACCCACTCTGGGAACGTGTCCCCCCCTCGTCACAATCCATTGATAACCCCCTCTGGGAACGTGTCCCTCCCCACAGTCACAATCCACTGATAACCCCCTCTGGGAACGTGACCCCCCCTCAGTCACAATCCACTGATAACCCACTCTGGGAACGTGTCCCCCCCCTCGTCACAATCCATTGATAACCCACTCTGGGAACGTGTCCCTCCCCTCGTCACAATCCACTGATAACCCACTCTGGGAACGTGTCCCCCCTTCAGTCACAATCCACTGATAACCCACTCTGGGAACGTGTCCCTCCCCCCAGTCACAATCCACTGATAACCCACTCTGGGAACGTGTCCCCCCCACAGTCACAATCCACTGATAACCCACTCTGGGAACGTGTCCCTCCCCTCAGTCACAATCCACTGATAACCCCCTCTGGGAACGTGTCCCCCTCAGTCACAATCCACTGATAACCCACTCTGGGAACGTGTCCCCCCCTCAGTCACAATCCACTGATAACCCCCTCTGGGAACGTGTCCCCCTCAGTCACAATCCACTGATAACCCACTCTGGGAACGTGTCCCCCCCACAGTCACAATCCACTGATAACCCCCTCTGGGAACGTGTCCCCCTCAGTCGCAATCCACTGATAACCCACTCTGGGAACGTGTCCCCCCCCACAGTCACAATCCACTGATAACCCCCTCTGGGAACGTGTCCCCCTCAGTCACAATCCACTGATAACCCACTCTGGGAACGTGTCCCCCCCACAGTCACAATCCACTGATAACCCCCTCTGGGAACGTGTCCCCCTCAGTCACAATCCACTGATAACCCACTCTGGGAACGTGTCCCCCCTCAGTCACAATCCACTGATAACCCACTCTGGGAACGTGTCCCCTCCACAGTCACAATCCACTGATAACACACTCTGGGAACATGTCCCTCCCCTCAGTCACAATCCACTGATAACCCACTCTGGGAACATGTCCCCCCCCACAGTCACAATTCACTGATAACCCACTCTGGGAACGTGTTCCCCTCCCCTCAGTCACAATCCACTGATAACCCACTCTGGGAACGTGTCCCCTCCCCCCTCGTCACAATCCACTGATAACCCACTCTGGGAACGTGTCCCCTCCTCAGTCACAATCCACTGATAACCCACTCTGGGAACGTGTCCCCCCCCACAGTCACAATCCACTGATAACCCACTCTGGGAACGTGTCCCCCCCTCAGTCACAATCCACTGATAACCCACTCTGGGAACGTGTTCCCCCCTCAGTCACAATCCACTGATAACCCACTCTGGGAACGTGTTCCCCCCTCAGTCACAATCCACTGATAACCCACTCTGGGAACGTGTTCCCCCCTCAGTCACAATCCACTGATAACCCACTCTGGGAACGTGTCCCTCCCCTCAGTCACAATCCACTGATAACCCACTCTGGGAACGTGTTCCCCCCTCAGTCACAATCCACTGATAACCCACTCTGGGAACGTGTTCCCCCCTCAGTCACACTCCACTGATAACCCACTCTGGGAACGTGTCCCCCCCCTCGTCACAATCCATTGATAACCCACTCTGGGAACGTGTCCCCCCCCTCGTCACAATCCATTGATAACCCACTCTGGGAACGTGTCCCCCCCCTCAGTCACAATCCACTGATAACCCACTCTGGGAACGTGTCCCCTCCCCTCAGTCACAATCCACTGATAACCCACTCTGGGAACGTGTCCCCCCCCTCAGTCACAATCCACTGATAACCCACTCTGGGAACGTGTCCCCTCCCCTCAGTCACAATCCACTGATAACCCACTCTGGGAACGTGTCCCCCCCCTCAGTCACAATCCACTGATAACCCACTCTGGGAACGTGTCCCCTCCCCTCAGTCACAATCCACTGATAACCCACTCTGGGAACGTGTCCCCCCCCTCGTCACAATCCATTGATAACCCACTCTGGGAACGTGTCCCTCCCCTCGTCACAATCCACTGATAACCCACTCTGGGAACGTGTCCCTCCCCTCAGTCACAATCCACTGATAACCCACTCTGGGAACGTGTCCCCCCCCCTCAGTCACAATCCACTGATAACCCACTCTGGGAACGTGTCCCTCCCCTCAGTCACAATCCACTGATAACCCACTCTGGGAACGTGTCCCTCCCCTCAGTCACAATCCACTGATAACCCACTCTGGGAACGTGTCCCCCCCACAGTCACAATCCACTGATAACCCACTCTGGGAACGTGTCCCTCCCCTCAGTCACAATCCACTGATAACCCACTCTGGGAACGTGTCCCCCCCCTCAGTCACAATCCACTGATAACCCACTCTGGGAACGTGTCCCCCCCTCAGTCACAATCCACTGATAACCCACTCTGGGAACGTGTCCCCCCTTCAGTCACAATCCACTGATAACCCACTCTGGGAACGTGTCCCTCCCCCCAGTCACAATCCACTGATAACCCCCTCTGGGAACGTGTCCCCCCCTCAGTCACAATCCACTGATAACCCACTCTGGGAACATGTCCCCCCCCCCGCCTCAGTCACAATCCACTGATAACCCACTCTGGGAACGTGTCCCCACCTCAGTCACAATCCACTGATAACCCCCTCTGGGAACATGTCCCCGCCTCAGTCACAATCCACTGATAACCCCCTCTGGGAACGTGTCCCCACCTCAGTCACAATCCACTGATAACCCACTCTGGGAACATGTCCCCCCCACAGTCACAATCCACTGATAACCCACTCTGGGAACGTGTCCCCCCCTCAGTCACAATCCACTGATAACCCACTCTGGGAACGTGTCCCCCCCTCAGTCACAATCCACTGATAACCCACTCTGGGAACATGTCCCCCCCTCAGTCACAATCCACCGATAACCCACTCTGGGAACATGTCCCCGCCCCGCCTCAGTCACAATCCACTGATAACCCACTCTGGGAACGTGTCCCTCCCCTCGTCACAATCCACTGATAACCCACTCTGGAACGTGTCCCCCTCCCCTCAGTCACAATCCACTGATAACTCACTCTGGGAACGTGTCCCCCCTCCCCTCAGTCACAATCCACTGATAACCCACTCTGGAACGTGTCCCCCTCCCCTCAGTCACAATCCACTGATAACCCACTCTGGAACGTGTCCCCCCCTCAGTCACAATCCACTGATAACCCACTCTGGGAACGTGTCCCCCCCACAGTCACAATCCACTGATAACCCACTCTGGGAACGTGTTCCCCCTCAGTCACAATCCACTGATAACCCACTCTGGGAACGTGTCCCTCCCCTCAGTCACAATCCACTGATAACCCACTCTGGGAACGTGTCCCCTCCCTCCAGTCACAATCCACTGATAACCCACTCTGGGAACGTGTCCCCTCCCTCCAGTCACAATCCACTGATAACCCACTCTGGGAACGTGTCCCCTCCCTCCAGTCACAATCCACTGATAACCCACTCTGGGAACGTGTCCCCTCCCTCCAGTCACAATCCACTGATAACCCACTCTGGGAACATGTCCCCGCCCCGCCTCAGTCACAATCCACTGATAACCCACTCTGGGAACGTGTCCCTCCCCTCAGTCACAATCCACTGATAACCCACTCTGGGAACGTGTCCCCTCCCTCCAGTCACAATCCACTGATAACCCACTCTGGGAACATGTCCCCGCCCCGCCTCAGTCACAATCCACTGATAACCCACTCTGGGAACGTGTCCCTCCCCTCAGTCACAATCCACTGATAACCCACTCTGGGAACGTGTCCCCCCCACAGTCACAATCCACTGATAACCCACTCTGGGAACGTGTCCCCCTCCCCTCAGTCACAATCCACTGATAACCCACTCTGGGAACGTGTCCCTCCCCACAGTCACAATCCACTGATAACCCACTCTGTGAATGTGTCCCCCTCTCGTCACAATCCACTGATAACCCACTCTGGGAACGTGTCCCCCTCCCCTCAGTCACAATCCACTGATAACCCACTCTGGGAACGTGTCCCTCCCCTCAGTCACAATCCACTGATAACCCACTCTGGGAACGTGTCCCTCCCCTCAGTCACAATCCACTGATAACCCACTCTGGGAACGTGTCCCTCCCCTCAGTCACAATCCACTGATAACCCACTCTGGGAACGTGTCCCTCCCCACAGTCACAATCCACTGATAACCCACTCTGGAACGTGTCCCCCTCCCCTCAGTCACAATCCACTGATAACCCACTCTGGGAACGTGTCCCTCCCACAGTCACAATCCACTGATAACCCACTCTGGGAACGTGTCCCCCCCTCCTTATCACAATCCACTGATAACCCACTCTGGGAACGTGTCCCCCCTTCAGTCACAATCCACTGATAACCCACTCTGGGAACGTGTCCCTCCCCTCAGTCACAATCCACTGATAACCCACTCTGGGAACGTGTCCCCCCCCTCAGTCACAATCCACTGATAACCCACTCTGGGAACGTGTCCCTCCCCTCAGTCACAATCCACTGATAACCCACTCTGGGAACGTGTCCCCCCCCTCAGTCACAATCCACTGATAACCCACTCTGGAACGTGTCCCACTCCCCTCAGTCACAATCCACTGATAGCCCACTCTGGGAACGTGTCCCCCCCTCAGTCACAATCCACTGATAACCCACTCTGGGAACGTGTCCCTCCCACAGTCACAATCCACTGATAACCCACTCTGGGAACGTGTCCCCCCCTCCTTATCACAATCCACTGATAACCCACTCTGGGAATGTGTCCCCCTCTCGTCACAATCCACTGATAACCCACTCTGGGAATGTGTCCCACTCCCCTCAGTCACAATCCACTGATAACCCACTCTGGGAACGTGTCCCTCCCCTCAGTCACAATCCACTGATAACCCACTCTGGGAACGTGTCCCTCCCCTCAGTCACAATCCACTGATAACCCACTCTGGGAACGTGTCCCTCCCCTCAGTCACAATCCAATGATAACCCACTCTGGGAACGTGTCTCACCCTCAGTCACAATCCACTGATAACCCACTCTGGGAACGTGTCCCACTCCCCTCAGTCACAATCCACTGATAACCCACTCTGGGAACGTGTCCCCCCCTCAAGTCACAATCCACTGATAACCCACTCTGGGAACGTGTCCCCCCCTCAAGTCACAATCCACTGATAACCCACTCTGGGAACGTGTCCCCCCCACAGTCACAATCCACTGATAACCCACTCTGGGAACGTGTCCCACTCCCCTCAGTCACAATCCACTGATAACCCACTCTGGGAACGTGTCCCCCCCTCAGTCACAATCCACTGATAACCCACTCTGGGAATGTGTCCCCCTCTCGTCACAATCCACTGATAACCCACTCTGGGAATGTGTCCCACTCCCCTCAGTCACAATCCACTGATAACCCACTCTGGGAACGTGTCCCTCCCCTCAGTCACAATCCACTGATAACCCACTCTGGGAACGTGTCCCTCCCCTCAGTCACAATCCAATGATAACCCACTCTGGGAACGTGTCTCACCCTCAGTCACAATCCACTGATAACCCACTCTGGGAACGTGTCCCCCTCCCCTCAGTCACAATCCACTGATAACCCACTCTGGGAACGTGTCCCCCCTCAGTCACAATCCTCTGATAACCCACTCTGGGAACGTGTCCCCTCCCCTCAGTCACAATCCACTGATAACCCACTCTGGGAACGTGTCCCCCCTCAGTCACAATCCTCTGATAACCCACTCTGGGAACGTGTCCCCCTCCCCTCAGTCACAATCCTCTGATAACCCACTCTGGGAACGTGTCCCCCCTCAGTCACAATCCACTGATAACCCACTCTGGGAATGTGTCCCACTCCCCTCAGTCACAATCCACTGATAACCCACTCTGGGAACGTGTCCCCCCCTCAGTCACAATCCACTGATAACCCACTCTGGGAATGTGTCCCACTCCCCTCAGTCACAATCCACTGATAGCCCACTCTGGGAACGTGTCCCCCCCCGCGCCTCAGTCACAATCCACTTATAACCCACTCTGGGAACGTGTCCCCCCCACAGTCACAATCCACTGATAACCCACTCTGGGAACGTGTCCCCCCCACAGTCACAATCCACTGATAATCCACTCTGGGAACGTGTCCCCCCCACAGTCACAATCCACTGATAACCCACTCTGGGAACGTGTCCCCCCCCACAGTCACAATCCACTGATAACCCACTCTGGGAACGTGTCCCCCTCCCCTCGGTCACAATCCACTGATAACCCACTCTGGGAACGTGTCCCCCCCCTCGTCACAATCCACTGATAACCCACTCTGATAACGTGTCCCCCCCCACAGTCACAATCCACTGATAACCCACTCTGGGAACGTGTCCCCCCCTCAGTCACAATCCACTGATAACCCACTCTGGGAACGTGTCCCCTCCCCTCAGTCACAATCCACTGATAACCCACTCTGGGAACGTGTCCCCCTCTCGTCACAATCCACTGATAGCCCACTCTGGGAACGTGTCCCTCCCCTCGTCACAATCCACTGATAACCCACTCTGGGAACGTGTCCCCCCCTCAAGTCACAATCCACTGATAACCCACTCTGGGAACGTGTCCCCCCCTCAGTCACAATCCACTGATAACCCACTCTGGGAACGTGTCCCTCCCCTCAGTCACAATCCACTGATAACCCACTCTGGGAACGTGTCCTCCCCACAGTCACAATCCACTGATAACCCACTCTGGGAACGTGTCCCCTCCCCTCAGTCACAATCCACTGATAACACACTCTGGAACGTGTCCCCCTCCCCTCAGTCACAATCCACTGATAACCCACTCTGGGAACGTGTCCCCCCATCAGTCACAATCCACTGATAACCCACTCTGGGAATGTGTCCCACTCCCCTCAGTCACAATCCACTGATAACCCACTCTGGGAACGTGTCCCTCCCCTCAGTCACAATCCACTGATAACCCACTCTGGGAACGTGTCCCCCCCTCGTCACAATCCACTGATAACCCACTCTGGGAACGTGTCCCCCCCTCAGTCACAATCCACTGATAACCCACTCTGGGAATGTGTCCCCCTCCCCTCAGTCACAATCCACTGATAACCCACTCTGGGAACGTGTCCCCCCCACAGTCACAATCCACTGATAACCCACTCTGGGAACGTGTCCCCCCTCCAGTCACAATCCACTGATAACCCACTCTGGGAACGTGTCCCCCCCTCAAGTCACAATCCACTGATAACCCACTCTGGGAACGTGTCCCCCCCTCAGTCACAAGCCACTGATAACCCACTCTGGGAATGTGTCCCACTCCCCTCAGTCACAATCCACTGATAACCCACTCTGGGAATGTGTCCCCCTCTCGTCACAATCCACTGATAACCCACTCTGGGAACGTGTCCCACTCCCCTCAGTCACAATCCACTGATAACCCACTCTGGGAATGTGTCCCACTCCCCTCAGTCACAATCCACTGATAACCCACTCTGGGAACGTGTCCCCCCCTCAGTCACAATCCACTGATAACCCACTCTGGGAATGTGTCCCACTCCCCTCGTCACAATCCACTGATAACCCACTCTGGGAACGTGTCCCCCCTCAGTCACAATCCACTGATAACCCACTCTGGGAACGTGTTCCCCCCTCGTCACAATCCACTGATAACCCACTCTGGGAACGTGATCCCCTCCCCTCAGTCACTATCCACTGATAACCCACTCTGGAACGTGTGCCCCTCCCCTCAGTCACAATTCACTGATAACCCACTCTGGGAACGTGTCCCCCCCCTCATCACAATCCACTGATAACCCACTCTGGGAACGTGTGCCCCTCCCCTCAGTCACAATCCACTGATAACCCACTCTGGGAACGTGTCCCCCTCCCCTCAGTCACAATCCACTGATAACCCACTCTGGGAACGTGTCCCCCCCCTCAGTCACAATCCACTGATAACCCACTCTGGGAACGTGTCCCCCTCCCCTCAGTCACAATCCACTGATAACCCACTCTGGGAACGTGTCCCCCCCCTCGTCACAATCCACTGATAACCCACTCTGGGAACGTGTCCCCCCCCTCAGTCACAATCCACTGATAACCCACTCTGGGAACGTGTGCCCCTCCCCTCAGTCACAATCCACTGATAACCCACTCTGGGAACGTGTCCCCCTCCCCTCAGTCACAATCCACTGATAACCCACTCTGGGAACGTGTCCCCCTCCCCTCAGTCACAATCCACTGATAACCCACTCTGGGAACGTGTCCCACTCCCCTCAGTCACAATCCACTGATAACCCACTCTGGGAACGTGTCCCTCCCCTCAGTCACAATCCACTGATAACCCACTCTGGGAACGTGTCCCTCCCCTTATCACAATCCACTGATAACCCACTCTGGGAATGTGTTCCCCTCTCGTCACAATCCACTGATAACCCACTCTGGGAACGTGTCCCTCCCCTCAGTCACTATCCACTGATAACCCACTCTGGGAACGTGTCCCTCCCTTCAGTCACAATCCACTGATAACCCACTCTGGGAATGTGTCCCCCTCCCCTCAGTCACAATCCAATGATAACCCACTCTGGGAACGTGTCCCCGCTCCTTATCACAATCCACTGATAACCCACTCTGGGAATGTGTCCCCCTCTCGTCACAATCCACTGATAACCCACTCTGGGAACGTGTCCCCCCTCAGTCACAATCCACTGATAACCCACTCTGGGAACGTGTCCCCCTCCCCCCAGTCACAATCCACTGATAACCCACTCTGGGAACGTGTCTCACCCTCAGTCACAATCCACTGATAACCCACTCTGGGAACGTGTCTCACCCTCAGTCACAATCCACTGATAACCCACTCTGGGAACGTGTCCCCCCTCCTTTTCACAATCCAATGATAACCCACTCTGGGAACGTGTCTCACCCTCAGTCACAATCCACCGATAACCCACTCTGGGAACGTGTCCCCCTCCCATCAGTCACAATCCAATGATAACCCACTCTGGGAACGTGTCCCCCCCTCAAGTCACAATCCACTGATAACCCACTCTGGGAACGTGTCCCCCCCTCAAGTCACAATCCACTGATAACCCACTCTGGGAACGTGTCCCCCTCCCACTCAGTCACAATCCACTGACAACCCACTCTGGGAACGTGTCCCCCTCTCGTCACAATCCACTGATAACCCACTCTGGGAATGTGTCCCCCCCACAGTCACAATCCACTGATAACCCACTCTGGGAACGTGTCCCCCCTCCTTTTCACAATCCAATGATAACCCACTCTGGGAACGTGTCCCCCCTCAGTCACAATCCACTGATAACTCACTCTGGGAACGTGTCCCCCCCTCAGTCACAATCCACTGATAACCCACTCTGGGAACGTGTCCCCCCTCCCCTCAGTCACAATCCACTGATAACCCACTCTGGGAACGTGACCCATTCCCCTCAGTCACAATCCACTGATAACCCACTCTGGGAACGTGTCCCTCCCCTCGTCACAATCCATTGATAACCCACTCTGGGAACGTGTCCCCCCTCCCCTCAGTCACAATCCACTGATAACCCACTCTGGGAACGTGTCCCTCCCCTCAGTCACAATCCACTGATAACCCACTCTGGAACGTGTCCCCCTCCCCTCAGTCACAATCCACTACTAACCCACTCTGGGAACGTGTCCCCCCTCAGTCACAATCCACTGATAACCCACTCTGGGAACGTGTCCCCCCTCCCCTCAGTCACAATCCACTGATAACCCACTCTGGGAACGTGTCCCTCCCCTCAGTCACAATCCACTGATAACCCACTCTGGGAACGTGTCCCTCCCCTCAGTCACAATCCACTGATAACCCACTCTGGGAACGTGTCCCTCCCCTCAGTCACAATCCACTGATAACCCACTCTGGAACGTGTCCCCCCTCCCCTCAGTCACAATCCACTGATAACCCACTCTGGGAACGTGTCCCTCCCCTCAGTCACAATTCACTGATAACTCACTCTGGGAACGTGTCCCTCCCCTCGTCACAATCCACTGATAACCCACTCTGGAACGTGTCCCCCTCCCCTCAGTCACAATCCACTGATAACTCACTCTGGGAACGTGTCCCCCCTCCCCTCAGTCACAATCCACTGATAACCCACTCTGGAACGTGTCCCCCTCCCCTCAGTCACAATCCACTGATAACCCACTCTGGGAACGTGTCCCCCCTCGTCACAATCCACTGATAACCCACTCTGGGAACGTGTCCCTCCCCTCAGTCACAATCCACTGATAACCCACTCTGGAACGTGTCCCCCTCCCCTCAGTCACAATCCACTGATAACCCACTCTGGGAACGTGTCCCTCCCCTCAGTCACAATCCACTGATAACCCACTCTGGGAACGTGTACCCCCCACAGTCACAATCCACTGATAACCCACTCTGGGAACGTGTCCCCCCCCTCAGTCACTATCCACTGATAACCCACTCTGGGAACGTGTCCCTCCCCTCAGTCACA
Source organism: Pristiophorus japonicus (assembly GCF_044704955.1). Classification (NCBI taxonomy): domain Eukaryota; kingdom Metazoa; phylum Chordata; class Chondrichthyes; family Pristiophoridae; genus Pristiophorus; species Pristiophorus japonicus. Next base: position 104,095,806 of record NC_091991.1, on the reverse strand, counting down.
ATCCTCTGATAACCCACTCTGGGAACGTGTCCCTCCCTTCAGTCACAATCCACTGATAACCCACTCTGGGAACGTGTCACCCCCTCCTTATCACAATCCACTGATAACCCACTCTGGGAATGTGTCCCCCTCCCCTCAGTCACAATCCAATGATAACCCACTCTGGGAACGTGTCCCCGCCCCTTATCACAATCCACTGATAACCCACTCTGGGAATGTGTCCCACTCCCCTCAGTCACAATCCACTGATAACCCACTCTGGGAACGTGTCCCCCCTCCTTATCACAATCCAATGATAACCCACTCTGGGAACGTGTCTCACCCTCAGTCACAATCCACTGATAACCCACTCTGGGAACGTGTCCCCCCTCCTTATCACAATCCAATGATAACCCACTCTGGGAACGTGTCTCACCCTCAGTCACAATCCACTGATAACCCACTCTGGGAACGTGTCCCCCCCTCAGTCACAATCCACTGATAACCCACTCTGGGAATGTGTCCCACTCCCCTCAGTCACAATCCACTGACAACCCACTCTGGGAACGTGTCCCCCTCTCGTCACAATCCACTGATAACCCACTCTGGGAATGTGTCCCACTCCCCTCAGTCACAATCCACTGATAACCCACTCTGGGAATGTGTCCCACTCCCCTCAGTCACAATCCACTGACAACCCACTCTGGGAACGTGTCCCCCTCTCGTCACAATCCACTGATAACCCACTCTGGGAATGTGTCCCACTCCCCTCAGTCACAATCCACTTATAACCCACTCTGGGAATGTGTCCCACTCCCCTCAGTCACAATCCACTGACAACCCACTCTGGGAACGTGTCCCACTCCCCTCAGTCACAATCCACTGATAACCCACTCTGGGAACGAGTCCCTCCCCTCAGTCACAATCCACTGATAACCCACTCTGGGAACGTGTCCCCCCTCAGTCACAATCCACTGATAACCCACTCTGGGAACGTGTCCCTCCCCTCAGTCACAATCCACTGACAACCCACTCTGGGAACGTGTCCCCCCCTCAGTCACAATCCACTGATAACCCACTCTGGGAATGTGTCCCACTCCCCTCAGTCACAATCCACTGACAACCCACTCTGGAACGTGTCCCCCTCCCCTCAGTCACAATCCACTGATAACCCACTCTGGGAACGTGTCCCTCCCCTCATCACAATCCACTGATAACCCACTCTGGGAACGTGTCCCTCCCCTCAGTCACAATCCACTGATAACCCACTCTGGGAACGTGTCCCCCCCACAGTCACAATCCACTGATAACCCACTCTGGGAACGTGTCCCCCCCCTCAGTCACTATCCACTGATAACCCACTCTGGGAACGTGTCCCTCCCCTCAGTCACAATCCTCTGATAACCCACTCTGGGAACGTGTCCCTCCCTTCAGTCACAATCCACTGATAACCCACTCTGGGAACGTGTCACCCCCTCCTTATCACAATCCACTGATAACCCACTCTGGGAATGTGTCCCCCTCCCCTCAGTCACAATCCAATGATAACCCACTCTGGGAACGTGTCCCCGCTCCTTATCACAATCCACTGATAACCCACTCTGGGAATGTGTCCCCCTCTCGTCACAATCCACTGATAACCCACTCTGGGAATGTGTCCCACTCCCCTCAGTCACAATCCACTGATAACCCACTCTGGGAACGTGTCCCCCCTCCTTATCACAATCCAATGATAACCCACTCTGGGAACGTGTCTCACCCTCAGTCACAATCCACTGATAACCCACTCTGGGAACGTGTCCCCCCTCCTTATCACAATCCAATGATAACCCACTCTGGGAACGTGTCTCACCCTCAGTCACAATCCACTGATAACCCACTCTGGGAACGTGTCCCCCCCTCAGTCACAATCCACTGATAACCCACTCTGGGAATGTGTCCCACTCCCCTCAGTCACAATCCACTGACAACCCACTCTGGGAACGTGTCCCCCTCTCGTCACAATCCACTGATAACCCACTCTGGGAATGTGTCCCACTCCCCTCAGTCACAATCCACTGATAACCCACTCTGGGAATGTGTCCCACTCCCCTCAGTCACAATCCACTGACAACCCACTCTGGGAACGTGTCCCCCTCTCGTCACAATCCACTGATAACCCACTCTGGGAATGTGTCCCACTCCCCTCAGTCACAATCCACTGATAACCCACTCTGGGAATGTGTCCCACTCCCCTCAGTCACAATCCACTGATAACCCACTCTGGGAATGTGTCCCACTCCCCTCAGTCACAATCCACTTATAACCCACTCTGGGAATGTGTCCCACTCCCCTCAGTCACAATCCACTGACAACCCACTCTGGGAACGTGTCCCACTCCCCTCAGTCACAATCCACTGATAACCCACTCTGGGAACGTGTCCCTCCCTCAGTCACAATCCACTGATAACCCACTCTGGGAACGTGTCCCTCCCCTCAGTCACAATCCACTGATAACCTACTCTGGGAATGTGTCCCTCCCCTCAGTCACAATCCACTGACAACCCACTCTGGGAACGTGTCCCCCCCTCAGTCACAATCCACTGATAACCCACTCTGGGAACGTGTCCCCCTCTCGTCACAATCCACTGATAACCCACTCTGGGAACGTGTCCCCCCCTCCGCCTCCCCCTCAGTCACAATCCATTAATAACCCACTCTGGGAACGTGTCCCCCCCTCAGTCACAATCCACTGACAACCCACTCTGGGAACGTGTCCCCCCCTCCGCCTCCCCCTCAGTCACAATCCACTGATAGCCCACTCTGGGAACGTGTCCCTCCCTCAGTCACAATCCACTGATAACCCACTCTGGGAACGTGTCCCCTCCCCCCAGTCACAATCCACTGATAACCCACTCTGGGAACGTGTCCCCCCTTCAGTCACAATCCACTGATAACCCACTCTGGGAACGTGTCCCCCCGACCCCTCATCACAATCCACTGATAACCCACTCTGGGAACGTGTCCCCCCTTCAGTCACAATCCACTGATAACCCACTCTGGGAACGTGTCCCCCCTCAGTCACAATCCACTGATAGCCCACTCTGGGAACGTGTCCCCCCCTCAGTCACAATCCACTGATAACCCACTCTGGGAACGTGTCCCCCCCTCAGTCACAATCCACTGATAACCCACTCTGGGAACGTGTCCCCCTCCCCTCAGTCACAATCCACTGATAACCCACTCTGGGAACGTGTCCCCCCCCTCAGTCACAATCCACTGATAACCCACTCTGGGAACGTGTCCCTCCCCTCAGTCACAATCCACTGATAACCCACTCTGGGAACGTGTCCCCCTCTCGTCACAATCCACTGATAACCCACTCTGGGAACGTGTCCCCCCTCAGTCACAATCCACTGATAACCCACTCTGGGAACGTGTCCCCCTCTCGTCACAATCCACTGATAACCCACTCTGGGAACGTGTCCCCCCTCCGCCTCAGTCACAATCCACTGATAACCCACTCTGGGAACGTGTCCCCCCTCCGCCTCAGTCACAATCCACTGATAACCCACTCTGGGAACGTGTCCCTCCCCTCAGTCACAATCCACTGATAACCCACTCTGGAACGTGTCTCCCTCCCCTCAGTCACAATCCACTGATAACCCACTCTGGGAACGTGTCCCCCCCTCAGTCACAATTCACTGATAACCCACTCTGGGAACGTGTCCCCCCTCCGCCTCAGTCACAATCCACTGATAACCCACTCTGGGAACGTGTCCCCCTCCCATCGTCACAATCCACTGATAACCCACTCTGGGAACGTGTCCCTCCCCTCAGTCACAATCCACTGATAACCCACTCTGGGAACGTGTCCCTCCCCTCAGTCACAATCCACTGATAACCCACTCTGGGAACGTGTCCCTCCCCTCAGTCACAATCCACTGATAACCCACTCTGGGAACGTGTCCCCCTCCCCTCAGTCACAATCCACTGATAACCCACTCTGGGAACGTGTCCCTCCCCTCAGTCACAATCCACTGATAACCCACTCTGGGAACGTGTCCCTCCCCTCAGTCACAATCCTCTGATAACCCACTCTGGGAACGTGTCCCCCTCCCCTCAGTCACAATCCAATGATAACCCACTCTGGGAACGTGTCCCCCCCCTCAGTCACAATCCACTGATAACCCACTCTGGGAACGTGTCCCCCTCCCCTCAGTCACAATCCAATGATAACCCACTCTGGGAACGTGTCCCCCCCTCAGTCACAATCCACTGATAACCCACTCTGGGAACGTGTCCCCTCCCCTCAGTCACAATCCACTGATAACCCACTCTGGGAACGTGTCCCCCCTCCTTATCACAATCCACTGATAACCCACTCTGGGAATGTGTCCCCCTCCCCTCAGTCACAATCCAATGATAACCCACTCTGGGAACGTGTCTCACCCTCAGTCACAATCCAATGATAACTCACTCTGGGAACGTGTCCCCCCTTCTTATCACAATCCACTGATAACCCACTCTGGGAACGTGTCCCTCCCCTCAGTCACTATCCACTGATAACCCACTCTGGGAACGTGTCTCACCCTCAGTCACAATCCACTGATAACCCACTCTGGGAACGTGTCCCCCCCTCAAGTCACAATCCACTGATAACCCACTCTGGGAACGTGTCTCACCCTCAGTCACAATCCACTGATAACCCACTCTGGGAATGTGTCCCACTCCCCTCAGTCACAATCCACTGATAACCCACTCTGGGAATATGTCCCACTCCCCTCAGTCACAATCCACTGACAACCCACTCTGGGAACGTGTCCCTCCCCTCGTCACAATCCACTGATAACCCACTCTGGGAACGTGTCCCTCCCCTCAGTCACTATCCACTGATAACCCACTCTGGGAACGTGTCTCACCCTCAGTCACAATCCACTGATAACCCACTCTGGGAACGTGTCCCCCCCTCAAGTCACAATCCACTGATAACCCACTCTGGGAACGTGTCCCCCCCTCAAGTCACAATCCACTGATAACCCACTCTGGGAACGTGTCCCTCCCCTCAGTCACTATCCACTGATAACCCACTCTGGGAACGTGTCTCACCCTCAGTCACAATCCACTGATAACCCACTCTGGGAACGTGTCCCCCCTCAGTCACAATCCATTGATAACCCACTCTGGGAACGTGTCTCACCCTCAGTCACAATCCACTGATAACCCACTCTGGGAACGTGTCCCCCCTCAGTCACAATCCATTGATAACCCACTCTGGGAACGTGTCTCACCCTCAGTCACAATCCACTGATAACCCACTCTGGGAACGTGTCCCCCCCTCAGTCACAATCCACTGACAACCCACTCTGGGAACGTGTCCCTCCCCCCGCCTCAGTCACAATCCACTGATAACCCACTCTGGGAACGTGTCCCTCCCCTCAGTCACAATCCACTGATAACCCACTCTGGAACGTGTCCCCCTCCCCTCAGTCACAATCCACTGATAACCCACTCTGGGAACGTGTCCCCCCCTCAGTCACAATCCACTGATAACCCACTCTGGGAACGTGTCCCCCTCCCTTCAGTCACAATCCACTGATAACCCACTCTGGGAACGTGTCCCCCTCCCCTCAGTCACAATCCACTGATAACCCACTCTGGGAACGTGTCCCCCTCCCTTCAGTCACAATCCACTGATAACCCACTCTGGGAACGTGTCCCCACCTCAGTAACAATCCACTGATAACCCACTCTGGGAACGTGTCCCCCTCCCTTCAGTCACAATCCACTGATAACCCACTCTGGAACGTGCCCCCTCCCCTCAGTCATAATCCACTGATAACCCACTCTGGGAACGTGTCCCCCCTCCTTATCACAATCCACTGATAACCCACTCTGGGAATGTGTCCCCCTCCCCTCAGTCACAATCCACTGATAAATCACTCTGGGAACGTGTCCCCCCTTCTTATCACAATCCACTGATAACCCACTCTGGGAACGTGTCCCCCCCTCAGTCACAATCCACTGATAACCCACTCTGGAAACGTGTCCCTCCCCTCAGTCACAATCCACTGACAACCCACTCTGGGAACGTGTCCCCTTCTCGTCACAATCCACTGATAACCCACTCTGGGAATGTGTCCCACTCCCCTCAGTCACAATCCACTGATAACACACTCTGGGAATATGTCCCACTCCCCTCAGTCACAATCCACTGACAACCCACTCTGGGAACGTGACCCCCTCTCGTCACAATCCACTGATAACCCACTCTGGGAATGTGTCCCACTCCCCTCAGTCACAATCCACTGATAACCCACTCTGGGAATGTGTCCCACTCCCCTCAGTCACAATCCACTGATAACCCACTCTGGGAACGTGTCCCTCCCCTCAGCCACAAGCCACTGATAACCCACTCTGGGAACATGTCCCTCCCCTCGTCACAATCCACTGATAACTCACTCTGGGAACGTGTCCCCCCTCAGTCACAATCCACTGATAACCCACTCTGGGAACGTGTCCCCCCTCAGTCACAATCCACTGATAACCCTCTCTGGGAATGTATCCCACTCCCCTCAGTCACAATCCACTGATAACCCACTCTGGGAACGTGTCCCGATCCCCTCAGTCACTATCTACTGATAACCCACTCTGGGAACGTGTCCCCCCCTCAGTCACAATCCACTGACAACCCACTCTGGGAACGTGTCCCCCCCTCAGTCACAATCCACTGACAACCCACTCTGGGAATGTGTCCCCCTCCCCTCAGTCACAATCCACTGACAACCCACTCTGGGAATGTGTCCCCCTCCCCTCAGTCACAATCCACTGATAACTCACTCTGGGAACGTGTCCCCCTCCCCTCAGTCACAATCCACTGATAACCCACTCTGGGAACGTGTCCCTCCCCTCAGTCACAATCCACTGATAACCCACTCTGGGAACGTGTCCCCCCCTCGTCACAATCCACTGATAACCCACTCTGGGAACGTGTCCCCCCTCAGTCACAATCCACTGATAACCCACTCTGTGAACGTGTCCCCCCGACCCCTCATCACAATCCACTGATAACCCACTCTGGGAACGTGTCCCCGCCACAGTCACAATCCACTGATAACCCACTCTGGGAACGTGTCCCCGCCACAGTCACAATCCACTGATAACCCACTCTGGGAACGTGTCCCCCGCCTCGTCACAATCCACTGATGACCCACTCTGGGAACGTGTCCCCTCCCCTCAGTCACAATCCACTGATAACCCACTCTGGGAACGTGTCCCCCCCTCAGTCACAATCCACTGATAACCCACTCTGGGAACGTGTCCCCCCCTCAGTCATAATCCACTGATAACCCACTCTGGGAACGTGTCCCCCCCTCAGTCACAATCCACTGATAACCCACTCTGGGAACGTGTCCCCCCCTCAGTCACAATCCACTGATAACCCACTCTGGGAACGTGTCCCCCCCTCAGTCACAATCCACTGATAACCCACTCTGGGAATGTGTCCCACTCCCCTCAGTCACAATCCACTGATAACCCACTCTGGGAACGTGTCCCCCCCTCAGTCACAATCCACTGATAACCCACTCTGGGAACGTGTCCCTCCCCTCAGTCACAATCCACTGATAACCCACTCTGGGAATGTGTCCCTCCCCTCAGTCACAATCCACTGATAACCCACTCTGGGAACATGTCCCTCCCCTCGTCACAATCCACTGATAACTCACTCTGGGAACGTGTCCCTCCCCTCGTCACAATCCACTGATAACTCACTCTGGGAACGTGTCCCTCCCCTCAGTCACAATCCACTGATAACCCACTCTGGGAACGTGTACCTCCCCTCAGTCACAATCCACTGATAACCCACTCTGGGAACGTGTCCCGCCCCCGCCTCCCCCTCAGTCACAATCCACTGATAACCCACTCTGGGAACGTGTCCCCCTCCCCTCAGTCACAATTCACAGATAACCCACTCTGGGAACGTGTCCCCCCTCCCCTCAGTCACAATCCACTGATAACCCACTCTGGGAACGTGTCCCCCCCTCAGTCACAATCCACTGATAACCCACTCTGGGAACGTGTCCCCCCTCCCCTCAGTCACAATCCACTGATAACCCACTCTGGGAACGTGTCCCCCCCTCAGTCACAATCCACTGATAACCCACTCTGGGAACGTGTCCTCCCCACAGTCACAATCCACTGATAACCCACTCTGGGAATGTGTCCCCCTCCCCTCAGTCACAATCCACTGATAACCCACTCTGGGAACGTGTCCCTCCCCTCAGTCACAATCCACTGATAACCCACTCTGGGAACGTGTCCCTCCCCACAGTCACAATCCACTGATAACCCACTCTGGGAATGTGTCCCACTCCCCTCAGTCACAATCCACTGATAACCCACTCTGGGAACGTGTCCCCCTCCCCTCAGTCACAATCCACTGATAACCCACTCTGGGAATGTGTCCCACTCCCCTCAGTCACAATCCACTGATAACCCACTCTGGGAACGTGTCCCCCCTCAGTCACAATCCACTGATAACCCACTCTGGGAACGTGTCCCCCTCCCCTCAGTCACAATCCACTGATAACCCACTCTGGGAACGTGTCCCTCCCCTCAGTCACAATCCACTGACAACCCACTCTGGAACGTGTCCCCCTCCCCTCAGTCACAATCCACTGATAACCCACTCTGGGAACGTGTCCCTCCCCTCGTCACAATCCACTGATAACCCACTCTGGGAACGTGTCCCTCCCCTCGTCACAATCCACTGATAACCCACTCTGGGAACGTGTCCCCCCTCAGTCACAATCCACTGATAACCCACTCTGGGAACGTGTCCCCCTCCCCTCAGTCACAATCCACTGATAACCCACTCTGTGAACGTGTTCCCCCCTCAGTCACAATCCACTGATAACCCACTCTGGGAACGTGTTCCCCCCTCAGTCACAATCCACTGATAACCCACTCTGGGAACGTGTCCCTCCCCTCAGTCACAATCCACTGATAACCCACTCTGGAACGTGTCCCCCTCCCCTCAGTCACAATCCACTGATAACCCACTCTGGGAACGTGTCCCTCCTATCAGTCACAATCCACTGATAACCCACTCTGGAACGTGTCCCCCTCCCCTCAGTCACAATCCACTGATAACCCACTCTGGGAACGTGTCCCTCCTATCAGTCACAATCCACTGATAACCCACTCTGGGAACGTGTTCCCCCCTCAGTCACAATCCACTGATAACCCACTCTGGGAATGTGTCCCACTCCCCTCAGTCACAATCCACTGATAACCCACTCTGGGAACGTGTCCCTCCTATCAGTCACAATCCACTGATAACCCACTCTGGGAACGTGTCCCTCCTATCAGTCACAATCCACTGATAACCCACTCTGGGAACGTGTCCCCCCCACAGTCACAATCCACTGATAACCCACTCTGGGAACGTGTCCCTCCCCTCGTCACAATCCACTGATAACCCACTCTGGGAACGTGTCCCCCCCTCATCACAATCCACTGATAACCCACTCTGGGAATGTGTCCCACTCCCCTCAGTCACAATCCACTGATAACCCACTCTGGGAACGTGTCCCTCCTATCAGTCACAATCCACTGATAACCCACTCTGGGAACGTGTCCCTCCTATCAGTCACAATCCACTGATAACCCACTCTGGGAACGTGTCCCCCCCACAGTCACAATCCACTGATAACCCACTCTGGGAACGTGTCCCCCCTCAGTCACAATCCACTGATAACCCACTCTGGGAACGTGTCCCCCCCACAGTCACAATCCACTGATAACCCACTCTGGGAACGTGTCCCCCCCTCATCACAATCCACTGATAACCCACTCTGGGAACGTGTCCCCCCCTCATCACAATCCACTGATAACCCACTCTGGGAACGTGTCCCCCCCCAGCCTCAGTCACAATCCACTGATAACCCACTCTGGGAACGTGTCCCTCCCCTCATCACAATCCACTGATAACCCACTCTGGGAACGTGTCCCCGCTCCTTATCACAATCCACTGATAACCCACTCTGGGAATGTGTTCCCCTCTCGTCACAATCCACTGATAACCCACTCTGGGAACGTGTCCCCCCCACAGTCACAATCCACTGATAACCCACTCTGGGAACGTGTCCCCCCCCTCAGTCACTATCCACTGATAACCCACTCTGGGAACGTGTCCCTCCCTTCAGTCACAATCCACTGATAACCCACTCTGGGAACGTGTCCCCCCCTCCTTATCACAATCCACTGATAACCCACTCTGGGAATGTGTCTCACCCTCAGTCACAATCCACTGATAACCCACTCTGGGAACGTGTCCCCCCGCCTTTTCACAATCCAATGATAACCCACTCTGGGAACGTGTCTCACCCTCAGTCACAATCCACCGATAACCCACTCTGGGAACGTGTCCCCCCGCCTTTTCACAATCCAATGATAACCCACTCTGGGAACGTGTCTCACCCTCAGTCACAATCCACTGATAACCCACTCTGGGAACGTGTCCCCCCGCCTTTTCACAATCCAATGATAACCCACTCTGGGAACGTGTCTCACCCTCAGTCACAATCCACCGATAACCCACTCTGGGAACGTGTCCCCCTCCCATCAGTCACAATCCACTGATAACCCACTCTGGGAACGTGTCCCCCCCTCAAGTCACAATCCACTGATAACCCACTCTGGGAACGTGTCCCCCCCTCAAGTCACAATCCACTGATAACCCACTCTGGGAACGTGTCCCCCTCTCGTCACAATCCACTGACAACCCACTCTGGGAACGTGTCCCCCCCTCAGTCACAATCCACTGATAACCCACTCTGGGAATGTGTCCCACTCCCCTCAGTCACAATCCACTGATAACCCACTCTGGGAATGTGTCCCACTCCCCTCAGTCACAATCCACTGATAACCCACTCTGGGAATGTGTCCCACTCCCCTCAGTCACAATCCACTGACAACCCACTCTGGGAACGTGTCCCCCCCTCAGTCACAATCCACTGATAACCCACTCTGGGAACGTGTCCACCTCTCGTCACAATCCACTGATAACCCACTCTGGGAATGTGTCCCACTCCCCTCAGTCACAATCCACTGATAACCCACTCTGGGAACGTGTCCCCCCCTCAGTCACAATCCACTGACAACCCACTCTGGGAATGTGTCCCCCTCCCCTCAGTCACAATCCACTGACAACCCACTCTGGGAATGTGTCCCCCTCCCCTCAGTCACAATCCACTGATAACTCACTCTGGGAACGTGTCCCCCTCCCCTCAGTCACAATCCACTGATAACCCACTCTGGGAACGTGTCCCTCCCCTCAGTCACAATCCACTGATAACCCACTCTGGGAACGTGTCCCCCCCTCAGTCACAATCCACTGATAACCCACTCTGGGAACGTGTCCCCCTCTCGTCACAATCCACTGATAACCCACTCTGGGAACGTGTCCCCCCCTCCGCCTCCCCCTCAGTCACAATCCATTAATAACCCACTCTGGGAACGTGTCCCCCCCTCAGTCACAATCCACTGACAACCCACTCTGGGAACGTGTCCCCCCCTCCGCCTCCCCCTCAGTCACAATCCACTGATAGCCCACTCTGGGAACGTGTCCCTCCCTCAGTCACAATCCACTGATAACCCACTCTGGGAACGTGTCCCCTCCCCCCAGTCACAATCCACTGATAACCCACTCTGGGAACGTGTCCCCCCTTCAGTCACAATCCACTGATAACCCACTCTGGGAACGTGTCCCCCCGACCCCTCATCACAATCCACTGATAACCCACTCTGGGAACGTGTCCCCCCTTCAGTCACAATCCACTGATAACCCACTCTGGGAACGTGTCCCCCCTCAGTCACAATCCACTGATAGCCCACTCTGGGAACGTGTCCCCCCCTCAGTCACAATCCACTGATAACCCACTCTGGGAACGTGTCCCCCCCTCAGTCACAATCCACTGATAACCCACTCTGGGAACGTGTCCCCCTCCCCTCAGTCACAATCCACTGATAACCCACTCTGGGAACGTGTCCCCCCCCTCAGTCACAATCCACTGATAACCCACTCTGGGAACGTGTCCCTCCCCTCAGTCACAATCCACTGATAACCCACTCTGGGAACGTGTCCCCCTCTCGTCACAATCCACTGATAACCCACTCTGGGAACGTGTCCCCCCTCAGTCACAATCCACTGATAACCCACTCTGGGAACGTGTCCCCCTCTCGTCACAATCCACTGATAACCCACTCTGGGAACGTGTCCCCCCTCCGCCTCAGTCACAATCCACTGATAACCCACTCTGGGAACGTGTCCCCCCTCCGCCTCAGTCACAATCCACTGATAACCCACTCTGGGAACGTGTCCCTCCCCTCAGTCACAATCCACTGATAACCCACTCTGGAACGTGTCCCCCTCCCCTCAGTCACAATCCACTGATAACCCACTCTGGGAACGTGTCCCCCCCTCAGTCACAATTCACTGATAACCCACTCTGGGAACGTGTCCCCCCTCCGCCTCAGTCACAATCCACTGATAACCCACTCTGGGAACGTGTCCCCCTCCCATCGTCACAATCCACTGATAACCCACTCTGGGAACGTGTCCCTCCCCTCAGTCACAATCCACTGATAACCCACTCTGGGAACGTGTCCCTCCCCTCAGTCACAATCCACTGATAACCCACTCTGGGAACGTGTCCCTCCCCTCAGTCACAATCCACTGATAACCCACTCTGGGAACGTGTCCCCCTCCCCTCAGTCACAATCCACTGATAACCCACTCTGGGAACGTGTCCCTCCCCTCAGTCACAATCCACTGATAACCCACTCTGGGAACGTGTCCCTCCCCTCAGTCACAATCCTCTGATAACCCACTCTGGGAACGTGTCCCCCTCCCCTCAGTCACAATCCAATGATAACCCACTCTGGGAACGTGTCCCCCCCCTCAGTCACAATCCACTGATAACCCACTCTGGGAACGTGTCCCCCTCCCCTCAGTCACAATCCAATGATAACCCACTCTGGGAACGTGTCCCCCCCTCAGTCACAATCCACTGATAACCCACTCTGGGAACGTGTCCCCTCCCCTCAGTCACAATCCACTGATAACCCACTCTGGGAACGTGTCCCCCCTCCTTATCACAATCCACTGATAACCCACTCTGGGAATGTGTCCCCCTCCCCTCAGTCACAATCCAATGATAACCCACTCTGGGAACGTGTCTCACCCTCAGTCACAATCCAATGATAACTCACTCTGGGAACGTGTCCCCCCTTCTTATCACAATCCACTGATAACCCACTCTGGGAACGTGTCCCTCCCCTCAGTCACTATCCACTGATAACCCACTCTGGGAACGTGTCTCACCCTCAGTCACAATCCACTGATAACCCACTCTGGGAACGTGTCCCCCCCTCAAGTCACAATCCACTGATAACCCACTCTGGGAACGTGTCTCACCCTCAGTCACAATCCACTGATAACCCACTCTGGGAATGTGTCCCACTCCCCTCAGTCACAATCCACTGATAACCCACTCTGGGAATATGTCCCACTCCCCTCAGTCACAATCCACTGACAACCCACTCTGGGAACGTGTCCCTCCCCTCGTCACAATCCACTGATAACCCACTCTGGGAACGTGTCCCTCCCCTCAGTCACTATCCACTGATAACCCACTCTGGGAACGTGTCTCACCCTCAGTCACAATCCACTGATAACCCACTCTGGGAACGTGTCCCCCCCTCAAGTCACAATCCACTGATAACCCACTCTGGGAACGTGTCCCCCCCTCAAGTCACAATCCACTGATAACCCACTCTGGGAACGTGTCCCTCCCCTCAGTCACTATCCACTGATAACCCACTCTGGGAACGTGTCTCACCCTCAGTCACAATCCACTGATAACCCACTCTGGGAACGTGTCCCCCCTCAGTCACAATCCATTGATAACCCACTCTGGGAACGTGTCTCACCCTCAGTCACAATCCACTGATAACCCACTCTGGGAACGTGTCCCCCCTCAGTCACAATCCATTGATAACCCACTCTGGGAACGTGTCTCACCCTCAGTCACAATCCACTGATAACCCACTCTGGGAACGTGTCCCCCCCTCAGTCACAATCCACTGACAACCCACTCTGGGAACGTGTCCCTCCCCCCGCCTCAGTCACAATCCACTGATAACCCACTCTGGGAACGTGTCCCTCCCCTCAGTCACAATCCACTGATAACCCACTCTGGAACGTGTCCCCCTCCCCTCAGTCACAATCCACTGATAACCCACTCTGGGAACGTGTCCCCCCCTCAGTCACAATCCACTGATAACCCACTCTGGGAACGTGTCCCCCTCCCTTCAGTCACAATCCACTGATAACCCACTCTGGGAACGTGTCCCCCTCCCCTCAGTCACAATCCACTGATAACCCACTCTGGGAACGTGTCCCCCTCCCTTCAGTCACAATCCACTGATAACCCACTCTGGGAACGTGTCCCCACCTCAGTAACAATCCACTGATAACCCACTCTGGGAACGTGTCCCCCTCCCTTCAGTCACAATCCACTGATAACCCACTCTGGAACGTGCCCCCTCCCCTCAGTCATAATCCACTGATAACCCACTCTGGGAACGTGTCCCCCCTCCTTATCACAATCCACTGATAACCCACTCTGGGAATGTGTCCCCCTCCCCTCAGTCACAATCCACTGATAAATCACTCTGGGAACGTGTCCCCCCTTCTTATCACAATCCACTGATAACCCACTCTGGGAACGTGTCCCCCCCTCAGTCACAATCCACTGATAACCCACTCTGGAAACGTGTCCCTCCCCTCAGTCACAATCCACTGACAACCCACTCTGGGAACGTGTCCCCTTCTCGTCACAATCCACTGATAACCCACTCTGGGAATGTGTCCCACTCCCCTCAGTCACAATCCACTGATAACACACTCTGGGAATATGTCCCACTCCCCTCAGTCACAATCCACTGACAACCCACTCTGGGAACGTGACCCCCTCTCGTCACAATCCACTGATAACCCACTCTGGGAATGTGTCCCACTCCCCTCAGTCACAATCCACTGATAACCCACTCTGGGAATGTGTCCCACTCCCCTCAGTCACAATCCACTGATAACCCACTCTGGGAACGTGTCCCTCCCCTCAGCCACAAGCCACTGATAACCCACTCTGGGAACATGTCCCTCCCCTCGTCACAATCCACTGATAACTCACTCTGGGAACGTGTCCCCCCTCAGTCACAATCCACTGATAACCCACTCTGGGAACGTGTCCCCCCTCAGTCACAATCCACTGATAACCCTCTCTGGGAATGTATCCCACTCCCCTCAGTCACAATCCACTGATAACCCACTCTGGGAACGTGTCCCGATCCCCTCAGTCACTATCTACTGATAACCCACTCTGGGAACGTGTCCCCCCCTCAGTCACAATCCACTGACAACCCACTCTGGGAACGTGTCCCCCCCTCAGTCACAATCCACTGACAACCCACTCTGGGAATGTGTCCCCCTCCCCTCAGTCACAATCCACTGACAACCCACTCTGGGAATGTGTCCCCCTCCCCTCAGTCACAATCCACTGATAACTCACTCTGGGAACGTGTCCCCCTCCCCTCAGTCACAATCCACTGATAACCCACTCTGGGAACGTGTCCCTCCCCTCAGTCACAATCCACTGATAACCCACTCTGGGAACGTGTCCCCCCCTCGTCACAATCCACTGATAACCCACTCTGGGAACGTGTCCCCCCTCAGTCACAATCCACTGATAACCCACTCTGTGAACGTGTCCCCCCGACCCCTCATCACAATCCACTGATAACCCACTCTGGGAACGTGTCCCCGCCACAGTCACAATCCACTGATAACCCACTCTGGGAACGTGTCCCCGCCACAGTCACAATCCACTGATAACCCACTCTGGGAACGTGTCCCCCGCCTCGTCACAATCCACTGATGACCCACTCTGGGAACGTGTCCCCTCCCCTCAGTCACAATCCACTGATAACCCACTCTGGGAACGTGTCCCCCCCTCAGTCACAATCCACTGATAACCCACTCTGGGAACGTGTCCCCCCCTCAGTCATAATCCACTGATAACCCACTCTGGGAACGTGTCCCCCCCTCAGTCACAATCCACTGATAACCCACTCTGGGAACGTGTCCCCCCCTCAGTCACAATCCACTGATAACCCACTCTGGGAACGTGTCCCCCCCTCAGTCACAATCCACTGATAACCCACTCTGGGAATGTGTCCCACTCCCCTCAGTCACAATCCACTGATAACCCACTCTGGGAACGTGTCCCCCCCTCAGTCACAATCCACTGATAACCCACTCTGGGAACGTGTCCCTCCCCTCAGTCACAATCCACTGATAACCCACTCTGGGAATGTGTCCCTCCCCTCAGTCACAATCCACTGATAACCCACTCTGGGAACATGTCCCTCCCCTCGTCACAATCCACTGATAACTCACTCTGGGAACGTGTCCCTCCCCTCGTCACAATCCACTGATAACTCACTCTGGGAACGTGTCCCTCCCCTCAGTCACAATCCACTGATAACCCACTCTGGGAACGTGTACCTCCCCTCAGTCACAATCCACTGATAACCCACTCTGGGAACGTGTCCCGCCCCCGCCTCCCCCTCAGTCACAATCCACTGATAACCCACTCTGGGAACGTGTCCCCCTCCCCTCAGTCACAATTCACAGATAACCCACTCTGGGAACGTGTCCCCCCTCCCCTCAGTCACAATCCACTGATAACCCACTCTGGGAACGTGTCCCCCCCTCAGTCACAATCCACTGATAACCCACTCTGGGAACGTGTCCCCCCTCCCCTCAGTCACAATCCACTGATAACCCACTCTGGGAACGTGTCCCCCCCTCAGTCACAATCCACTGATAACCCACTCTGGGAACGTGTCCTCCCCACAGTCACAATCCACTGATAACCCACTCTGGGAATGTGTCCCCCTCCCCTCAGTCACAATCCACTGATAACCCACTCTGGGAACGTGTCCCTCCCCTCAGTCACAATCCACTGATAACCCACTCTGGGAACGTGTCCCTCCCCACAGTCACAATCCACTGATAACCCACTCTGGGAATGTGTCCCACTCCCCTCAGTCACAATCCACTGATAACCCACTCTGGGAACGTGTCCCCCTCCCCTCAGTCACAATCCACTGATAACCCACTCTGGGAATGTGTCCCACTCCCCTCAGTCACAATCCACTGATAACCCACTCTGGGAACGTGTCCCCCCTCAGTCACAATCCACTGATAACCCACTCTGGGAACGTGTCCCCCTCCCCTCAGTCACAATCCACTGATAACCCACTCTGGGAACGTGTCCCTCCCCTCAGTCACAATCCACTGACAACCCACTCTGGAACGTGTCCCCCTCCCCTCAGTCACAATCCACTGATAACCCACTCTGGGAACGTGTCCCTCCCCTCGTCACAATCCACTGATAACCCACTCTGGGAACGTGTCCCTCCCCTCGTCACAATCCACTGATAACCCACTCTGGGAACGTGTCCCCCCTCAGTCACAATCCACTGATAACCCACTCTGGGAACGTGTCCCCCTCCCCTCAGTCACAATCCACTGATAACCCACTCTGTGAACGTGTTCCCCCCTCAGTCACAATCCACTGATAACCCACTCTGGGAACGTGTTCCCCCCTCAGTCACAATCCACTGATAACCCACTCTGGGAACGTGTCCCTCCCCTCAGTCACAATCCACTGATAACCCACTCTGGAACGTGTCCCCCTCCCCTCAGTCACAATCCACTGATAACCCACTCTGGGAACGTGTCCCTCCTATCAGTCACAATCCACTGATAACCCACTCTGGAACGTGTCCCCCTCCCCTCAGTCACAATCCACTGATAACCCACTCTGGGAACGTGTCCCTCCTATCAGTCACAATCCACTGATAACCCACTCTGGGAACGTGTTCCCCCCTCAGTCACAATCCACTGATAACCCACTCTGGGAATGTGTCCCACTCCCCTCAGTCACAATCCACTGATAACCCACTCTGGGAACGTGTCCCTCCTATCAGTCACAATCCACTGATAACCCACTCTGGGAACGTGTCCCTCCTATCAGTCACAATCCACTGATAACCCACTCTGGGAACGTGTCCCCCCCACAGTCACAATCCACTGATAACCCACTCTGGGAACGTGTCCCTCCCCTCGTCACAATCCACTGATAACCCACTCTGGGAACGTGTCCCCCCCTCATCACAATCCACTGATAACCCACTCTGGGAATGTGTCCCACGCCCCTCAGTCACAATCCACTGATAACCCACTCTGGGAACGTGTCCCTCCTATCAGTCACAATCCACTGATAACCCACTCTGGGAACGTGTCCCTCCTATCAGTCACAATCCACTGATAACCCACTCTGGGAACGTGTCCCCCCCACAGTCACAATCCACTGATAACCCACTCTGGGAACGTGTCCCCCCTCAGTCACAATCCACTGATAACCCACTCTGGGAACGTGTCCCCCCCACAGTCACAATCCACTGATAACCCACTCTGGGAACGTGTCCCCCCCTCATCACAATCCACTGATAACCCACTCTGGGAACGTGTCCCCCCCTCATCACAATCCACTGATAACCCACTCTGGGAACGTGTCCCCCCCCAGCCTCAGTCACAATCCACTGATAACCCACTCTGGGAACGTGTCCCTCCCCTCATCACAATCCACTGATAACCCACTCTGGGAACGTGTCCCCGCTCCTTATCACAATCCACTGATAACCCACTCTGGGAATGTGTTCCCCTCTCGTCACAATCCACTGATAACCCACTCTGGGAACGTGTCCCCCCCACAGTCACAATCCACTGATAACCCACTCTGGGAACGTGTCCCCCCCCTCAGTCACTATCCACTGATAACCCACTCTGGGAACGTGTCCCTCCCTTCAGTCACAATCCACTGATAACCCACTCTGGGAACGTGTCCCCCCCTCCTTATCACAATCCACTGATAACCCACTCTGGGAATGTGTCTCACCCTCAGTCACAATCCACTGATAACCCACTCTGGGAACGTGTCCCCCCGCCTTTTCACAATCCAATGATAACCCACTCTGGGAACGTGTCTCACCCTCAGTCACAATCCACTGATAACCCACTCTGGGAACGTGTCCCCCCGCCTTTTCACAATCCAATGATAACCCACTCTGGGAACGTGTCTCACCCTCAGTCACAATCCACCGATAACCCACTCTGGGAACGTGTCCCCCTCCCATCAGTCACAATCCACTGATAACCCACTCTGGGAACGTGTCCCCCCCTCAAGTCACAATCCACTGATAACCCACTCTGGGAACGTGTCCCCCCCTCAAGTCACAATCCACTGATAACCCACTCTGGGAACGTGTCCCCCTCTCGTCACAATCCACTGACAACCCACTCTGGGAACGTGTCCCCCCCTCAGTCACAATCCACTGATAACCCACTCTGGGAATGTGTCCCACTCCCCTCAGTCACAATCCACTGATAACCCACTCTGGGAATGTGTCCCACTCCCCTCAGTCACAATCCACTGATAACCCACTCTGGGAATGTGTCCCACTCCCCTCAGTCACAATCCACTGACAACCCACTCTGGGAACGTGTCCCCCCCTCAGTCACAATCCACTGATAACCCACTCTGGGAACGTGTCCACCTCTCGTCACAATCCACTGATAACCCACTCTGGGAATGTGTCCCACTCCCCTCAGTCACAATCCACTGATAACCCACTCTGGGAACGTGTCCCCCCCTCAGTCACAATCCACTGACAACCCACTCTGGGAATGTGTCCCCCTCCCCTCAGTCACAATCCACTGACAACCCACTCTGGGAATGTGTCCCCCTCCCCTCAGTCACAATCCACTGATAACTCACTCTGGGAACGTGTCCCCCTCCCCTCAGTCACAATCCACTGATAACCCACTCTGGGAACGTGTCCCTCCCCTCAGTCACAATCCACTGATAACCCACTCTGGGAACGTGTCCCCCCCTCGTCACAATCCACTGATAACCCACTCTGGGAACGTGTCCCCCCTCAGTCACAATCCACTGATAACCCACTCTGTGAACGTGTCCCCCCGACCCCTCATCACAATCCACTGATAACCCACTCTGGGAACGTGTCCCCGCCACAGTCACAATCCACTGATAACCCACTCTGGGAACGTGTCCCCGCCACAGTCACAATCCACTGATAACCCACTCTGGGAACGTGTCCCCCGCCTCGTCACAATCCACTGATGACCCACTCTGGGAACGTGTCCCCTCCCCTCAGTCACAATCCACTGATAACCCACTCTGGGAACGTGTCCCCCCCTCAGTCACAATCCACTGATAACCCACTCTGGGAACGTGTCCCCTCCCCTCAGTCACAATCCACTGATAACCCACTCTGGGAACGTGTCCCTCCCCTCAGTCACAATCCACTGATAACCCACTCTGGGAACGTGTCCCTCCCCTCAGTCACTATCCACTGATAACCAACTTTGGGAACGTGTCTCACCCTCACTCACAATCCACTGATAACCCACTCTGGGAACGTGTCCCCCCCACAGTCACAATCCACTGATAGCCCACTCTGGGAACGTGTCCCCCCCTCAGTCACAATCCACTGATAACCCACTCTGGGAACGTGTCCCCCCCTCAGTCACAATCCACTGATAACCCACTCTGGGAACGTGTCCCCCCCTCAGTCATAATCCACTGATAACCCACTCTGGGAACGTGTCCCCCCCTCAGTCACAATCCACTGATAACCCACTCTGGGAACGTGTCCCCCCCTCAGTCACAATCCACTGATAACCCACTCTGGGAACGTGTCCCCCCCTCAGTCACAATCCACTGATAACCCACTCTGGGAATGTGTCCCACTCCCCTCAGTCACAATCCACTGATAACCCACTCTGGGAACGTGTCCCCCCCTCAGTCACAATCCACTGATAACCCACTCTGGGAACGTGTCCCTCCCCTCAGTCACAATCCACTGATAACCCACTCTGGGAATGTGTCCCTCCCCTCAGTCACAATCCACTGATAACCCACTCTGGGAACATGTCCCTCCCCTCGTCACAATCCACTGATAACTCACTCTGGGAACGTGTCCCTCCCCTCGTCACAATCCACTGATAACTCACTCTGGGAACGTGTCCCTCCCCTCAGTCACAATCCACTGATAACCCACTCTGGGAACGTGTACCTCCCCTCAGTCACAATCCACTGATAACCCACTCTGGGAACGTGTCCCGCCCCCGCCTCCCCCTCAGTCACAATCCACTGATAACCCACTCTGGGAACGTGTCCCCCTCCCCTCAGTCACAATCCACAGATAACCCACTCTGGGAACGTGTCCCCCCTCCCCTCAGTCACAATCCACTGATAACCCACTCTGGGAACGTGTCCCCCCCTCAGTCACAATCCACTGATAACCCACTCTGGGAACGTGTCCCCCCTCCCCTCAGTCACAATCCACTGATAACCCACTCTGGGAACGTGTCCCCCCCTCAGTCACAATCCACTGATAACCCACTCTGGGAACGTGTCCTCCCCACAGTCACAATCCACTGATAACCCACTCTGGGAATGTGTCCCCCTCCCCTCAGTCACAATCCACTGATAACCCACTCTGGGAACGTGTCCCTCCCCTCAGTCACAATCCACTGATAACCCACTCTGGGAACGTGTCCCTCCCCACAGTCACAATCCACTGATAACCCACTCTGGGAATGTGTCCCACTCCCCTCAGTCACAATCCACTGATAACCCACTCTGGGAACGTGTCCCCCTCCCCTCAGTCACAATCCACTGATAACCCACTCTGGGAATGTGTCCCACTCCCCTCAGTCACAATCCACTGATAACCCACTCTGGGAACGTGTCCCCCCTCAGTCACAATCCACTGATAACCCACTCTGGGAACGTGTCCCCCTCCCCTCAGTCACAATCCACTGATAACCCACTCTGGGAACGTGTCCCTCCCCTCAGTCACAATCCACTGACAACCCACTCTGGAACGTGTCCCCCTCCCCTCAGTCACAATCCACTGATAACCCACTCTGGGAACGTGTCCCTCCCCTCGTCACAATCCACTGATAACCCACTCTGGGAACGTGTCCCTCCCCTCGTCACAATCCACTGATAACCCACTCTGGGAACGTGTCCCCCCTCAGTCACAATCCACTGATAACCCACTCTGGGAACGTGTCCCCCTCCCCTCAGTCACAATCCACTGATAACCCACTCTGTGAACGTGTTCCCCCCTCAGTCACAATCCACTGATAACCCACTCTGGGAACGTGTTCCCCCCTCAGTCACAATCCACTGATAACCCACTCTGGGAACGTGTCCCTCCCCTCAGTCACAATCCACTGATAACCCACTCTGGAACGTGTCCCCCTCCCCTCAGTCACAATCCACTGATAACCCACTCTGGGAACGTGTCCCTCCTATCAGTCACAATCCACTGATAACCCACTCTGGAACGTGTCCCCCTCCCCTCAGTCACAATCCACTGATAACCCACTCTGGGAACGTGTCCCTCCTATCAGTCACAATCCACTGATAACCCACTCTGGGAACGTGTTCCCCCCTCAGTCACAATCCACTGATAACCCACTCTGGGAACGTGTCCCTCCTATCAGTCACAATCCACTGATAACCCACTCTGGGAACGTGTCCCTCCTATCAGTCACAATCCACTGATAACCCACTCTGGGAACGTGTCCCCCCCCCGCCTCAGTCACAATCCACTGATAACCCACTCTGGGAACGTGTCCCCCCCACAGTCACAATCCACTGATAACCCACTCTGGGAACGTGTCCCTCCCCTCGTCACAATCCACTGATAACCCACTCTGGGAACGTGTCCCCCCCTCATCACAATCCACTGATAACCCACTCTGGGAACGTGTCCCCCCCCAGCCTCAGTCACAATCCACTGATAACCCACTCTGGGAACGTGTCCCTCCCCTCATCACAATCCACTGATAACCCACTCTGGGAACGTGTCCCCGCTCCTTATCACAATCCACTGATAACCCACTCTGGGAATGTGTTCCCCTCTCGTCACAATCCACTGATAACCCACTCTGGGAACGTGTCCCCCCCACAGTCACAATCCACTGATAACCCACTCTGGGAACGTGTCCCCCCCCTCAGTCACTATCCACTGATAACCCACTCTGGGAACGTGTCCCTCCCTTCAGTCACAATCCACTGATAACCCACTCTGGGAACGTGTCCCCCCCTCCTTATCACAATCCACTGATAACCCACTCTGGGAATGTGTCCCCCTCCCCTCAGTCACAATCCAATGATAACCCACTCTGGGAACGTGTCCCCGCTCCTTATCACAATCCACTGATAACCCACTCTGGGAATGTGTCCCCCTCTCGTCACAATCCACTGATAACCCACTCTGGGAATGTGTCCCACTCCCCTCAGTCACAATCCACTGATAACCCACTCTGGGAACGTGTCTCACCCTCAGTCACAATCCACTGATAACCCACTCTGGGAACGTGTCCCCCCGCCTTTTCACAATCCAATGATAACCCACTCTGGGAACGTGTCTCACCCTCAGTCACAATCCACCGATAACCCACTCTGGGAACGTGTCCCCCTCCCATCAGTCACAATCCACTGATAACCCACTCTGGGAACGTGTCCCCCCCTCAAGTCACAATCCACTGATAACCCACTCTGGGAACGTGTCCCCCCCTCAAGTCACAATCCACTGATAACCCACTCTGGGAACGTGTCCCCCTCTCGTCACAATCCACTGACAACCCACTCTGGGAACGTGTCCCCCCCTCAGTCACAATCCACTGATAACCCACTCTGGGAATGTGTCCCACTCCCCTCAGTCACAATCCACTGATAACCCACTCTGGGAATGTGTCCCACTCCCCTCAGTCACAATCCACTGATAACCCACTCTGGGAATGTGTCCCACTCCCCTCAGTCACAATCCACTGACAACCCACTCTGGGAACGTGTCCCCCCCTCAGTCACAATCCACTGATAACCCACTCTGGGAACGTGTCCACCTCTCGTCACAATCCACTGATAACCCACTCTGGGAATGTGTCCCACTCCCCTCAGTCACAATCCACTGATAACCCACTCTGGGAACGTGTCCCACTCCCCTCAGTCACAATCCACTGACAACCCACTCTGGGAACGTGTCCCCCCCTCAGTCACAATCCACTGATAACCCACTCTGGGAACGTGTCCCCCTCTCGTCACAATCCACTGATAACCCACTCTGGGAATGTGTCCCACTCCCCTCAGTCACAATCCACTGATAACCCACTCTGGGAATGTGTCCCACTCCCCTCAGTCACAATCCACTGACAACCCACTCTGGGAACGTGTCCCCCCCTCAGTCACAATCCACTGATAACCCACTCTGGGAATGTGTCCCACTCCCCTCAGTCACAATCCACTGACAACCCACTCTGGGAACGTGTCCCCCCCTCAGTCACAATCCACTGATAACCCACTCTGGGAACGTGTCCCCCTCTCGTCACAATCCACTGATAACCCACTCTGGGAATGTGTCCCACTCCCCTCAGTCACAATCCACTGATAACCCACTCTGGGAATGTGTCCCACTCCCCTCAGTCACTATCTACTGATAACCCACTCTGGGAACGTGTCCCCCTCTCGTCACAATCCACTGATAACCCACTCTGGGAATGTGTCCCACTCCCCTCAGTCACAATCCACTGATAACCCACTCTGGGAATGTGTCCCACTCCCCTCAGTCACAATCCACTGATAACCCACTCTGGGAACGTGTCCCCCCCTCAGTAACAATCCACTGATAACCCACTCTGGGAACGTGTCCCCTCCCCCCAGTCACAATCCACTGATAACCCACTCTGGGAACGTGTCCCTCCCCTCAGTCACAATCCACTGAAAACCCACTCTGGGAACGTGTCCCTCCCCTTAGTCACAATCCACTGATAACCCACTCTGGGAACGTGTCCCCCCTCAGTCACAATCCACTGATAACCCACTCTGGGAACGTGTCCCCCCTTCAGTCACAATCCACTGATAACCCACTCTGGGAACGTGTCCCCCCGACCCCTCATCACAATCCACTGATAACCCACTCTGGGAACGTGTCCCCCCCACAGTCACAATCCTCTGATAACCCACTCTGGGAATGTGTCCCCTCCCCTCAGTCACAATCCACTGATAACCCACTCTGGGAACGTGTCCCCCCCACAGTCACAATCCACTGATAGCCCACTCTGGGAACGTGTCCCCCCCTCAGTCACAATCCACTGATAACCCACTCTGGGAACGTGTCCCCCCCTCAGTCACAATTCACTGATAACCCACTCTGGGAACGTGTCCCCCTCCCCTCGTCACAATCCACTGATAACCCACTCTGGGAACGTGTCCCCCCTCCGCCTCAGTCACAATCCACTGATAACCCACTCTGGGAATGTGTCCCCTCCCCTCAGTCACAATCCACTGATAACCCACTCTGGGAACGTGTCCCCCCCACAGTCACAAGCCACTGATAACCCACTCTGGGAACGTGTCCCTCCCCTCAGTCACAATCCACTGATAACCCATTCTGGGAACGTGTACCTCCGATCAGTCACAATCCATTGATAACCCACTCTGGGAACGTGTTCCCCCCGCCTCTCAGTCACAATCCACTGATAACCCACTCTGGGAACGTGTCCCCCCCACAGTCACAATCCACTGATAACCCACTCTGGGAACGTGTCCCCCCCTCAGTCACAATTCACTGATAACCCACTCTGGGAACGTGTTCCCCCTTCTTATCACAATCCACTGATAACCCACTCTGGGAACGTGTCTCACCCTCAGTCACAATCCACTGATAACCCACTCTGGGAACGTGTCCCCCCCTCAAGTCACAATCCACTGATAGCCCACTCTGGGAACGTGTTCCCCTCCCACTCAGTCACAATCCACTGACAACCCACTCTGGGAACGTGTACCTCCGATCAGTCACAATCCACTGATAACCCACTCTGGGAATGTGTCCCACTCCCCTCAGTCACAATCCACTGATAACCCACTCTGGGAATGTGTCCCACTCCCCTCAGTCACAATCCACTGATAACCCACTCTGGGAACGTGTCCCTCCCCTCAGTCACAATCCTCTGATAACCCACTCTGGGAACGTGTCCCCCCCTCAGTCACAATCCACTGATAACCCACTCTGGGAACGTGTCCCCCTCCCCTCAGTCACAATCCACTGATAACCCACTCTGGGAACGTGTCCCTCCCCTCAGTCACAATCCTCTGATAACCCACTCTGGGAATGTGTCCCACTCCCCTCAGTCACAATCCACTGATAACCCACTCTGGGAATGTGTCCCACTCCCCTCAGTCACAATCCACTGATAACCCACTCTGGGAACGTGTCCCTCCCCTCAGTCACAATCCTCTGATAACCCACTCTGGGAACGTGTCCCCCCCTCAGTCACAATCCACTGATAACCCACTCTGGGAACGTGTCCCCCTCCCCTCAGTCACAATCCACTGATAACCCACTCTGGGAACGTGTCCCTCCCCTCAGTCACAATCCTCTGATAACCCACTCTGGGAACGTGTCCCCCTCCCCTCAGTCACAATCCACTGATAACCCACTCTGGGAACTTGTCCCTCCCCTCAGTCACAATCCACTGATAACCCACTCTGGGAACGTGTCCCCCCTCCCCTCAGTCACAATCCACTGATAACCCACTCTGGGAACGTGTCCCCCCTCCTTATCACAATCCACTGATAACCCACTCTGGGAATGTGTCCCCCTCCCCTCAGTCACAATCCAATGATAACCCACTCTGGGAACGTGTCCCCCCTCCTTATCACAATCCACTGATAACCCACTCTGGGAACGTGTCCCTCCCCTCAGTCACTATCCACTGATAACCCACTCTGGGAACGTGTCTCACGCTCAGTCACAATCCACTGATAACCCACTCTGGGAACGTGTCCCCCCCTCAAGTCACAATCCACTGATAACCCACTCTGGGAACGTGTCTCACCCTCAGTCACAATCCACTGATAACCCACTCTGGGAATGTGTCCCACTCCCCTCAGTCACAATCCACTGATAACCCACTCTGGGAATATGTCCCACTCCCCTCAGTCACAATCCACTGACAACCCACTCTGGGAACGTGTCCCCCTCTCGTCACAATCCACTGATAACCCACTCTGGGAATGTGTCCCACTCCCCTCAGTCACAATCCACTGATAACCCACTCTGGGAATGTGTCCCACTCCCCTCAGTCACAATCCACTGACAACCCACTCTGGGAACGTGTCCCCCTCTCGTCACAATCCACTGATAACCCACTCTGGGAATGTGTCCCACTCCCCTCAGTCACAATCCACTGATAACCCACTCTGGGAACGTGTCCCTCCCCTCGTCACAATCCACTGATAACCCACTCTGGGAACGTGTCCCCCTCCCCTCAGTCACTATCTACTGATAACCCACTCTGGGAACGTGTCCCTCCCCTCGTCACAATCCACTGATAACCCACTCTGGGAACGTGTCCCCCCCTCAGTCACAATCCACTGACAACCCACTCTGGGAAGGTGTCCCTCCCCTCAGTCACACTCCACTGATAACCCACTCTGGGAACGTGTCCCCCCCTCGTCACAATCCACTGATAACCCACTCTGGGAACGTGTCCCCTCCCCTCAGTCACAATCCACTGATAACCCACTCTGGGAACGTGTCCCCCCCACAGTCACAATCCACTGATAACCCACTCTGGGAACGTGTCCCCACCCCGCCTCAGTCACAATCCACTGATAACCCACTCTGGGAACGTGTCCCTCCCCTCAGTCACAATCCACTGATAACCCACTCTGGAACGTGTCCCCCTCCCCTCAGTCACAATCCACTGATAACCCACTCTGGGAACGTGTCCCCCTCCCCTCAGTCACAATCCACTGATAACCCACTCTGGGAACGTGTCCCCCCCTCGTCACAATCCACTGATAACCCACTCTGGGAACGTGTCCCCCCCTCGTCACAATCCACTGATAACCCACTCTGGGAACGTGTTCCCCCTTCTTATCACAATCCACTGATAACCCACTCTGGGAACGTGTCTCACCCTCAGTCACAAGCCACTGATAACCCACTCTGGGAACGTGTCCCCCCCTCAGTCACAATCCACTGATAACCCACTCTGGGAACGTGTACCTCCCCTCGTCACAATCCACTGATAACCCACTCTGGGAACGTGTCCTCCCCTCAGTCACAATCCACTGACAACCCACTCTGGGAACGTGTACCTCCGATCAGTCACAATCCACTGATAACCCACTCTGGGAACGTGTCCCCCCCTCAGTCACAATCCACTGATAACCCACTCTGGGAACGTGTCCCCCTCCCCTCAGTCACAATCCACTGATAACCCACTCTGGAACGTGTCCCTCCCCTCGTCACAATCCACTGATAACCCACTCTGGGAACGTGTCCCCCTCAGTCACAATCCACTGATAACCCACTCTGGGAACGTGTCCCCCTCAGTCACAATCCACTGATAACCCACTCTGGGAACGTGTCCCCCCCACAGTCACAATCCACTGATAACCCACTCTGGGAACGTGTCCCCCTCAGTCACAATCCACTGATAACCCACTCTGGGAACGTGTCCCTCCCCTCAGTCACAATCCACTGATAACCCACTCTGGGAACGTGTCCCCCCCTCAGTCACAATCCACTGATAACCCACTCTGGGAATGTGTCCCCCTCCCCTCAGTCACAATCCACTGATAACCCACTCTGGGAACGTGTCCCCCCTCAGTCACAATCCACTGATAACCGACTTTGGGAACGTGTCCCCTCCCCCCAGTCACAATCCACTGATAACCCACTCTGGGAACGTGTCCCCCCTCAGTCACAATCCACTGATAACCGACTTTGGGAACGTGTCCCCTCCCCCCAGTCACAATCCACTGATAACCCACTCTGGGAACGTGTCCCCCTCAGTCACAATCCACTGATAACCCACTCTGGGAACGTGTCCCCTCCCCTCAGTCACAATCC
Source organism: Pristiophorus japonicus (assembly GCF_044704955.1). Taxonomy (NCBI): domain Eukaryota; kingdom Metazoa; phylum Chordata; class Chondrichthyes; family Pristiophoridae; genus Pristiophorus; species Pristiophorus japonicus. The sequence continues at coordinate 104,066,694 of NC_091991.1, read as the reverse complement.
ACTGATAACCCACTCTGGGAACGTGTCCCCCCCTCAGTCACAATCCACTGATAACCCACTCTGGGAACGTGTTTCCCCCCTCAGTCACAATCCACTGATAACCCACTCTGGGAACGTGTCCCCCTCCCTTCAGTCACAATCCACTGATAACCCACTCTGGGAACGTGTCCCCCCCTCAGTCACAATCCACTGATAACCCACTCTGGGAACGTGTCCCCCCCTCAGTCACAATCCACCGATAACCCACTCTGGGAACGTGTCCCCTCCCCTCAGTCACAATCCACTGATAACCCACTCTGGGAACGTGTCCCCTCCCCTCAGTCACAATCCACTGATAACCCACTCTGGGAACGTGTCCCCTCCCCTCAGTCACAATCCACTGATAACCCACTCTGGGAACGTGTCCCCCCCTCAGTCACAATCCACCGATAACCCACTCTGGGAACGTGTCCCCTCCCCTCAGTCACAATCCACTGATAACCCACTCTGGGAACGTGTCCCCCCTCCCCTCAGTCACAATCCACTGATAACCCACTCTGGGAACGTGTCCCCCCCTCAGTCACAAGCCACTGACAACCCACTCTGGGAATGTGTCCCCCTCCCCTCAGTCACAATCCACTGATAACCCACTCTGGGAACGTGTCCCTCCCCTCAGTCACAATCCACTGATAACCCACTCTGGGAACGTGTCCCCCCCTCAGTCACAATCCACTGATAACCCACTCTGGGAACGTGTCCCCCCCACAGTCACAATCCACTGATAACCCACTCTGTGAACGTGTCCCCCCGACCCCTCATCACAATCCACTGATAACCCACTCTGGGAACGTGTCCCCGCCACAGTCACAATCCACTGATAACCCACTCTGGGAACGTGTCCCCGCCACAGTCACAATCCACTGATAACCCACTCTGGGAACGTGTCCCCGCCACAGTCACAATCCACTGATAACCCACTCTGGGAACGTGTCCCTCCCCTCAGTCACAATCCACTGATAACCCACTCTGGGAACGTGTCCCCCCCACAGTCACAATCCACTGATAACCCACTCTGGGAACGTGTCCCCTCCCCTCAGTCACAATCCACTGATAACCCACTCTGGGAACGTGTCCCCCCCACAGTCACAATCCACTGATAACCCACTCTGGGAACGTGTCCCCTCCCCTCAGTCACAATCCACTGATAACCCACTCTGGGAACGTGTCCCCCTCCCCTCAGTCACAATCCACTGATAACCCACTCTGGGAACGTGTCCCCTCCGCCTCAGTCACAATCCACTGATAACCCACTCTGGGAACGTGTTCCCCCGCCTTGTCACAATCCACTGATAACCCACTCTGGGAACGTGTCCTCCCCACAGTCACAATCCACTGATAACCCACTCTGGGAACGTGTCCCCCCCTCAGTCACAATCCACTGATAACCCACTCTGGGAACGTGTCCTCCCCACAGTCACAATCCACTGATAACCCACTCTGGGAACGTGTCCCCCCCTCAGTCACAATCCACTGATAACCCACTCTGGGAACGTGTCCACCTCTCGTCACAATCCACTGATAACCCACTCTGGGAATGTGTCCCACTCCCCTCAGTCACAATCCACTGATAACCCACTCTGGGAACGTGTCCCACTCCCCTCAGTCACAATCCACTGACAACCCACTCTGGGAACGTGTCCCCCCCTCAGTCACAATCCACTGATAACCCACTCTGGGAACGTGTCCCCCTCTCGTCACAATCCACTGATAACCCACTCTGGGAATGTGTCCCACTCCCCTCAGTCACAATCCACTGATAACCCACTCTGGGAATGTGTCCCACTCCCCTCAGTCACAATCCACTGACAACCCACTCTGGGAACGTGTCCCCCCCTCAGTCACAATCCACTGATAACCCACTCTGGGAATGTGTCCCACTCCCCTCAGTCACAATCCACTGACAACCCACTCTGGGAACGTGTCCCCCCCTCAGTCACAATCCACTGATAACCCACTCTGGGAACGTGTCCCCCTCTCGTCACAATCCACTGATAACCCACTCTGGGAATGTGTCCCACTCCCCTCAGTCACAATCCACTGATAACCCACTCTGGGAATGTGTCCCACTCCCCTCAGTCACTATCTACTGATAACCCACTCTGGGAACGTGTCCCCCTCTCGTCACAATCCACTGATAACCCACTCTGGGAATGTGTCCCACTCCCCTCAGTCACAATCCACTGATAACCCACTCTGGGAATGTGTCCCACTCCCCTCAGTCACAATCCACTGATAACCCACTCTGGGAACGTGTCCCCCCCTCAGTAACAATCCACTGATAACCCACTCTGGGAACGTGTCCCCTCCCCCCAGTCACAATCCACTGATAACCCACTCTGGGAACGTGTCCCTCCCCTCAGTCACAATCCACTGAAAACCCACTCTGGGAACGTGTCCCTCCCCTTAGTCACAATCCACTGATAACCCACTCTGGGAACGTGTCCCCCCTCAGTCACAATCCACTGATAACCCACTCTGGGAACGTGTCCCCCCTTCAGTCACAATCCACTGATAACCCACTCTGGGAACGTGTCCCCCCGACCCCTCATCACAATCCACTGATAACCCACTCTGGGAACGTGTCCCCGCCACAGTCACAATCCACTGATAACCCACTCTGGGAACGTGTCCCCCCCACAGTCACAATCCACTGATAACCCACTCTGGGAACGTGTCCCCCCCACAGTCACAATCCTCTGATAACCCACTCTGGGAATGTGTCCCCTCCCCTCAGTCACAATCCACTGATAACCCACTCTGGGAACGTGTCCCCCCCACAGTCACAATCCACTGATAGCCCACTCTGGGAACGTGTCCCCCCCTCAGTCACAATCCACTGATAACCCACTCTGGGAACGTGTCCCCCCCTCAGTCACAATTCACTGATAACCCACTCTGGGAACGTGTCCCCCCTCCGCCTCAGTCACAATCCACTGATAACCCACTCTGGGAATGTGTCCCCTCCCCTCAGTCACAATCCACTGATAACCCACTCTGGGAACGTGTCCCCCCCACAGTCACAAGCCACTGATAACCCACTCTGGGAACGTGTCCCTCCCCTCAGTCACAATCCACTGATAACCCATTCTGGGAACGTGTACCTCCGATCAGTCACAATCCATTGATAACCCACTCTGGGAACGTGTTCCCCCCGCCTCTCAGTCACAATCCACTGATAACCCACTCTGGGAACGTGTCCCCCCCACAGTCACAATCCACTGATAACCCACTCTGGGAACGTGTCCCCCCCTCAGTCACAATTCACTGATAACCCACTCTGGGAACGTGTTCCCCCTTCTTATCACAATCCACTGATAACCCACTCTGGGAACGTGTCTCACCCTCAGTCACAATCCACTGATAACCCACTCTGGGAACGTGTCCCCCCCTCAAGTCACAATCCACTGATAGCCCACTCTGGGAACGTGTTCCCCTCCCACTCAGTCACAATCCACTGACAACCCACTCTGGGAACGTGTACCTCCGATCAGTCACAATCCACTGATAACCCACTCTGGGAATGTGTCCCACTCCCCTCAGTCACAATCCACTGATAACCCACTCTGGGAATGTGTCCCACTCCCCTCAGTCACAATCCACTGATAACCCACTCTGGGAACGTGTCCCTCCCCTCAGTCACAATCCTCTGATAACCCACTCTGGGAATGTGTCCCCCCCTCAGTCACAATCCACTGATAACCCACTCTGGGAACGTGTCCCTCCCCTCAGTCACAATCCTCTGATAACCCACTCTGGGAACGTGTCCCCCCCTCAGTCACAATCCACTGATAACCCACTCTGGGAACGTGTCCCCCTCCCCTCAGTCACAATCCACTGATAACCCACTCTGGGAACGTGTCCCCCCTCAGTCACAATCCACTGATAACCGACTTTGGGAACGTGTCCCCTCCCCCCAGTCACAATCCACTGATAACCCACTCTGGGAACGTGTCCCCCCTCAGTCACAATCCACTGATAACCGACTTTGGGAACGTGTCCCCTCCCCCCAGTCACAATCCACTGATAACCCACTCTGGGAACGTGTCCCCCTCAGTCACAATCCACTGATAACCCACTCTGGGAACGTGTCCCCTCCCCTCAGTCACAATCCACTGATAACCCACTCTGGGAACGTGTCCCCCCCTCAGTCACAATCCACTGATAACCCACTCTGGGAACGTGTTTCCCCCCTCAGTCACAATCCACTGATAACCCACTCTGGGAACGTGTCCCCCTCCCTTCAGTCACAATCCACTGATAACCCACTCTGGGAACGTGTCCCCCCCTCAGTCACAATCCACTGATAACCCACTCTGGGAACGTGTCCCCCCCTCAGTCACAATCCACCGATAACCCACTCTGGGAACGTGTCCCCTCCCCTCAGTCACAATCCACTGATAACCCACTCTGGGAACGTGTCCCCTCCCCTCAGTCACAATCCACTGATAACCCACTCTGGGAACGTGTCCCCTCCCCTCAGTCACAATCCACTGATAACCCACTCTGGGAACGTGTCCCCCCCTCAGTCACAATCCACCGATAACCCACTCTGGGAACGTGTCCCCTCCCCTCAGTCACAATCCACTGATAACCCACTCTGGGAACGTGTCCCCCCTCCCCTCAGTCACAATCCACTGATAACCCACTCTGGGAACGTGTCCCCCCCTCAGTCACAAGCCACTGACAACCCACTCTGGGAATGTGTCCCCCTCCCCTCAGTCACAATCCACTGATAACCCACTCTGGGAACGTGTCCCTCCCCTCAGTCACAATCCACTGATAACCCACTCTGGGAACGTGTCCCCCCCTCAGTCACAATCCACTGATAACCCACTCTGGGAACGTGTCCCCCCCACAGTCACAATCCACTGATAACCCACTCTGTGAACGTGTCCCCCCGACCCCTCATCACAATCCACTGATAACCCACTCTGGGAACGTGTCCCCGCCACAGTCACAATCCACTGATAACCCACTCTGGGAACGTGTCCCCGCCACAGTCACAATCCACTGATAACCCACTCTGGGAACGTGTCCCCGCCACAGTCACAATCCACTGATAACCCACTCTGGGAACGTGTCCCTCCCCTCAGTCACAATCCACTGATAACCCACTCTGGGAACGTGTCCCCCCCACAGTCACAATCCACTGATAACCCACTCTGGGAACGTGTCCCCTCCCCTCAGTCACAATCCACTGATAACCCACTCTGGGAACGTGTCCCCCCCACAGTCACAATCCACTGATAACCCACTCTGGGAACGTGTCCCCTCCCCTCAGTCACAATCCACTGATAACCCACTCTGGGAACGTGTCCCCCTCCCCTCAGTCACAATCCACTGATAACCCACTCTGGGAACGTGTCCCCTCCGCCTCAGTCACAATCCACTGATAACCCACTCTGGGAACGTGTTCCCCCGCCTTGTCACAATCCACTGATAACCCACTCTGGGAACGTGTCCTCCCCACAGTCACAATCCACTGATAACCCACTCTGGGAACGTGTCCCCCCCTCAGTCACAATCCACTGATAACCCACTCTGGGAACGTGTCCTCCCCACAGTCACAATCCACTGATAACCCACTCTGGGAACGTGTCCCCCCCTCAGTCACAATCCACTGATAACCCACTCTGGGAACGTGTCCACCTCTCGTCACAATCCACTGATAACCCACTCTGGGAATGTGTCCCACTCCCCTCAGTCACAATCCACTGATAACCCACTCTGGGAACGTGTCCCACTCCCCTCAGTCACAATCCACTGACAACCCACTCTGGGAACGTGTCCCCCCCTCAGTCACAATCCACTGATAACCCACTCTGGGAACGTGTCCCCCTCTCGTCACAATCCACTGATAACCCACTCTGGGAATGTGTCCCACTCCCCTCAGTCACAATCCACTGATAACCCACTCTGGGAATGTGTCCCACTCCCCTCAGTCACAATCCACTGACAACCCACTCTGGGAACGTGTCCCCCCCTCAGTCACAATCCACTGATAACCCACTCTGGGAATGTGTCCCACTCCCCTCAGTCACAATCCACTGACAACCCACTCTGGGAACGTGTCCCCCCCTCAGTCACAATCCACTGATAACCCACTCTGGGAACGTGTCCCCCTCTCGTCACAATCCACTGATAACCCACTCTGGGAATGTGTCCCACTCCCCTCAGTCACAATCCACTGATAACCCACTCTGGGAATGTGTCCCACTCCCCTCAGTCACTATCTACTGATAACCCACTCTGGGAACGTGTCCCCCTCTCGTCACAATCCACTGATAACCCACTCTGGGAATGTGTCCCACTCCCCTCAGTCACAATCCACTGATAACCCACTCTGGGAATGTGTCCCACTCCCCTCAGTCACAATCCACTGATAACCCACTCTGGGAACGTGTCCCCCCCTCAGTAACAATCCACTGATAACCCACTCTGGGAACGTGTCCCCTCCCCCCAGTCACAATCCACTGATAACCCACTCTGGGAACGTGTCCCTCCCCTCAGTCACAATCCACTGAAAACCCACTCTGGGAACGTGTCCCTCCCCTTAGTCACAATCCACTGATAACCCACTCTGGGAACGTGTCCCCCCTCAGTCACAATCCACTGATAACCCACTCTGGGAACGTGTCCCCCCTTCAGTCACAATCCACTGATAACCCACTCTGGGAACGTGTCCCCCCGACCCCTCATCACAATCCACTGATAACCCACTCTGGGAACGTGTCCCCGCCACAGTCACAATCCACTGATAACCCACTCTGGGAACGTGTCCCCCCCACAGTCACAATCCACTGATAACCCACTCTGGGAACGTGTCCCCCCCACAGTCACAATCCTCTGATAACCCACTCTGGGAATGTGTCCCCTCCCCTCAGTCACAATCCACTGATAACCCACTCTGGGAACGTGTCCCCCCCACAGTCACAATCCACTGATAGCCCACTCTGGGAACGTGTCCCCCCCTCAGTCACAATCCACTGATAACCCACTCTGGGAACGTGTCCCCCCCTCAGTCACAATTCACTGATAACCCACTCTGGGAACGTGTCCCCCCTCCGCCTCAGTCACAATCCACTGATAACCCACTCTGGGAATGTGTCCCCTCCCCTCAGTCACAATCCACTGATAACCCACTCTGGGAACGTGTCCCCCCCACAGTCACAAGCCACTGATAACCCACTCTGGGAACGTGTCCCTCCCCTCAGTCACAATCCACTGATAACCCATTCTGGGAACGTGTACCTCCGATCAGTCACAATCCATTGATAACCCACTCTGGGAACGTGTTCCCCCCGCCTCTCAGTCACAATCCACTGATAACCCACTCTGGGAACGTGTCCCCCCCACAGTCACAATCCACTGATAACCCACTCTGGGAACGTGTCCCCCCCTCAGTCACAATTCACTGATAACCCACTCTGGGAACGTGTTCCCCCTTCTTATCACAATCCACTGATAACCCACTCTGGGAACGTGTCTCACCCTCAGTCACAATCCACTGATAACCCACTCTGGGAACGTGTCCCCCCCTCAAGTCACAATCCACTGATAGCCCACTCTGGGAACGTGTTCCCCTCCCACTCAGTCACAATCCACTGACAACCCACTCTGGGAACGTGTACCTCCGATCAGTCACAATCCACTGATAACCCACTCTGGGAATGTGTCCCACTCCCCTCAGTCACAATCCACTGATAACCCACTCTGGGAATGTGTCCCACTCCCCTCAGTCACAATCCACTGATAACCCACTCTGGGAACGTGTCCCTCCCCTCAGTCACAATCCTCTGATAACCCACTCTGGGAATGTGTCCCCCCCTCAGTCACAATCCACTGATAACCCACTCTGGGAACGTGTCCCTCCCCTCAGTCACAATCCTCTGATAACCCACTCTGGGAACGTGTCCCCCCCTCAGTCACAATCCACTGATAACCCACTCTGGGAACGTGTCCCCCTCCCCTCAGTCACAATCCACTGATAACCCACTCTGGGAACGTGTCCCTCCCCTCAGTCACAATCCTCTGATAACCCACTCTGGGAACGTGTCCCCCTCCCCTCAGTCACAATCCACTGATAACCCACTCTGGGAACGTGTCCCTCCCCTCAGTCACAATCCACTGATAACCCACTCTGGGAACGTGTCCCCCCTCCCCTCAGTCACAATCCACTGATAACCCACTCTGGGAACGTGTCCCCCCTCCTTATCACAATCCACTGATAACCCACTCTGGGAATGTGTCCCCCTCCCCTCAGTCACAATCCAATGATAACCCACTCTGGGAACGTGTCCCCCCTCCTTATCACAATCCACTGATAACCCACTCTGGGAACGTGTCCCTCCCCTCAGTCACTATCCACTGATAACCCACTCTGGGAACGTGTCTCACCCTCAGTCACAATCCACTGATAACCCACTCTGGGAACGTGTCCCCCCCTCAAGTCACAATCCACTGATAACCCACTCTGGGAACGTGTCTCACCCTCAGTCACAATCCACTGATAACCCACTCTGGGAATGTGTCCCACTCCCCTCAGTCACAATCCACTGATAACCCACTCTGGGAATATGTCCCACTCCCCTCAGTCACAATCCACTGACAACCCACTCTGGGAACGTGTCCCCCTCTCGTCACAATCCACTGATAACCCACTCTGGGAATGTGTCCCACTCCCCTCAGTCACAATCCACTGATAACCCACTCTGGGAATGTGTCCCACTCCCCTCAGTCACAATCCACTGACAACCCACTCTGGGAACGTGTCCCCCTCTCGTCACAATCCACTGATAACCCACTCTGGGAATGTGTCCCACTCCCCTCAGTCACAATCCACTGATAACCCACTCTGGGAACGTGTCCCTCCCCTCGTCACAATCCACTGATAACCCACTCTGGGAACGTGTCCCCCTCCCCTCAGTCACTATCTACTGATAACCCACTCTGGGAACGTGTCCCTCCCCTCGTCACAATCCACTGATAACCCACTCTGGGAACGTGTCCCCCCCTCAGTCACAATCCACTGACAACCCACTCTGGGAAGGTGTCCCTCCCCTCAGTCACACTCCACTGATAACCCACTCTGGGAACGTGTCCCCCCCTCGTCACAATCCACTGATAACCCACTCTGGGAACGTGTCCCCTCCCCTCAGTCACAATCCACTGATAACCCACTCTGGGAACGTGTCCCCCCCACAGTCACAATCCACTGATAACCCACTCTGGGAACGTGTCCCCACCCCGCCTCAGTCACAATCCACTGATAACCCACTCTGGGAACGTGTCCCTCCCCTCAGTCACAATCCACTGATAACCCACTCTGGAACGTGTCCCCCTCCCCTCAGTCACAATCCACTGATAACCCACTCTGGGAACGTGTCCCCCTCCCCTCAGTCACAATCCACTGATAACCCACTCTGGGAACGTGTCCCCCCCTCGTCACAATCCACTGATAACCCACTCTGGGAACGTGTCCCCCCCTCGTCACAATCCACTGATAACCCACTCTGGGAACGTGTTCCCCCTTCTTATCACAATCCACTGATAACCCACTCTGGGAACGTGTCTCACCCTCAGTCACAAGCCACTGATAACCCACTCTGGGAACGTGTCCCCCCCTCAGTCACAATCCACTGATAACCCACTCTGGGAACGTGTACCTCCCCTCGTCACAATCCACTGATAACCCACTCTGGGAACGTGTCCTCCCCTCAGTCACAATCCACTGACAACCCACTCTGGGAACGTGTACCTCCGATCAGTCACAATCCACTGATAACCCACTCTGGGAACGTGTTCCCCCTTCTTATCACAATCCACTGATAACCCACTCTGGGAATGTGTCCCACTCCCCTCAGTCACAATCCACTGATAACCCACTCTGGGAACGTGTCCCCCCCCTCATCACAATCCACTGATAACCCACTCTGGGAACGTGTCCCCCCTCAGTCACAATCCACTGATAACCCACTCTGGGAACGTGTCCCTCCCCTCAGTCACAATCCACTGATAACCCACTCTGGGAACGTGTCCCCCCCTCAGTCACAATCCACTGATAACCCACTCTGGGAACGTGTCCCCCTCCCCTCAGTCACAATCCACTGATAACCCACTCTGGAACGTGTCCCTCCCCTCGTCACAATCCACTGATAACCCACTCTGGGAACGTGTCCCCCTCAGTCACAATCCACTGATAACCCACTCTGGGAACGTGTCCCCCCCTCAGTCACAATCCACTGATAACCCACTCTGGGAACGTGTCCCCCTCCCCTCAGTCACAATCCACTGATAACCCACTCTGGGAACGTGTCCCCCCCACAGTCACAATCCACTGATAACCCACTCTGGGAACGTGTCCCCCTCAGTCACAATCCACTGATAACCCACTCTGGGAACGTGTCCCTCCCCTCAGTCACAATCCACTGATAACCCACTCTGGGAACGTGTCCCCCCCTCAGTCACAATCCACTGATAACCCACTCTGGGAATGTGTCCCCCTCCCCTCAGTCACAATCCACTGATAACCCACTCTGGGAACGTGTCCCCCCTCAGTCACAATCCACTGATAACCGACTTTGGGAACGTGTCCCCTCCCCCCAGTCACAATCCACTGATAACCCACTCTGGGAACGTGTCCCCCCTCAGTCACAATCCACTGATAACCGACTTTGGGAACGTGTCCCCTCCCCCCAGTCACAATCCACTGATAACCCACTCTGGGAACGTGTCCCCCTCAGTCACAATCCACTGATAACCCACTCTGGGAACGTGACCCCTCCCCTCAGTCACAATCCACTGATAACCCACTCTGGGAACGTGTCCCCCCCTCAGTCACAATCCACTGATAACCCACTCTGGGAACGTGTTTCCCCCCTCAGTCACAATCCACTGATAACCCACTCTGGGAACGTGTCCCCCTCCCTTCAGTCACAATCCACTGATAACCCACTCTGGGAACGTGTCCCCCCCTCAGTCACAATCCACTGATAACCCACTCTGGGAACGTGTCCCCCCCCCCTCAGTCACAATCCACCGATAACCCACTCTGGGAACGTGTCCCCTCCCCTCAGTCACAATCCACTGATAACCCACTCTGGGAACGTGTCCCCTCCCCTCAGTCACAATCCACTGATAACCCACTCTGGGAACGTGTCCCCTCCCCTCAGTCACAATCCACTGATAACCCACTCTGGGAACGTGTCCCCCCCTCAGTCACAATCCACCGATAACCCACTCTGGGAACGTGTCCCCTCCCCTCAGTCACAATCCACTGATAACCCACTCTGGGAACGTGTCCCCCCTCCCCTCAGTCACAATCCACTGATAACCCACTCTGGGAACGTGTCCCCCCCTCAGTCACAAGCCACTGACAACCCACTCTGGGAATGTGTCCCCCTCCCCTCAGTCACAATCCACTGATAACCCACTCTGGGAACGTGTCCCTCCCCTCAGTCACAATCCACTGATAACCCACTCTGGGAACGTGTCCCCCCCTCAGTCACAATCCACTGATAACCCACTCTGGGAACGTGTCCCCCCCACAGTCACAATCCACTGATAACCCACTCTGTGAACGTGTCCCCCCGACCCCTCATCACAATCCACTGATAACCCACTCTGGGAACGTGTCCCCGCCACAGTCACAATCCACTGATAACCCACTCTGGGAACGTGTCCCCGCCACAGTCACAATCCACTGATAACCCACTCTGGGAACGTGTCCCCGCCACAGTCACAATCCACTGATAACCCACTCTGGGAACGTGTCCCTCCCCTCAGTCACAATCCACTGATAACCCACTCTGGGAACGTGTCCCCCCCACAGTCACAATCCACTGATAACCCACTCTGGGAACGTGTCCCCTCCCCTCAGTCACAATCCACTGATAACCCACTCTGGGAACGTGTCCCCCCCACAGTCACAATCCACTGATAACCCACTCTGGGAACGTGTCCCCTCCCCTCAGTCACAATCCACTGATAACCCACTCTGGGAACGTGTCCCCCTCCCCTCAGTCACAATCCACTGATAACCCACTCTGGGAACGTGTCCCCTCCGCCTCAGTCACAATCCACTGATAACCCACTCTGGGAACGTGTTCCCCCGCCTTGTCACAATCCACTGATAACCCACTCTGGGAACGTGTCCTCCCCACAGTCACAATCCACTGATAACCCACTCTGGGAACGTGTCCCCCCCTCAGTCACAATCCACTGATAACCCACTCTGGGAACGTGTCCTCCCCACAGTCACAATCCACTGATAACCCACTCTGGGAATGTGTCCCCCTCCCCTCAGTCACAATCCACTGATAACCCACTCTGGGAACGTGTCCCTCCCCTCAGTCACAATCCACTGATAACCCACTCTGGGAACGTGTCCCTCCCCTCAGTCACTATCCACTGATAACCAACTCTGGGAACGTGTCTCACCCTCACTCACAATCCACTGATAACCCACTCTGGGAATGTGTCCCACTCCCCTCAGTCACAATCCACTGATAACCCACTCTGGGAACGTGTCCCCCCCTCAGTCACAATCCACTGATAACCCACTCTGGGAACGTGTCCCCCCCTCAGTCACAATCCACTGATAACCCACTCTGGGAATGTGTCCCACTCCCCTCAGTCACAATCCACTGATAACCCACTCTGGGAACGTGTCCCTCCCCTCAGTCACAATCCACTGATAACCCACTCTGGGAATGTGTCCCACTCCCCTCAGTCACAATCCAGTGATAACCCACTCTGGGAACGTGTCCCCCCCTCAGTCACAATCCACTGATAACCCACTCTGGGAATGTGTCCCACTCCCCTCAGTCACAATCCACTGATAACCCACTCTGGGAACGTGTCCCTCCCCTCAGTCACAATCCACTGATAACCCACTCTGGGAACGTGTCCCCCCTCATCACAATCCACTGATAACCCACTCTGGGAACGTGTCCCTCCCCTCAGTCACAATCCACTGATAACCCACTCTGGGAACGTGTCCCCCCTCATCACAATCCACTGATAACCCACTCTGGGAATGTGTCCCACTCCCCTCAGTCACAATCCACTGATAACCCACTCTGGGAATGTGTCCCACTCCCCTCAGTCACAATCCACTGATAACCCACTCTGGGAATGTGTCCCACTCCCCTCAGTCACAATCCACTGATAACCCACTCTGGGAATGTGTCCCACTCCCCTCAGTCACAATCCACTGATAACCCACTCTGGGAATGTGTCCCACTCCCCTCAGTCACAATCCACTGATAACCCACTCTGGGAACGTATCCGCCCCCCTCAGTCACAAGCCACTTATAACCCACTCTGGGAACATGTCCCTCCCCTCGTCACAAACCACTGATAACTCACTCTGGGAACGTGTCCCTCCCCTCGTCACAATCCACTGATAACTCACTCTGGGAACGTGTCCCTCCCCTCAGTCACAATCCACTGATAACCCACTCTGGGAACGTGTCCCTCCCCTCAGTCACAATCCACTGATAACCCACTCTGGGAACGTGTCCCCCCCTCAGTCACAATCCACTGATAACCCACTCTGGGAACGTGTCCCCCCCTCAGTCACAATCCACTGATAACCCACTCTGGGAACGTGTCCCCCCCTCAGTCACAATCCACCGATAACCCACTCTGGGAACGTGTCCCCCTCCCCTCAGTCACAATCCACTGATAACCCACTCTGGGAACGTGTCCCCTCCCCTCAGTCACAATCCACTGATAACCCACTCTGGGAACGTGTCCCCCCCCTCAGTCACAATCCACTGATAACCCACTCTGGGAACATGTCCCCCCCCTCATCACAATCCACTGATAACCCACTCTGGGAACGTGTCCCCCTCCCCTCAGTCACAATCCACTGATAACCCACTCTGGGAACGTGTCCCCCCCCTCATCACAATCCACTGATAACCCACTCTGGGAACATGTCCCTCCCCCCTCGTCACAATCCACTGATAACCCACTCTGGGAACGTGTCCCCCCCCTCATCACAATCCACTGATAACCCACTCTGGGAACGTGTCCCCCCCTCGTCACAATCCACTGATAACCCACTCTGGGAACGTGTCCCCCCCACAGTCACAATCCACTGATAACCCACTCTGGGAACGTGTCCTCCCCTCAGTCACAATCCACTGATAACCCACTCTGGGAACGTGTCCCCCCCACAGTCACAATCCACTGATAACCCACTCTGGGAACGTGTCCCCCCCACAGTCACAATCCACTGATAACCCACTCTGGGAACGTGTCCTCCCCCCAGTCACAATCCACTGATAACCCACTCTGGGAACGTGTCCCTCCCCCCTCGTCACAATCCACTGATAACCCACTCTGGGAACGTGTCCCCCCCTCATCACAATCCACTGATAACCCACTCTGGGAACGTGTCCCCCTCCCCTCAGTCACAATCCACTGACAACCCACTCTGGGAACGTGTCCCCCCCTCAGTCACAATCCACTGATAACCCACTCTGGGAACGTGTCCCCCCCTCAGTCACAATCCACTGACAACCCACTCTGGGAACGTGTCCCCCCCTCAGTCACAATCCACTGATAACCCACTCTGGGAACGTGTCCCTCCCCTCGTCACAATCCACTGACAACCCACTCTGGGAACGTGTCCCCCCCTCAGTCACAATCCACTGATAACCCACTCTGGGAACGTGTCCCCCCCCTCATCACAATCCACTGATAACCCACTCTGGGAACGTGTCCCCTCCCCCCAGTCACAATCCACTGATAACCCACTCTGGGAACGTGTCCCCCCCTCAGTCACAATCCACTGATAACCCACTCTGGGAACGTGTCCCCCCTTCAGTCACAATCCACTGATAACCCACTCTGGGAACGTGTCCCCTCCCCTCAGTCACAATCCACTGATAACCCACTCTGGGAACGTGTCCCCCCCTCAGTCACAATCCACTGATAACCCACTCTGGGAACATGTCCCCCCCTCAGTCACAATCCACTGATAACCCACTCTGGGAACGTGTCCCCCCGACCCCTCATCACAATCCACTGATAACCCACTCTGGGAACGTGTCCCCGCCACAGTCACAATCCACTGATAACCCACTCTGGGAACGTGTCCCCCCCACAGTCACAATCCACTGATAACCCACTCTGGGAACGTGTCCCACCCACAGTCACAATCCACTGATAGCCCACTCTGGGAACGTGTCCCCTCCCCTCAGTCACAATCCACTGATAACCCACTCTGGGAACGTGTCCCCCTCCCCTCAGTCACAATCCACTGATAACCCACTCTGGGAACGTGTCCCCTCCCCTCAGTCACAATCCACTGATAACCCACTCTGGGAACGTGTCCCCCCGCCACCTCAGTCACAATCCACTGATAGCCCACTCTGGGAACGTGTCCCCCCTCCGCCTCAGTCACAATCCACTGATAACCCACTCTGGGAACGTGTCCCCCTCCCCTCAGTCACAATCCACTGATAACCCACTCTGGGAACGTGTCCCCCCCTCAGTCACAATCCACTGATAACCCACTCTGGGAACGTGTCCTCCCCACAGTCACAATCCACTGATAACCCACTCTGGAACGTGCCCCCTCCCCTCAGTCACAATCCACTGATAACCCACTCTGGAACGTGCCCCCTCCCCTCAGTCATAATCCACTGATAACCCACTCTGGGAACGTGTCCTTCCCACAGTCACAATCCACTGATCACCCACTCTGGGAACGTGTCCCCCCTCCTTATCACAATCCACTGATAACCCACTCTGGAACGTGCCCCCTCCCCTCAGTCATAATCCACTGATAACCCACTCTGGGAACGTGTCCTTCCCACAGTCACAATCCACTGATAACCCACTCTGGGAACGTGTCCCCTCCCCTCAGTCACAATCCAATGATAACCCACTCTGGGAACGTGTCCCCCCTCCTTATCACAATCCACTGATAACCCACTCTGGGAACGTGTCCCTCCCCTCAGTCACAATCCACTGATAACCCACTCTGGGAACGTGTCCCTCCCCTCGTCACAATCCACTGATAACCCACTCTGGGAACGTGTCCCCCCTCAGTCACAATCCACTGATAACCCACTCTGGGAACATGTCCCCCCTCAAGTCACAATCCACTGATAACCCACTCTGGGAACGTGTCCCCCCTCCTTATCACAATCCACTGATAACCCACTCTGGGAACGTGTCCCTCCCCTCAGTCACAATCCACTGATAACCCACTGTGGGAACGTGTCCCTCCCCTCAGTCACTATCCACTGATAACCCACTCTGGGAACGTGTCCCTCCCCTCAGTCACAATCCACTGATAACCCACTCTGGGAATGTGTCCCACTCCCCTCAGTCACAATCCACTGATAACCCACTCTGGGAACGTGTCCCTCCCCTCAGTCACAATCCACTGATAACCCACTCTGGGAACGTGTCCCTCCCCTCAGTCACAATCCACTGACAACCCACTCTGGGAACGTGTCCCCCCCTCAGTCACAATCCACTGATAACCCACTCTGGGAACGTGTCCCTCCCCTCAGTCACAATCCACTGATAACCCACTCTGGGAACGTGTCCCCTCCCCTCAGTCACAATCCACTGATAACCCACTCTGGGAACGTGTCCCCCTCCCCTCAGTCACAATCCACTGATAACCCACTCTGGGAACGTGTCCCCTCCCCCCAGTCACAATCCACTGATAACCCACTCTGGGAACGTGTCCCTCCCCTCAGTCACAATCCACTGATAACCCACTCTGGGAACGTGTCCCTTCCCCTCAGTCACAATCCACTGATAACCCACTCTGGGAACGTGTCCCCCCCTCGTCACAATCCACTGATAACCCACTCTGGGAACGTGTCCCCCCCTCGTCACAATCCACTGATAACCCACTCTGGGAACGTGTCCCCCCCTCAGTCACAATCCACTGATAACCCACTCTGGGAACGTGTCCCTCCCCTCAGTCACAATCCACTGATAACCCACTCTGGGAACGTGTCCCCCCTTCAGTCACAATCCACTGATAACCCACTCTGGGAACGTGTCCCCCCGACCCCTCATCACAATCCACTGATAACCCACTCTGGGAACGTGTCCCCCCCACAGTCACAATCCACTGATAACCCACTCTGGGAACGTGTCCCCCCCACAGTCACAATCCACTGATAGCCCACTCTGGGAACGTGTCCCCTCCCCTCAGTCACAATCCACTGATAACCCACTCTGGGAACGTGTCCCCCCCTCAGTCACAATCCACTGATAACCCACTCTGGGAATGTGTCCCCCCCACAGTCACAATCCACTGATAGCCCACTCTGGGAACGTGTCCCCTCCCCTCAGTCACAATCCACTGATAGCCCACTCTGGGAACGTGTCCCCTCCCCTCAGTCACAATCCACTGATAACCCACTCTGGGAACGTGTCCCCCCCTCAGTCACAATCCACTGATAACCCACTCTGGGAACGTGTCCCCCCCTAGGTCACAATCCACTGATAACCCACTCTGGGAACGTGTCCCCCCCTCAGTCACAATCCACTGATAACCCACTCTGGGAACGTGTCCCTCCCTCAGTAACAATCCACTGATAACCCACTCTGGGAACGTGTCCCCCCCTCAGTCACAATCCACTGATAACCCACTCTGGGAACGTGTCCCCTCCCCCCAGTCACAATCCACTGATAACCCACTCTGGGAACGTGTCCCCCCCCACAGTCACAATCCACTGATAACCCACTCTGGGAACGTGTCCCCTCCCCACAGTCACAATCCACTGATAACCCACTCTGGGAACGTGTCCCCTCCCCTCAGTCACAATCCACTGATAACCCACTCTGGGAACGTGTCCCCCCCTCAGTCACAATCCACTGATAACCCACTCTGGGAACGTGTCCCCTCCCCACAGTCACAATCCACTGATAACCCACTCTGGGAACGTGTCCCCTCCCCTCAGTCACAATCCACTGATAACCCACTCTGGAACGTGTCCCCTCCCCACAGTCACAATCCACTGATAACCCACTCTGGGAACGTGTCCCCCCGACCCCTCATCACAATCCACTGACAACCCACTCTGGGAACGTGTCCTCCCCTCAGTCACAATCCACTGATAACCCACTTTGGGAACGTGTTCCCCTCCCCTCAGTCAGAATCCACTGATAACCCACTTTGGGAACGTGTTCCCCTCCCCTCAGTCACAATCCACTGATAACCCACTTTGGGAACGTGTTCCCCTCCCCTCAGTCACAATCCACTGATAACCCACTCTGGGAACGTGTTCCCCCCCCCTCTCAGTCACAATCCACTGATAACCCACTCTGGGAACGTGTCCCTCCCCTCAGTCACAATCCACTGATAACCCACTCTGGGAACGTGTTCCCCCCCTCGTCACAATCCACTGATAACCCACTCTGGGAACGTGTCCCTCCCCTCAGTCACAATCCACTGATAACCCACTTTGGGAACGTGTCCCCCCCCCCTCAGTCACAATCCACTGATAACCCACTCTGGGAACGTGTCCCTCCCCTCAGTCACAATCCACTGATAACCCACTCTGGGAACGTGTCCCCCCCTCAGTCACAATCCACTGATAACCCACTTTGGGAACGTGTCCCTCCCCTCAGTCACAATCCACTGATAACCCACTCTGGGAACGTGTCCCTCCCCTCAGTCACAATCCACTGATAACCCACTCTGGGAACGTGTTCCCCCCCTCGTCACAATCCACTGATAACCCACTTTGGGAACGTGTCCCCCCTCAGTCACAATCCACTGATAACCCACTCTGGGAACGTGTCCCTCCCCTCGTCACAATCCACTGATAACCCACTCTGGGAACGTGTCCCCCCCTCAGTCACTATCCACTGATAACCAACTCTGGGAACGTGTCTCACCCTCACTCACAATCCACTGATAACCCACTCTGGGAACGTGTCCCCCCCTCAGTCACAATCCACTGATAACCCACTCTGGGAACGTGTCCCCCCCTCAGTCACAATCCACTGATAACCAACTCTGGGAATGTGTCCCACTCCCCTCAGTCACAATCCACTGATAACCCACTCTGGGAACGTGTCCCTCCCCTCGTCACAATCCACTGATAACCCACTTTGGGAACGTGTCCCCCCCCCCTCAGTCACAAGCCACTGATAACCCACTCTGGGAACGTGTCCCCCCCACAGTCACAATCCACTGATAACCCACTCTGGAACGTCTCCCCCTCCCCTCAGTCACAATCCACTGATAACCCACTCTGGGAACGTGTCCCTCCCCTCGTCACAATCCACTGATAACCCACTTTGGGAACGTGTCCCCCCCCCCTCAGTCACAAGCCACTGATAACCCACTCTGGGAACGTGTCCCACTCCCCTCAGTCACAATCCACTGATAACCCACTCTGGAACGTCTCCCCCTCCCCTCAGTCACAATCCACTGATAACCCACTCTGGGAACGTGTTCCCCCCCCCTCTCAGTCACAATCCACTGATAACCCACTCTGGGAACGTGTTCCCCCCCCTCGTCACAATCCACTGATAACCCACTCTGGGAACGTGTCCCCCCCTCAGTCACAATCCACTGATAACCCACTCTGGGAACGTGTCCCCCCCTCGTCACAATCCACTGATAACCCACTCTGGGAACGTGTTCCCCCACAGTCACAATCCACTGATAACCCACTCTGGGAACGTGTTCCCCCCCCTCGTCACAATCCACTGATAACCCACTCTGGGAACGTGTCCCCCCCACAGTCACAATCCACTGATAACCCACTCTGGGAACGTGTCCCCCCCACAGTCACAATCCACTGATAACCCACTCTGGGAACGTGTCCCCCCCTCAGTCACAATCCACTGATAACCCACTCTGGGAACATGTCCCCCCCCCGCCTCAGTCACAATCTACCGATAACCCACTCTGGGAACGTGTCCCACTCCCCTCGTCACAATCCACTGATAACCCACTCTGGGAACGTGTCCACCCCTCCTCACAATCCACTGATAACCCACTCTGGGAACGTGTCCCACTCCCCTCAGTCACAATCCACTGATAACCCACTCTGGGAACGTGTCCCCCCTCAGTAATAATCCACTGATAACCCACTCTGGGAACGTGTCCCCCCCACAGTCACAATCCACTGATAACCCACTCTGGGAACGTGTCCCTCCCCTCAGTCACAATCCACTGATAACCCACTCTGGGAACGTGTCCCTCCCCTCAGTCACAATTCACTGATAACCCACTCTGGGAACGGGTCCCTCCCCTCAGTCACTATCCACTGATAACCCACTCTGGGAACGTGTCCCCCTCCCCTCAGTCACAATCCACTGATAACACACTCTGGGAACGTGTCCCTCCCCTCAGTCACTATCCACTGATAACCCACTCTGGGAACGTGTCCCCCCCTCAGTCACAATCCACTGATAACCCACTTTGGGAACGTGTTCCCCTCCCCTCAGTCACAATCCACTGATAACTCACTCTGGGAACGTGTACCCCCCTCAGTCAGAATCCACTGATAATCCACTCTGGAACGTGCCCCCTCTCAGTCACAATCCACTGATAACACACTCTGGGAACGTGTCCCTCCCCTCAGTCACTATCCACTGATAACCCACTCTGGGAACGTGTCCCCCCCTCAGTCACAATCCACTGATAACCCACTCTGGGAACGTGTCCCCCCTCAGTCACAATCCACTGATAACCCACTCTGGGAACGTGTACCCCCCTCAGTCACAATCCACTGATAACCCACTCTGGGAACGTGTCCCCCCTCAGTCACAATCCACTGATAACCCACTCTGGGAACGTGTCCCCCCCTCAGTCACAATCCACTGATAACCCACTCTGGGAACATGTCCCCTCCCCCCAGTCACAATCCACTGATAACCCACTCTGGGAACGTGTCCCCCCCACAGTCACAATCCACTGATAACCCACTCTGGGAACGTGTCCCCCCCACAGTCACAATCCACTGATAACCCACTCTGGGAACGTGTCCCTCCCCTCAGTCACAATCCACTGATAACCCACTCTGGGAACGTGTCCCCTCCCTCGTCACAATCCACTGATAACCCACTCTGGGAACGTGTCCCCCCCCTCATCACAATCCACTGATAACCCACTCTGGGAATGTGTCCCCCCCACAGTCACAATCCACTGACAACCCACTCTGGGAACGTGTCCCCCTCTCGTCACAATCCACTGATAACCCACTCTGGGAATGTGTCCCACTCCCCTCAGTCACAATCCACTGATAACCCACTCTGGGAACGTGTCCCCCCCTCAGTCACAATCCACTGATAACCCACTCTGGGAACGTGTCCCCTCCCTCGTCACAATCCACTGATAACCCACTCTGGGAACGTGTCCCCTCCCTCGTCACAATCCACTGATAACCCACTCTGGGAACGTGTCCCCTCCTTCGTCACAATCCACTGATAACCCACTCTGGGAACGTGTCCCCTCCCTCGTCACAATCCACTGATAACCCACTCTGGGAACGTGTCCCCTCCCTCGTCACAATCCACTGATAACCCACTCTGGGAACGTGTCCCCCCCTCAGTCACAATTCACTGATAACCCACTCTGGGAACGTGTCCCTCCCCTCAGTCACAATCCACTGATAACCCACTCTGGGAACGTGTCCCCTCCCTCGTCACAATCCACTGATAACCTACTCTGGGAACGTGTCCCCTCCCTCATCACAATCCACTGATAACCCACTCTGGGAACGTGTCCCCCCTCAGTCACAATCCACTGATAGCCCACTCTGGGAACGTGTCCCCCCTTCAGTCACAATCCACTGATAACCCACTCTGGGAACGTGTCCCCCCTTCAGTCACAATCCACTGATAACCCACTCTGGGAACGTGTCCCCCCCACAGTCACAATCCACTGATAACCCACTCTGGGAACGTGTCCCTCCCCTCAGTCACAATCCACTGATAACCCACTCTGGGAACGTGTCCCCTCCCTCGTCACAATCCACTGATAACCCACTCTGGGAACGTGTCCCCCCCCTCATCACAATCCACTGATAACCCACTCTGGGAATGTGTCCCCCCCTCAGTCACAATCCACTGACAACCCACTCTGGGAACGTGTCCCCCTCTCGTCACAATCCACTGATAACCCACTCTGGGAATGTGTCCCACTCCCCTCAGTCACAATCCACTGATAACCCACTCTGGGAACGTGTCCCCCCCTCAGTCACAATCCACTGATAACCCACTCTGGGAACGTGTCCCCTCCCTCGTCACAATCCACTGATAACCCACTCTGGGAACGTGTCCCCTCCCTCGTCACAATCCACTGATAACCCACTCTGGGAACGTGTCCCCTCCTTCGTCACAATCCACTGATAACCCACTCTGGGAACGTGTCCCCTCCCTCGTCACAATCCACTGATAACCCACTCTGGGAACGTGTCCCCTCCCTCGTCACAATCCACTGATAACCCACTCTGGGAACGTGTCCCCCCCTCAGTCACAATTCACTGATAACCCACTCTGGGAACGTGTCCCTCCCCTCAGTCACAATCCACTGATAACCCACTCTGGGAACGTGTCACCTCCCTCGTCACAATCCACTGATAACCTACTCTGGGAACGTGTCCCCTCCCTCATCACAATCCACTGATAACCCACTCTGGGAACGTGTCCCCCCTCAGTCACAATCCACTGATAGCCCACTCTGGGAACGTGTCCCCCCTTCAGTCACAATCCACTGATAACCCACTCTGGGAACGTGTCCCCCCTTCAGTCACAATCCACTGATAACCCACTCTGGGAACGTGTCCCCCCCACAGTCACAATCCACTGATAACCCACTCTGGGAACGTGTCCCCCCCACAGTCACAATCCACTGATAACCCACTCTGGGAACGTGTCCCCTCCCCTCAGTCACAATCCACTGATAATCCACTCTGGAACGTGTCCCTCTCCGCCTCAGTCACAATCCACTGATAACCCACTCTGGGAACGTGTCCCTCCGATCAGTCACAATCCACTGATAACCCACTCTGGGAACGTGTCCTCCCCACAGTCACAATCCACTGATAACCCACTCTGGGAACATGTCCCCCACCCGCCTCAGTCACAATCTACCGATAACCCACTCTGGGAACGTGTCCCTCCCCTCGTCACAATCCACTGATAACCCACTCTGGGAACGTGTCCCTCCCCTCGTCACAATCCACTGATAACCCACTCTGGGAACGTGTCCCCCCTCAGTCACAATCCACTGATAACCCACTCTGGGAACGTGTCCCCCCCTCAGTCACAATCCACTGATAACCCACTCTGGGAACGTGTCCCCCCTACAGTCACAATCCACTGATAACCCACTCTGGGAACGTGTCCCTCCCCTCGTCACAATCCACTGATAACCCACTCTGGGAACGTGTCCCACTCCCCTCAGTCACAATCCACTGATAACCCACTCTGGGAACGTGTCCCTCCCACAGTCACAATCCACTGATAGCCCACTCTGGGAACGTGTCCCCTCCCCTCAGTCACAATCCACTGATAACCCACTCTGGGAACGTGTCCCTCCCACAGTCACAATCCACTGATAGCCCACTCTGGGAACGTGTCCCCTCCCCTCAGTCACAATCCACTGATAACCCACTCTGGGAACGTGTCCCTCCTTCAGTCACAATCCACTGATAACCCACTCTGGGAACGTGTCCCCCCCTCAGTCACAATCCACTGATAACCCACTCTGGGAACGTGTCCCCCCCCCACCTCAGTCACAATCCACTGATAACCCACTCTGGGAACGTGTCCCCCCCTCAGTCACAATTCACTGATAACCCACTCTGGGAATGTGTCCCCTCCCTCGTCACAATCCACTGATAACCCACTCTGGGAACGTGTCCCTCCCCTCAGTCACAATCCACTGATAACCCACTCTGGAATGTGTCCCCCTTCCCTCAGTCACAATCGACTGATAACCCACTCTGGGAACGTGTCCCTCCTATCACTCACAATCCACTGATAACCCACTCTGGGAACATGTCCTCCCCACAGTCACAATCCACTGATAACCCACTCTGGGAACGTGTCCCTCCCCTCAGTCACAATCCACTGATAACCCACTCTGGGAACATGTCCTCCCCACAGTCACAATCCACTGATAACCCACTCTGGGAACATGTCCCCCCTCCGCCTCAGTCACAATCGACCGATAATCCACTCTGGGAACGTGTCCCACTCCCCTCAGTCACAAGCCACTGATAACCCA
This sequence comes from Pristiophorus japonicus, assembly GCF_044704955.1. Lineage (NCBI taxonomy): Eukaryota > Metazoa > Chordata > Chondrichthyes > Pristiophoridae > Pristiophorus > Pristiophorus japonicus. The sequence goes on along the minus strand of NC_091991.1, from coordinate 104,042,420 downwards.
CTCTGGGAACGTGTCCCACTCCCCTCAGTCACAAGCCACTGATAACCCACTCTGGGAATGTGTCCCTCCCCTCGTCACAATCCACTGATAACTCACTCTGGGAACGTGTCCCTCCCCTCGTCACAATCCACTGATAACCCACTCTGGGAACGTGTCCCCCCTCAGTCACAATCCACTGATAACCCACTCTGGGAACGTGTCCCTCCCCTCAGTCACAATCCACTGATAACCCACTCTGGGAACGTGTCCCTCCCCTCAGTCACTATCCACTGATAACCCACTTTGGGAACGTGTTCCCCTCCCCTCAGTCACAATCCACTGATAACCCACTCTGGGAACGTGTCCCTCCCCTCAGTCACAAGCCACTGATAACCCACTCTGGGAACGTGTCCCTCCCCTCAGTCACAATCCACTGATAACCCACTCTGGGAACGTGTCCCTCCCCTCAGTCACAATCCACTGATAACCCACTCTGGGAACGTGTCCCTCCCCTCAGTCACAATCCACTGATAACCCACTCTGGGAACGTGTCCCTCCCCTCGTCACAATCCACTGATAACTCACTCTGGGAACGTGTCCCTCCCCTCAGTCACAATCCACTGATAACCCACTCTGGGAACATGTCCCTCCCCTCGTCACAATCCACTGATAACCCACTCTGGGAACATGTCCCTCCCCTCAGTCACAATCCACTGATAACTCACTCTGGGAACGTGTACCTCCCCTCAGTCACAATCCACTGATAACCCACTCTGGGAACGTGTCCCCCCCCTCATCACAATCCACTGATAACCCACTCTGGGAACGTGTCCCCTCCCCCCATTCACAATCCACTGATAACCCACTCTGGGAACGTGTCCCCCCCTCAGTCACAATCCACTGATAACCCACTCTGGAACGTGTCCCTCCCTTCAGTCACAATCCACTGATAACCCACTCTGGGAACGTGTCCCCCCCACAGTCACAATCCACTGATAACCCACTCTGGGAACGTGTCCCCCCGACCCTCAGTCACAATCCACTGATAACCCACTCTGGGAACGTGTCCCCCCCCACAGTCACAATCCACTGATAATCCACTCTGGGAACGTGTCCCCCCGACCCTCAGTCACAATCCACTGATAACCCTCTCTGGAACGTGTCCCCCTCCCCTCAGTCACAATCCACTGATAACCCACTCTGGGACCGTGTCCCTCCGATCAGTCACAATCCACTGATAACCCACTCTGGGAACGTGTCCCCCCCTCAGTAACAATCCACCGATAACCCACTCTGGGAACGTGTCCCCTCCCCCCACTCACAATCCACTGATAACCCACTCTGGGAACGTGTCCCCCCCACAGTCACAATCCGCTGATAACCCACTCTGGGAACATGTCCCCCCCACAGTCACAATCCACTGATAGCCCACTCTGGGAACGTGTCCCCTCCCCTCAGTCACAATCCACTGATAACCCACTCTGGGAACGTCTCCCCCTCCCCTCAGTCACAATCCACTGATAACCCACTCTGGGAACGTGTCCCCCCCACTCTCAGTCACAATCCACTGATAACCCACTCTGGGAACATGTCCCCCCCCCGCCTCAGTCACAATCTACCGATAACCCACTCTGGGGACGTGTCCCACTCCCCTCGTCACAATCCACTGATAACCCACTCTGGGAATGTGTCCCACTCCCCTCAGTCACAATCCACTGATAACCCACTCTGGGAACGTGTCCCACTCCCCTCAGTCACAAGCCACTGATAACCCACTCTGGGAACGTGTCCCACTCCCCTCAGTCACAAGCCACTGATAACCCACTCTGGGAACGTGTCCCACTCCCCTCAGTCACAATCCACTGATAACCCACTCTGGGAACGTGTCCCTCCCCTCAGTCACAATCCACTGATAACCCACTCTGGGAACGTGTCCCTCCCCTCGTCACAATCCACTGATAACCCACTCTGGGAACGTGTCCCTCCCCTCGTCACAATCCACTGATAACCCACTCTGGGAACGTGTCCCTCCCCTCAGTCACAATCCACTGATAACCCACTCTGGGAACGTGTCCCTCCCCTCGTCACAATCCACTGATAACCCACTCTGGGAACGTGTCCCTCCCCTCGTCACAATCCACTGATAACCCACTCTGGGAACGTGTCCCTCCCCTCGTCACAATCCACTGATAACCCACTCTGGGAACGTGTCCCTCCCCTCGTCACAATCCACTGATAACCCACTCTGGGAACGTGTCCCCCCCTCAGTCACAATCCACTGATAACCCACTCTGGGAACGTGTCCCCCCCTCAGTCACAATCCACTGATAACCCACTCTGGGAACGTGTCCCCCTCCCCTCAGTCACTATCCACTGATAACCCACTCTGGGAACGTGTCCCCCCCTCAGTAACAATCCACTGACAACCCACTCTGGGAACGTGTCCCCCTCCCCCCAGTCACAATCCACTGATAACCCACTCTGGGAACGTGTCCCCCCCCTCATCACAATCCACTGATAACCCACTCTGGGAACGTGTCCCCTCCCCCCATTCACAATCCACTGATAACCCACTCTGGGAACGTGTCCCCCCTTCAGTCACAATCCACTGATAACCCACTCTGGGAACGTGTCCCCCCGACCCTCAGTCACAATCCACTGATAACCCACTCTGGGAACGTGTCCCCCCCACAGTCACAATCCACTGATAATCCACTCTGGGAACGTGTCCCCCCGACCCTCAGTCACAATCCACTGATAACCCACTCTGGGAACGTGTCCCCCCCACAGTCACAATCCACTGATAATCCACTCTGGGAACGTGTCCCCCCGACCCTCAGTCACAATCCACTAATAACCCACTCTGGGAACGTGTCCCCCCCACAGTCACAATCCACTGATAACCCAATCTGGGAACGTGTCCCCGCCACAGTCACAATCCACTGATAACCCACTCTGGGAACGTGTCCCCGCCACAGTCACAATCCACTGATAACCCACTCTGGGAACGTGTCCCCCCCTCAGTCACAATCCACTGATAACCCACTCTGGGAACGTCTCCCCCTCCCCTCAGTCACAATCCACTGATAACCCACTCTGGGAACTTGTTCCCCGCCTCTCAGTCACAATCCACTGATAACCCACTCTGGGAACGTGTCCCTCCCCTCAGTCACAATCCACTGATAACCCACTCTGGGAACGTGTCCCCCCCTCAGTCACAATTCACTGATAACCCACTCTGGGAACGTGTCCCCCCCCTCAGTCACAATCCACTGATAACCCACTCTGGGAACGTGTCCCCCTCCCCTCAGTCACAATCCACTGATAACCCACTCTGGGAACGTGTCCCCCCCACTCTCAGTCACAATCCACTGATAACCCACTCTGGGAACGTGTTCCCCCCCTTGTCACAATCCACTGATAACCCACTCTGGGAACATGTCCCCCCCCCGCCTCAGTCACAATCTACCGATAACCCACTCTGGGGACGTGTCCCACTCCCCTCGTCACAATCCACTGATAACCCACTCTGGGAACGTGTCCCACTCCCCTCAGTCACAATCCACTGATAACCCACTCTGGGAACGTGTCCCACTCCCCTCAGTCACAAGCCACTGATAACCCACTCTGGGAACGTGTCCCACTCCCCTCAGTCACAAGCCACTGATAACCCACTCTGGGAATGTGTCCCACTCCCCTCAGTCACAATCCACTGATAACCCACTCTGGGAACGTGTCCCTCCCCTCAGTCACAATCCACTGATAACCCACTCTGGGAACGTGTCCCCCTCCCCTCAGTCACTATCCACTGATAACCCACTCTGGGAACGTGTCCCTCCCCTCAGTCACAATCCACTGATAACCCACTCTGGGAACGTGTCCCCCTCCCCTCAGTCACTATCCACTGATAACCCACTCTGGGAACGTGTCCCCTCCCCCCAGTCACTATCCACTGATAACCCACTCTGGGAACGTGTCCCCCCCTCAGTCACAATCCACTGATAACCCACTCTGGGAACGTGTCCCCCTCCCCTCAGTCACAATCCACTGATAACCCACTCTGGAACGTGCCCCCCCTCAGTCACAATCCACTGATAACCCACTCTGGGAACGTGTCCCCTCCCCCCAGTCACAATCCACTGATATCCCATTCTGGGAACGTGTCCCCCCCACAGTCACAATCCACTGATAACCCACTCTGGGAACGTGTCCCCCCCACAGTCACAATCCACTGATAGCCCACTCTGGGAACGTGTCCCCTCCCCTCAGTCACAATCCACTGATAACCCACTCTGGGAACGTGTCCCTCCCCTCAGTCACAATCCACTGATAACCCACTCTGGGAACGTGTCCCCCCCGCAACTCAGTCACAATCCACTGATAACCCACTCTGGGAACGTGTCCCCCTCCCCTCAGTCACAATCCACTGATAACCCACTCTGGGAACGTGTCCCCCTCAGTCACAATCCACTGATAACCCACTCTGGGAACGTGTCCCCCCCACAGTCACAATCCACTGATAACCCACTCTGGGAACGTGTCCCCCTCCCCTCAGTCACAATCCATTGATAACCCACTCTGGGAACGTGTCCCTCCCCTCGTCACAATCCACTGATAACCCACTCTGGGAACGTGTTCCCCACCTCGTCACAAGCCACTGATAACCCACTCTGGGAACGTGTTCCCCCCTCAGTCACAATCCACTGATAACCCACTCTGGGAACGTGTTCCCCCCCTCAGTCACAATCCACTGATAACCCACTCTGGGAACGTGTTCCCCCCCTCAGTCACAATCCATTGATAACCCACTCTGGGAACGTGTTCCCCCCCTCAGTCACAATCCACTGATAACCCACTCTGGGAACGTGTTCCCCACCTCGTCACAATCCACTGATAACCCACTCTGGGAACGTGTCCCCCCCTCGTCACAATCCACTGATAACCCACTCTGGGAACGTGTCCCCCCCACAGTCACAATCCACTGATAACCCACTCTGGGAACGTGTCCTCCCCACAGTCACAATCCACTGATAACCCACTCTGGGAACGTGTCCCCCCCTCGTCACAATCCACTGATAACCCACTCTGGGAACATGTCCCCCCCCCGCCTCAGTCACAATCTACCGATAACCCACTCTGGGAACGTGTCCCACTCCCCTCAGTCACAAGCCACTGATAACCCACTCTGGAACGTGTCCCCCTCCCCTCAGTCACAATCCATTGATAACCCACTCTGGGAACGTGTCCCTCCCCTCGTCACAATCCACTGATAACCCACTCTGGGAACGTGTCCCTCCCCTCGTCACAATCTACCGATAACCCACTCTGGGAACGTGTCCCCCTCAGTCACAATCCACTAATAACCCACTCTGGGAACGTGTCCCTCCCCTCAGTCACAATCCACTGATAACCCACTCTGGGAACGTGTCCCCCCTCAGTCACAATCCACTAATAACCCACTCTGGGAACGTGTCCCTCCCCTCAGTCACAATCCACTAATAACCCACTCTGGGAACGTGTCCCTCCCCTCAGTCACAATCCACTGATAACCCACTCTGGGAACGTGTCCCTCCCCTCAGTCACTATCCACTGATAACCCACTCTGGGAACGTGTCCCTCCCCTCAGTCACAATCCACTGATAACACACTCTGGGAACGTGTCCCTCCCCTCGTCACAATCCACTGATAACCCACTCTGGGAACATGTCCCCCCCTCGTCACAATCCACTGATAACCCACTCTGGGAACATGTCCCCCCCTCGTCACAATCCACTGATAACCCACTCTGGGAACGTGTCCCTCCCCTCAGTCACAAGCCACTGATAACCCACTCTGGAACGTGTCCCCCTCCCCTCAGTCACAATCCACTGATAACCCACTCTGGAACGTGTCCCTCCCCTCGTCACAATCCACTGATAACCCACTCTGGGAACATGTCCCCCCCCCGCCTCAGTCACAATCTACCGATAACCCACTCTGGGAACGTGTCCCACTCCCCTCGTCACAATCCACTGATAACCCACTCTGGGAACGTGTCCCTCCCCTCAGTCACAATCCACTGATAACCCACTCTGGGAACGTGTCCCCCCCACAGTCACAATCCACTGATAACCCACTCTGGGAACGTGTCCCCCCTCAGTCACAATCCACTGATAACCCACTCTGGGAACGTGTCCCCCCCTCAGTCACAATCCACTGATAACCCACTCTGGGAACGTGTCCCCCCCTCAGTCACAATCCACTGATAACCCACTCTGGGAACGTGTCCCCCCTCCCCTCAGTCACAATCCACTGATAACCCACTCTGGGAACGTGTCCCCCCCCACAGTCACAATCCACTGATAACCCACTCTGGGAACGTGTCCCCCCCTCAGTCACAATCCACTGATAACCCACTCTGGGAACGTGTCCCACTCCCCTCAGTCACAATCCACTGATAACCCACTCTGGAACGTGTCCCTCCGCTCGTCACAATCCACTGATAACCCACTCTGGGAACGTGTCCCCCCTCAGTCACTATCCACTGAAAACCCACTCTGGGAACGTGTCCCCCCCCTCATCACAATCCACTGATAACCCACTCTGGGAACGTGTCCCCCCCCTCATCACAATCCACTGATAACCCACTCTGGAACGTGTCCCACTCCCCTCAGTCACAATCCACTGATAACCCCCTCTGGAACGTGTCCCTCCCCTCGTCACAATCCAATGATAACCCACTCTGGGAACGTGTCCCCCCTCAGTCACAATCCACTGATAACCCACTCTGGGAACGTGTCCCCCCTCAGTCACTATCCACTGATAACCCACTCTGGGAACGTGTCCCCCCCCTCATCACAATCCACTGATAACCCACTCTGGGAACGTGTCCCCCCTCAGTCACAATCCACTGATAACCCACTCTGGGAACGTGTCCCCCCGACCCCTCAGTCACAATCCACTGATAACCCACTCTGGGAACGTGTCCCTCCCCTCAGTCACAATCCACTGATAACCCACTCTGGAACGTGTCCCCCTCCCCTCAGTCACAATCCACTGATAACCCACTCTGGAACGTGTCCCCCCACCCCCGCCTCAGTCACAATCCACTGATAACCCACTCTGGGAACGTGTCCCCTCCCCGCAGTCACAATCCACTGATAACCCACTCTGGGATCGTGTCCCCCCCTCAGTCACAATCCACTGATAACCCACTCTGGGAACGTGTCCCTCCGATCAGTCACAATCCACTGATAACCCACTCTGGGAACGTGTCCCCCCCTCAGTCACAATCCACTGATAACCCACTCTGGGAACGTGTCCCCCTCCCCTCAGTCACAATCCACTGATAACCCACTCTGGGAACGTGTCCCCCTCCCCTCAGTCACAATCCACTGATAACCCACTCTGGGAACGTGTCCCCCCCTCAGTCACAATCCACTGATAACCCACTCTGGGAACGTGTCCCCCCGACCCCTCAGTCACAATCCACTGATAACCCACTCTGGGAACGTGTCCCCCCCACAGTCACAATCCACTGATAACCCACTCTGGGAACGTGTCCCCCCCTCAGTCACAATCCACTGATAACCCACTCTGGAACGTGTCCCCCTCCCCTCAGTCACAATCCACTGATAACCCACTCTGGGAACGTGTCCCACTCCCCTCAGTCACAATCCACTGATAACTCACTCTGGGAACGTGACCCTCCCCTCGTCACAATCCACTGATAACCCACTCTGGGAACGTGTCCCCCCCTCAGTCACAATCCACTGATAACCCACTCTGGGAACGTGTCCCCTCCCCACAGTCACAATCCACTGATAACCCACTCTGGGAACGTGTCCCTCCCCTCAGTCACAATCCACTGATAACCCACTCTGGAACGTGTCCCCCTCCCCTCAGTCACAATCCACTGATAACCCACTCTGGGAACGTGTCCCACTCCCCTCAGTCACAATCCACTGATAACTCACTCTGGGAACGTGTCCCACTCCCCTCAGTCACAATCCACTGATAACCCACTCTGGGAACGTGTCCCCCCCTCAGTCACAATCCACTGATAACCCACTCTGGGAACGTGTCCCTCCCCTCGTCACAATCCACTGATAACCCACTCTGGGAACGTGTCCCCCCCTCAGTCACAATCCACTGATAACCCACTCTGGGAACGTGTCCCACTCCCCTCAGTCACAATCCACTGAGAACCCACTCTGGGAACGTGTCCCCCCGACCCCTCAGTCACAATCCACTGATAACCCACTCTGGGAACGTGTCCCCCCCTCAGTCACAATTCACTGATAACCCACTCTGGGAACGTGTCCCCCCCTCAGTCACAATCCACTGATAACCCACTCTGGGAACGTGTCCCCTCCCCTCGTCACAATCCACTGATAACTCACTCTGGGAACGTGTCCCCTCCCCTCAGTCACAATCCACTGATAACCCACTCTGGGAACGTGTCCCCCCCTCAGTCACAATCCACTGATAACCCACTCTGGGAACGTGTCCCCCCCTCAGTCACAATCCACTGATAACCCACTCTGGGAACGTGTCCCCCCCTCAGTCACAATCCACTGATAACCCACTCTGGGAACGTGTCCCCCCCTCAGTCACAATCCACTGATAACCCACTCTGGGAACGTGTCCCACTCCCCTCGTCACAATCCACTGATAACCCACTCTGGGAACGTGTCCCCCCTCCGCCTCAGTCACAATCCACTGATAACCCACTCTGGGAACGTGTCCCCCCCTCAGTCACAATCCACTGATAACCCACTCTGGGAACGTGTCCCCTCCCCTCGTCACAATCCACTGATAACTCACTCTGGGAACGTGTCCCCTCCCCTCAGTCACAATCCACTGATAACCCACTCTGGGAACGTGTCCCCCCCCTCAGTCACAATCCACTGATAACCCACTCTGGGAACGTGTCCCCCTCCCCTCAGTCACAATCCACTGATAACCCACTCAGGGAACGTGTCCCCCCCCTCAGTCACAATCCACTGATAACCCACTCTGGGAACGTGTCCCCCCTCCGCCTCAGTCACAATCTACCGATAACCCACTCTGGGAACGTGTCCCACTCCCCTCGTCACAATCCACTGATAACCCACTCTGGGAACATGTCCCCCCCCCCCGCCTCCCCCTCAGTCACAATCCACTGATAACCCACTCTGGGAACGTGTCCCCCCTCAGTCACAATCCACTGATAACCCACTCTGGGAACGTGTCCCCCCTCAGTCACAATCCACTGATAACCCACTCTGGGAACGTGTCCCCCTCCCCTCAGTCACAATCCACTGATAACCCACTCTGGAACGTGTCCCCCCCTCAGTCACAATCCACTGATAACCCACTCTGGGAACGTGTCCCCCTCCCCTCAGTCACAATCCACTGATAACCCACTCTGGGAACATGTCCCTCCCCTCAGTCACAATCCACTGATAACCCACTCTGGGAACGTGTCCCTCCCCTCAGTCACAATCCACTGATAACCCACTCTGGGAACGTGTCCCCCCCTCAGTCACAATCCACTGATAACCCACTCTGGGAACGTGTCCCCCTCCCCTCAGTCACAATCCACTGATAACCCACTCTGGAACGTGCCCCCCCTCAGTCACAATCCACTGATAACCCACTCTGGGAACGTGTCCCTCCCACAGTCACAATCCACTGATAACCCACTCTGGGAACGTGTCCCCTCCCCTCAGTCACAATCCACTGATAACCCACTCTGGGAACGTGTCCCCCCCACAGTCACAATCCACTGATAACCCACTCTGCGAACGTGTTCCCCCCCTCAGTCACAATCCACTGATAACCCACTCTGGGAACGTGTCCCCCCCTCGTCACAATCCACTGATAACCCACTCTGGGAACATGTCCCGCCCCCGCCTCAGTCACAATCTACCGATAACCCACTCTGGGAACGTGTCCCACTCCCCTCAGTCACAAGCCACTGATAACCCACTCTGGGAACGTGTCCCGCCCCCTCAGTCACAATCCACTGATAACCCACTCTGGGAACGTGTCCCTCCCCTCGTCACAATCCACTGATAACCCACTCTGGGAACGTGTCCCCCCTCAGTCACAATCCACTGATAACCCACTCTGGGAACGTGTCCCTCCCCTCAGTCACAATCCACTGATAACCCACTCTGGGAACATGTCCCCCTCCCCTCAGTCACTATCCACTGATAACCCACTTTGGGAACGTGTTCCCCTCCCCTCAGTCACAATCCACTGATAACCCACTCTGGGAACGTGTCCCTCCCCTCGTCACAATCCACTGATAACCCACTCTGGGAACGTGTCCCCCCTCAGTCACAATCCACTGATAACCCACTCTGGGAATGTGTCCCCCTCCCCTCAGTCACAATCCACTGATAACCCACTCTGGAACATGTCCCTCCCCTCGTCACAATCCACTGATAACCCACTCTGGGAACGTGTCCCCCCTCATCACAATCCACTGATAACCCACTCTGGGAACGTGTCCCTCCCCTCAGTCACAATCCACTGATAACCCACTTTGGGAACGTGTTCCCCTCCCCTCAGTCACAATCCACTGATAACCCACTCTGGGAACGTGTCCCTCCCCTCGTCACAATCCACTGATAACCCACTTTGGGAACGTGTTCCCCTCCCCTCAGTCACAATCCACTGATAACCCACTCTGGGAACGTGTCCCCCCTCATCACAATCCACTGATAACCCACTCTGGGAACGTGTCCCCTCCCCTCAGTCACAATCCACTGATAACCCACTTTGGGAACGTGTTCCCCTCCCCTCAGTCACAATCCACTGATAACCCACTCTGGGAACGTGTCCCTCCCCTCGTCACAATCCACTGATAACCCACTCTGGGAACGTGTCCCCCCCTCAGTCACAATCCACTGATAACCCACTCTGGGAACGTGTCCCCCTCCCCTCAGTCACAATCCACTGATAACCCACTCTGGGAACGTGTCCCTCCCCTCGTCACAATCCACTGATAACCCACTCTGGGAACGTGTCCCTCCCCTCAGTCACAATCCACTGATAACCCACTCTGGGAACGTGTCCCTCCCCTCAGTCACAATCCACTGATAACCCACTCTGGGAACATGTCCCCCCCCGCGCCTCAGTCACAATCCACTGATAACCCACTCTGGGAACGTGTTCCCCTCCCCTCAGTCACAATTCACTGATAACCCACTCTGGGAACGTGTTCCCCTCCCCTCAGTCACAATCCACTGATAACCCACTCTGGGAACGTGTCCCTCCCCTCAGTCACAATCCACTGATAACCCACTCTGGGAACATGTCCCCCCCCGCGCCTCAGTCACAATCCACTGATAACCCACTCTGGGAACGTGTTCCCCTCCCCTCAGTCACAATTCACTGATAACCCACTCTGGGAACGTGTTCCCCTCCCCTCAGTCACAATCCACTGATAACCCACTCTGGGAACGTGTCCCTCCCCTCAGTCACAATCCACTGATAACCCACTCTGGGAACATGTCCCCCCCCGCGCCTCAGTCACAATCCACTGATAACCCACTCTGGGAACGTGTTCCCCTCCCCTCAGTCACAATTCACTGATAACCCACTCTGGGAACGTGTTCCCCTCCCCTCAGTCACAATCCACTGATAACCCACTCTGGGAACGTGTTCCCCTCCCCTCAGTCACAATCCACTGATAACCCACTCTGGGAACGTGTTCCCCTCCCCTCAGTCACAATCCACTGATAACCCACTCTGGGAACATGTCCCCCCCCGCGCCTCAGTCACAATCCACTGATAACCCACTCTGGGAACGTGTCCCCCCCTCAGTCACAATTCACTGATAACCCACTCTGGGAACGTGTTCCCCTCCCCTCAGTCACAATCCACTGATAACCCACTCTGGGAACGTGTCCCCCCCCCGCCTCAGTCACAATTCACTGATAACCCACTCTGGGAACGTGTCCCCCCCTCAGTCACAATCCACTGATAACCCACTCTGGGAATGTGTCCCCCTCCCCTCAGTCACAATCCACTGATAACCCACTCTGGGAACGTGTCCCCCCCACAGTCACAATCCACTGATAACCCACTCTGGGAACGTGTCCCCTCCCCTCAGTCACAATCCACTGATAACCCACTCTGGGAACGTGTCCCCCCCTCAGTCACAATCCACTGATAACCCACTCTGGGAACGTGTCCCCCCCTCAGTCACAATCCACTGATAACCCACTCTGGGAACGTGTCCCTCCCCTCAGTCACAATCCACTGATAACCCACTCTGGGAACGTGTCCCCCCCTCAGTCACAATCCACTGATAACCCACTCTGGGAACGTGTCCCTCCCCTCAGTCACAATCCACTGATAACCCACTCTGGGAACGTGTCCCCCCCTCAGTCACAATCCACTGATAACCCACTCTGGGAACGTGTCCCCCCCTCAGTCACAATCCACTGATAACCCACTCTGGGAACGTGTCCCCCCCTCAGTCACAATCCACTGATAACCCACTCTGGGAATGTGTCCCCCTCCCCTCAGTCACAATCCACTGATAACCCACTCTGGGAACGTGTCCCCCCCACAGTCACAATCCACTGATAACCCACTCTGGGAACGTGTCCCCCCCCCGCCTCAGTCACAATTCACTGATAACCCACTCTGGGAATGTGTCCCCCCTCCCCTCAGTCACAATCCACTGATAACCCACTCTGGGAACGTGTCCCCCCACAGTCACAATCCACTGATAACCCACTCTGGGAACGTGTCCCCCCCTCAGTCACAATCCACTGATAACCCACTCTGGGAACGTGTCCCCCCCCCCCCCGCCTCAGTCACAATCCACTGATAACCCACTCTGGGAACGTGTCCCCCCCTCAGTCACAATCCACTGATAACCCACTCTGGGAACGTGTCCCTCCCCTCGTCACAATCCACTGATAACCCACTCTGGGAACGTGTCCCCCCTCAGTCACAATCCACTGATAACCCACTCTGGGAACGTGTCCCTCCCCTCAGTCACAATCCACTGATAACCCACTCTGGGAACGTGTCCCCCCCTCAGTCACAATCCACTGATAACCCACTCTGGGAACGTGTCCCCCCCTCAGTCACAATCCACTGATAACCCACTCTGGGAACGTGTCCCCCCCACAGTCACAAGCCACTGATAACCCACTCTGGGAACGTGTCCCCCTCCCCTCAGTCACAATCCACTGATAACCCACTCTGGGAACGTGTCCCCCCCACAGTCACAATCCACTGATAACCCACTCTGGGAACGTGTCCCCCCACCACCTCAGTCACAATCCACTGATAACCCACTCTGGGAACGTGTCCCCCTCCCCTCAGTCACGATCCACTGATAACCCACTCTGGGAACGTGTCCCCTCCCTCGTCACAATCCACTGATAACCCCCTCTGGGAACGTGTCCCTCCCCTCAGTCACAAGCCACTGATAACCCACTCTGGGAACGTGTCCCTCCCCTCAGTCACAATTCACTGATAACCCACTCTGGGAACGTGTCCCCTCCCCTCAGTCACAATCCACTGATAACCCACTCTGGGAACGTGTCCCCCCCTCAGTCACAATCCACTGATAACCCACTCTGGGAACGTGTCCCTCCCCCCCTCTCAGTCACAATCCACTGATAACCCACTCTGGGAACGTGTCCCCCCACCACCTCAGTCACAATCTACTGATAACCCACTCTGGGAACGTGTCCCCCGCTCAGTCACAATTCACTGATAACCCACTCTGGGAACGTGTCCCTCCCCTCAGTCACAATTCACTGATAACCCACTCTGGGAACGTGTTCCCCTCCCCTCAGTCACAATCCACTGATAACCCACTCTGGGAACGTGTCCCCCGCTCAGTCACAATTCACTGATAACCCACTCTGGGAACGTGTCCCTCCCCTCAGTCACAATCCACTGATAACCCACTCTGGGAACGTGTCCCCCCTCTCAGTCACAATCCACTGATAACCCACTCTGGGAACGTGTTCCCCCCCCCCTCTCAGTCACAATCCACTGATAACCCACTCTGGGAACGTGTCCCTCCCCTCAGTCACAATTCACTGATAACCCACTCTGGGAACGTGTCCCCCCCTCAGTCACAATCCACTGATAACCCACTCTGGGAACGTGTCCCTCCCCTCAGTCACAATCCACTGATAACCCACTCTGGGAACGTGTCCCACTCCCCTCAGTCACAAGCCACTGATAACCCACTCTGGGAATGTGTCCCTCCCCTCGTCACAATCCACTGATAACCCACTCTGGGAACGTGTCCCTCCCCTCGTCACAATCCACTGATAACCCACTCTGGGAACGTGTCCCACTCCCCTCAGTCACAAGCCACTGATAACTCACTCTGGGAACGTGTCCCTCCCCTCGTCACAATCCACTGATAACCCACTCTGGGAACGTGTCCCCCCTCAGTCACAATCCACTGATAACCCACTCTGGGAATGTGTCCCTCCCCTCGTCACAATCCACTGATAACCCACTCTGGGAACGTGTCCCTCCCCTCAGTCACAATCCACTGATAACCCACTCTGGGAACGTGTCCCTCCCCTCAGTCACAATCCACTGATAACCCACTCTGGGAACGTGTCCCCCTCCCCTCAGTCACAATCCACTGATAACCCACTCTGGGAACGTGTCCCTCCCCCGCCTCCCCCTCAGTCACAATCCACTGATAACCCACTCTGGGAACGTGTCCCCCCCTCAGTCACAATCCACTGATAACCCACTCTGGGAACGTGTCCCTCCCCCCTCGTCACAATCCACTGATAACCCACTCTGGGAACGTGTCCCCCCCACAGTCACAATCCACTGATAACCCACTCTGGGAACGTGTCCCCCCCTCAGTCACAATCCACTGATAACCCACTCTGGGAACGTGTCCCACTCCCCTCAGTCACAATCCACTGATAACCCACTCTGGGAACGTGTCCCCCCTCCCCTCAGTCACAATCCATTGATAACCCACTCTGGAACGTGTCCCCCTCCCCTCAGTCACAATCCACTGATAACCCACTCTGGGAACGTGTCCCTCCCCTCGTCACAATCCACTGATAACCCACTCTGGGAACGTGTTCCCCCCGCCTCTCAGTCACAATCCACTGATAACACCCTCTGGGAACGTGTCCTCCCCACAGTCACAATCCACTGATAACCCACTCTGGGAACGTGTTCCCCCCCTCGTCACAATCTACCGATAACCCACTCTGGGAACGTGTCCCACTCCCCTCAGTCACAAGCCACTGATAACCCACTCTGGGAACGTGTCCCCCCCACAGTCACAATCCATTGATAACCCACTCTGGGAACGTGTCCCTCCCCTCGTCACAATCCACTGATAACCCACTCTGGGAACGTGTCCCCCCCTCAGTCACAATCCACTGATAACCCACTCTGGGAACGTGTCCCCCTCCCCTCAGTCACAATCCACTGATAACCCACTCAGGGAACGTGTCCCTCCCCTCGTCACAATCCACTGATAACCCACTCTGGGAACGTGTCCCTCCCCTCAGTCACAATCCACTGATAACCCACTCTGGGAACGTGTCCCTCCCCTCAGTCACAATCCACTGATAACCCACTCAGGGAACGTGTCCCTCCCCTCGTCACAATCCACTGATAACCCACTCTGGGAACGTGTCCCTCCCCTCAGTCACAATCCACTGATAACCCACTCTGGGAACGTGTCCCTCCCCTCAGTCACAATCCACTGATAACCCACTCTGGGAACGTGTCCCCCTCCCCTCAGTCACAATCCACTGATAACCCACTCTGGGAACGTGTCCCTCCCCTCGTCACAATCCACTGATAACCCACTCTGGGAACGTGTCCGCCTCCCCTCAGTCACAATCCACTGATAACCCACTCTGGGAACGTGTCCCCTCCCCCCAGTCACAATCCACTGATAACCCACTCTGGGAACGTGTCCCCCCCCTCATCACAATCCACTGATAACCCACTCTGGGAACGTGTCCCTCCCCTCGTCACAATCCACTGATAACCCACTCTGGGAACGTGTCCCCCTCCCCTCAGTCACAATCCACTGATAACCCACTCTGGGAACGTGTCCCCCCCACAGTCACAATCCACTGATAATCCACTCTGGGAACGTGTCCCCCCTTCAGTCACAATCCACTGATAACCCTCTCTGGGAACGTGTCCCCCCGACCCCTCAGTCACAATCCACTGATAACCCACTCTGGGAACGTGTCCCCCCCACAGTCACAATCCACTGATAACCCACTCTGGGAACGTGTCCCCCCGACCCTTCAATCACAATTCACTGATAACCCACTCTGGGAACGTGTCCCCTCCCCTCAGTCACAATCCACTGATAACCCACTCTGGGAACGTGTCCCCTCCCCTCAGTCACAATCCACTGATAACCCACTCTGGGAACGTGTCCCCTCCCCTCAGTCACAATCCACTGATAACCCACTCTGGGAACGTGTCCCACCGACCCCTCAATCACAATTCACTGATAACCCACTCTGGGAACGTGTCCCCTCCCCTCAGTCACAATCCACTGATAACCCACTCTGGGAACGTGTCCCCTCCCCTCAGTCACAATCCACTGATAACCCACTCTGGGAACGTGTCCCTCCCCTCAGTCACAATCCACTGATAACCCACTCTGGGAACATGTCCCCCTCCCCTCAGTCACAATCCACTGATAACCCACTCTGGGAACATGTCCCCCCCGCCTCAGTCACAATCTACCGATAACCCACTCTGGGAACGTGTCCCACTCCCCTCAGTCACAAACCACTGATAACCCACTCTGGGAACGTGTCCCTCCCCTCGTCACAATCCACTGATAACCCACTCTGGGAACGTGTCCCCCCTCAGTCACAATCCACTGATAACCCACTCTGGGAACGTGTCCCTCCCCTGAGTCACAATCCACTGATAACCCACTCTGGGAACGTGTCCCTCCCCTCGTCACAATCCACTGATAACCCACTCTGGGAACGTGTCCCCCCCCTCATCACAATCCACTGATAACCCACTCTGGGAACGTGTCCCTCCCCTCAGTCACAATCCACTGATAACCCACTCTGGGAACGTGTCCCCCCCTCAGTCACAATCCACTGATAACCCACTCTGGGAACATGTCCCCCTCCCCTCAGTCACAATCCACTGATAACCCACTCTGGGAACGTGTCCCCCCCTCAGTCACAATCCACTGATAACCCACTCTGGGAACATGTCCCCCTCCCCTCAGTCACAATCCACTGATAACCCACTCTGGGAACGTGTCCCCCCCTCAGTCACAATCCACTGATAACCCACTCTGGGAACATGTCCCCCTCCCCTCAGTCACAATCCACTGATAACCCACTCTGGGAACGTGTCCCTCCCCTCAGTCACAATCCACTGATAACCCACTTTGGGATCGTGTCCCTCCCCTCGTCACAATCCACTGATAACCCACTCTGGGAACATGTCCCCCCCTCAGTCACAATCCACTGATAACCCACTCTGGGAACGTGTTCCCCACCTCGTCACAATCCACTGATAACCCACTCTGGGAACGTGTCCCTCCCCTCATCACAATCCACAGATAACACCCTCTGGGAACGTGTCCCTCCCCTCATCACAATCCACAGATAACACCCTCTGGGAACGTGTCCCTCCCCTCATCACAATCCACTGATAACACCCTCTGGGAACGTGTCCTCCCCACAGTCACAATCCACTGATAACCCACTCTGGGAACGTGTCCCTCCCCTCGTCACAATCCACTGATAACCCACTCTGGGAACATGTCCCCCCCTCAGTCACTATCCACTGATAACCCACTTTGGGAACGTGTCCCCCCCTCAGTCACAATCCACTGATAACCCACTCTGGGAACGTGTTCCCCCCCCCTCTCAGTCACAATCCACTCATAGCCCACTCTGGGAACGTGTCCCCCCCTCAGTCACAATCCACTGATAGCCCACTCTGGGAACGTGTCCCTCCCCTCAGTCACAATCCACTGATAACCCACTCTGGGAACGTGTCCCTCCCCTCAGTCACAATCCACTGATAACCCACTCTGGTAACGTGTCCTCCCCACAGTCACAATCCACTGATAACCCACTCTGGGAACGTGTCCCCTCCCCTCAGTCACGATCCACTGATAACCCACTCTGGAACGTGTCCCCCCCACAGTCACAATCCACTGATAACACCCTCTGGGAACGTGTCCTCCCCACAGTCACAATCCACTGATAACCCACTCTGGGAACGTGTCCCCTCCCCTCAGTCACAATTCACTGATAACCCACTCTGGGAACGTGTTCCCCTCCCCTCAGTCACAATCCACTGATAACCCACTCTGGGAACGTGTCCCCCTCCCCTCAGTCACAATCCACTGATAACCCACTCTGGGAACGTGTCCCCCCTCAGTCACAATCCACTGATAACCCACTCTGGGAACGTGTCCCCCCCACAGTCACAATCCACTGATAACCCACTCTGGGAACGTGTCCCCTCCCCTCAGTCACAATTCACTGATAACCCACTCTGGGAACGTGTCCCCTCCCCTCAGTCACAATCCACTGATAACCCACTCTGGGAACGTGTCCCCCCCCCCCCTCAGTCACAATCCACTGATAACCCACTTTGGGAACGTGTCCCCCCCTCAGTCACAATCCACTGATAACCCACTCTGGGAACGTGTTCCCCCCCCCTCTCAGTCACAATCCACTCATAGCCCACTCTGGGAACGTGTCCCCCCCTCAGTCACAATCCACTGATAGCCCACTCTGGGAACGTGTCCCCCCCTCAGTCACAATCCACTGATAACCCACTCTGGGAACGTGTCCCCCCCTCAGTCACAATCCACTGATAGCCCACTCTGGGAACGTGTCCCTCCCCTCAGTCACAATCCACTGATAACCCACTCTGGGAACGTGTCCCTCCCCTCATCACAATCCACTGATAACACCCTCTGGGAACGTGTCCTCCCCACAGTCACAATCCACTGATAACCCACTCTGGGAACGTGTCCCCTCCCCTCAGTCACGATCCACTGATAACCCACTCTGGGAACGTGTCCCCCCACAGTCACAATCCACTGATAACCCACTCTGGGAACGTGTTCCCCCCCACTCTCAGTCACAATCCACTCATAGCCCACTCTGGGAACGTGTCCCCCCCTCAGTCACAATCCACTGATAGCCCACTCTGGGAACGTGTCCCTCCCCTCAGTCACAATCCACTGATAGCCCACTCTGGGAACGTGTCCCTCCCCCCAGTCACAATCCACTGATAACCCACTCTGGGAACGTGTCCCCCCCACAGTCACAATCCACTGATAACCCACTCTGGGAACGTGTCCCCCTCAGTCACAATCCACTGACAACCCACTCTGGGAACGTGTCCCTCCCCTCATCACAATCCACTGATAACACCCTCTGGGAACGTGTCCTCCCCACAGTCACGATCCACTGATAACCCACTCTGGAACTTGTCCCCCCACAGTCACAATCCACTGATAACCCACTCTGGGAACGTGTCCCCCCCTCAGTCACAATCCACTGATAACCCACTCTGGGAACGTGTCCCTCCCACAGTCACAATCCACTGATAACCCACTCTGGGAACGTGTCCCCTCCCCTCAGTCACGATCCACTGATAACCCACTCTGGGAACGTGTCCCTCCCACAGTCACAATCCACTGATAACCCACTCTGGGAACGTGTCCCTCCCCTCAGTCACAATCCACTGATAACCCACTCTGGGAACGTGTCCCTCCCCTCGTCACAATCCACTGATAACCCACTCTGGGAACGTGTCCCCCCCTCAGTGACAATCCACTGATAACCCACTCTGGGAACGTGTCCCCTCCCCTCAGTCACGATCCACTGATAACCCACTCTGGGAACGTGTCCCCCCACAGTCACAATCCACTGATAACCAACTCTGGGAACGTGTCCCTCCCCTCGTCACAATCCACTGATAACCCACTCTGGGAACGTGTCCCCTCCCCTCAGTCACGATCCACTGATAACCCACTCTGGGAACGTGTCCCCCCACAGTCACAATCCACTGATAACCCACTCTGGGAACGTGTCCCTCCCCTCAGTCACAATCCACTGATAACCCACTCTGGGAACGTGTTCCCCCACAGTCACAATCCACTGATAACCCACTCTGGAACGTGTCCCTCCCCTCGTCACAATCCACTGATAACCCACTCTGGGAACGTGTCCCCCCCCCGCCTCAGTCACAATCCACTGATAACCCACTCTGGGAACGTGTCCCCCCCCCTCGTCACAATCCACTGATAACCCACTCTGGGAACATGTCCCCCCCCCGCCTCAGTCACAATCTACCGATAACCCACTCTGGGAACGTGTCCCACTCACCTCAGTCACAATCCACTGATAACCCACTCTGGGAACGTGTCCCACTCCCCTCAGTCACAATCCACTGATAACCCACTCTGGGAACGTGTCCCACTCACCTCAGTCACAATCCACTGATAACCCACTCTGGGAACGTGTCCCCCCCTCAGTCACAATCCACTGATAACCCACTCTGGGAACGTGTCCCCCTCCCCTCGTCACAATCCACTGATAACCCACTCTGGGAACGTGTCCCCCCCCCGCCTCAGTCACAATCTACCGATAACCCACTCTGGGAACGTGTCCCACTCCCCTCAGTCACAATCCACTGATATCCCACTCTGGAACGTGTCCCCCTCCCCTCAGTCACAATCCATTGATAACCCACTCTGGGAACGTGTCCCTCCCCTCGTCACAATCCACTGATAACCCACTCTGGGAACGTGTTCCCCCCCCTCGTCACAATCCACTGATAACCCACTTTGGGAACGTGTTCCCCTCCCCTCAGTCACTATCCACTGATAACCCACTCTGGGAACGTGTCCCCCCCTCAGTCACTATCCACTGATAACCCACTTTGGGAACGTGTTCCCCTCCCCTCAGTCACTATCCACTGATAACCCACTCTGGAACGTGTCCCTCCCCTCGTCACAATCCACTGATAACCCACTCTGGGAACGTGTCCCCCCCTCAGTCACTATCCACTGATAACCCACTTTGGGAACGTGTTCCCCTCCCCTCAGTCACTATCCACTGATAACCCACTCTGGGAACGTGTCCCTCCCCTCAGTCACAATCCACTGATAACCCACTCTGGGAACGTGTCCCTCTATCAGTCACAATCCACTGATAACCCACTCTGGGAACGTGTTCCCCCCGCCTCTCAGTCACAATCCACTGATAACCCACTCTGGGAACGTGTTCCCCCCCCTCGTCACAATCCACTGATAACCCACTTTGGGAACGTGTTCCCCTCCCCTCAGTCACTATCCACTGATAACCCACTCTGGGAACGTGTCCCCCCCTCAGTCACTATCCACTGATAACCCACTTTGGGAACGTGTTCCCCTCCCCACAGTCACAATCCACTGATAACCCACTCTGGGAACGTGTCCCACTCCCCACAGTCACAATCCACTGATAACCCACTCTGGGAACGTGTCCCCCCTCAGTCACAATCCACTGATAACCCACTCTGGGAACGTGTCCCCCCTCAGTCACAATCCATTGATAACCCACTCTGGGAACGTGTCCCTCCCCTCGTCACAATCCACTGATAACCCACTCTGGGAACGTGTCCCCCCCTCAGTCACAAGCCACTGATAACCCACTCTGGGAACGTGTCCCACTCCCCTCAGTCACAATCCACTGATAACCCACTCTGGGAACGTGTCCCCCCCTCAGTCACAAGCCACTGATAACCCACTCTGGGAATGTGTCCCCCTTCCCTCAGTCACAATCCAATGATAACCCACTCTGGGAACGTGTCCCCCCCTCGTCACAATCCACTGATAACCCACTCTGGGAACGTGTCCCCCTCCCCTCAGTCACTATCCACTGATAACCCACTCTGGGAACGTGTCCCTCCCCTCAGTCACAATCCACTGATAACCCACTCTGGGAACGTGTCCCTCCCCTCAGTCACAATCCACTGATAACCCACTCTGGGAACGTGTCCCCCCCTCGTCACAATCCACTGATAACCCACTCTGGGAACGTGTCCCTCCCCTCAGTCACAATCCACAGATAACCCACTCTGGGAATGTGTCCCCCTCCCCTCAGTCACAAGCCACTGATAACCCACTCTGGGAACGTGTCCCCCCCACAGTCACAATCCACTGATAACCCACTCTGGGAACGTGTCCCCCTCCCCTCAGTCACAATACACCGATAACCCACTCTGGGAACGTGTCCCCCTCCCCTCAGTCACAAGCCACTGATAACCCACTCTGGGAACGTGTCCCCCTCCCCTCAGTCACAATCCACTGATAACCCACTCTGGGAACGTGTCCCCCCCTCAGTCACAATCCACTGATAACCCACTCTGGGAACGTGTTTCCCCCCTCGTCACAATCCACTGATAACCCACTCTGGGAACGTGTCCCTCCCCTCAGTCACAATCCACTGATAACCCACTCTGGGAACGTGTCCCCCCCTCGTCACAATCCACTGATAACCCACTCTGGGAACATGTCCCCCCCCCGCCTCAGTCACAATCTACCGATAACCCACTCTGGGAACGTGTCCCACTCCCCTCAGTCACAATCCACTGATAACCCACTCTGGGAACATGTCCCCCCCCCGCCTCAGTCACAATCTACCGATAACCCACTCTGAGAACGTGTCCCACTCCCCTCAGTCACAATCCACTGATAACCTACTCTGGAACGTGTCCCTCCCCTCGTCACAATCCACTGATAACCCACTCTGGGAACGTGTCCCTCCCCTCAGTCACAATCCACTGATAACCTACTCTGGAACGTGTCCCTCCCCTCGTCACAATCCACTGATAACCTACTCTGGAACGTGTCCCTCCCCTCGTCACAATCCACTGATAACCCACTCTGGGAACGTGTCCCCACCCCTCAGTCACAATCCACTGATAACCCACTCTGGGAACGTGTCCCCCCCACAGTCACAATCCACTGATAACCCACTCTGGGAACGTGTCCCCCCCGCCCCCGCCTCAGTCACAATCCACTGATAACCCACTCTGGGAACGTGTCCCCCCCTCAGTCACAATCCACTGATAACCCACTCTGGGAACGTGTCCCACCCCTCGTCACAATCCACTGATAACCCACTCTGGGAACGTGTCCCACCCCTCGTCACAATCCACTGATAACCCACTCTGGGAACGTGTCCCCCCTCAGTCACAATCCACGGATAACCCACTCTGGGAACGTGCCCCCTCCCCCCAGTCACAATCCACTGATAATCCACTCTGAGAACGTGTCCCCTCCCCCCAGTCACAATCCACTGATAACCCACTCTGGGAACGTGTCCCCCCCTCAGTCACAATCCACTGCTAACCCACTCTGGGAACGTGTCCCCCCCTCGTCACAATCCACTGATAACCCACTCTGGGAACATGTCCCCCCCCCGCCTCAGTCACAATCTACCGATAACCCACTCTGGGAACGTGTCCCACTCCCCTCAGTCACAATCCACTGATAACCCACTCTGGAACGTGTCCCCCTCCCCTCAGTCACAATCCATTGATAACCCACTCTGGGAACGTGTCCCTCCCCTCGTCACAATCCACTGATAACCCACTCTGGGAACATGTCCCCCCCTCAGTCACAATCCACTGATAACCCACTCTGGGAACGTGTCCCTCCCCTCGTCACAATCCACTGATAACCCACTCTGGGAACGTGTCCCCCCCTCAGTCACAATTCACTGATAACCCACTCTGGGAACATGTCCCCCCCTCAGTCACAATCTACCGATAACCCACTCTGGGAATGTGTCCCACTCCCCTCAGTCACAATCCACTGATAACCCACTCTGGGAACATGTCCCCCCCTCAGTCACAATCGACTGATAACCCACTCTGGGAACATGTCCCCCCCTCAGTCACAATCTACCGATAACCCACTCTGAGAACGTGTCCCCCCCTCAGTCACAATCCACTGATAACCCACTCTAGGAACATGTCCCCCCCTCAGTCACAATCTACCGATAACCCACTCTGGGAACGTGTCCCCCCCTCAGTCACAATCCACTGATAACCCACTCTGGGAACGTGTCCCTCCCCTCGTCACAATCCACTGATAACCCACTCTGGGAACGTGTCCCCCCCTCAGTCACAATTCACTGATAACCCACTCTGGGAACATGTCCCCCACCCGCCTCAGTCACAATCTACCGATAACCCACTCTGGGAACGTGTCCCACTCCCCTCAGTCACAATCCACTGATAACCCACTCTGGGAACATGTCCCCCACCCGCCTCAGTCACAATCTACCGATAACCCACTCTGGGAACGTGTCCCACTCCCCTCAGTCACAAGCCACTGATAACCCACTCTGGAACGTGTCCCACTCCCCTCAGTCACAAGCCACTGATAACCCACTCTGGGAACGTGTCCCACTCCCCTCAGTCACAAGCCACTGATAACCCACTCTGGGAACGTGTCCCCCTCCCCTCAGTCACAATCCACTGATAACTCACTCTGGGAACATGTCCCTCCCCTCGTCACTATCCACTGATAACCCACTCTGGGAACGTCTCCCTCCCCTCAGTCACAATCCACTGATAACCCACTCTGGGAACGTGTCCCCCTCCCCTCAGTCACTATCCACTGATAACCCACTCTGGGAACGTGTCCCCCTCCCCTCAGTCACAATCCACTGATAACCCACTCTGGGAACGTGTCCCTCCCCTCAGTCACAATCCACTGATAACCCACTCTGGGAACGTGTCCCCCTCCCCTCAGTCACTATCCACTGATAACCCACTCTGGGAACGTGTCCCCCTCCCCTCAGTCACAATCCACTGATAACCCACTCTGGGAACGTCTCCCTCCCCTCAGTCACAATCCACTGATAACCCACTCTGGGAACGTGTCCCCCTCCCCTCAGTCACAATCCACTGATAACCCACTCTGGGAACGTGTCCCTCCCCTCAGTCACTATCCACTGATAACCCACTCTGGGAACGTGTCCCACCTTCAGTCACTATCCACTGATAACCCACTCTGGGAACGTGTCCCCCCCCCCCCGCCTCAGTCACAATCCACTGATAACCCACTCTGGGAACGTGTCCCCCCCCCCCCGCCTCAGTCACAATCCACTGATAACCCACTCTGGGAACGTGTCCCCCCGACCCCTCAGTCACAATCCACTGATAACCCACTCTGTGAACATGTCCCCCACCCGCCTCAGTCACAATCTACCGATAACCCACTCTGGGAACGTGTCCCACTCCCCTCAGTCACAAGCCACTGATAACCCACTCTGGAACGTGTCCCACTCCCCTCAGTCACAAGCCACTGATAACCCACTCTGGGAGCATGTCCCACTCCCCTCAGTCACAAGCCACTGATAACCCACTCTGGGAACGTGTCCCTCCCCTCGTCACAATCCACTGATAACTCACTCTGGGAACGTGTCCCTCCCCTCGTCACAATCCACTGATAACCCACTCTGGGAACGTGTCCCCCCTCAGTCACAATCCACTGATAACCCACTCTGGAATGTGTCCCCCTTCCCTCCTTCACAATCCACTGATAACCCACTCTGGAATGTGTCCCCCTTCCCTCCTTCACAATCCACTGATAACCCACTCTGGGAACGTGTCCCCCCCTCAGTCACAATTCACTGATAACCCACTCTGGGAATGTGTCCCCCCCCTCGTCACAATCCACTGATAACCCACTCTGGGAATGTGTCCCCCCCCTCGTCACAATCCACTGATAACCCACTCTGGGAACGTGTCCCCCTCCCCTCAGTCACAATCCACTGATAACCCACTCTGGGAATGTGTCCCCCCCCTCGTCACAATCCACTGATAACCCACTCTGGGAACATGTCCCCCCCTCGTCACAATCCACTGATAACCCACTCTGGGAACGTGTCCCCCCCTCAGTCACAATCCACTGATAACCCACTCTGGGAACGTGTCCCCCCCACAGTCACAATCCACTGATAACCCACTCTGGGAACGTGTCCCCCCCACAGTCACAATCCACTGATAACCCACTCTGGGAACGTGTCCCCCCCTCGTCACAATCCACTGATAACCCACTCTGGGAACATGTCCCCCCCCCGCCTCAGTCACAATCTACCGATAACCCACTCTGGGAACGTGTCCCACTCCCCTCAGTCACAAGCCACTGATAACCCACTCTGGGAACGTGTCCCACTCCCCTCAGTCACAAGCCACTGATAACCCACTCTGGGAACGTGTCCCTCCCCTCGTCACAATCCACTGATAACCCACTCTGGGAACGTGTCCCCCCTCAGTCACAATCCACTGATAACCCACTCTGGGAACGTGTCCCTCCCCTCAGTCACAATCCACTGATAACCCACTCTGGGAACGTGTCCCCCTCCCCTCTGTCACAATCCACTGATAACCCACTCTGGGAACGTGTCCCTCCCCTCAGTCACAATCCACTGATAACCCACTCTGGGAACGTGTCCCTCCCCTCAGTCACAATCCACTGATAACCCACTCTGGGAACGTGTCCCCCCCACAGTCACAATCCACTGATAACCTACTCTGGGAACGTGTTCCCCCCCTTGTCACAATCCACTGATAACCCACTCTGGGAACGTGTCCCCCTCAGTCACAATCCACTGATAACCCACTCTGGGAACGTGTTCCCCCCCTTGTCACAATCCACTGATAACCCACTCTGGGAACGTGTCCCACTCCCCTCAGTCACAAGCCACTGATAACCCACTCTGGGAACGTGTCCCACTCCCCTCAGTCACAAGCCACTGATAACCCACTCTGGGAATGTGTCCCTCCCCTCGTCACAATCCACTGATAACCCACTCTGGGAACGTGTCCCTCCTCAGTCACAATCCACTGATAACCCACTCTGGGAACGTGTCCCCCCCTCAGTCACAATCCACCGATAACCCACTCTGGGAACGTGTCCCCCCTCAGTCACAATCCACTGATAACCCACTCTGGGAACGTGTCCCTCCCCTCAGTCACAATCCACTGATAACCCACTCTGGGAACGTGTCCCTCCCCTCGTCACAATCCACTGATAACCCACTCTGGGAACGTGTCCCCCCTCAGTCACAATCCACTGATAACCCACTCTGGGAACGTGTCCCTCCCATTCAGTCACAATCCACTGATAACCCACTCTGGGAACGTGTCCCTCCCCTCAGTCACAATCCACTGATAACCCACTCTGGGAACGTGTCCCTCCCCTCAGTCACAATCCACTGATAACCCACTCTGGGAACGTGTCCCCCCCACAGTCACAATCCACTGATAACCTACTCTGGGAACGTGTTCCCCCCCTTGTCACAATCCACTGATAACCCACTCTGGGAACGTGTCCCCCTCAGTCACAATCCACTGATAACCCACTCTGGGAACGTGTTCCCCCCCTTGTCACAATCCACTGATAACCCACTCTGGGAACGTGTCCCACTCCCCTCAGTCACAAGCCACTGATAACCCACTCTGGGAACGTGTCCCACTCCCCTCAGTCACAAGCCACTGATAACCCACTCTGGGAATGTGTCCCTCCCCTCGTCACAATCCACTGATAACCCACTCTGGGAACGTGTCCCTCCTCAGTCACAATCCACTGATAACCCACTCTGGGAACGTGTCCCCCCCTCAAGTCACAATCCACTGATAACCCACTCTGGGAACGTGTCCCCCTCCCCTCAGTCACAATCCACTGATAACCCACTTTGGAACGTGTCCCCTCCCCTCAGTCACAATCCACTGATAACTCACTCTGGGAACGTGTCCCTCCCCTCGTCACAATCCACTGATAACCCACTCTGGGAACGTGTCCCCTCCCCTCAGTCACAATCCACTGATAACCCACTCTGGGAACGTGTCCCCCCCTCAGTCACAATCCACTGATAACCCACTCTGGGAACGTGTCCCCCCTCCGCCTCAGTCACAATTCACTGATAACCCACTCTGGGAACGTGTCCCCCCCTCAGTCACAATCCACTGATAACCCACTCTGGGAACGTGTCCCCTCCCCTCAGTCACAATCCACTGATAACCCACTCTGGGAACGTGTCCTCCCCACAGTCACAATCCACTGATAACCCACTCTGGGAACGTGTTTCCCCCCTCGTCACAATCCACTGATAACCCACTCTGGGAACGTGTCCCCCCCTCGTCACAATCCACTGATAACCCACTCTGGGAACATGTCCCCCCCCCGCCTCAGTCACAATCTACCGATAACCCACTCTGGGAACGTGTCCCACTCCCCTCAGTCACAATCCACTGATAACCCACTCTGGGAACGTGTCCCCCCCTCAGTCACAATTCACTGATAACCCACTCTGGGAACGTGTCCCCCCCTCAGTCACAATCCACTGATAACCCACTCTGGGAACGTGTCCCTCCCCTCGTCACAATCCACTGATAACCCACTCTGGGAACGTGTCCCCCCCTCAGTCACAATTCACTGATAACCCACTCTGGGAACGTGTCCCCCCCTCAGTCACAATCCACTGATAACCCACTCTGGGAACGTGTCCCTCCCCTCGTCACAATCCACTGATAACCCACTCTGGGAACGTGTCCCTCCCCTCGTCACAATCCACTGATAACCCACTCTGGGAACGTGTCCCCCCCTCAGTCACAATTCACTGATAACCCACTCTGGGAACGTGTCCCCCCCTCAGTCACAATCCACTGATAACCCACTCTGGGAACATGTCCCCCCCTCAGTCACAATCCACTGATAACCCACTCTGGGAACGTGTCCCCCCCTCAGTCACAATCCACTGATAACCCACTCTGGGAACGTGTCCCCCCCACAGTCACAATCCACTGATAACCCACTCTGGGAATGTGTCCCCCTCCCCTCAGTCACAATCCACTGATAACCCACTCTGGGAACGTGTCCCTCCCCTCGTCACAATCCACTGATAACCCACTCTGGGAACGTGTCCCCCTCAGTCACAATCCACTGATAACCCACTCTGGGAACGTGTCCCTCCCCTCAGTCACAATCCACTGATAACCCACTCTGGGAACATGTCCCCCACTCGCCTCAGTCACAATCTACCGATAACCCACTCTGGGAACGTGTCCCACTCCCCTCAGTCACAATCCACTGATAACCCACTCTGGGAACATGTCCCCCACCCGCCTCAGTCACAATCTACCGATAACCCACTCTGGGAACGTGTCCCACTCCCCTCAGTCACAAGCCACTGATAACCCACTCTGGAACGTGTCCCACTCCCCTCAGTCACAATCCACTGATAACCCACTCTGGGAACGTGTCCCTCCCCTCGTCACAATCCACTGATAACTCACTCTGGGAACGTGTCCCTCCCCTCGTCACAATCCACTGATAACCCACTCTGGAACGTGTCCCACTCCCCTCAGTCACAATCCACTGATAACCCACTCTGGGAACGTGTCCCCCCTCAGTCACAATCCACTGATAACCCACTCTGGGAACGTGTCCCCCCCCTCATCACAATCCACTGATAACCCACTCTGGGAACGTGTCCCCCTTCGGTCACAATCCACTGATAACCCACTCTGGAACGTGTCCCTCCCCTCATCACAATCCACTGATAACCCACTCTGGGAACGTGTCCCCCCCACAGTCACAATCCACTGATAACCCACTCTGGGAACGTGTCCCCCCCACAGTCACAATCCACTGATAATCCACTCTGGGAACGTGTCCCCCCGACCCCTCAGTCACAATCCACTGATAACCCACTCTGGGAACGTGTCCCCCCGACCCCTCAGTCAGAATCCACTGATAACCCACTCTGGGAACGTGTCCCCCCCTCAGTCACAATTCACTGATAACCCACTCTGGGAACGTGTCCCCTCCCCTCAGTCACAATCCACTGATAACCCACTCTGGGAACGTGTCCCCCCCTCAGTCACAATTCACTGATAACACACTCTGGGAACGTGTCCCCTCCCCTCAGTCACAATCCACTGATAACCCACTCTGGGAACGTGTCCCCTCCCCTCAGTCACAATCCACTGATAACCCACTCTGGGAACGTGTCCCCCCACCCCCGCCTCAGTCACAATCCACTGATAACCCACTCTGGGAACGTGTCTCCCCGACCCCTCAGTCACAATCCACTGATAACCCACTCTGGGAACGTGTCCCCCCGACCCCTCAGTCACAATCCACTGATAACCCACTCTGTGAACATGTCCCCCACCCGCCTCAGTCACAATCTACCGATAACCCACTCTGGGAACGTGTCCCACTCCCCTCAGTCACAAGCCACTGATAACCCACTCTGGAACGTGTTCCCCTCCCCTCAGTCACAATCCACTGATAACCCACTCTGGGAACGTGTCCCTCCCCTCGTCACAATCCACTGATAACC
The DNA here is from genome assembly GCF_044704955.1 of Pristiophorus japonicus. Lineage (NCBI taxonomy): Eukaryota > Metazoa > Chordata > Chondrichthyes > Pristiophoridae > Pristiophorus > Pristiophorus japonicus. The sequence goes on along the minus strand of NC_091991.1, from coordinate 104,012,070 downwards.
CACTCTGGGAACGTGTCCCTCCCCTCAGTCACAATCCACTGATAACCCACTTTGGGAACGTGTTCCCCTCCCCTCAGTCACAATCCACTGATAACCCACTCTGGGAACGTGTCCCTCCCCTCAGTCACAATCCACTGATAACCCACTTTGGGAACGTGTTCCCCTCCCCTCAGTCACAATCCACTGATAACCCACTCTGGGAACGTGTCCCCCCTCAGTCACAATCCACTGATAACCCACTCTGGGAACGTGTCCCCTCCCCTCAGTCACAATCCACTGATAACCCACTCTGGGAACGTGTCCCTCCCCTCAGTCACAATCCACTGATAACCCACTCTGGGAACGTGTCCCCCCCTCAGTCACAATCCACTGATAACCCACTCTGGGAACGTGTCCCCCCTCAGTCACAATCCACTGATAACCCACTCTGGGAACGTGTCCCCCCCTCAGTCACAATCCACTGATAACCCACTCTGGGAACGTGTCCCCCCCTCAGTCACAATCCACTGATAACCCACTCTGGGAACGTGTCCCCTCCCCCCAGTCACAATCCACTGATAACCCACTCTGGGAACGTGTCCCCCTCCCCTCAGTCACAATCCACTGATAACCCACTCTGGGAACGTGTCCCCCTCCCCTCAGTCACAATCCACTGATAACCCACTCTGGGAACGTGTCCCCCCCTCAGTCACAATCCACTGATAACCCACTCTGGGAACGTGTCCCCCCCACAGTCACAATCCACTGATAACCCACTCTGGGAACGTGTCCCCCCCACAGTCACAATCCACTGATAACCCACTCTGGGAACGTGTCCCCTCCCCTCAGTCACAATCCACTGATAACCCACTCTGGGAACGTGTCCCCCCCTCAGTCACAATCCACTGATAGCCCACTCTGGGAACGTGTCCCCCCCACAGTCACAATCCACTGATAACCCACTCTGGGAACGTGTCCCCCCCACAGTCACAATCCACTGATAGCCCACTCTGGGAACGTGTCCCTCCCCTCAGTCACAATCCACTGATAACCCACTCTGGGAACGTGTCCCTCCCCTCAGTCACAATCCACTGATAACCCACTCTGGGAACGTGTCCCCCCCACAGTCACAATCCACTGATAACCCACTCTGGGAACGTGTCCCTCCCCTCAGTCACAATCCACTGATAACCCACTCTGGGAACGTGTCCCCCCCACAGTCACAATCCACTGATAACCCACTCTGGGAACGTGTCCCTCCCCTCAGTCACAATCCACTGATAACCCACTCTGGGAACGTGTCCCCCCCTCAGTCACAATCCACTGATAACCCACTCTGGGAACGTGTCCCTCCCCTCAGTCACAATCCACTGATAACCCACTCTGGGAACGTGTCCCTCCCCTCAGTCACAATCCACTGATAACCCACTCTGGGAACGTGTCCCCCCCACAGTCACAATCCACTGATAACCCACTCTGGGAACGTGTCCCACCCACCCCACAGTCACAATCCACTGATAGCCCACTCTGGGAACGTGTCCCCTCCCCTCAGTCACAATCCACTGATAACCCACTCTGGGAACGTGTCTCCCCCTCAGTCACAATCCACTGATAACCCACTCTGGGAACGTGTCCCACCCACCCCACAGTCACAATCCACTGATAGCCCACTCTGGGAACGTATCCCCTCCCCTCAGTCACAATCCACTGATAACCCACTGTGGGAACATGTGTCCCCCCCACCCCTCAGTCACAATCCACTGATAACCCACTCTGGGAACGTGTCCCCCCCTCAGTCACAATTCACTGATAACCCACTCTAGGAATGTGTCCCCCCCGTCGTCACAATCCACTGATAACCCACTCTGGGAATATGTCCCCCCCCTCATCACAATCCACTGATAACCCACTCTGGGAATGTGTCCCCCTTCCCTCAGTCACAATCCACTGATAACCCACTCTGGGAACGTGTCCCCCCTCAGTCACAATCCACTGATAACCCACTCTGGGAATGTGTCCCCCCCCTCGTCACAATCCACTGATAACCCACTCTGGGAATGTGTCCCCCCCCTCATCACAATCCACTGATAACCCACTCTGGGAATGTGTCCCCCCCCTCGTCACAATCCACTGATAACCCACTCTGGGAATATGTCCCCTCCCCTCAGTCACAATCCACTGATAACCCACTCTGGGAACGTGTCCCCCTCCCCTCAGTCACAATCCACTGATAACCCACTCTGGGAACGTGTCCCTCCCCTCGTCACAATCCACTGATAACCCACTCTGGGAACATGTCCCCCCCCCGCCTCAGTCACAATCCACTGATAACCCACTCTGGGAATATGTCCCCCCCCTCATCACAATCCACTGATAACCCACTCTGGGAACGTGTCCTCCCCACAGTCACAATCCACTGATAACCCACTCTGGGAACGTGTCCTCCCCACAGTCACAATCCACTGATAACCCACTCTGGGAACGTGTCCCCCTCCCCTCAGTCACAATCCACTGATAACCCACTCTGGGAACATGTCCCCCCCTCGTCACAATCCACTGATAACCCACTCTGGGAACGTGTCCCCCTCCCCTCAGTCACAATCCACTGATAACCCACTCTGGGAACGTGTCCCCCTCCCCTCAGTCACAATCCACTGATAACCCACTCTGGGAAAATGTCCCCCCCTCGTCACAATCCACTGATAACCCACTCTGGGAACATGTCCCCCCCCCGCCTCAGTCACAATCTACCGATAACCCACTCTGGGAACGTGTCCCACTCCCCTCAGTCACAAGCCACTGATAACCCACTCTGGAACGTGTCCCCCTCCCCTCAGTCACAATCCATTGATAACCCACTCTGGGAACGTGTCCCTCCCCTCGTCACAATCCACTGATAACCCACTCTGGGAACGTGTCCCTCCCCTCGTCACAATCTACCGATAACCCACTCTGGGAACGTGTCCCCCCTCAGTCACAATCCACTGATAACCCACTCTGGGAACGTGTCCCACCCTCAGTCACAATCCACTGATAACCCACTCTGGGAACGTGTCCCCCCTCGTCACAATCTACCGATAACCCACTCTGGGAACGTGTCCCTCCCCTCAGTCACAATCCACTGATAACCCACTTTGGGAACGTGTTCCCCTCCCCTCAGTCACAAGCCACTGATAACCCACTCTGGGAACGTGTTCCCCCTCAGTCACAATCCACTGATAACCCACTCTGGGAACGTGTCCCCCCCCTCAGTCACAATCCACTGATAAACCACTCTGGGAACGTGTCCCTCCGATCAGTCACAATCCACTGATAACCCACTCTGGGAACGTGTCCCCCCCCTCAGTCACAATCCACTGATAACCCACTCTGGGAACGTGTCCCTCCGATCAGTCACAATCCACTGATAACCCACTCTGGGAACGTGCCCCCTCCCCCCAGTCACAATCCACTGATAACCCACTCTGGGAACGTGTCCCTCCGATCAGTCACAATCCACTGATAACCCACTCTGGGAACGTGTCCCTCCGATCAGTCACAATCCACTGATAACCCACTCTGGGAACGTGTCCCTCCCCTCAGTCACATTCCACTGATAACCCACTCTCGGAACGTGTCCCTCCCCTCAGTCACAATCCACTGATAACCCACTCTGGGAACGTGTCCTCCTCCCCTCAGTCACATTCCACTGATAACCCACTCTCGGAACGTGTCCCTCCCCTCAGTCACAATCCACTGATAACTCACTCTGGGAACGTGTCCTCCCCACAGTCACAATCCACTGATAACCCACTCTGGGAACGTGTCCCCCTCCCCTCAGTCACAATCCACTGATAACCCACTCTGGGAACGTGTCCCCTCCCCACAGTCACAATCCACTGATAACCCACTCTGGGAACGTGTTCCCCCCACAGTCACAATCCACTGATAACCCACTCTGGGAACGTGTCCCTCCCCTCAGTCACAATCCACTGATAACCCACTCTGGGAACGTGTCCCCCTCCCCTCAGTCACAATCCACTGATAACCCACTCTGGGAACGTGTCCCCCTCCCCTCAGTCACAATCCACTGATAACCCACTCTGGGAACGTGTCCCCCCCTCAGTCACAATCCACTGATAACCCACTCTGGGAACATGTCCCCCCCCCTCATCACAATCCACTGATAACCCACTCTGGGAACGTGTCCCCCTCCCCTCAGTCACAATCCACTGATAACCCACTCTGGGAACATGTCCCCCCACTCATCACAATCCACTGATAACCCACTCTGGGAACGTGTTCCCCCCGCCTCAGTCACAATCTACCGATAACCCACTCTGGGAACGTGTCCCACTCCCCTCAGTCACAATCCACTGATGACCCACTCTGGGAACGTGTCCCCCCTCATCACAATCCACTGATAACCCACTCTGGGAACGTGTCCCCCCCTCGTCACAATCCACTGATAACCCACTCTGGGAACGTGTCCCCCCTCGTCACAATCCACTGATAACCCACTCTGGGAACGTGTCCCCCTCCCCTCAGTCACAATCCACTGATAACCCACTCTGGGAACGTGTCCCCCCCTCAGTCACAATCCACTGATAACCCACTCTGGGAACGTGTCCCCCCCCGCCTCAGTCACAATCCACTGATAACCCACTCTGGGAACGTGTCCCCCCCTCAGTCACAATCCACTGATAACCCACTCTGGGAACGTGTCCCCCCCCGCCTCAGTCACAATCCACTGATAACCCACTCTGGGAACGTGTCCCCCCCTCAGTCACAATCCACTGATAACCCACTCTGGGAACGTGTCCCCCCTCCCCTCAGTCACAATCCACTGATAACCCACTCTGGGAACGTGTCCCACCCCTCAGTCACAATCCACTGATAACCCACTCTGGGAACGTGTCCCACCCCTCAGTCACAATCCACCGATAACCCACTCTGGGAACGTGTCCCCTCCCCTCAGTCACAATCCACTGATAACCCACTCTGGGAACGTGTCCCTCCGATCAGTCACAATCCACTGATAACCCACTCTGGGAACGTGTCCCTCCCCTCAGTCACAATCCACTGATAACCCACTCTGGGAACGTGTCCCTCCCCTCAGTCACAATCCACTGATAACCCACTCTGGGAACGTGTCCCCCCTCGTCACAATCCACTGATAACCTACTCTGGGAACGTGTCCCTCCCCTCAGTCACAATCCACTGATAACCCACTCTGGGAACGTGTCCCTCCCCTCAGTCACAATCCACTGATAACCCACTCTGGGAACGTGTCCCTCCCCTCAGTCACAATCCACTGATAACCCACTCTGGGAACGTGTCCCTCCCCTCAGTCACAATCCACTGATAACCCACTCTGGGAACGTGTCCCTCCCCTCGTCACAATCCACTGATAACCCACTCTGGGAACGTGTCCCCCCTCGTCACAATCCACTGATAACCCACTCTGGGAACGTGTCCCCCCCACAGTCACAATCCACTGATAACCTACTCTGGGAACGTGTTCCCCCCCTTGTCACAATCCACTGATAACCCACTCTGGGAACGTGTCCCTCCCCTCAGTCACAATCCACTGATAACCCACTCTGGGAACGTGTTCCCTCCCCTTGTCACAATCCACTGATAACCCACTCTGGGAACGTGTCCCACTCCCCTCAGTCACAAGCCACTGATAACCCACTCTGGGAACGTGTCCCACTCCCCTCAGTCACAAGCCACTGATAACCCACTCTGGGAATGTGTCCCTCCCCTCGTCACAATCCACTGATAACCCACTCTGGGAACGTGTCCCCCCTCAGTCACAATCCACCGATAACCCACTCTGGGAACGTGTCCCTCCCTCAGTCACAATCCACTGATAGCCCACTCTGTGAACGTGTCCCCTCCCCTCAGTCACAATCCACTGATAACCCACTCTGTGAACGTGTCCCCTCCCCTCAGTCACAATCCACTGATAGCCCACTCTGTGAACGTGTCCCCTCCCCTCAGTCACAATCCACTGATAACCCACTCTGGGAACGTGTCCCACCTTCAGTCACAATCCACTGATAACCCACTCTGGGAACGTGTCCCCTCCCCTCAGTCACAATCCACTGATAACCCACTCTGGGAACGTGTCCCTCCCCTCAGTCATAATCCACTGATAACCCACTCTGGGAACATGTCCCCCACCCGCCTCAGTCACAATCTGCCGATAACCCACTCTGGGAACGTGTCCCCCCCACAGTCACAATCCACTGATAACCTACTCTGGGAACGTGTTCCCCCCCTTGTCACAATCCACTGATAACCCACTCTGGGAACGTGTCCCTCCCCTCAGTCACAATCCACTGATAACCCACTCTGGGAACGTGTTCCCTCCCCTTGTCACAATCCACTGATAACCCACTCTGGGAACGTGTCCCACTCCCCTCAGTCACAAGCCACTGATAACCCACTCTGGGAACGTGTCCCACTCCCCTCAGTCACAAGCCACTGATAACCCACTCTGGGAATGTGTCCCTCCCCTCGTCACAATCCACTGATAACCCACTCTGGGAACGTGTCCCCCCTCAGTCACAATCCACCGATAACCCACTCTGGGAACGTGTCCCTCCCTCAGTCACAATCCACTGATAGCCCACTCTGTGAACGTGTCCCCTCCCCTCAGTCACAATCCACTGATAACCCACTCTGTGAACGTATCCCCTCCCCTCAGTCACAATCCACTGATAGCCCACTCTGTGAACGTGTCCCCTCCCCTCAGTCACAATCCACTGATAACCCACTCTGGGAACGTGTCCCCCTCCCCTCAGTCACAATCCACTGATAACCCACTCTGGAACGTGTCCCTCCCCTCGTCACAATCCACTGATAACCCACTCTGGGAACGTGTCCCCTCCCCCCAGTCACAATCCACTGATAACCCACTCTGGGAACGTGTCCCACCTTCAGTCACAATCCACTGATAACCCACTCTGGGAACGTGTCCCCTCCCCTCAGTCACAATCCACTGATAACCCACTCTGGGAACGTGTCCCCCCCTCAGTCACAATCCACTGATAACCCACTCTGGGAACGTGTCCCTCCCCTCAGTCACAATCCACTGATAACCCACTCTGGGAACGTGTCCCACCTTCAGTCACAATCCACTGATAGCCCACTCTGTGAACGTGTCCCCTCCCCTCAGTCACAATCCACTGATAACCCACTCTGGGAACGTGTCCCACCTTCAGTCACAATCCACTGATAACCCACTCTGGGAACGTGTCCCACTCCCCTCAGTCACAATCCACTGATAACCCACTCTGGGAATGTGTTCCCCCCCTCAGTCACAATCCACTGATAACCCACTCTGGGAACGTGTCCCTCCCCTCAGTCACAATCCACTGATAACCCACTCTGGGAACGTGTCCCCCCCTCGTCACAATCCACTGATAACCCACTCTGGGAACATGTCCCCCCCTCGTCACAATCCACTGATAACCCACTCTGGGAACGTGTCCCCCCCTCGTCACAATCCACTGATAACCCACTCTGGGAACATGTCCCCCCCCCGCCTCAGTCACAATCTACCGATAACCCACTCTGGGAACGTGTCCCACTCCCCTCAGTCACAATCCACTGATAACCCACTCTGGGAACGTGTTCCCCTCCCCTCAGTCACAATCCACTGATAACCCACTCTGAGAACGTGTCCCCCCCTCAGTCACAATCCACTGATAACCCACTCTGGGAACGTGTCCCCCCTCCCCTCAGTCACAATCCACTGATAACCCACTCTGGGAACGTGTCCCCCTCCCCTCAGTCACAAGCCACTGATAACCCACTCTGGGAACGTGTCCCCTCCCCACAGTCACAATCCACTGATAACCCACTCTGGGAACGTGTCCCCTCCCCTCAGTCACAATCCACTGATAACCCACTCTGGGAACGTGTTCCCCCCTCAGTCACAATCCACTGATAACCCACTCTGGGAACATGTCCCCCCCCTCAGTCACAATCCACTGATAACCCACTCTGGGAACGTGTTCCCCCCTCAGTCACAATCTACCGATAACCCACTCTGGGAACGTGTCCCTCCCCTCAGTCACGATCCACTGATAACCCACTCTGGGAACGTGTCCCCTCCCCACAGTCACAATCCACTGATAACCCACTCTGGGAACGTGTCCCCTCCCCTCAGTCACAATCCACTGATAACCCACTCTGGGAACGTGTCCCCCCCTCGTCACAATCCACTGATAACCCACTCTGGGAACGTGTCCCCCCTCAGTCACAATCCACTGATAACCCACTCTGGGAACGTGTCCCTCCCCTCAGTCACAATCCACTGATAACCCACTCTGGGAACGTGTCCCCCCCTCGTCACAATCCACTGATAACCCACTCTGGGAACGTGTCCCCCCCTCGTCACAATCCACTGATAACCCACTCTGGGAACATGTCCCCCCCCCGCCTCAGTCACAATCTACCGATAACCCACTCTGGGAACGTGTCCCACTCCCCTCAGTCACAATCCACTGATAACCCACTCTGGGAACGTGTTCCCCTCCCCTCAGTCACAATCCACTGATAACCCACTCTGAGAACGTGTCCCCCCCTCAGTCACAATCCACTGATAACCCACTCTGGGAACGTGTCCCCCCTCCCCTCAGTCACAATCCACTGATAACCCACTCTGGGAACGTGTCCCCCTCCCCTCAGTCACAAGCCACTGATAACCCACTCTGGGAACGTGTCCCCTCCCCTCAGTCACAATCCACTGATAACCCACTCTGGGAACGTGTCCCCTCCCCTCAGTCACAATCCACTGATAACCCACTCTGGGAACGTGTTCCCCCCGCCTCTCAGTCACAATCCACTGATAACCCACTCTGGGAACGTGTCCCCTCCCCACAGTCACAATCCACTGATAACCCACTCTGGGAACGTGTCCCCCTCCCCTCAGTCACAATCCACTGATAACCCACTCTGGGAACATGTCCCCCCCCTCATCACAATCCACTGATAAGCCACTCTGGGAACATGTCCTCCCCACAGTCACAATCCACTGATAACCCACTCTGGGAACGTGTTCCCCCCCTCGTCACAATCCACTGATAACCCACTCTGGGAACGTGTCCCCCCCTCGTCACAATCCACTGATAACCCACTCTGGGAACATGTCCCCCCCCCGCTTCAGTCACAATCTACCGATAACCCACTCTGGGAACGTGTCCCACTCCCCTCAGTCACAAGCCACTGATAACCCACTCTGGAACGTGTCCCCCTCCCCTCAGTCACAATCCATTGATAACCCACTCTGGGAACGTGTCCCTCCCCTCGTCACAATCCACTGATAACCCACTCTGGGAACGTGTCCCTCCCCTCGTCACAATCTACCGATAACCCACTCTGGGAACGTGTCCCACTCCCCTCAGTCACAATCCACTGATAACCCACTCTGGGAACGTGTTCCCCTCCCCTCAGTCACAATCCACTGATAACCCACTCTGGGAACGTGTCCCCCCTCAGTCACAATCCACTGATGACCCACTCTGGGAACGTGTCCCTCCCCTCAGTCACAATCCACTGATAACCCACTCTGGGAACGTGTCCCTCCCCTCAGTCACAATCCACTGATAACCCACTCTGGGAACGTGTCCCCCCCTCAGTCACAATCCACTGATAACCCACTCTGGGAACGTGTCCCCCTCCCCTCGTCACAATCCATTGATAACCCACTCTGGGAACGTGTCCCTCCCCTCAGTCACAATCCACTGATAACCCACTCTGGGAACGTGTCCCTCCCCTCAGTCACAATCCACTGATAACCCACTCTGGGAACGTGTCCCTCCCCTCAGTCACAATCCACTGATAACCCACTCTGGGAACGTGTCCCTCCCCTCAGTCACAATCCACTGATAACCCACTCTGGGAACGTGTCCCCCCCTCAGTCACAATCCACTGATAACCCACTCTGGGAACGTGTCCCCCCTCAGTCACAATCCACTGATGACCCACTCTGGGAACGTGTCCCTCCCCTCAGTCACAATCCACTGATAACCAACTCTGGGAACGTGTCTCACCCTCACTCACAATCCACTGATAACCCACTCTGGGAATGTGTCCCACTCCCCTCAGTCACAATCCACTGATAACCCACTCTGGGAACGTGTCCCCCCCACTCTCAGTCACAATCCACTGATAACCCACTCTGGGAACGTGTCCCCCTCCCCTCAGTCACAATCCACTGATAACCCACTGTGGGAACGTGTCCCCCCCCTCAGTCACAAGCCACTGATAACCCACTCTGGGAACGTGTCCCCCTCCCCTCAGTCACAATCCACTGATAACCCACTGTGGGAACGTGTCCCCCCCCTCAGTCACAAGCCACTGATAACCCACACTGGGAACGTGTCCCCCCCCTCAGTCACAAGCCACTGATAACCCACTCTGGGAACGTGTCCCCCTCCCCTCAGTCACAATCCACTGATAACCCACTCTGGGAACGTGTCCCCCCCTCATCACAATCCACTGATAACCCACTCTGGGAACGTGTCCCTCCGATCAGTCACAATCCACTGATAACCCACTCTGGGAACGTGTCCCCCCTCCCCTCAGTCACAATCCACTGATAACCCACTCTGGGAACGTGTCCCCCCCTCAGTCACAATCCACTGATAACCCACTCTGGGAACGTGTCCCCCTCCCCTCAGTCACAATCCACTGATAACCCACTCTGGGAACGTGTCCCCCCCTCATCACAATCCACTGATAACCCACTCTGGGAACGTGTCCCTCCGATCAGTCACAATCCACTGATAACCCACTCTGGGAACGTGTCCCTCCCCTCAGTCACAATCCACTGATAACCCACTCTGGGAACGTGTCCCCCTCCCCTCAGTCACAATCCACTGATAACCCACTCTGGGAACGTGTCCCCCCCTCATCACAATCCACTGATAACCCACTCTGGGAACGTGTCCCTCCGATCAGTCACAATCCACTGATAACCCACTCTGGGAACGTGTCCCTCCCCTCAGTCACAATCCACTGATAACCCACTCTGGGAACGTGTCCCTCCCCTCAGTCACAATCCACTGATAACCCACTCTGGAAACGTGTCCCTCCCCACAGTCACAATCCACTGATAACCCACTCTGGGAACGTGTCCCCCCTCCCCTCAGTCACAATCCACTGATAACCCACTCTGGGAACGTGTCCCTCCCCTCAGTCACAATCCACCGATAACCCACTCTGGGAACGTGTCCCCCCCCTCAGTCACAAGCCACTGATAACCCACTCTGGGAACGTGTCCCTCCCCTCAGTCACAATCCACTGATAACCCACTCTGGGAACGTGTCCCTCCCCTCAGTCACAATCCACTGATAACCCACTCTGGGAACGTGTCCCCCTCCCCTCAGTCACAATCCACTGATAACCCACTCTGGGAACGTGTCCCTCCGATCAGTCACAATCCACTGATAACCCACTCTGGGAACGTGTCCCTCCCCTCAGTCACAATCCACTGATAACCCACTCTGGGAACGTGTCCCCCCCCTCAGTCACAATCCACTGATAACACCCTCTGGGAACGTGTCCCCCCCACAGTCACAATCCACTGATAACCCACTCTGGGAACGTGTCCCCCCCACAGTCACAATCCACTGATAACCCACTCTGGGAACGTGTCCCTCCCCTCGTCACAATCCACTGATAACCCACTCTGGGAACATGTCCCCTCCCCTCAGTCACAATCCACTGATAACCCACTCTGGGAACGTGTCCCCCCCACAGTCACAATCCACTGATAACCTACTCTGGGTACGTGTCCCCCTCAGTCACAATCCACTGATAACACCCTCTGGGAACGTGTCCCCTCCCCACAGTCAGAATCCACTGATAACCCACTCTGTGAACGTGTCCCCTCCCCACAGTCAGAATCCACTGATAACCCACTCTGGGAACGTGTTCCCCCCCTTGTCACAATCCACTGATAACCCACTCTGGGAACGTGTCCCCTCCCCTCGTCACAATCCACTGATAACCCACTCTGGGAACGTGTTCCCCCCCTCGTCACAATCCACTGATAACCCACTCTGGGAACGTGTCCCCCCCTCGTCACAATCCACTGATAACCCACTCTGGGAACATGTCCCCCCCCCGCTTCAGTCACAATCTACCGATAACCCACTCTGGGAACGTGTCCCACTCCCCTCAGTCACAAGCCACTGATAACCCACTCTGGGAACGTGTCCCACTCCCCTCAGTCACAAGCCACTGATAACCCACTCTGGGAACATGTCCCCCCCCCGCTTCAGTCACAATCTACCGATAACCCACTCTGGGAACGTGTCCTCCCCTCAGTCACAAGCCACTGATAACCCACTCTGGGAACGTGTCCCACTCCCCTCAGTCACAAGCCACTGATAACCCACTCTGGGAACGTGTCCCCCCCTCGTCACAATCCACTGATAACCCACTCTGGGAACGTGTCCCCCTCAGTCACAATCCACTGATAACCCACTCTGGGAACGTGTCCCTCCCCTCAGTCACAATCCACTGATAACCCACTCTGGGAACATGTCCCCCCCCCGCTTCAGTCACAATCTACCGATAACCCACTCTGGGAATGTGTCCCTCCCCTCAGTCACAATCCATTGATAACCCACTCTGGGAACGTGTCCCTCCCCTCGTCACAATCCACTGATAACCCACTCTGGGAACGTGTCCCTCCCCTCGTCACAATCCACTGATAACCCACTCTGGCAACGTGTCCCTCCCCTCAGTCACAATCCACTGATGACCCACTCTGGGAACGTGTCCCTCCCCTCAGTCACAATCCAATGATAACCCACTCTGGGAACGTGTCCCTCCCCTCAGTCACAATCCACTGATAACCCACTCTGGGAACGTGTCCCTCCCCTCAGTCACTATCCACTGATAACCCACTCTGGGAACGTGTCCCTCCCCTCAGTCACAATCCACTGATAACCCACTCTGGGAACGTGTCCCTCCCCTCAGTCACAATCCACTGATAACCCACTCTGGGAACGTGTCCCCCTCCCCTCGTCACAATCCATTGATAACCCACTCTGGGAACGTGCCCCCCCTCAGTCACAATCCACTGATAACCCACTCTGGGAACGTGTCCCCCCTCAGTCACAATCCACTGATGACCCACTCTGGGAACGTGTCCCTCCCCTCAGTCACAATCCACTGATAACCCACTCTGGGAATGTGTCCCACTCCCCTCAGTCACAATCCACTGATAACCCACTCTGGGAACGTGTCCCCCCCTCAGTCACAATCCACTGATAACCCACTCTGGGAACGTGTCCCCCCCTCAGTCACAATCCACTGATAACCCACTCTGGGAACGTGTCCCCCCTCCCCTCAGTCACAATCCACTGATAACCCACTCTGGGAACGTGTCCCACTCCCCTCAGTCACAATCCACTGATAACCCACTCTGGGAACGTGTCCCCCCCCTCAGTCACAAGCCACTGATAACCCACTCTGGGAACATGTCCCCCTCCCCTCAGTCACAATCCACTGATAACCCACTCTGGGAACGTGTCCCTCCGATCAGTCACAATCCACTGATAACCCACTCTGGGAACGTGTCCCTCCCCTCAGTCACAATCCACTGATAACCCACTCTGGGAACGTGTCCCCCCTCCCCTCAGTCACAATCCACTGATAACCCACTCTGGGAACGTGTCCCCCCTCCCCTCAGTCACAATCCACTGATAACACCCTCTGGGAACGTGTCCCCCCCACAGTCACAATCCACTGATAACCCACTCTGGGAACGTGTTCCCCCCTCAGTCACAATCCACTGATAACCCACTCTGGGAACGTGTCCCTCCCCTCAGTCACAAGCCACTGATAACCCACTCTGGGAATGTGTCCCACTCCCCTCAGTCACAATCCACTGATAACCCACTCTGGGAACGTGTCCCCCCCACAGTCACAATCCACTGATAACCTACTCTGGGAACGTGTCCCCCCTCCCCTCAGTCACAATCCACTGATAACACCCTCTGGGAACGTGTCCCCACCACAGTCACAATCCACTGATAACCCACTCTGGGAACGTGTTCCCCCCTCAGTCACAATCCACTGATAACCCACTCTGGGAACGTGTCCCTCCCCTCAGTCACAAGCCACTGATAACCCACTCTGGGAACGTGTCCCTCCCCTCAGTCACAATCCACTGATAACCCACTCTGGGAACGTGTCCCTCCCCTCAGTCACAATCCACTGATAACCCACTCTGGGAACGTGTCCCCCTCCCCTCAGTCACAATCCACTGATAACCCACTCTGGGAACGTGTCCCCCCCTCATCACAATCCACTGATAACCCACTCTGGGAACGTGTCCCTCCCCTCAGTCACAATCCACTGATAACCCACTCTGGGAACGTGTCCCCCCTCCCCTCAGTCACAATCCACTGATAACCCACTCTGGGAACGTGTCCCCCCGCCACCTCAGTCACAATCCACTGATAACCCACTCTGGGAACGTGTCCCTCCGATCAGTCACAATCCACTGATAACCCACTCTGGGAACGTGTCCCTCCCCTCAGTCACAATCCACTGATAACCCACTCTGGGAACGTGTCCCCCCTCCCCTCAGTCACAATCCACTGATAACCCACTCTGGGAACGTGTCCCTCCCCTCAGTCACAATCCACCGATAACCCACTCTGGGAACGTGTCCCCCCCCTCAGTCACAAGCCACTGATAACCCACTCTGGGAACGTGTCCCTCCCCTCAGTCACAATCCACTGATAACCCACTCTGGGAACGTGTCCCTCCCCTCAGTCACAATCCACTGATAACCCACTCTGGGAACGTGTCCCCCTCCCCTCAGTCACAATCCACTGATAACCCACTCTGGGAACGTGTCCCTCCGATCAGTCACAATCCACTGATAACCCACTCTGGGAACGTGTCCCTCCCCTCAGTCACAATCCACTGATAACCCACTCTGGGAACGTGTCCCCCTCCCCTCAGTCACAATCCACTGATAACCCACTCTGGGAACGTGTCCCTCCCCTCAGTCACAATCCACTGATAACCCACTCTGGGAACGTGTCCCTCCCCTCAGTCACAATCCACTGATAACCCACTCTGGGAACGTGTCCCCCCTCAGTCACAATCCACTGATAACACCCTCTGGGAACGTGTCCCCCCCACAGTCACAATCCACTGATAACCCACTCTGGGAACGTGTCCCCCCCACAGTCACAATCCACTGATAACCCACTCTGGGAACGTGTCCCTCCCCTCGTCACAATCCACTGATAACCCACTCTGGGAACGTGTCCCCTCCCCTCAGTCACAATCCACTGATAACCCACTCTGGGAACGTGTCCCCCCCACAGTCACAATCCACTGATAACCCACTCTGGGAACGTGTCCCCCCCACAGTCACAATCCACTGATAACCCACTCTGGGAACGTGTTCCCCCCCTTGTCACAATCCACTGATAACCCACTCTGGGAACGTGTCCCCTCCCCTCGTCACAATCCACTGATAACCCACTCTGGGAACGTGTCCCCCCCTCGTCACAATCCACTGATAACCCACTCTGGGAACATGTCCCCCCCCCGCTTCAGTCACAATCTACCGATAACCCACTCTGGGAACGTGTCCCACTCCCCTCAGTCACAAGCCACTGATAACCCACTCTGGAACGTGTCCCCCTCCCCTCAGTCACAATCCATTGATAACCCACTCTGGGAACGTGTCCCTCCCCTCGTCACAATCCACTGATAACCCACTCTGGCAACGTGTCCCTCCCCTCGTCACAATCTACCGATAACCCACTCTGGGAACGTGTCCCTCCCCTCAGTCACAATCCACTGATAACCCACTCTGGGAACGTGTCCCCCTCCCCTCGTCACAATCCACTGATAACCCACTCTGGGAACGTGTCCCCCCTCAGTCACAATCCACTGATAACCCACTCTGGGAACGTGTCCCCCCTCAGTCACAATCCACTGATGACCCACTCTGGGAACGTGTCCCTCCCCTCAGTCACAATCCAATGATAACCCACTCTGGGAACGTGTCCCTCCCCTCAGTCACAATCCACTGATAACCCACTCTGGGAACGTGTCCCTCCCCTCAGTCACAATCCACTGATAACCCACTCTGGGAACGTGTCCCTCCCCTCAGTCACTATCCACTGATAACCCACTCTGGGAACGTGTCCCTCCCCTCAGTCACAATCCACTGATAACCCACTCTGGGAACGTGTCCCTCCCCTCAGTCACAATCCACTGATAACCCACTCTGGGAACGTGTCCCCCTCCCCTCGTCACAATCCATTGATAACCCACTCTGGGAACGTGCCCCCCCTCAGTCACAATCCACTGATAACCCACTCTGGGAACGTGTCCCCCCTCAGTCACAATCCACTGATGACCCACTCTGGGAACGTGTCCCTTCCCTCAGTCACAATCCACTGATAACCCACTCTGGGAATGTGTCCCACTCCCCTCAGTCACAATCCACTGATAACCCACTCTGGGAACGTGTCCCCCCCTCAGTCACAATCCACTGATAACCCACTCTGGGAACGTGTCCCCCCCTCAGTCACAATCCACTGATAACCCACTCTGGGAACGTGTCCCCCGTCCCCTCAGTCACAATCCACTGATAACCCACTCTGGGAACGTGTCCCACTCCCCTCAGTCACAATCCACTGATAACCCACTCTGGGAACGTGTCCCCCCCCTCAGTCATAAGCCACTGATAACCCACTCTGGGAACATGTCCCCCTCCCCTCAGTCACAATCCACTGATAACCCACTCTGGGAACGTGTCCCTCCGATCAGTCACAATCCACTGATAACCCACTCTGGGAACGTGTCCCTCCCCTCAGTCACAATCCACTGATAACCCACTCTGGGAACGTGTCCCCCCTCCCCTCAGTCACAATCCACTGATAACCCACTCTGGGAACGTGTCCCCCCTCCCCTCAGTCACAATCCACTGATAACACCCTCTGGGAACGTGTCCCCCCCTCAGTCACAATCCACTGATAACCCACTCTGGGAACGTGTTCCCCCCTCAGTCACAATCCACTGATAACCCACTCTGGGAACGTGTCCCTCCCCTCAGTCACAAGCCACTGATAACCCACTCTGGGAATGTGTCCCACTCCCCTCAGTCACAATCCACTGATAACCCACTCTGGGAACGTGTCCCCCCCACAGTCACAATCCACTGATAACCTACTCTGGGAACGTGTCCCCCCTCCCCTCAGTCACAATCCACTGATAACACCCTCTGGGAACGTGTCCCCCCCACAGTCACAATCCACTGATAACCCACTCTGGGAACGTGTTCCCCCCTCAGTCACAATCCACTGATAACCCACTCTGGGAACGTGTCCCTCCCCTCAGTCACAAGCCACTGATAACCCACTCTGGGAATGTGTCCCACTCCCCTCAGTCACAATCCACTGATAACCCACTCTGGGAACGTGTCCCCCCCACAGTCACAATCCACTGATAACCTACTCTGGGAACGTGTCCCCGCCTCAGTCACAATCCACTGATAACACCCTCTGGGAACGTGTCCCCTCCCCACAGTCACAATCCACTGATAACCCACTCTGGGAACGTGTTCCCCCCCTTGTCACAATCCACTGATAACCCACTCTGGGAACGTGTCCCCTCCCCTCGTCACAATCCACTGATAACCCACTCTGGGAACGTGTCCCTCCCTCAGTCACAATCCACTGATAACCCACTCTGGGAACGTGTCCTCCCCACAGTCACAATCCACTGATAACCCACTCTGGGAACGTGTCCCCCTCAGTCACAATCCACTGATAACCCACTCTGGGAACGTGTCCCCCTCAGTCACAATCCACTGATAACCCACTCTGGGAACGTGTCCCTCCCCTCAGTCACAATCCACTGATAACCTACTCTGGGAACGTGTCCCCCTCAGTCACAATCCACTGATAACCCACTCTGGGAACGTGTTCCCCCCCTTGTCACAATCCACTGATAACCCACTCTGGGAACATGTCCCCCCCTCAGTCACAATCTACCGATAACCCACTCTGGGAACGTGTCCCACTCCCCTCAGTCACAAGCCACTGATAACCCACTCTGGGAACGTGTTCCCCCCGCCTCTCAGTCACAATCCACTGATAACCCACTCTGGGAACGTGTCCCCCTCCCCTCAGTCACAATCCACTGATAACCCACTCTGGGAACGTGTCCCCCCCTCGTCACAATCCACTGATAACCCACTCTGGGAACGTGTCCCCCACCCGCCTCAGTCACAATCTACCGATAACCCACTCTGGGAACGTGTCCCCCTCCCCTCAGTCACAATCCACTGATAACCCACTCTGGGAACGTGTCCCCCCCTCGTCACAAGCCACTGATAACCCACTCTGGTAACATGTCCCCACCCTCATCACAATCCACTGATAACCCACTCTGGGAACGTGTCCCCCCCTCGTCACAAGCCACTGACAACCCACTCTGGGAACGTGTCCCCTCCCCTCAGTCACAATCCACTGATAACCCACTCTGGGAACGTGTCCCCCTCCCCCCAGTCACAATCCACTGATAACCCACTCTGGGAACGTGTCCCCCCCTCAGTCACAATCCACTGATAACCCACTCTGGGAACGTGTCCCTCCCCTCAGTCACAATCCACTGATAACCCACTCTGGGAACGTGTCCCCCCCTCAGTCACAAGCCACTGATAACCCACTCTGGGAACGTGTCCCCCTCCCCTCGTCACAATCCACTGATAACCCACTCTGGAACGTGTCCCCCTCCCCTCAGTCACAATCCATTGATAACCCACTCTGGGAACGTGTCCCCCTCCCCTCAGTCACAATCCACTGATAACCCACTCTGGGAACGTGTCCCTCCCCTCAGTCACAATCCATTGATAACCCACTCTGGGAACGTGTCCCCCCCTCAGTCACAATCCACTGATAACCCACTCTGGGAACGTGTCCCTCCCCTCAGTCACAATCCACTGATAACCCACTCTGGGAACGTGTCCCTCCCCTCAGTCACAATCCACTGATAACCCACTCTGGGAACGTGTCCCCCCCACAGTCACAATCCACTGATAACCCACTCTGGGAACGTGTCCCCCCTCCCCTCAGTCACAATCCACTGATAACCCACTCTGGGAACGTGTCCCCCCTCCCCTCAGTCACAATCCACTGATAACCCACTCTGGGAACGTGTCCCCCCCACAGTCACAATCCACTGATAACCCACTCTGGGAACGTGTCCCCTCCCCTCAGTCACAATCCACTGATAACCCACTCTGGGAACGTGTTCCCCCCCTTGTCACAATCCACTGATAACCCACTCTGGGAACATGTCCCCCCCCCGCCTCAGTCACAATCTACCGATAACCCACTCTGGGAACGTGTCCCTCCCCTCAGTCACAATCCACTGATAACCCACTCTGGGAACGTGTCCCACTCCCCTCAGTCACAAGCCACTGATAACCCACTCTGGGAACGTGTCCCTCCCCTCGTCACAATCCACCGATAACCCACTCTGGGAACGTGTCCCTCCCTCAGTCACAATCCACTGATAACCCACTCTGTGAACGTGTCCCCTCCCCTCAGTCACAATCCACTGATAACCCACTCTGGGAACGTGTCCCCCCTCAGTCACAATCCACTGATAACCCACTCTGTGAACGTGTCCCCTCCACTCAGTCACAATCCACTGATAACCCACTCTGGGAACGTGTCCCTCCCCTCGTCACAATCCACCGATAACCCACTCTGTGAACATGTCCCCCCCTCAGTCACAATCCACTGATAACCCACTCTGGGAACGTGTCCCCTCCCCTCAGTCACAATCCACTGATAACCCACTCTGGGAACGTGTCCCCCCTCAGTCACAATCCACTGATAACCCACTCTGTGAACGTGTCCCCTCCCCTCAGTCACAATCCACTGATAGCCCACTCTGTGAACGTGTCCCCTCCCCTCAGTCACAATCCACTGATAACCCACTCTGGGAACGTGTCCCCTCCCCTCAGTCACAATCCACTGATAACCCACTCTGGGAACGTGTCCCCCCCTCAGTCACAATCCACTGATAACCCACTCTGGAACGTGTCCCTCCCCTCGTCACAATCTACTGATAACCCACTCTGGGAACGTGTCCCCTCCCCCCAGTCACAATCCACTGATAACCCACTCTGGGAACGTGTCCCTCCCCTCAGTCACAATCCACTGATAACCCACTCTGGGAACATGTCCCCCACCCGCCTCAGTCACAATCTGCCGATAACCCACTCTGGGAACGTGTCCCACTCCCCTCAGTCACAAGCCACTGATAACCCACTCTGGGAACGTGTCCCACTCCCCTCAGTCACAAGCCACTGATAACCCACTCTGGGAACGTGTCCCTCCCCTCGTCACAATCCACTGATAACCCACTCTGGGAACGTGTCCCCCCTCAGTCACAATCCACTGATAACCCACTCTGGGAACGTGTCCCTCCCCTCAGTCACAATCCACTGATAACCCACTCTGGGAACGTGTCCCCCCTCAGTCACAATCCACTGATAACACACTCTGGGAACGTGTCCCTCCCCTCAGTCACAATCCACTGATAACCCACTCTGGGAACGTGTCCCTCCCCTCAGTCACAATCCACTGATAACCCACTCTGGGAACGTGTCCCCCCCTCATCACAATCCACTGATAACCCACTCTGGGAACGTGTCCCCCCCTCGTCACAATCCACTGATAACCCACTCTGGGAACGTGTCCCCCCCTCAGTCACAATCCACTGATAACCCACTCTGGGAACGTATCCCTCCCCTCGTCACAATCCACTGATAACCCACTCTGGGAACGTGTCCCCCTCAGTCACAATCCACTGATAACCCACTCTGGGAACGTGTTCCCCCCTCCCCTCAGTCACAATCCACTGATAACCCACTCTGGTAACATGTCCCCCCCCTCATCACAATCCACTGATAACCCACTCTGGGAACGTGTCCCCCCCTCGTCACAATCCACTGATAACCCACTCTGGGAACATGTCCCCCCCCCGCCTCAGTCACAATCTACCGATAACCCACTCTGGGAACGTGTCCCACTCCCCTCAGTCACAATCCACTGATAACCCACTCTGGGAAC
Organism: Pristiophorus japonicus; assembly: GCF_044704955.1. NCBI lineage: Eukaryota > Metazoa > Chordata > Chondrichthyes > Pristiophoridae > Pristiophorus > Pristiophorus japonicus. The sequence goes on along the minus strand of NC_091991.1, from coordinate 103,990,960 downwards.
GTGTCCCTCCCCTCAGTCACAAGCCACTGATAACCCACTCTGGGAACGTGTCCCACTCACCTCAGTCACAATCCACTGATGACCCACTCTGGGAACGTGTCCCTCCCCTCAGTCACAATCCACTGATAACCCACTCTGGGAACGTGTCCCTCCCCTCAGTCACAATCCACTGATAACCCACTCTGGGAACGTGTCCCTCCCCTCAGTCACAATCCACTGATAACCCACTCTGGAACGTGTCCCCCTCCCCTCAGTCACAATCCATTGATAACCCACTCTGGGAACGTGTCCCGCCCCTCGTCACAATCCACTGATAACCCACTCTGGGAACGTGTCCCTCCCCTCGTCACAATCCACTGATAACCCACTCTGGGAACGTGTCCCTCCCCTCAGTCACAATCCACTGATAACCCACTCTGGGAACGTGTCCCCCTCCCCTCAGTCACAATCCACTGATAACCCACTCTGGGAACGTGTCCCTCCCCTCAGTCACAATCCACTGATAACCCACTCTGGAACGTGTCCCACTCCCCTCAGTCACAATCCATTGATAACCCACTCTGGGAACGTGTCCCTCCCCTCAGTCACAATCCACTGATAACCCACTCTGGGAACGTGTCCCCCCCCTCAGTCACAATCCACTGATAACCCACTCTGGGAACGTGTCCCCCTCCCCTCAGTCACAATCCACTGATAACCCACTCTGGGAACGTGTCCCTCCCCTCAGTCACAATCCACTGATAACCCACTCTGGGAACGTGTCCCCCTCCCCTCAGTCACAATCCACTGATAACCCACTCTGGGAACGTGTCCCTCCCCTCGTCACAATCCACTGATAACCCACTCTGGGAACGTGTCCCTCCCCTCGTCACAATCCACTGATAACCCACTCTGGGAACGTGTCCCCCCCTCAGTCACAATCCACTGATAACCCACTCTGGGAACGTGTCCCTCCCCTCGTCACAATCCACTGATAACCCACTCTGGGAACGTGTCCCTCCCCTCGTCACAATCCACTGATAACCCACTCTGGGAACGTGTCCCCCCCTCAGTCACAATCCACTGATAACCCACTCTGGGAACGTGTCCCTCCCCTCAGTCACAATCCACTGATGACCCACTCTGGGAACGTGTCCCTCCCCTCGTCACAATCCACTGATAACCCACTCTGGGAACGTGTCCCCCCCTCAGTCACAATCCACTGATAACCCACTCTGGGAACGTGTCCCTCCCCTCATCACAATCCACTGATAACCCACTCTGGGAACGTGTCCCTCCCCTCAGTCACAATCCACTGATAACCCACTCTGGGAACGTGTCCCCCCCTCAGTCACAATCCACTGATAACCCACTCTGGGAACGTGTCCCCTCCCCTCAGTCACAATCCACTGATAACCCACTCTGGGAACATGTCCCCCCCACAGTCACAATCCACTGATAACCCACTCTGGGAACGTGTCCCCCCTCCCCTCAGTCACAATCCACTGATAACCCACTCTGGGAACGTGTCCCCCTCCCCTCAGTCACAATCCACTGATAACCCACTCTGGGAACGTGTCCCCCCTCCCCTCAGTCACAATCCACTGATAACCCACTCTGGGAACGTGTCCCTCCCCTCGTCACAATCCACTGATAACCCACTCTGGGAACGTGTCCCTCCCCTCGTCACAATCCACTGATAACCCACTCTGGGAACGTGTCCCCCCCACAGTCACAATCCACTGATAACCCACTCTGGGAACGTGTCCCCCCTCCCCTCAGTCACAATCCACTGATAACCCACTCTGGGAATGTGTCCCCCCTCCCCTCAGTCACAATCCACTGATAACCCACTCTGGGAACGTGTCCCCCCTCCCCTCAGTCACAATCCACTGATAACCCACTCTGGGAACGTGTCCCCCCCACAGTCACAATCCACTGATAACCCACTCTGGGAACGTGTCCCCCCTCCCCTCAGTCACAATCCACTGATAACCCACTCTGGGAATGTGTCCCCCCTCCCCTCAGTCACAATCCACTGATAACCCACTCTGGGAACGTGTCCCCCCCTCAGTCACAATCCACTGATAACCCACTCTGGGAACGTGTCCCCCCCTCAGTCACAATCCACTGATAACCCACTCTGGGAACGTGTCCCCCCCTCAGTCACAATCCACTGATAACCCACTCTGGGAACGTGTCCCCTCCCCCCTCGTCACAATCCACTGTTAACCCACTCTGGGAACGTGTCCCCCCCTCATCACAATCCACTGATAACCCACTCTGGGAACGTGTCCCCCCCTCAGTCACAATCCACTGATAACCCACTCTGGGAACGTGTCCCTCCCCTCGTCACAATCCACTGATAATCCACTCTGGGAACGTGTCCCTCCCCTCAGTCACAATCCACTGATAACCCACTCTGGGAACGTGTCCCCCCCTCAGTCACAATCCACTGATAACCCACTCTGGGAACGTGTCCCCCTCCCCTCAGTCACAATCCACTGATAACCCACTCTGGGAACGTGTCCCTCCCCTCGTCACAATCCACTGATAGCCCACTCTGGGAACGTGTCCCCTCCCCTCAGTCACAATCCACTGATAACCCACTCTGGGAACGTGTCCCCCCCTCAGTCACAATCCACTGATAACCCACTCTGGGAACGTGTTCCCCCCTCAGTCACAATCCACTGATAACCCACTCTGGGAACGTGTCCCCTCCCCTCAGTCACAATCCACTGATAACCCACTCTGGGAACGTGTCCCCCCCTCGTCACAATCCACTGATAACCCACTCTGGGAACGTATCCCTCCCCTCGTCACAATCCACTGATAACCCACTCTGGGAACGTGTTCCCCCCTCAGTCACAATCCACTGATAACCCACTCTGGGAACGTGTCCCCCCCTCAGTCACAATCCACTGATAACCCACTCTGGGAACGTGTTCCCCCCTCAGTCACAATCCACTGATAACCCACTCTGGGAACGTATCCCTCCCCTCAGTCACAATCCACTGATAACCCACTCTGGGAACGTGTCCCCCCCTCCCCTCGTCACAATCCACTGATAACCCACTCTGGGAACGTGTCCCCCTCAGTCACAATCCACTGATAACCCACTCTGGGAACGTGTTCCCCCCTCCCCTCAGTCACAATCCACTGATAACCCACTCTGGTAACATGTCCCCCCCCTCATCACAATCCACTGATAACCCACTCTGGGAACGTGTCCCCCCCTCGTCACAATCCACTGATAACCCACTCTGGGAACATGTCCCCCCCCCGCCTCAGTCACAATCTACTGATAACCCACTCTGGGAATGTGTCCCCCCTCCCCTCAGTCACAATCCACTGATAACCCACTCTGGGAATGTGTCCCCCCTCCCCTCAGTCACAAGCCACTGATAACCCACTCTGGGAACGTGTCCCCCCCCTCAGTCACAATCCACTGATAACCCACTCTGGGAACGTGTCCCTCCCCTCAGTCACAATCCACTGATAACCCACTCTGGGAACGTGTCCCTCCCCTCAGTCACAATCCACTGATAACCCACTCTGGGAACGTGTCCCTCCCCTCAGTCACAATCCACTGATAACCCACTCTGGAACGTGTCCCCCTCCCCTCAGTCACAATCCATTGATAACCCACTCTGGGAACGTGTCCCTCCCCTCGTCACAATCCACTGATAACCCACTCTGGGAACGTGTCCCTCCCCTCGTCACAATCCACTGATAACCCACTCTGGGAACGTGTCCCTCCCCTCAGTCACAATCCACTGATAACCCACTCTGGGAACGTGTCCCCCTCCCCTCAGTCACAATCCACTGATAACCCACTCTGGAACGTGTCCCCCTCCCCTCAGTCACAATCCATTGATAACCCACTCTGGGAACGTGTCCCTCCCCTCAGTCACAATCCACTGATAACCCACTCTGGGAACGTGTCCCCCCCCTCAGTCACAATCCACTGATAACCCACTCTGGGAACGTGTCCCCCTCCCCTCAGTCACAATCCACTGATAACCCACTCTGGGAACGTGTCCCTCCCCTCAGTCACAATCCACTGATAACCCACTCTGGGAACGTGTCCCCCTCCCCTCAGTCACAATCCACTGATAACCCACTCTGGGAACGTGTCCCTCCCCTCGTCACAATCCACTGATAACCCACTCTGGGAACGTGTCCCTCCCCTCGTCACAATCCACTGATAACCCACTCTGGGAACGTGTCCCTCCCCTCGTCACAATCCACTGATAACCCACTCTGGGAACGTGTCCCCCCCTCAGTCACAATCCACTGATAACCCACTCTGGGAACGTGTCCCTCCCCTCGTCACAATCCACTGATAACCCACTCTGGGAACGTGTCCCTCCCCTCGTCACAATCCACTGATAACCCACTCTGGGAACGTGTCCCCCCCTCAGTCACAATCCACTGATAACCCACTCTGGGAACGTGTCCCTCCCCTCAGTCACAATCCACTGATGACCCACTCTGGGAACGTGTCCCCCCTCAGTCACAATCCACTGATAACCCACTCTGGGAACGTGTCCCCCCCTCAGTCACAATCCACTGATAACCCACTCTGGGAACGTGTCCCTCCCCTCATCACAATCCACTGATAACCCACTCTGGGAACGTGTCCCTCCCCTCAGTCACAATCCACTGATAACCCACTCTGGGAACGTGTCCCCCCCTCAGTCACAATCCACTGATAACCCACTCTGGGAACGTGTCCCCTCCCCTCAGTCACAATCCACTGATAACCCACTCTGGGAACATGTCCCCCCCACAGTCACAATCCACTGATAACCCACTCTGGGAACGTGTCCCCCCTCCCCTCAGTCACAATCCACTGATAACCCACTCTGGGAACGTGTCCCCCTCCCCTCAGTCACAATCCACTGATAACCCACTCTGGGAACGTGTCCCCCCTCCCCTCAGTCACAATCCACTGATAACCCACTCTGGGAACGTGTCCCTCCCCTCGTCACAATCCACTGATAACCCACTCTGGGAACGTGTCCCCCTCCCCTCAGTCACTATCCACTGATAACCCACTCTGGGAACGTGTCCCCCCCACAGTCACAATCCACTGATAACCCACTCTGGGAACGTGTCCCCCCTCCCCTCAGTCACAATCCACTGATAACCCACTCTGGGAATGTGTCCCCCCTCCCCTCAGTCACAATCCACTGATAACCCACTCTGGGAATGTGTCCCTCCCCTCAGTCACAATCCACTGATAACCCACTCTGGGAACGTGTCCCCTCCCCCCTCGTCACAATCCACTGTTAACCCACTCTGGGAACGTGTCCCCCCCTCAGTCACAATCCACTGATAACCCACTCTGGGAACATGTCCCCCCCCCCGCCTCAGTCACAATCTACCGATAACCCACTCTGGGAACGTGTCCCACTCCCCTCAGTCACAATCCACTGATAACCCACTCTGGGAACGTGTCCCCCCCTCAGTCACAATCCACTGATAACCCACTCTGGGAACGTGTTCCCCCCTCAGTCACAATCCACTGATAACCCACTCTGGGAACGTGTCCCCCTCCCCTCAGTCACAATCCACTGATAACCCACTCTGGGAACGTGTCCCCTCCCCTCAGTCACAATCCACTGATAACCCACTCTGTGAACATGTCCCCTCCCCTCAGTCACAATCCACTGATAACCCACTCTGGGAACGTGTCCCCCCCACAGTCACAATCCACTGATAACCCACTCTGGGAACGTGTCCCCTCCCCTCAGTCACAATCCACTGATAACCCACTCTGTGAACGTGTCCCCTCCCCTCAGTCACAATCCACTGATAACCCACTCTGGGAACGTGTCCCTCCCCTCAGTCACAATCCACTGATAACCCACTCTGGAACGTGTCCCTCCCCTCGTCACAATCCACTGATAACCCACTCTGGAACGTGTCCCTCCCCTCGTCACAATCCACTGATAACCCACTCTGGGAACGTGTCCCCTCCCCCCAGTCACAATCCACTGATAACCCACTCTGGGAACGTGTCCCTCCCCTCAGTCACAATCCACTGATAACCCACTCTGGGAACATGTCCCCCACCCGCCTCAGTCACAATCTGCCGATAACCCACTCTGGGAACGTGTCCCACTCCCCTCAGTCACAATCCACTGATAACCCACTCTGGGAACGTGTCCCCCCTCAGTCACAATCCACTGATAACACACTCTGGGAACGTGTCCCTCCCCTCAGTCACAATCCACTGATAACCCACTCTGGGAACGTGTCCCCCCTCAGTCACAATCCACTGATAACCCACTCTGGGAACGTGTCCCTCCCCTCAGTCACAATCCACTGATAACCCACTCTGGGAACGTGTCCCTCCCCTCAGTCACAATCCACTGATAACCCACTCTGGGAACGTGTCCCCCCTCAGTCACAATCCACTGATAACCCACTCTGGGAACGTGTCCCTCCCCACAGTCACAATCCACTGATAACCCACTCTGGGAACGTGTCCCCCCCTCATCACAATCCACTGATAACCCACTCTGGGAACGTGTCCCTCCCCTCAGTCACAATCCACTGATAACCCACTCTGGGAACGTGTCCCCCCCCTCGTCACAATCCACTGATAACCCACTCTGGGAACGTGTCCCCCCCTCATCACAATCCACTGATAACCCACTCTGGGAACGTGTCCCTCCCCTCAGTCACAATCCACTGATAACCCACTCTGGGAACGTGTCCCTCCCTCATCACAATCCACTGATAACCCACTCTGGGAACGTGTCCCCCTCCCCTCAGTCACAATCCACTGATAACCCACTCTGGGAACGTGTCCCTCCCCTCAGTCACAATCCACTGATAACCCACTCTGGGAACGTGTCCCCCTCAGTCACAATCCACTGATAACCCACTCTGGGAACGTGTTCCCCCCCTCATCACAATCCACTGATAACCCACTCTGGGAACGTGTCCCCTCCCCTCATCACAATCCACTGATAACCCACTCTGGGAACATGTCCCCCCCCCGCCTCAGTCACAATCTACCGATAACCCACTCTGGGAACGTGTCCCACTCCCCTCAGTCACAAGCCACTGATAACCCACTCTGGGAACGTGTCCCCTCCCCCCTCAGTCACAATCCACTGATAACCCACTCTGGGAACGTGTCCCCTCCCCTCAGTCACAATCCACTGATAACCCACTCTGGGAACGTGTCCCCCTCCCCTCAGTCACAATCCACTGATAACCCACTCTGGTAACATGTCCCCCCCCTCATCACAATCCACTGATAACCCACTCTGGGAACGTGTCCCCCCCTCGTCACAATCCACTGATAACCCACTCTGGGAACATGTCCCCCCCCCGCCTCAGTCACAATCTACCGATAACCCACTCTGGGAACGTGTCCCTCCCCTCGTCACAATCCACTGATAACCCACTCTGGGAACGTGTCCCCCCCTCAGTCACAAGCCACTGATAACCCACTCTGGGAACGTGTCCCACTCCCCTCAGTCACAAGCCACTGATAACCCACTCTGGAACGTGTCCCCCTCCCCTCAGTCACAATCCACTGATGACCCACTCTGGGAACGTGTCCCTCCCCTCAGTCACAATCCACTGATAACCCACTCTGGGAACGTGTCCCTCCCCTCAGTCACAATCCACTGATAACCCACTCTGGGAACGTGTCCCTCCCCTCAGTCACAATCCACTGATAACCCACTCTGGGAACGTGTCCCCTCCCCTCAGTCACAATCCACTGATAACCCACTCTGGGAACGTGTCCCCCCTCCCCTCAGTCACAATCCACTGATAACCCACTCTGGGAACGTGTCCCCTCCCCTCAGTCACAATCCACTGATAACCCACTCTGGGAACGTGTCCCCTCCCCTCAGTCACAATCCACTGATAACCCACTCTGGGAACGTGTCCCCCACCTCAGTCACAATCCACTGATAACCCACTCTGGGAACGTGTCCCCTCCCCCCTCATCACAAGCCACTGATAACCCACTCTGGGAACGTGTCCCCCCCCTCAGTCACAATCCACTGATAACCCACTCTGGGAACGTGTTCCCCCCCTCAGTCACAATCCACTGATAACCCACTCTGGGAACGTGTCCCCCCCCTCAGTCACAATCCACTGATAACCCACTCTGGGAACGTGTTCCCCCTCAGTCACAATCCACTGATAACCCACTCTGGGAACATGTCCCCCCCCCGCCTCAGTCACAATCTACCGATAACCCACTCTGGGAACATGTCCCCTCCCCCCTCATCACAAGCCACTGATAACCCACTCTGGGAACGTGTCCCCCCCCTCAGTCACAATCCACTGATAACCCACTCTGGGAACGTGTTCCCCCCCTTGTCACAATCCACTGATAACCCACTCTGGGAACATGTCCCCCCCCCGCCTCAGTCACAATCCACCGATAACCCACTCTGGGAACGTGTCCCTCCCTCAGTCACAATCCACTGATAACCCACTCTGGGAACGTGTCCTCCCCACAGTCACAATCCACTGATAACCCACTCTGTGAACGTGTCCCCTCCCCTCAGTCACAATCCACTGATAACCCACTCTGTGAACGTGTCCCCTCCCCTCAGTCACAATCCACTGATAGCCCACTCTGTGAACGTGTCCCCTCCCCTCAGTCACAATCCACTGATAACCCACTCTGGGAACGTGTCCCTCCCCTCAGTCACAATCCACTGATAACCCACTCTGGGAACGTGTCCCCCCCACAGTCACAATCCACTGATAACCCACTCTGTGAACGTGTCCCCTCCCCTCAGTCACAATCCACTGATAACCCACTCTGGGAACGTGTCCCCCCCACAGTCACAATCCACTGATAACCCACTCTGGGAACGTGTCCCCTCCCCTCAGTCACAATCCACTGATAACCCACTCTGGGAACGTGTCCCCCCCACAGTCACAATCCACTGATAACCCACTCTGGGAACGTGTCCCCTCCCCTCAGTCACAATCCGCTGATAACCCACTCTGTGAACGTGTCCCTCCCCTCGTCACAATCCACTGATAACCCACTCTGGGAACGTGTCCCCTCCCCCCAGTCACAATCCACTGATAACCCACTCTGGGAACGTGTCCCCCCCACAGTCACAATCCACTGATAACCCACTCTGGGAATGTGTCCCTCCCCTCGTCACAATCCACCGATAACCCACTCTGGGAACGTGTCCCTCCCTCAGTCACAATCCACTGATAACCCACTCTGGGAACGTGTCCTCCCCACAGTCACAATCCACTGATAACCCACTCTGGGAACGTGTTTCCCCCCTCGTCACAATCCACTGATAACCCACTCTGGGAACGTGTCCCCCCCTCGTCACAATCCACTGATAACCCACTCTGGGAACGTGTCCCCCCCTCGTCACAATCCACTGATAACCCACTCTGGGAACGTGTCCCTCCCCTCAGTCACAATCCACTGATAACCCACTCTGTGAACGTGTCCCCTCCCCTCAGTCACAATCCACTGATAACCCACTCTGGGAACGTGTCCCCCCCCTCAGTCACAATCCACTGATAACCCACTCTGGGAACGTGTCCCCTCCCCTCAGTCACAATCCACTGATAACCCACTCTGGGAACGTGTCCCTCCCCTCAGTCACAATCCACTGATAACCCACTCTGGGAACGTGTCCCCCCCACAGTCACAATCCACTGATAACCCACTCTGGGAACGTGTCCCCCTCCCCTCAGTCACAATCCACTGATAACCCACTCTGGGAACGTGTCCCTCCCCTCAGTCACAATCCACTGATAACCCACTCTGGGAACGTGTCCCCTCCCCTCAGTCACAATCCACTGATAACCCACTCTGGGAACGTGTCCCTCCCCTCAGTCACAATCCACTGATAACCCACTCTGGGAACGTGTCCCCTCCCCTCAGTCACAATCCACTGATAACCCACTCTGGGAACGTGTCCCCCCCACAGTCACAATCCACTGATAACCCACTCTGGGAACGTGTCCCCTCCCCTCAGTCACAATCCACTGATAACCCACTCTGGGAACGTGTCCCTCCCCTCAGTCACAATCCACTGATAACCCACTCTGGGAACGTGTCCCCTCCCCCCAGTCACAATCCACTGATAACCCACTCTGGGAACGTGTCCCCCCCACAGTCACAATCCACTGATAACCCACTCTGGGAACGTGTCCCCTCCCCTCAGTCACAATCCACTGATAACCCACTCTGTGAACGTGTCCCTCCCCTCGTCACAATCCACTGATAACCCACTCTGGGAACGTGTCCCCTCCCCCCAGTCACAATCCACTGATAACCCACTCTGGGAACATGTCCCCCACCCGCCTCAGTCACAATCTGCCGATAACCCACTCTGGGAACGTGTCCCACTCCCCTCAGTCACAAGCCACTGATAACCCACTCTGGGAACGTGTCCCACTCCCCTCAGTCACAAGCCACTGATAACCCACTCTGGGAACGTGTCCCTCCCCTCGTCACAATCCACTGATAACCCACTCTGGGAACGTGTCCCCCCTCAGTCACAATCCACTGATAACCCACTCTGGGAACGTGTCCCCCCTCAGTCACAATCCACTGATAACCCACTCTGGGAACGTGTCCCCCCTCAGTCACAATCCACTGATAACCCACTCTGGGAACGTGTCCCTCCCCTCAGTCACAATCCACTGATAACCCACTCTGGGAACGTGTCCCTCCCCTCAGTCACAATCCACTGATAACCCACTCTGGGAACGTGTCCCCCCCTCATCACAATCCACTGATAACCCACTCTGGGAACGTGTCCCCCCCTCATCACAATCCACTGATAACCCACTCTGGAACGTGTCCCCCTCCCCTCAGTCACAATCCACTGATAACCCACTCTGGGAACGTGTCCCCTCCCCTCAGTCACAATCCACTGATAACCCACTCTGGGAACGTGTCCCCCCCTCAGTCACAATCCACTGATAACACCCTCTGGGAACGTGTCCCCCCCACAGTCACAATCCACTGATAACCCACTCTGGAACGTGTCCCCCTCCCCTCAGTCACAATCCACTGATAACCCACTCTGGGAACGTGTCCCCTCCCCTCAGTCACAATCCACTGATAACCCACTCTGGGTACGTGTCCCCCTCAGTCACAATCCACTGATAACACCCTCTGGGAACGTGTCCCCCCCACAGTCACAATCCACTGATAACCCACTCTGGGTACGTGTCCCCCTCAGTCACAATCCACTGATAACACCCTCTGGGAACGTGTCCCCTCCCCACAGTCACAATCCACTGATAACCCACTCTGGGAACGTGTTCCCCCCCTTGTCACAATCCACTGATAACCCACTCTGGGAACGTGTCCCCTCCCCTCGTCACAATCCACTGATAACCCACTCTGGGAACGTGTCCCCCCTCAGTCACAATCCACTGATAACCCACTCTGGGAACGTGTCCTCCCCACAGTCACAATCCACTGATAACCCACTCTGGGAACGTGTCCCTCCCCTCAGTCACAATCCACTGATAACCCACTCTGGGAATGTGTCCCACTCCCCTCAGTCACAATCCACTGATAACCCACTCTGGGAATGTGTCCCACTCCCCTCAGTCACAATCCACTGATAACCCACTCTGGGAACGTGTTCCCCCTCAGTCACAATCCACTGATAACCCACTCTGGGAACGTGTCCCCCCCCTCAGTCACAATCCATTGATAACCCACTCTGGGAACATGTCCCCCACCCGCCTCAGTCACAATCTACCGATAACCCACTCTGGGAACGTGTCCTCCCCACAGTCACAATCCACTGATAACCCACTCTGGGAACATGTCCCCCCCCCGCCTCAGTCACAATCCACTGATAACCCACTCTGGGAACGTGTCCCCCTCCCCTCGTCACAATTCACTGATAACCCACTCTGGGAACGTGTCCCCCCCTCGTCACAATCCACTGATAACCCACTCTGGGAACATGTCCCCCCCCCGCCTCAGTCACAATCTACCGATAACCCACTCTGGGAACGTGTCCCCCCCTCAGTCACAAGCCACTGATAACCCACTCTGGGAACGTGTCCCACTCCCCTCAGTCACAAGCCACTGATAACCCACTCTGGAACGTGTCCCCCTCCCCTCAGTCACAAGCCACTGATAACCCACTCTGGGAACGTGTCCACTCCCCTCAGTCACAATCCACTGATGACCCACTCTGGGAACGTGTCCCCCCTCAGTCACAATCCACTGATAACCCACTCTGGGAACGTGTCCCTCCCCTCAGTCACAATCCACTGATAACCCACTCTGGGAACGTGTCCCTCCCCTCAGTCACAATCCACTGATAACCCACTCTGGGAACGTGTCCCTCCCCTCAGTCACAATCCACTGATAACCCACTCTGGGAACGTGTCCCTCCCCTCAGTCACAATCCACTGATAACCCACTCTGGGAACGTGTCCCTCCCCTCAGTCACAATCCACTGATAACCCACTCTGGGAACGTGTCCCCTCCCCTCAGTCACAATCCACTGATAACCCACTCTGGGAACGTGTCCCCCCTCCCCTCAGTCACAATCCACTGATAACCCACTCTGGGAACATGTCCCTCCCCTCGTCACAATCCACTGATAACCCACTCTGGGAACGTGTCCCCCTCAGTCACAATCCACTGATAACCCACTCTGGGAACGTGTCCCCCTCAGTCACAATCCACTGATAACCCACTCTGGGAACGTGTCCCCTCCCCTCAGTCACAATCCACTGATAACCCACTCTGGGAACGTGTCCCCTCCCCTCAGTCACAATCCACTGATAACCCACTCTGGGAACGTGTCCCCCACCTCAGTCACAATCCACTGATAACCCACTCTGGGAACGTGTCCCCTCCCCCCTCGTCACAAGCCACTGATAACCCACTCTGGGAACGTGTCCCCCCCACAGTCACAATCCACTGATAACCCACTCTGGGAACGTGTTCCCCCCCTTGTCACAATCCACTGATAACCCACTCTGGGAACATGTCCCCCCCCCGCCTCAGTCACAATCTACCGATAACCCACTCTGGGAACGTGTCCCACTCCCCTCAGTCACAAGCCACTGATAACCCACTCTGGGAACGTGTCCCACTCCCCTCAGTCACAAGCCACTGATAACCCACTCTGGGAACGTGTCCCACTCCCCTCAGTCACAAGCCACTGATAACCCACTCTGGGAATGTGTCCCTCCCCTCGTCACAATCCACCGATAACCCACTCTGGGAACGTGTCCCTCCCTCAGTCACAATCCACTGATAACCCACTCTGGGAACGTGTCCTCCCCACAGTCACAATCCACTGATAACCCACTCTGTGAACGTGTCCCCTCCCCTCAGTCACAATCCACTGATAACCCACTCTGTGAACGTGTCCCCTCCCCTCAGTCACAATCCACTGATAGCCCACTCTGTGAACGTGTCCCCTCCCCTCAGTCACAATCCACTGATAACCCACTCTGGGAACGTGTCCCTCCCCTCAGTCACAATCCACTGATAACCCACTCTGGGAACGTGTCCCCCGCACAGTCACAATCCACTGATAACCCACTCTGTGAACGTGTCCCCTCCCCTCAGTCACAATCCACTGATAACCCACTCTGGGAACGTGTCCCCCCCACAGTCACAATCCACTGATAACCCACTCTGGGAACGTGTCCCCTCCCCTCAGTCACAATCCACTGATAACCCACTCTGGGAACGTGTCCCCCCCACAGTCACAATCCACTGATAACCCACTCTGGGAACGTGTCCCCTCCCCTCAGTCACAATCCGCTGATAACCCACTCTGTGAACGTGTCCCTCCCCTCGTCACAATCCACTGATAACCCACTCTGGGAACGTGTCCCCTCCCCCCAGTCACAATCCACTGATAACCCACTCTGGGAACGTGTCCCCCCCACAGTCACAATCCACTGATAACCCACTCTGGGAACGTGTCCCCTCCCCTCAGTCACAATCCACTGATAACCCACTCTGTGAACGTGTCCCTCCCCTCGTCACAATCCACTGATAACCCACTCTGGGAACGTGTCCCCTCCCCCCAGTCACAATCCACTGATAACCCACTCTGGGAACATGTCCCCCACCCGCCTCAGTCACAATCTGCCGATAACCCACTCTGGGAACGTGTCCCACTCCCCTCAGTCACAAGCCACTGATAACCCACTCTGGGAACGTGTCCCACTCCCCTCAGTCACAAGCCACTGATAACCCACTCTGGGAACGTGTCCCTCCCCTCGTCACAATCCACTGATAACCCACTCTGGGAACATGTCCCCCCCCCGCCTCAGTCACAATCTACCGATAACCCACTCTGGGAACGTGTCCCACTCCCCTCAGTCACAAGCCACTGATAACCCACTCTGGGAATGTGTCCCTCCCCTCGTCACAATCCACCGATAACCCACTCTGGGAACGTGTCCCTCCCTCAGTCACAATCCACTGATAACCCACTCTGGGAACGTGTCCTCCCCACAGTCACAATCCACTGATAACCCACTCTGGGAACGTGTTTCCCCCCTCGTCACAATCCACTGATAACCCACTCTGGGAACGTGTCCCCCCCTCGTCACAATCCACTGATAACCCACTCTGGGAACGTGTCCCCCCCTCGTCACAATCCACTGATAACCCACTCTGGGAACGTGTCCCTCCCTCAGTCACAATCCACTGATAACCCACTCTGGGAACGTGTCCCCTCCCCTCAGTCACAATCCACTGATAACCCACTCTGTGAACGTGTCCCCTCCCCTCAGTCACAATCCACTGATAACCCACTCTGGGAACGTGTCCCCCCCCTCAGTCACAATCCACTGATAACCCACTCTGGGAACGTGTCCCCTCCCCTCAGTCACAATCCACTGATAACCCACTCTGGGAACGTGTCCCCCTCCCCTCAGTCACAATCCACTGATAACCCACTCTGGGAACGTGTCCCCCCTCAGTCACAATCCACTGATAACACACTCTGGGAACGTGTCCCTCCCCTCAGTCACAATCCACTGATAACCCACTCTGGGAACGTGTCCCTCCCCTCAGTCACAATCCACTGATAACCCACTCTGGGAACGTGTCCCCCCCTCATCACAATCCACTGATAACCCACTCTGGGAACGTGTCCCCTCCCCTCAGTCACAATCCACTGATAACCCACTCTGGGAACGTGTCCCTCCCCTCAGTCACAATCCACTGATAACCCACTCTGGGAACGTGTCCCCCCCACAGTCACAATCCACTGATAACCCACTCTGGGAACGTGTCCCCCTCCCCTCAGTCACAATCCACTGATAACCCACTCTGGGAACGTGTCCCTCCCCTCAGTCACAATCCACTGATAACCCACTCTGGGAACGTGTCCCCTCCCCTCAGTCACAATCCACTGATAACCCACTCTGGGAACGTGTCCCTCCCCTCAGTCACAATCCACTGATAACCCACTCTGGGAACGTGTCCCCTCCCCTCAGTCACAATCCACTGATAACCCACTCTGGGAACGTGTCCCCCCCACAGTCACAATCCACTGATAACCCACTCTGGGAACGTGTCCCCTCCCCTCAGTCACAATCCACTGATAACCCACTCTGTGAACGTGTCCCTCCCCTCGTCACAATCCACTGATAACCCACTCTGGGAACGTGTCCCCTCCCCCCAGTCACAATCCACTGATAACCCACTCTGGGAACGTGTCCCCCCCACAGTCACAATCCACTGATAACCCACTCTGGGAACGTGTCCCCTCCCCTCAGTCACAATCCACTGATAACCCACTCTGTGAACGTGTCCCTCCCCTCGTCACAATCCACTGATAACCCACTCTGGGAACGTGTCCCCTCCCCCCAGTCACAATCCACTGATAACCCACTCTGGGAACATGTCCCCCACCCGCCTCAGTCACAATCTGCCGATAACCCACTCTGGGAACGTGTCCCACTCCCCTCAGTCACAAGCCACTGATAACCCACTCTGGGAACGTGTCCCACTCCCCTCAGTCACAAGCCACTGATAACCCACTCTGGGAACGTGTCCCTCCCCTCGTCACAATCCACTGATAACCCACTCTGGGAACGTGTCCCCCCTCAGTCACAATCCACTGATAACCCACTCTGGGAACGTGTCCCCCCTCAGTCACAATCCACTGATAACCCACTCTGGGAACGTGTCCCCCCTCAGTCACAATCCACTGATAACCCACTCTGGGAACGTGTCCCTCCCCTCAGTCACAATCCACTGATAACCCACTCTGGGAACGTGTCCCTCCCCTCAGTCACAATCCACTGATAACCCACTCTGGGAACGTGTCCCCCCCTCATCACAATCCACTGATAACCCACTCTGGGAACGTGTCCCCCCCTCATCACAATCCACTGATAACCCACTCTGGAACGTGTCCCCCTCCCCTCAGTCACAATCCACTGATAACCCACTCTGGGAACGTGTCCCCTCCCCTCAGTCACAATCCACTGATAACCCACTCTGGGAACGTGTCCCCCCCTCAGTCACAATCCACTGATAACACCCTCTGGGAACGTGTCCCCCCCACAGTCACAATCCACTGATAACCCACTCTGGAACGTGTCCCCCTCCCCTCAGTCACAATCCACTGATAACCCACTCTGGGAACGTGTCCCCTCCCCTCAGTCACAATCCACTGATAACCCACTCTGGGTACGTGTCCCCCTCAGTCACAATCCACTGATAACACCCTCTGGGAACGTGTCCCCCCCACAGTCACAATCCACTGATAACCCACTCTGGGTACGTGTCCCCCTCAGTCACAATCCACTGATAACACCCTCTGGGAACGTGTCCCCTCCCCACAGTCACAATCCACTGATAACCCACTCTGGGAACGTGTTCCCCCCCTTGTCACAATCCACTGATAACCCACTCTGGGAACGTGTCCCCTCCCCTCGTCACAATCCACTGATAACCCACTCTGGGAACGTGTCCCCCCTCAGTCACAATCCACTGATAACCCACTCTGGGAACGTGTCCTCCCCACAGTCACAATCCACTGATAACCCACTCTGGGAACGTGTCCCTCCCCTCAGTCACAATCCACTGATAACCCACTCTGGGAATGTGTCCCACTCCCCTCAGTCACAATCCACTGATAACCCACTCTGGGAATGTGTCCCACTCCCCTCAGTCACAATCCACTGATAACCCACTCTGGGAACGTGTCCCCTCCCTCAGTCACAATTCACTGATAACCCACTCTGGGAACGTGTCCCCCCTCAGTCACAATCCACTGATAACCCACTCTGGGAACGTGTTCCCCCTCAGTCACAATCCACTGATAACCCACTCTGGGAACGTGTCCCCCCCCTCAGTCACAATCCATTGATAACCCACTCTGGGAACATGTCCCCCACCCGCCTCAGTCACAATCTACCGATAACCCACTCTGGGAACGTGTCCTCCCCACAGTCACAATCCACTGATAACCCACTCTGGGAACATGTCCCCCCCCCGCCTCAGTCACAATCCACTGATAACCCACTCTGGGAACGTGTCCCACTCACCTCAGTCACAATCCACTGATAACCCACTCTGGGAACGTGTCCCCTCCCTCAGTCACAATTCACTGATAACCCACTCTGGGAACGTGTTCCCCCTCAGTCACAATCCACTGATAACCCACTCTGGGAACGTGTCCCCCCCCTCAGTCACAATCCATTGATAACCCACTCTGGGAACATGTCCCCCACCCGCCTCAGTCACAATCTACCGATAACCCACTCTGGGAACGTGTCCTCCCCACAGTCACAATCCACTGATAACCCACTCTGGGAACATGTCCCCCACCCGCCTCAGTCACAATCCACTGATAACCCACTCTGGGAACGTGTCCCACTCCCCTCGTCACAATTCACTGATAACCCACTCTGGGAACGTGTCCCCCCCTCGTCACAATCCACTGATAACCCACTCTGGGAACGTGTCCCCCCCACAGTCACAATCCACTGATAACCCACTCTGGGAACGTGTCCCCCCCACAGTCACAATTCACTGATAACCCACTCTGGGAACGTGTCCCTCCCCTCAGTCACAATCCACTGATAACCCACTCTGGGAACGTGTCCCTCCCCTCAGTCACAATCCACTGATAACCCACTCTGGGAACGTGTCCCCCCCTCATCACAATCCACTGATAACCCACTCTGGGAACGTGTCCCCTCCTCATCACAATCCACTGATAACCCACTCTGGAACGTGTCCCCCTCCCCTCAGTCACAATCCACTGATAACCCACTCTGGGAACGTGTCCCCTCCCCTCAGTCACAATCCACTGATAACCCACTCTGGGAACGTGTCCCCCCCTCAGTCACAATCCACTGATAACACCCTCTGGGAACGTGTCCCCCCCACAGTCACAATCCACTGATAACCCACTCTGGAACGTGTCCCCCTCCCCTCAGTCACAATCCACTGATAACCCACTCTGGGAACGTGTCCCCTCCCCTCAGTCACAATCCACTGATAACCCACTCTGGGTACGTGTCCCCCTCAGTCACAATCCACTGATAACACCCTCTGGGAACGTGTCCCCCCCACAGTCACAATCCACTGATAACCCACTCTGGGTACGTGTCCCCCTCAGTCACAATCCACTGATAACACCCTCTGGGAACGTGTCCCCTCCCCACAGTCACAATCCACTGATAACCCACTCTGGGAACGTGTTCCCCCCCTTGTCACAATCCACTGATAACCCACTCTGGGAACGTGTCCCCTCCCCTCGTCACAATCCACTGATAACCCACTCTGGGAACGTGTCCCCCCTCAGTCACAATCCACTGATAACCCACTCTGGGAACGTGTCCTCCCCACAGTCACAATCCACTGATAACCCACTCTGGGAATGTGTCCCACTCCCCTCAGTCACAATCCACTGATAACCCACTCTGGGAACGTGTCCCCCCCACAGTCACAATCCACTGATAACCCACTCTGGGAACGTGTCCCTCCCCTCAGTCACAATCCACTGATAACCCACTCTGGGAACGTGTCCCCCCTCAGTCACAATCCACTGATAACCCACTCTGGGAATGTGTCCCACTCCCCTCAGTCACAATCCACTGATAACCCACTCTGGGAACGTGTCCTCCCCACAGTCACAATCCACTGATAACCCACTCTGGGAACGTGTCCCTCCCCTCAGTCACAATCCACTGATAACCCACTCTGGGAACGTGTCCCTCCCCTCAGTCACAATCCACTGATAACCCACTCTGGGAACGTGTCCCCCCACAGTCACAATCCACTGATAACCCACTCTGGGAATGTGTCCCACTCCCCTCAGTCACAATCCACTGATAACCCACTCTGGGAACATGTCCCCCCCCCGCCTCAGTCACAATCCACTGATAACCCACTCTGGGAACGTGTCCCACTCACCTCAGTCACAATCCACTGATAACCCACTCTGGGAACGTGTCCCCCTCCCCTCGTCACAATTCACTGATAACCCACTCTGGGAACGTGTCCCCCCCTCGTCACAATTCACTGATAACCCACTCTGGGAACGTGTCCCTCCCCTCAGTCACAATTCACTGATAACCCACTCTGGGAACGTGTCCCCCTCAGTCACAATCCACTGATAACCCACTCTGGGAACATGTCCCCCCCCCGCCTCAGTCACAATCTACCGATAACCCACTCTGGGAACGTGTCCCACTCCCCTCAGTCACAAGCCACTGATAACCCACTCTGGGAACGTGTCCCACTCCCCTCAGTCACAAGCCACTGATAACCCACTCTGGGAATGTGTCCCTCCCCTCGTCACAATCCACCGATAACCCACTCTGGGAACGTGTCCCTCCCCTCAGTCACAATCCACCGATAACCCACTCTGGGAACGTGTCCCACTCCCCTCAGTCACAAGCCACTGATAACCCACTCTGGGAATGTGTCCCTCCCCTCGTCACAATCCACTGATAACCCACTCTGGGAACGTGTCCCCCCCTCAGTCACAATCCACTGATAACCCACTCTGGGAACGTGTCCTCCCCACAGTCACAATCCACTGATAACCCACTCTGGGAACGTGTCCCTCCCCTCAGTCACAATCCACTGATAACCCACTCTGTGAACGTGTCCCCTCCCCTCAGTCACAATCCACTGATAACCCACTCTGGGAACGTGTCCCCTCCCTCAGTCACAATCCACTGATAACCCACTCTGGGAACGTGTCCCCTCCCCTCAGTCACAATCCACTGATAACCCACTCTGGGAACGTGTCCCCCTCCAGTCACAATCCACTGATAACCCACTCTGGGAACGTGTCCCCCCTCAGTCACAATCCACTGATAACACACTCTGGGAACGTGTCCCTCCCCTCAGTCACAATCCACTGATAACCCACTCTGGGAACGTGTCCCTCCCCTCAGTCACAATCCACTGATAACCCACTCTGGGAACGTGTCCCTCCCCTCAGTCACAATCCACTGATAACCCACTCTGGGAACGTGTCCCCCCCTCATCACAATCCACTGATAACCCACTCTGGGAACGTGTCCCCCCCTCAGTCACAATCCACTGATAACCCACTCTGGGAATGTGTCCCACTCCCCTCAGTCACAATCCACTGATAACCCACTCTGGGAACGTGTCCCCCCTTCAGTCACAATCCACTGATAACCCACTCTGGGAACGTGTCCCGCCCCCTCAGTCACAAGCCACTGATAACCCACTCTGGGAACGTGTCCCTCCCCTCGTCACAATCCACTGATAACCCACTCTGGGAACGTGTCCCCCCCTCAGTCACAATCCACTGATAACCCACTCTGGGAACGTGTCCCCTCCCCTCAGTCACAATCCACTGATAACCCACTCTGGGAACGTGTCCCCCCCTCAGTCACAATCCACTGATAACCCACTCTGGGAACGTGTCCTCCCCTCAGTCACAATCCACTGATAACCCACTCTGGGAACGTGTACCCCCCACAGTCACAATCCACTGATAACCCACTCTGGGAACGTGTCCTCCCCTCAGTCACAATCCACTGATAACCCACTCTGGGAAGGTGTCCCCCCTCAGTCACAATCCACTGATAACCCACTCTGGGAACGTGTCCTCCCCTCAGTCACAATCCACTGATAACCCACTCTGGGAACGTGTCCCTCCCCTCAGTCACAATCCACTGATAACCCACTCTGGGAACGTGTCCCTCCCCTCAGTCACAATCCACTGATAACCCACTCTGGGAACGTGTCCCCCCCCTCAGTCACAATCCACTGATAACCCACTCTGGGAACGTGTACCCCCTCAGTCACAATCCACTGATAATCCACTCATTTTATGCACGATCAAAAATGCAATTCCCAATAATTCGAACTGAGCAAAATCAATAACAGAAAGGTAGAAATTTAGTGCTTAAAAAATCTGCTAATTTGAATGAAGCGACTTTGAACTGAGAGGAACAGACTGTACACTATAGAAACCAAAGAGTTTTACAATTAATTTAGTGAAACATTAAACATATTTAAACTTAATTAAAATGTTATAGTCTTCTGAGAGTGGATTATTTTGGAGTAAAGCAATGAAACATGTGTGTTCGCAATACACAGCCTTTGAGCTTGTGAACTGGACATCTGCGAAATATTCGACGTGTTCCTCCTTTCGTGCTGGGCTGGAGATTTCAGAGCTGCCTCTGTCAGCATCCGATGCCTGCACTCGATGTAACTCGATAGTCCCCTCCCGCCCCACTGCAGCTGCTGGATATTTCTGGGATGTTCCGCTCTCTGTTCTGGGTCCAAATTCCTGCGGTCAGCAGAGCTCCCACCCGGGATTGTCCTCTCGCCATCTCAACAAAAACCCTGTCCTGTGGCGGCCAGTGAGGTCACTGTACAACAGTAAACAGATGGGCTGCTTGCCATGTGGTGTCAGTGAGGCAGCATCTTACATCGTCTGATTGTTTAGTTTTGTGGCAGATTGTTAGACGATGCCAACGCAGCTTGTTAGCGGCTGGCGTCACAACATATCTAAACTGAGACTGTGAAGAAGTTGAGATTCATTGGATGCTGGAAATCTGAAATAGAAACAGAAAAAGCTGGAGCACTCAGCGGGTCAGGCAGCGTCTCAGTAGTTCCAGCATCCTCCGTTTCTCATTGAGATTCATTGCCTGGAGCAATAAAAGGTTCAAGTCTCATATTTATCAATATTGATCAATCAGAAGCATACAAAATATGACAAGACTTCCCATTTTGATTCCACAAGATGTGATAAATATCTATGCTTCACAAGAAGGTTTACACCGGATATACGGCACAGAAACAGGCCATTCGGCCCAACCAGTCCATGTTCCACTTGAGCCTTTCCTCATCTAAACCTATCAGCATAACCCTATATTCCAGGGGTGGGCAATTATTTGGGCTGGAGGGCCAGTTAACAAGTTTTGGTGAACTGTTGAGGGCCGCCCACCAATATTCCCGCTAAGGCGCGTGGGCGCACAGTCACACAACAATCTCGCGGTCCCGTGCAAGCCGCTCCCCTGCTCCTGCCTCTGGAAGAGATACTGAGCATGCGCGGCTGCATAGGGGCCGGCCACACAGCAAATTTAAAGGGACCCTGCGTGAAAAAATTTAGAGGGAACATTGCATAAACATAAACTTTGCATAAAAATAAATTCAGATAGCAGCCATAAGAACATAAGATAAGAACATACGAAATAGGAACAGGAGTAGGCCATTTGGCCCCTGGAGCCTGCTCCACCATTCAAGAAAATCATGGCTGATCTGATCATGGGCTCAGCTCCACTTCCCCGCCCGCTCCCCATCATCCTTTACTCCCTTATCGCTCAAAAATTTGTCTATCACCGCCTTAAATATATTCAATGACCCAACCTCCACAGCTCTCTGGGGCAGAGAATTCTACAGATTTACAAACCTCTGAGAAGAAATTTCTCCTCATCTCAGTTTTAAATGGGCGGCCCCTTATTCTGAGACTATGTTCCCTAGTTTTAGTTTCCCCTATGAGTGAAAATATCCTCTCTGCATCCACCTTGTCGAGCCCCCTCATTATCTTATAAGTTTCAATAAGATCACCTCTCATTCTTCTGAACTCCAATGTGTATAGGCCCAATCTACTCAACCTATCTTCATAATTCAACCCCCTCACCTCCGGAATCAACCGAGTGATCCTTGTCTGAACAGCCTCCAATGCAAGTATATCCTTCCTTAAATACGGAGACCAAAACTGCATGCAGTACTCCAGGTGTGGCCTCACCAATACCCTGTACAGTTGTAGCAGGACTTCTCTGCTTTTATACTCTATCCCCCTTGCAATAAAGGCCAACATTCCATTTGCCTTCCTGATTACTTGCTGTACCTGCATACTAACTTTTTGTGTTTCATGCACAAGGACCCCCAGGTCCCTCTGTACTGCAGCACTTTGCAATTTTTCACCATTTAAATTATAATTTGCTTTTCTATTATTTCTACCAAAAGTGGATAACCTCATATTTTTCCACATTATACTCCATCTGCCAAATTTTTGCCCACTCACTTAGCCTGTCTATATCCCTTTGCAGATTTTTTGTGTCCTCCTCACAATTTGCTTTCCCACCCATCTTTGTATCATCAGCAAACTTGGCTACATTACACTTGGTCCCTTCATCCAAGTCATTAACATAGATTGTAAATATTTGAGGTCCCAACACCGATCCCTGTGGCACCCCACTGGTTACTGTTTGCCAACTGGAAAATGACCCATTTATCCCGACTCTCTGTTTTCCGTTAGTTAGCCGATCCTCTATCTAGTCAGATGCTATCCTACATACAATGTATTGGATACTGCTGAGAAATGATTCAAAGATAAAGTTGAAAATGTTGTGGTATCTTCTGGTCTCTGTAAATCAGTGCTGTGAAATAGAGCTGTACGCTCTTTAGAGCCTGTGTCAGCATCAATTCCCTATCTCAGTCATCCTTATGTCCCTCTGCAAAGATTACTAATGCCGTCCCAATTGGTGCCAGATGAGAATCCCCTGCCGTCATACAACCGGGAGAGGAAAGATGCAGTGCAAGTCACTTTCTTCGGTAAAAGAGTTGTGGAATTAGCAACCATTACTCGACTCTAAAATGTATAGGGCATATTCGAGTACGCAGTGCATTCTGGGTACGGATGTCCACCATTGAGGCCCAGAATCACTGAACGGATCCTTTTAAGACCAGTGAGAATCACTTTTGCGAATTATTAATTTGACTGATGTACTACTATGTTATTTCCCTGGCTGCAGTTCGGGCCTGTCTCTGACCCATGATGAAAGTGGATATACAATTGTGCAGCTCGAGCTCCGGCTCACGTTCTATTTCTGACCTGTCTCGCGGGCTGGATAGAATGAGCTGGCGGGCCGGATATGGCCCACGGACCCTATTTTGCCCACCACTGGTCTATTCCCTTCTCCCCTTTTATGCTTGACCAGCCTTCCCTTAAATGCATCGATGCTATTCACTTCAAACATTCCCTGTGGCAGCGAGTTCCACATTCTCACCACTCTCTGGGTAAAGAAGTTTCTCCTAAATTCCCCATTGGATTTCTTGGTGACTATCTTATATTGATGGCCTCTAGTTATACTCTTCCCCACAATGGAAACATTCTCTCTGTATCTACTCTATCAAAACCTTTCATCATTTTAAAGACCTCTGTTAGGTCACCACCTCAGCCTTCTGTTTCCAAGAGAAAAGAGACCCAGCCTATTCATCCTTTCCTGATGGGTATAACCCCGTGGATCATAATTGGACCACAATTTTGTACATTGATTTAACTGGAGTCCCCTGCCCCATGCTTTCCCTCTGAGGCTGCTCTCTCCCAAATAAATGGGATATTCCACTATTGTCCAGATTCTCGTCACAGCATGCACTGTGCACAAAACACCATCTAACTCCAAGAAGTCAGGATTGGCTGTAATTAATAAGGCAAAGGACAATAATTATTCCAGTTAATGAGCAGATTCATGAGCTGAAATCTTGTTTCTTGGAAATATACAGCATTTGTATCTCCAATTGACTGAATGAACCTTTGGGGGCAGAGCTTCTCCGTGATCTGCTGACTGTCTTGCTCTGTATTTCTCATTTTCTCATCTGCCCTTTTATCGATCTGTTTTTCCTCGTTCTTATTCACCATCTTCGATAAAATGCATGTTTGAGTCTTGTCTTCTGCAGCCTTGGTGTTTCCTACACGAAGTACTTATGGAGCAGCATGGAGTGTCATACATCAGACTGATGTTTATTTAGTGTTCATATTCATGTGGTTGGTTGGTTTGGTACTTTCTGAACATCCATAAGTACTTTGTCCACAAGACTAGCCACTCTGCTATAGACTTGCTCTGTGTAATAATAACTTACTGCCATGTTTAGGGTCTTGCATGGAATGTCAGCTTTCACTGAGCACAATATCCTTCTGCAATCTGTCCAAGTTACCACACTGTCATAACTTGCAGGTTACTTTTTTCAATAATTAACTTTGTTCCCTTTCTTGTTCAGCAAGTCATTTATTCTTCTCTCACCAGGTTGATTTTTAGTTATTGTATGGTTACATAGACACCAATTGCCCTCTGGGTATTTCTCTCTATGTATTAATGCGATATGTGCGCGCACTAGGTCCATGCAGCAGAGCAGGTCTCCAGTCGTCTTGGTTAATCCTTGGCACTGGATAAAGACCTATCTCTGTCAAGCCCGTGTGGTGGCTGGTGTGCAACGGTCACCACACGTTAAAAAAATCCACACACAGGCATCTTCCACCCTTCAACTGGAGTTCAGGACTGGAACATCGGGTCCTTCATTGAAACATCTGTGAACTCTTGTGGAAGCAAGTCATCCTCGTTCGAGGGACCGCCTTTGATGATGATGGTTTCCTACATTACAACAGTGACCACACTGTCAAAGTACCTCATTGGCTGTAAAGCGCTTTGGGATGTCCGGTGGTTGTGAAAGGCGCTATAGAAATGCAAGTCTTCTTTTGCTAAAACTCACGTTCTCAACACCACCAAACAATAGGTGAATGGAAATTCTAAACTTGATCCCTTTCCTTGCCTGGCTTCTACTTAAAATAAGCGAGAAATTTTTTTCAAGTATAGTCTGATAGATAGCAAATATCTTCAACAGTCTGATAGCTAGCCCAGTTATAGTGAGTAAACTCTGTCTTTGGCAACCGATCTATAATGGTTTACTATCAGTAAGAGGGCTATATGAAATGCACTTTCTATCAATAACACTTGTATTTAGCTTTAGTAAATGGTAAAACATCCCAGGCGTAATCAAACAAGATTTGACACCGAGCCACATAAGGAGATATTAGGACAGGTTTTAAGGAGCGTATTAAAGGAGGAGAGAGAGGCGGCGAGGTGGAGAGATTTAGGGAGGGAGTTGCAGAGTTTAGGGCCCAGGCAGCTGAAGCCAGCTGGAGTCAGTATAATCAGGGGTGCTCAAGAGGGCAGAATTTTCGGAGCGCAGAGATCCCAGGGGGTTGTGGGGCTGGAGGAGGTTACAGAGATAGGGAAGTAGGTGGAGGCCATGGCGGGATTGAACACAAGGATGAGGATTTTAAATTCGAGGCGTTGCCAGATGCAGCCAATGTAGGTCAGCGAGCACAGCGGGTGATGGGTGAGCGGGACTGGGTGTGGGTTAGGACATGGGGCAGCGAGCACAGCAGGTGATGGGTGAGTGGGACTGGGTGTGGGTTAGGACATGGGGCAGCGAGCACAGCGGGTGATGGGTGAGTGGGACTGGGTGTGGGTTAGGACATGGGGCAGCGAGCACAGCGGGTGATGGGTGAGTGGGACTTGGTGCGAGTTAGGACACGGGGCAGCGAGCACAGGGAGTGATGGGTGAGTGGGACTTGGTGCGAGTTAGGACATGGGGCAGCGAGCACAGGGGGTGATGGGTGAGTGGGACTTGGTGCGAGTTAGCACACGGGGCAGCGAGCACAGGGGGTGATGGGTGAGTGGGACTTGGTGCGAGTTAGCACACGGGGCAGCGAGCACAGGAGGTGATGGGTGAGTGGGACTTGGTGCGAGTTAGGACATGGGGCAGCGAGCACAGGGGGTGATGGGTGAGTGGGACTTGGTGCGAGTTAGGACATGGGGCAGCGAGCACAGGGGGTGATGGGTGAGTGGGACTGGATGCGAGTTAGGACACGAGGCAGTAGCACAGGGGATGATGGGTGAGTGGGACTCGGTGCGAGTTAGGACATGGGGCAGCGAACACAGGGGGTGATGGGTGAGTGGGACTTGGTGCGAGTTAGGACATGGGGCAGCGAGCACAGGGGGTGATCGGTAAGTGGGACTTGGTGCGAGTTAGGACACGAGGCAGTAGCACAGGGGGTGATGGGTGAGTGGGACTTGGTGCGAGTTAGGACATGGGGCAGCGAGCACAGGGGATGATGGGTGAGTGGGACTGGGTGCGAGTTAGCACACGGGGCAGCGAGCACAGGGGGTGATGGATGAGTGGGACTTGGTGCGAGTTAGGACATGGGGCAGTGAACACAGGGGGTGATGGGTGAGTGGGACTTGGTGCGAGTTAGGACATGGGGCAGCGAGCACAGGGGGTGATAGGTGAGTGGGACTGGGTGCGAGTTAGGACACGAGGCAGTAGCACAG
Source organism: Pristiophorus japonicus (assembly GCF_044704955.1). NCBI lineage: Eukaryota > Metazoa > Chordata > Chondrichthyes > Pristiophoridae > Pristiophorus > Pristiophorus japonicus. The sequence continues at coordinate 103,963,369 of NC_091991.1, read as the reverse complement.
GGGATGATGGGTAAGTGGGACTTGGTGCGAGTTAGGACACGAGGCAGTAGCACAGGGGGTGATGGGTGAGTGGGACTTGGTGCGAGTTAGGACACGAGGCAGTAGCACAGGGGATGATGGGTGAGCGGGACTCGGTGCGAGTCAGGACATGGGGCAGCGAGCACAGCGGGTGATGGGTGAGTGGGACTTGGTGCGAGTTAGGACACGGGGCAGCGAGCACAGGGAGTGATGCGTGAGTGGGACTTGGTGCGAGTTAGGACACGAGGCAGTAGCACAGGGGATGATGGGTGAGTGGGACTCGGTGCGAGTTAGGACATGGGGCAGCGAGCACAGGGGGTGATGGGTGAGTGGGACTTGGTGCGAGTTAGGACATGGGGCAGCGAGCACAGGGGGTGATGGGTGAGTGGGACTTGGTGCGAGTTAGGACACGAGGCAGTAGCACAGGGGATGATGGGTGAGTGGGACTCGGTGCGAGTTAGGACATGGGGCAGCGAGCACAGGGGGTGATGGGTGAGTGGGACTTGGTGCGAGTTAGGACACGAGGCAGTAGCACAGGGGATGATGGGTGAGCGGGACTCGGTGCGAGTTAGGACATGGGGCAGCGAGCACAGCGGGTGATGGGTGAGTGGGACTTGCTGCGAGTTAGGACACGGGGCAGCGAGCACAGGGAGTGATGCGTGAGTGGGACTTGGTGCGAGTTAGGACACGGGGCAGCGAGCACAGGGGGTGATGGGTGAGTGGGACTTGGTGCGAGTTAGCACACGGGGCAGTGAGCACAGGGGGTGATGGGTGAGTGGGACTTGGTGCGAGTTAGGACACGAGGCAGTAGCACAGGGGATGATGGGTGAGCGGGACTCGGTGCGAGTTAGGACATGGGGCAGCGAGCACAGGGGGTGATGGGTGAGTGGGACTTGGTGCGAGTTAGGACACGGGGCAGCGAGCACAGGGGGTGATGGGTGAGTGGGACTTGGTGCGAGTTAGGGCATGGGGCAGTGAGCACAGGGGATGATGGGTGAGCGGGACTCGGTGCGAGTTAGGACATGGGGCAGTGAGCACAGGGGGTGATGGGTGAGCGGGACTTGCTGCGAGTTAGAGTTTTGGATGTGCTGCAGTTTACGGAGGACACAAGGTTTGGAGGCAGGCCAGGGAACAACAGAGCTTACAGTATTGGAGCATCTTGCAACTTGATGTTCGAAACTAGGGGAAAGGAATGCTCAGACATTTTACGATTGACGGTAGGAGAAGCCACTATTTAAACGGTATGATAATGAATTTAGCTGTTGATTCTCCAGCACCACACCACAATATGCTGTAGCCCTTTCACCCAGTTGCAGTTTTGATATCACCTCTCAATTGAATTGCTGTGCATGAACCCATGTCTGACGGAGTATTTAATACTGGCTGGGGCTGGTGAACATCGACTATCCAGTTCATTACTGGTGCCTGTGCAATCGGCAGCCTGGGCTCGGCTCCTGGATACAAGCTGCACGGTACAATGCAAGCTCTCTGGCCCTGTGACAGCATGGAGCATGCACAAGGAACGTTCCTACACTTTGGCCATTTATTGCACATCCCTCGTTGCTCTGAGGGTGAATTCTGGTGAAAGGTCATTGAGCTGAAACGTTAGCTTGGTTTCAATCTGCACCGATGCTGACAGACCTGCTGGGTGCTTCCAGCATTCCCTGGTTTTATTTGCTTAAGAGAGAGTTGTTACAGCAACAACCTGTTTTTATATAGCGCCTTTAACAGGGCGTTTCACAGGAGTATTATAGAACAAAATGTGACCCCGAGCCACAGAGGGAGAAATTAGGCCAATGACCAAATGTTCGGTCAAAGAGGCAGATTGTAAGGAGCGACTTAGAGGAGAGAGAGGTTGACAGGTGGAGAGGTTTAGGGAGGGAGCTTGGGGCCCAGGCAGCTGAAGGCACAGCCACCGATGGTTAAGCGATTAAAATTAGGGATACTCAAGAGGACAGAATTAGAGAAGTGCAGACATCTCGGGGGTTTAACATATGAATATATGAATTAGGAGGAGTAGGCCATATGGCTCTTCGAATCTGTTACATCATTCAATAAAACCATGGCTGATCTTTAACCTCAACTGCACTTTCCTGCACTCTCCCCATATTCCTTGATTCCCCTAGAGTCCAAAAATCTATCGATCTCTGTCTTAAATATACCCCACGACTGAGCATCCATAGCCCTCTGGGACAGAGAATTCTAAAGGGTCACCACCCTCTGAGTGAAGGAATTCCTCCTCATCTCAGCTTTAAATGGCCGACCCCTTATCCTGAGACTGTGCCGTCTAATTCTCGATTCTCCAGCCCGGGGAAACATCCTCCCTGCATCTACCCTGTCAATCCCCCTCAGAATCTGGTATGTTTCAGTGAGATCACCTCTCATTCTTCTAAACACCAGAGAGTATCGGCCCATTCTACACAATCTCTCATCATAGGACAGCCCTCTCATCCCAGGGATCAATCTAGTGAACCTCCGTTGTACCGCCTCCAAGGCAAATATATCCTTCCTCGGATAAGGGGAACAAACCTGTGCACAGTACTCCAGGTGTGGTCTCACCAAGGCCCTGTATAATTGTAGCAAGACTTCCTTACTCCAACTCCCTGGCAATAAAGGCCAACATGCCATTAACCTTTCATAATTGCTTGCTGTATCTGTTTGCTAACACTGTGTTTCCTGTACGAGGACACCTAAATCTCTGTGTTATGGGGTTGGGGGAGATTAACAGAGATAGGGAGGGGCAAGCTATGTAATGCTTTGAAAACAAGGATGAGAATTTTGAAATCGAGGCGTTGCTTAACCGGGAGTCAATGTAGGACATGGGGCAGCGAGCACAGGGGGTGATGGGTGAGTGGGACTTGGTGCGAGTTAGGACACGAGGCAGTAGCACAGGGGATGATGGGTGAGTGGGACTCGGTGCGAGTTAGGACATGGGGCAGTGAGCACAGGGGGTGATGGGTGAGCGGGACTGGGTGCGAGTTAGGACACGGGGCAGTGAGCACAGGTGGTGATGGGTGAGTGGGACTTGGTGCGAGTTAGGACATGGGGCAGCGAGCACAGGGGGTGATGGGTGAGTGGGACTTGGTGCGAGTTAGGACACGAGGCAGTAGCACAGGGGATGATGGGTGAGTGGGACTCGGTGCGAGTTAGGACATGGGGCAGCGAGCACAGGGGGTGATGGGTGAGTGGGACTTGGTGCGAGTTAGGACACGAGGCAGCAGCACAGGGGATGATGGGTGAGCGGGACTCGGTGCGAGTTAGGACATGGGGCAGCTAGCACAGCGGGTGATGGGTGAGTGGGACTTGGTGCGAGTTAGGACACGGGGCAGCGAGCACAGGGGGTGATGGGTGAGTGGGACTTGGTGCGAGTTAGCACACGGGGCAGCGAGCACAGTGGGTGATGGGTGAGTGGGACTTGGTGCGAGTTAGGACACGAGGCAGTAGCACAGGGGATGATGGGTGAGCGGGACTCGGTGCGAGTTAGGACATGGGGCAGCGAGCACAGGGAGTGATGCATGAGTGGGACTTGGTGCGAGTTAGGACACGGGGCAGCGAGCACAGGGGGTGATGGGTGAGTGGGACTTGGTGCGAGTTAGGGCATGGGGCAGTGAGCACAGGGGATGATGGGTGAGCGGGACTCAATGCGAGTTAGGACATGGGGCAGTGAGCAGAGGGGGTGATGGGTGAGCGGGACTTGCTGCGAGTTAGAGTTTTGGATGAGCTGCAGTTTACGGAGGACACAAGGTTTGGAGGCAGGCCAGGGAACAACAGAGCTTACAGTATAGGAGCATCTTGCAACTTGATGTTCGAAACTAGGGGAAAGGAATGCTCAGACATTTTACGATTGACGGTAGGAGAAGCCACTATTTAAACGGTATGATAATGAATTTAGCTGTTGATTCTCCAGCACCACACCACAATATGCTGTAGCCCTTTCACCCAGTTGCAGTTTTGATATCACCTCTCAATTGAATTGCTGTGCATGAACCCATGTCTGACGGAGTATTTAATACTGGCTGGGGCTGGTGAACATCGACTATCCAGTTCATTACTGGTGCCTGTGCAATCGGCAGCCTGGGCTCGGCTCCTGGATACAAGCTGCACGGTACAATGCAAGCTCTCTGGCCCTGTGACAGCATGGAGCATGCACAAGGAACGTTCCTACACTTTGGCCATTTATTGCACATCCCTCGTTGCTCTGAGGGTGAATTCTGGTGAAAGGTCATTGAGCTGAAACGTTAGCTTGGTTTCAATCTGCACCGATGCTGACAGACCTGCTGGGTGCTTCCAGCATTCCCTGGTTTTATTTGCTTAAGAGAGAGTTGTTACAGCAACAACCTGTTTTTATATAGCGCCTTTAACAGGGCGTTTCACAGGAGTATTATAGAACAAAATGTGACCCCGAGCCACAGAGGGAGAAATTAGGCCAATGACCAAATGTTCGGTCAAAGAGGCAGATTGTAAGGAGCGACTTAGAGGAGAGAGAGGTTGACAGGTGGAGAGGTTTAGGGAGGGAGCTTGGGGCCCAGGCAGCTGAAGGCACAGCCACCGATGGTTAAGCGATTAAAATTAGGGATACTCAAGAGGACAGAATTAGAGAAGTGCAGACATCTCGGGGGTTTAACATATGAATATATGAATTAGGAGGAGTAGGCCATATGGCTCTTCGAATCTGTTACATCATTCAATAAGACCATGGCTGATCTTTAACCTCAACTGCACTTTCCTGCACTCTCCCCATATTCCTTGATTCCCCTAGAGTCCAAAAATCTATCGATCTCTGTCTTAAATATACTCCACGACTGAGCATCCATAGCCCTCTGGGACAGAGAATTCTAAAGGGTCACCACCCTCTGAGTGAAGGAATTCCTCCTCATCTCAGCTTTAAATGGCCGACCCCTTATCCTGAGACTGTGCCCTCTAATTCTCGATTCTCCAGCCCGGGGAAACATCCTCCCTGCATCTACCCTGTCAATCCCCCTCAGAATCTGGTATGTTTCAGTGAGATCACCTCTCATTCTTCTAAACACCAGAGAGTATCGGCCCATTCTACACAATCTCTCATCATAGGACAGCCCTCTCATCCCAGGGATCAATCTAGTGAACCTCCGTTGTACCGCCTCCAAGGCAAATATATCCTTCCTCGGATAAGGGGAACAAACCTGTGCACAGTACTCCAGGTGTGGTCTCACCAAGGCCCTGTATAATTGTAGCAAGACTTCCTTACTCCAACTCCCTGGCAATAAAGGCCAACATGCCATTAACCTTTCATAATTGCTTGCTGTATCTGTTTGCTAACACTGTGTTTCCTGTACGAGGACACCTACATCTCTGTGTTATGGGGTTGGGGGAGATTAACAGAGATAGGGAGGGGCAAGCTATGTAACGCTTTGAAAACAAGGATGAGAATTTTGAAATCGAGGCATTGCTTAACCGGGAGTCAATGTAGGTCAGCGGGCACAGGGGGTGATGGGTGAGCGGGACTCGGTGCGAGTTAGGACACGGGGCAGTGAGCACAGGGGGTGATGGGTGAGCGGGACTGGGTGCGAGTTAGGACACGGGGCAGTGAGCACAGGTGGTGATAGGTGAGCGGGACTCGGTGCGAGTTAGGACAAGGGGCAGTGAGCACAGGGGGTGATGGGTGAGTGGGACTGGGTGTGAGTTAGGACACGGGGCAGCGAGCACAGGGGTGATGGGTGAGCGGGACTGGGTGCGAGTTAGGACACGGGGCAGCGAGCACAGGGGGTGATGGGTGAGCGGGACTGGGTGCGAGTTAGGACACGGGGCAGCGAGCACAGGGGGTGATGGGTGAGCGGAACTGGATGCGAGTTAGGACACGGGGCAGCGAGCACAGTGGGTGATGGGTGAGTGGGACTGGGTGCGAGTTAGGACATGGGGCAGTGAGCACAGGGGGTGATAGGTGAGCGGGACTGGGTGCAAGTTAGGACACGGGGCAGCGAGCACAGGGGTGATGGGTGAGCGGGACTGGGTGCAAGTTAGGACACGGGGCAGCGAGCACAGGGGTGATGGGTGAGCGGGACTGGGTGCAAGTTAGGACACGGGGCAGCGAGCACAGGGGTGATGGGTGAGCGGGACTGGGCGCAAGTTAGGACCTCAAGTTTACATAGGGTCGAATGTGGGAGGCCAGCCAGCAGTGTGTAGGAATAGTCAAGTCTAAATGTAACAAAGGCATGGATGAGGGTTTCAGCAGCGGATGAGCTGAGGCAGGGGCGGAGACGGGCGATGTTACGGAGGTGGAATTAGGTGGTCTTAGTTAATGCAGTAAAAACAACACAAGGTGTTCTACAGGAGCGTTACCAAACAACATTTTACACCAAGCCACATAAAGAAATATTAGGACAGGTGACCAAAAGCTTGGTCAAAGAGGTAGGTTTTAAGGAGTATCTTAAAGGAGGAAAGAGAGGTAGAGAGGCGGAGAGGGTTAGGGAGAGAGTTGCAGAGCTGCAACTGAGAGGCTTGCTAGGCCACTTCAGAAGGCAGTTAAGAGTTAACCAAGTTCTTTCTCTCTGTCCCTGCCTCCATTGCTCAAACATACTTGAACAAAATAAAAACAGACAACACTTCCATTGTCCACTCCCTTGGGACAACTTTCCAAGTCCAGCAGACCCGACCTCCACCTGCAGTCTGATTCTGAATGTCACTGAAGGGCAGGATATACTCATGCCAGTGACCTACGATCCAACCTATGTAAAGAGACTTCCCTTATAATATTATAATTGAAATGCTACTGTAATTTTTTCATAAAAGATAGTTAATTTAAAAAATCCCCACATATTTCTCTGTCATAAAAGTCCTGAACATTACATTAATTCTGATTAATTCATTGATAAAGTTAATCAAAAACTCATTGCAAGACCCAAGCATTGGCTTAGCATTAAACAGGAATTATAATGAGGCACTGTAATCCACTATATGCACACGTACAGGGATTAGTGCCGTGGGATCTTTTACATCCACCCGAGAGAGCAGACGGGGCCTCGCTTTAACGTCTCATCCGAAAGACGGCACCTCCGACAGTGCAGCACTCCCTCAGCACTGCAGTGGGGTGCCTACCTGGATTATGGGCTGAAATCTCTGGATTTGGATTTAACCCAACAACCTCGTGCACCCTCTGAGCCACACGTTTGAGCAAAACACACAAGTGTGCACCATCGTCAGGTCCCAGTGACACACACTCAAAGCAACAAGTGTCTCCACTTTCAACACTCAGGCCGATGAGACAGGCTGAATTGGAAATAGATATTTTATGGAAGCATTCTAGATCGGCTTCCAATTCAACCTTAGTGTCTAGTTATCTTTAGAAGGTGCAGGTTCCCGGTAGGAATATTATTACATTTCGAGACATTCCTTCTGTTGTGCTCTATCACACTTCAATGCACATTTCTTCACTGCTGCACGACTTTATTAACCCAGAATTGCATTTAAATGTATGCTCAATTGCACTGATTTCCAGGAAGAGGCTGTGAAACACACACTGTAAGAACTTCCTGCCTAAACCTCTCTGCCAAATGGCCTGTTTCTGGGCTGTAAATTCTGTCATTCTATGTAAACATGTCCATCATTACAGAGACTGACACCGTCCATCAGTACACACACTGACACTGTCCATCATTACACACACTGACACTGTCCATCATTACACACACTGACACTGTCCATCATTACACACACTGACACCCTCCATCATTACAGAGACTGGCACCGTCCATCATTACACACACTGACACCGTCCATCATTACACACACTGACACTGTCCATCATTACACACACTGACACTGTCCATCATTACACACACTGACACCCTCCATCATTACAGAGACTGACACCGTCCATCATTACACACACTGACACTGTCCTTCATTACAGAGACTGACACTGGCCATCATTACACACACTGACACTGTCCATCATTACACACACTGACACTGTCCATCATTACACACACTGACACCGTCCATCATTACAGAGACTGACACTGTCCATCATTACATACACTGACACCGTCCATCATTACAGAGACTGACACTGTCCATCATTACACACACTGACAGTGTCCATCATTACAGAGACTGACACTGTCCATCATTGCAGAGACTGACACCATCCATCATTACACACACTGACACTGTCCATCATTACAGAGACTGACACTGTCCATCATTACACACACTGACACCGTCCATCATTACACACACTGACACTGTCCATCATTAGAGAGACTGACACTGTCCTTCATTACCCACACTGACACTGTCCATCATTACAGAGACTGACACTGTCCATCATTACACACACTGACACTGTCCATCATTACAGAGACTGACACTGTCCATCATTACACACACTGACACCGTCCATCATTACAGAGACTGACACCGTCGATCATTACAGAGACTGACACCGTCCATCATTACAGAGACTGACACTGTCCATCATTACACACACTGACAGTGTCCATCATTACAGAGACTGACACTGTCCATCATTACACACACTGACACCGTCCATCATTACACACACTGACACTGTCCATCATTAGAGAGACTGACACTGTCCTTCATTACAGAGACTGACACTGTCCATCATTACACACACTGACACCGTCCATCATTACAGAAACTGACACTGTCCATCATTACACACACTGACACCGTCCATCATTACAGAGACTGACACTGTCGATCATTACAGAGACTGACACCGTCCATCATTACAGAGACTGACACTGTCCATCATTACACACACTGACACCGTCCATCATTACAGAGACCGACACTGTCCATCATTACACACACTTACACCGTCCATCATTACAGAGACTAACACTGTCCATCATTACACACACTGACACCGTCCATCATTACAGAGACTGACACTGTCCATCATTACACACACTGACACCGTCCATCATTACAGAGACTGACACTGTCCATCATTACACACACTGACAGTGTCCATCATTACAGAGACTGACACTGTCCATCATTGCAGAGACTGACACCGTCCATCATTACACACACTGACACTGTCCATCATTACAGAGACTGACACTGTCCATCATTACACACACTGACACCGTCCATCATTACACACACTGAAACTGTCCATCATTAGAGAGACTGACACTGTCCTTCATTACCCACACTGACACTGTCCATCATTACAGAGACTGACACTGTCCATCATTACACACACTGACACTGTCCATCATTACAGAGACTGACACTGTCCATCATTACACACACTGACACCGTCCATCATTACAGAGACTGACACCGTCGATCATTACAGAGACTGACACCGTCCATCATTACAGAGACTGACACTGTCCATCATTACACACACTGACACCGTCCATCATTACACACACTGACACCGTCCATCATTACAGAGACTGAAACTGTCCATCATTACAGAGACTGAAACTGTCCATCATTACACACACTGACACTGTCCATCATTACACATACTGACAGTGTCCATCATTACAGAGACTGACACTGTCCATCATTACAGAGACTGACACTGTCCATCATTACAGAGACTGACACCGTCCATCATTATAGAGACTGACACCGTCCATCATTACACACACTGACACTGTCCTTCATTACAGAGACTGACACTGGCCATCATTACACACACTGACACTGTCCATCATTACACACACTGACACTGTCCATCATTACACACACTGACACCCTCCATCATTACAGAGACAGACACCGTCCATCATTACACACACTGACACCGTCCATCATTACACACACTGACACTGTCCATCATTACACACACTGACACCCTCCATCATTACAGAGACTGACACCGTCCATTATTACACACACTGACACCGTCCATCATTACAGAGACTGACACTGTCCATCATTACACACACTGACACCGTCCATCATTACAGAGACCGACAATGTCCATCATTACACACACTGACACCGTCCATCATTACAGAGACTGACACTGTCCATCATTACACACACTGACACCGTCCATCATTACAGAGACTGACACTGTCCATCATTACACACACTGACAGTGTCCATCATTACAGAGACTGACACTGTCCATCATTGCAGAGACTGACACCGTCCATCATTACACACACTGACACCCTCCATCATTACAGAGACAGACACCGTCCATCATTACACACACTGACACCGTCCATCATTACACACACTGACACTGTCCATCATTACGCACACTGACACCGTCCATCATTACAGAGACTGACACCGTCCATTATTACACACACTGACACCGTCCATCATTACAGAGACTGACACTGTCCATCATTACACACACTGACACCGTCCATCATTACAGAGACCGACACTGTCCATCATTACACACACTGACACCGTCCATCATTACAGAGACTAACACTGTCCATCATTACACACACTGACACCGTCCATCATTACAGAGACTGACACTGTCCATCATTACATACACTGACACCGTCCATCATTACAGAGACTGACACTGTCCATCATTACACACACTGACAGTGTCCATCATTACAGAGACTGACACTGTCCATCATTGCAGAGACTGACACCATCCATCATTACACACACTGACACTGTCCATCATTACAGAGACTGACACTGTCCATCATTACACACACTGACACCGTCCATCATTACACACACTGACACTGTCCATCATTAGAGAGACTGACACTGTCCTTCATTACCCACACTGACACTGTCCATCATTACAGAGACTGACACTGTCCATCATTACACACACTGACACTGTCCATCATTACAGAGACTGACACTGTCCATCATTACACACACTGACACCGTCCATCATTACAGAGACTGACACCGTCGATCATTACAGAGACTGACACCGTCCATCATTACAGAGACTGACACTGTCCATCATTACACACACTGACAGTGTCCATCATTACAGAGACTGACACTGTCCATCATTACACACACTGACACCGTCCATCATTACACACACTGACACTGTCCATCATTAGAGAGACTGACACTGTCCTTCATTACAGAGACTGACACTGTCCATCATTACACACACTGACACCGTCCATCATTACAGAAACTGACACTGTCCATCATTACACACACTGACACCGTCCATCATTACAGAGACTGACACTGTCGATCATTACAGAGACTGACACCGTCCATCATTACAGAGACTGACACTGTCCATCATTACACACACTGACACCGTCGATCATTACAGAGACTGACACTGTCCATCATTACACACACTGACACCGTCCATCATTACAGAGACTGACACTGTCCATCATTACACACACTGACACCGTCCATCATTGCAGAGACTGACACCGTCGATCATTACAGAGACTGACACCGTCGATCATTACAGAGACTGACACCGTCCATCATTACACACACAGACACCGTCCATCATTACAGACACTGACACTGTCCATCATTACACACACTGACACCGTCCATCATTACACACACTGACACCGTCCATCATTACAGAGACTGACATCGTCCATCATTACACACACTGACACTGTCCATCATTACACACACTGACACCGTCCATCATTACACACACTGACACCGTCCATCATTACAGACACTGACACTGTCCATCATTACACACACTGACACCGTCCATCATTACAGACACTGACACTGTCCATCATTACACACACTGACACCGTCCATCATTACACACACTGACACCGTCCATCATTACAGAGACTGACATCGTCCATCATTACACACACTGACACTGTCCATCATTACACACACTGACACTGTCCATCATTACACACACTGACACTGTCCATCATTACACACACTGACACCCTCCATCATTACAGAGACAGACACCGTCCATCATTACACACACTGACACCGTCCATCATTACACACACTGACACTGTCCATCATTACACACACTGACACTGTCCATCATTACACACACTGACACCCTCCATCATTACAGAGACTGACGCCGTCCATTATTACACACACTGACACCGTCCATCATTACAGAGACTGACACTGTCCATCATTACACACACTGACACCGTCCATCATTACAGAGACCGACACTGTCCATCATTACACACACTGACACCGTCCATCATTACAGAGACTGACACTGTCCATCATTACACACACTGACACCGTCCATCATTACAGAGACTGACACTGTCCATCATTACACACACTGACAGTGTCCATCATTACAGAGACTGACACTGTCCATCATTGCAGAGACTGACACCGTCCATCATTACACACACTGACACCCTCCATCATTACAGAGACAGACACCGTCCATCATTACACACACTGACACCGTCCATCATTACACACACTGACACTGTCCATCATTACGCACACTGACACCGTCCATCATTACAGAGACTGACACCGTCCATTATTACACACACTGACACCGTCCATCATTACAGAGACTGACACTGTCCATCATTACACACACTGACACCGTCCATCATTACAGAGACCGACACTGTCCATCATTACACACACTGACACCGTCCATCATTACAGAGACTGACACTGTCCATCATTACACACACTGACACCGTCCATCATTACAGAGACTGACACTGTCCATCATTACACACACTGACACCGTCCATCATTACAGAGACTGACACTGTCCATCATTACACACACTGACAGTGTCCATCATTACAGAGACTGACACTGTCCATCATTGCAGAGACTGACACCGTCCATCATTACACACACTGACACTGTCCATCATTACAGAGACTGACACTGTCCATCATTACACACACTGACACCGTCCATCATTACACACACTGACACTGTCCATCATTAGAGAGACTGACACTGTCCTTCATTACCCACACTGACACTGTCCATCATTACAGAGACTGACACTGTCCATCATTACACACACTGACACTGTCCATCATTACAGAGACTGACACTGTCCATCATTACACACACTGACACCGTCCATCATTACAGAGACTGACACCGTCGATCATTACAGATACTGACACCGTCCATCATTACAGAGACTGACACTGTCCATCATTACACACACTGACAGTGTCCATCATTACACACACTGACACCGTCCATCATTACAGAGACTGAAACTGTCCATCATTACAGAGACTGAAACTGTCCATCATTACACACACTGACACTGTCCATCATTACACACACTGACAGTGTCCATCATTACAGAGACTGACGCTGTCCATCATTGCAGAGACTGACACCGTCCATCATTACACACACTGACACTGTCCATCATTACAGAGACTGACACTGTCCATCATTACACACACTGACACCGTCCATCATTACACACACTGACACCGTCCATCATTAGAGAGACTGACACTGTCCTTCATTACAGAGACTGACACTGTCCATCATTACACACACTGACACCGTCCATCATTACAGAGACTGACACTGTCCATCATTACACACACTGACACCGTCCATCATTACAGAGACTGACACTGTCGATCATTACAGAGACTGACACCGTCCATCTTTACAGAGACTGACACTGTCCATCATTACACACACTGACACCGTCGATCATTACAGAGACTGACACTGTCCATCATTACACACACTGACACCGTCCATCATTACACACACTGACACTGTCCATCATTACAGAGACTGACACTGTCCATCATTACACACACTGACACCGTCGATCATTACAGAGACTGACACCGTCGATCATTACAGAGACTGACACCGTCCATCATTACACACACAGACACCGTCCATCATTACAGACACTGACACTGTCCATCATTACACACACTGACACTGTCCATCATTACACACACTGACACCGTCCATCATTGCAGAGACTGACACCGTCGATCATTACAGAGACTGACACCGTCGATCATTACAGAGACTGACACCGTCCATCATTACACACACTGACACTGTCCATCATTACACACACTGACACCGTCCATCATTACACACACTGACACCGTCCATCATTACAGAGACTGACATCGTCCATCATTGCACACACTGACACTGTCCATCATTACACACACTGACACCGTCCATCATTACACACACTGACACTGTCCATCATTACACACACTGACATCGTCCATCATTACACACACTGACACCGTCCATCATTACACACACTGACACCGTCCATCATTACAGACACTGACACCGTCCATCATTACACACACTGACACCGTCCATCATTACACACACTGACACTGTCCATCATTACACACACTGACACTGTCCATCATTACACAGCCCAGCACCTCCCATCAGACATGAGGACAGGTGTGATTCTGAAGCTTTAGGTAAAAAGAAAAAAGAACTTGCATTTCTATAGCACCTTTTATAACCTCAGGATGTCCCAAAGCCCTTTACAGGCAATGAAGTACTTTTTGGAGTGGAGTCACTGTTGTAATGTGGGAAACACAGCAGCCAATTTGCACACAGCAAGCTCCCACACACAGCAATGTGATATTGACCATATTATCTGTTTTTAATAATGTTAATTGAGGGATAAATATTAGCCAGCACACCAGGGATAACTCTCCTGCTCTTCTTCAAAAAGTGCTATGGGATCTTTCATGTCACCTGAGAGCAGGCGGGGCATTGGTTTAACGTCTCATCCGAAAGACAGTGCCTCTGACAGTGCAGCACTCCCTTGGTAACACAATGTAAAGTCTGGAGTGGGAATTGTAGCCACAACTTTCTAACTCAGAGGCAAGTGTGCTCCCCATTGAGCCACGGCTGATGGAGATGGACACCAGGATTAGAAAGGATTGGGAAAGACAAATAGCAGCTATATAAGAAATAGTGGCGTATTAGGTGGGGTCAGACTAAGAGAGAATACAAAAGGTTTATGTGTGAATGCACAGTGTGGTAAACAAGGTTGCTGAGCTGTGGTGCAAACATGGGAATATGATGTCACGGTGATAACAGAAACCTGGCTCAAAAAAGGGCAGGATTGGGTATTAAATATTCCTGGATATAAGGTGTACAGGAAAGATAGGGAATGAAAGATAGGAGGTGGGGTGACAGTATTGGTTCAGGAGAATGTTACAGTACTGGAGAGGGAGGATGTCCTGGAGAGGTCAAGGACAGAATCCATATGGCTAGAGTTGAGAAATAATAGAGGTGCCATTATACTGCTAGGTGTATTCTAAAGGCCATCAACTGGTGGGAGAGATATAGAGAAAATGTTCAGGGAAATTACAGAGAGGTGCAAGAACTATAGAGTAGTGATAATGGGGGACATCAACTATCCGAATACAGTCTGGGATAGTAATAATGTAAAGGGCAGAGAGGGGGATCAATTTCTGAAGTGTGTTCAGGAGAGCTTTCTTTGATCAGTACATTTCCGGCCCGACGAGGGAGGAGGCATTGCTGGATCTGGTTCTGGGGGATGAGGTAGGTCAAAGAGCAAGTGTCAGTAGAGGAACATTTAGGGAACAGTGATCATAGTATCATAAGGTTTAGATTAGCTATGGAAAAGGACATGGAGCTAGCTAGAGTAAAAGTGTTGAACTAGGGGAAGGATTGTGAACAGATCTGGCCCGGGTAAATTGGAATCAAAGATTGGCAGGCAAAACTGTAAATCGAACATGGGCTGATGACACAAAACTTGGACGTATAGTGAACAGTGCAGGAGACACAGACGGGCTGGTGGAATGGGCAGATACGTGGCAGATGAAATTTATCGCAGAAAAGTGCGAAGTGATACATTGGGTAGGAAGAATGAGGCGAGGCAATATAAACTAAAGAGTACAATCCTAAAGCGGGTGCATGAACAGAGAGACCTGGGGGGTATATGTGCACAAATCGTTAAAGCTGGCAGGGCAGGTTGAGAAAGCGGTTAAAAAAGCTTACGGGATCCTGGGCTTCATAATAGAGGCATAGAGTACAAAAGCTGGTCCGGCCCCAACTGGAGTATTGTGTCCAATTCTGGGCCCCGCACTTTAGGAAGGATGTGAAGGCCTTAGAGAGGGTGCAGAAAAGATTTACGAGAATGATTCTAGGGATGAGGGTCTTCAGTTACAGGGAGAGACTGGAGAAGCTGGGGTTGTTCTCCTTGGAGCAGAGAAGGTTGAGAGGAAATTTGATCGAGGTGTTCAAAATCATGAGGGGTCTGGACAGAGTGGAGAGAGAGAAACTGTTCCCATTGGTGGAAGGGTCGAGAACCAGAGGACACAGAATTAAGGCGATTGGCCAAAGGACCAAAGGCAACATGAGGAAACATGTTTACTCAGCGAGTGGTTGGGATCTGGAATGCGCTGCCTGAGAGGGTGACGGAGGCAGACTCAATCGTGGCTTTCAAAAGGAATTAGATACTTACCTGAAGGAAAAAAATTAGCAGGGCTCTGGGGAAAGGGCGGGGGAGTGGGACTGGCTGAGGTGCTCTTGCAGAGAGCCGGCACGGGCTCGATGGGCCCAATGGCCTCCTCCTGTGCTGTAACAGTTCTGTGATTCTATGAGAAAGCTGCAGAGGACACAGCAATCCACAGGAAGGTCATGCTCAATGTTAGCATCTCTCCCCTTACTCTGCTCAACCTCTCCGCCACCACTGGCAGGTCTATCTTCTTGCACTGAGTGGCGCTGTTCCCTCGCACCTGTCCTAACTTTATAGACGGGGGAATCAGCCCCGGGGCCCGGATGTTCTGTAAGGCTCGGTGTTAAACTGGGCAGTGCCTCCAGTCATGGAGTCGTTTGGTTCACTAAACACGTGACTCTGTAGGCATGTGTGTAAAATAAGCACGGCACGCCCTTTATTGTCCAGTTGTATAATAAAGGCAAACGAAGCAACATCCGTGATCCCAGATCTCCCGTTCCTGCCTCCGATTATTGACTGGCCATTGGCCACTGACTGGCACTGTGCCCACAGGGAGTGGCTAGGGCCCACTGACTGGCACTGTGCCCACAGGGAGTGGCTAGGGCCCAAGGCTGGTTTTCCAGCGATGTCGGGAGAAGAGACAGGGGTTTGGAGTATTGGCTGGGAGACCTGTAGCACGTGTCCGTCCGCCCAGCCAGTTGTTCGGGAATGTTGAATGTCCGGTGTCAGGGATTGCCGTGCTCCCCGAGCCCAGGGCCTGCTGGTCTGCCCCCAGCAGCAGAGGAAGCTCTGGCGGGGTGTTTCGACAGGCCCGGGGATGGACAGAGCTGGACTGGGAGGGAATCTGATCAGAAGGTCTTGTCATCCTCAGATCACAGAGCGAATGCAAATACTAAGTGACAGCAAAGTGTGAAATACCCAGGAGGAACTGGAGGGGTAAGTGAAGAAAGTCTCGGAATATTTTTCAACGCGATTTTTAATCTAACTTAAACCAGACACACAATCGGTAAGTTATAAGCTCGCAACCAGTTTTCTGTCTGGGACCAGTGGTCTTTTCTTGGCCAACTGTTCCCTCTCCTGCCACATGTGTGTTATAGATGCAGAGAAATGGTTTATGATGGAAGACCCTTCTTCATACATCGCTGCCTCACCCCCCTGTGGCCCACAGCAGCACTCCCAATACTGGCACTAACCCAGTGGTTTCACAGCCTGTGCCCACAGCGCAGTGCATGGCACAATGTTAGCATTATGGGCTGTTTCCTACTGAGCCGCTGCGTATGTAAATATCAGGGCTCTGGTCTTTTTAAACACAGCCCATGTTTGGGTCTGAGAAACCCACCAAGGAATACACTTGTTGAGCAGAACTCGTTTGTTGGTCCAAACCTGGGTCCAAACAATTGAGGCCCGGGTGTGACACAATGGGGGGAAATTGGTCACGGCCCGATTGGGAGGCCCGAGGCCAGCCCAAACTTGGCCTTTGGGCCTTGGGAACATTGCTAGCCTGAGTTAGCTGTCTCTCCTCCACAGGCAACATGCCCATTTAACTCAGGCAGCGGTCCCTGGATAAGTCCCAGGAGCGGTGGCTGGGGGCCGCAATGCAGGGTGGGGGAGGGGGGAGTTGGGGGAGGAGTTAGGGAAGGGGGGAGTTGGGGGAGGAGTGAGTAGATGGGGGGAGTTGGGGGGGAGGGAGTTGGGGGAGAGGGGAGTTGGGGGAGAGGCTGGGGGGAAGTTGGGGGTGGGGGGGAGTTGGGAGAGGGGGGAGTTGGGGCATGGGGAAGTTGGGGGAGGGGGGAGTTGAGGGAGGGCCGGTCGATGGGGGAGGGGTTGGGGGAGGAGCGGTCAATGGGGGGGTGGGATTTGGGGAATGGTCCTCCCAGGTTCCACAGGAATGTATTGAAGAGGATGGTTTCCTGTATTTGGGAACGATGGCTATTGAGGCTGCAGCATCCGCTCAATATTCTGGAGTGGGGTGGGCCCCGGTTCCTGCACAGGTCGATCCCAACCAGTCTGTGCGGGGGTGGGGGGGGGGCTCATTTACATAATGGAGGGGCTTAGTATTCGCTTTAGGTAACCGCCTGGCTTGCCGGCAAAGCCGACGTTACCAACATGGTGGCACAGGACTGCGGTCATACCCCCATGTACCACAGGCGACCAATTTCTCACCCGCTTGGTGCAGTATGAGTACGTTTCCTGTCACGTTTAAATAGCCTCCAATCAGCAACAAATAAGGCTACGGTTAAGGGTTGTTTATACATTTGGTTCCAGACGGGTATCTACCTGATCCAAACATGGCATGTGAAAGGTCAGCCCACACCACGTTGGCCCCTGTTATCCCCATCCAACAACAACACACCAGACCACTCCTTCCTGGATCTGCTAAAAATACAGCAGAATAAACACCGCCTCTCATTGCCCAATGCCTCGGTTCTGTGATGGGCCCTGGATAAGGCTCACAGTTTAGCTGCTCCGTGTGAGTAATGTCTGGCAGGCCTACCCCACCAAACATGGGCAGACAGCGGGAATTACAGTCTGCAGAGATCCACTTTGTTCCAGGCATCCACCGAGAACATGCTCGGTGGCATTGTTTAATGCTTCAGTTCAAGGCAAGGATCAAACGTGGAATTATGGAACCAGTGATTACAGCACAAAAGACTATTTGCCAGATCATGTCTGTGCTGCTCTTTGCCGGAGAAATCCAGAACCAAATCCCACTGCCCTGTACCTTGCTCTGCTTCAAACCTTTCCCCACCTCTCCCATAACCATCCAGGGTCTCTGCCACCACTGCTCGGTGTGACAAACAACGCCTGCAGAAAGAACCCTCTCCTAACCTCTCATACAATCAGAATTATAGACCAATACAGCACAGGAGGCCGCCATTTGGCCCATCGTCCCTGTGCCAGCTCTGAGAGAGAGCGATCCCATTAGTCCCACTCTCCGCTCTTTCCCCACAGCCCTGTAATTATTCCCCTTCAACTATTTATCCAATTCCCACCGCCCTTTCAGGCAGCGCGTTCCCCATCACAACAACTCGCTGCGGAAAATAACGCTTCCTCAAGTCGCCTTTTGCCAATCACCTTGGATACTGGGCCTCCCGCCAAAGGGAACCGTTTCTCCGTATTAACTCCTGATTGGCTATTCGGGACTCGCTCTTTCCATTGGTCCATAAAGCTTTCTCACTGGCAGTTCACCGACTGCCCCCCTCCCATCGTTCTCTCCCCACTCCCCCCTCCGCATCGCTCTCTCCCCCCTCCCCATCGTTCTCTATCCCCCTCCCCCCTCCCCATCACTCTCTCTCCCTCCCCATCGCTTTCTCCCCCCCTCCCCCCTCCCCATCGCTCTCTCCCCCCCTCCCCACTCCCCATCGCTCTCTCCCCCCCTCCCCATCGCTCTCTCCCCCCTCCCCATCGCTCTCTACCCCCCTCCCCCCTCCCTATCGCTCTCTCCCCCTCCCCATCGCTTTCTCCCCCTCCCCATTGCTTTCTCCCCCCTCCCCCCTCCCCATCGCTCTCTCCCCTCCCTCCCCACTCCCCATCGCTCTCTCCCCCTCCCCATCGCTCTCTCCCCCCTCCCCATCGCTCTCTCCCCCCTCCCCATCGCTCTCTCCCCCTCCCCCCTCCCCATCGCTCTCCCCCCTCCCCATCGCTCTCTCCCCCCTCCCCCCTCTCCATCGCTCTCTCCCCCCTCCCCCCTCCCCATCGCTCTCTCCCCCTCCCCATCGCTCTCTCCCCCCCTCTCCCTCCCCACTCCCCATCGCTCTCTCCCCCCCTCCCCATCGCTCTCTCCCCTCTCCCCCCTCCCCATCGCTCTCTCCCTCCCTCCCCCCTCCCCATCACTCTCACCCCCCTCCCCCTCCCCATCGCTCTCTCCCCTCTCCCCCCTCCCCATCGCTCTCTCCCTCCCTCCCCCCTCCCCATCACTCTCACCCCCCTCCCCCTCCCCATCGCTCTCTCCCCTCTCCCCCCTCTCCATCGCTCTCTCCCTCACTCCCCCCTCCCCATCGCTCTCTCCCCCTCCCCATCGCTCTCTCCCCCCCTCTCCCTCCCCACTCCCCATCGCTCTCTCCCCCCCCTCCCCATCGCTCTCTCCCCTCTCCCCCCTCCCCATCGCTCTCTCCCTCCCTCCCCCCTCCCCATCACTCTCACCCCCCTCCCCCTCCCCATCGCTCTCTCCCCCTCCCCCTCCCCATCGCACTCTTCCCCCTCCCCCCCCCATCGCTCTCTCCCTCCCTCCCCCCTGCCCATCGTGCTCTCTCCCCCTCCCCCTCCCCATCGCGCTCTCCCCCTCCCCTCCCCCCCATCGCTCTCACCCCCTCCCCATCGCTCTCACCCCCTCCCCCTCCCCATCGCTCTCTCCCCCCCTCCCCCCTCCCCATCGCTCTCTCCCCCTCCCCCCTCCCCATCGCTCTCTCCCTCCCCATCGCTCTCTCCCTCCCTCCCCCTTCCCCATCGCTCTCTCCCCCTATCCCCTCCCCATCGCTCTCTCCCTCCCTCCCCCCTCCCCATCGCTCTCTCCCCCTATCCCCTCCCCATTGCTCTCTCCCTCCCTCCCCCTCCCATCGCTCTCTCCCTCCCTCCCCCCTCCCCATCGCTCTCTCCCCCATCCCCTCCCCATCGCTCTCTCCCTCCCTCCCCATCGCTCTCTCCCCCTCCCCCCTCCCCATCGCTCTCTCCCCCTCCCCCCTCCCCATCGCTCTCTCCCTCCCTCCCCATCGCTCTCTCCCCCTCCCCCCTCCCCATCGCTCTCTCCCCCCCTCCCTATCGCTCTCTCCCCCCCTCCCCGCTCCCCATTGCTCTCTCCTCCCCTCTCCATCGCTCTCTCCCCCCTCCCCCCTCCCATCAATTTCCCGAACACAATTTCCCGCCTAATACGGATATCCTTCAGTTCCTCCTTCTCACTAGACCCTCGGTCCCCTAGTACATCCGGAATGTCATTTGTGTCTTCCTTCGTGAAGACAGAACCAAAGTTTTTGTTTAATTGGTCTGCTATTTTTTTGTTCCCCATTATAAATTCACCTGAGTCCAACTGCAAGGGACCTATGTTTGTCTTCACTAATCTTTTTCTCTTCACATATCTATAGAAGCTTTTGCAGTAAGGTTTTATGTTCCCGGCAAGTTTATTCTCGTACTCTATTTTCCCCCTCCTAATTAAATCCTTTGTCCTCCTCTGCTGAATTCTAAATTTCTCCCAGTCCTCAGGTTTGCTGCTTTTTTTGGTCAATTTATATGCCTCTTCCTTGGATTTAACACTTTCCCTAATTTCCCTTGTTAGCCATGGTGGAGCCACCTTCCCCGTTTTATTTTTACTCCAGACAGGGATGTACAATTGTTGAAGTTCATCCATGTGAATGTTTGCCATTGCCTATCCACTGTCAACCCTTTAAGTATCATTTTCCAGTCTATTCTAGCCAATTCACACCTCATGCCGTCGAAGTTAGCTTTCCTTAAGTTTAGGACCATAGTTTCTGAATTAACTGTGTCATTCTCCATCTTAATAAAGAATTCTACCATATTATGGTCACTCTTACCCAAGGGGTCTCGCACAAGATTGCTAATTAGTCTCTTCTCATTACACATCACCCAGTCTAGGATGGCCTGCTCTCTAGTTGGTTCCTCGACATATTGGTCTAGAAAACCATCCCTAATACACGCCAGGAAATCCTCCTCCACCGCATTGCTACCAGTTTGGTTAGCCCAATCTATATGTAAATTAAAGTCGCCCATGATAACTGTTGTACCTTTATTGCACACATCCCTTATTTCTTGTTTGATGCTGTCCCCAACCTCACTACTACTGTTTGGTGGTCTGTACACAACTCCCACTAGCGTTTTCTGCCCTTTGGTATTCCGTAGCTCCACCCATACCGAGTCCACATCATCCAAGCTAATGTCCTTCCTTACTATTGCATTAATTTCCTCTTTAACCAACAACGCCACCCCACCTCCTTTTCCTCTCTGTCTATCCTTCCTAAATGTTGAATACCCCTGGATGTTGAGTTCCCAGCCTTGGTCACCCTGGAGCCATGTCTCCGTGACGCCAATTACATCATACCCGTTAACTACTATCTGTGCAGTTAATTCGTCCACCTTATTCCGAATACTTCTCGCATTGAGGCACAGAGCCTTCAGGCTTGTCTTTTTAACACACCTTGCTCCTTTAGAATTTTGCTGTAATGTGGCCCTTTTTGTTTTTTGCCTTGGGTTTCTCTGCCCTCCACTTTTACCATTCTCCTTTCTATCTTTTGCCTCTTTCTCCCTTTTATTTCCCTCTGTCTCCCTGCATAGGTACCCATCCCCCTGCCATATTAGTTTAACTCCTCCCCAACAGCACTAGCAAACACTCCCCCTAGGACATTGGTTCCGGTCCTGCCCTGGTGCAGCCCGTCCGGTTTGTACTTGTCCCATCTCCCCCAGAACCGGTTCCAATGTCCCAGGAATTTGAATCCCTCCCTTCTGCACCACTGCTCAAGCCACATATTCATCTGAGCTATCCTGCGATTCCTACTCTGACTAGCATGTGGCACTGGTAGAAATCCTGAGATTACTACTTTTGAGGTCCTACTTTTTAATTTAGCTCCTAGCTCCCTAAATTCGTCTCCGAGGACCTCATCCCGTTTTTTACCTATATCGTTGGGACCTATATGCACCACGACAACTGGCTGTTCACCCTCCCTTTTCAGAATGCCCTGCACCCGTTCCGAGACATCCATGACTCTTGCACCAGGGAGGCAACATACCATCCTGGAGTCTCGGTTGCGGCCGCAGAAACGCCTATCTATTCCCCTTACAATTGGATCCCCTATCACTATATCTCTCCCATTCTTTTTCCTGCCCTCCTGTGCAGCAGAGCCACCCACGGTGCCATGAACTTGACTGCTGCTGCCCTCCTCTGATGAGTCATCCCCCTCAACAGTACCCAAAGCGTTGTATCTGTTTTGTAGGGGGATGACAGCAGGGGATCCCTGCACTACCTTCCTTGCACTACTCTTCCTGCTGGTCACCCATTTACTATCTGGCTGTGTACCCTTTACCTGCGGTAAGACCAACTCACTAAACGTGCTATTCACGTCATTCTCAGCATCGTGGATGCTCCAGAGTGAATCCACCCTCAGCTCCAGTGCCGCAATGTGGTCTGTCAGGAGCTGGAGGCGGATACACTTCCCACACACGTAGTCGTCAGGGACACCGGAAGCGTCCCTGACTTCCCACATAGTACAGGAGGAGCAGAACATGTGTCCGAGCTGTCCTGCCATGATTTAACCCTTAGATAAACTTAATTTGGCAACAACAATGCTAAATGTTACTCACTGGTAAAGAAAAGAGAACGAAAAACTACTTACCAATCACCAGCCAATCACTTACCCCCTTGGCTGTGATATCACCTTTCATTTTCTTTCTACTTTTTTGCCTTCTCTCCCTGCAGCTGCACCGGCTGGGCCTTTATAGGCCTCTGCCGATCCACGGACTCACGCCTCAGCGACCACGGACTCCCGCTGCCTCTCGCGGCCTTTATAGGCCTCTGCCGATCCCCGGACTCACGCCTCAGTAACCTCCTCCCTCTCTCTGGAACCCCCTCCCTCTCTCTGTAACTCCTTCTCTCTCTGTAACCCCCTCCCTCTCTCTATAACCCCCTCCCTCTCTCTAACCCGCTCCCTCCCTCTCTCTCTAACCCGCTCCCTCCCTCTCTCTGTAACTCCGTCCCTCCCTCTCTCTGCAACCCTATCCCTCCCTCTCTCTGTAACTCCCTCCCTCCCTTTCTCTGTAACCCCCTCCCTCCCTCTCTCTGTAACCCCCTCCCTCCCTCTCTCTGTAACCCCCTCCCTCAGAGGGTTACAGAGAGAGGGAGGGACGGAGTTACAGAGAGAGGGGGAGGGGGTTAGAGAGAGAGGGAGGGGGTTAGAGAGAGAAGGAAGGGGGTTACAGAGATCGGGAGGGAGGGAGAGGGTTACGGAGATCGGGAGGGAGGGGTTACAGAGATCGGGAGGGAGGGGGTTACAGAGATCGGGAGGGAGGGGGTTACAGAGAGAAGGAGGGAGGGGTTACAGAAAGGAGGGAGGGGTTACAGCGATCGGGAGGGAGTACATGTTCTCACCATAAGGAGATATACACCCACATTCTGTGTTGCATGGCGTTATCTCCTGTTCCTGTAAAACCCCTGATCCCCTGACTCACCAGGAGCAGCACACACAGGAGGTTCTCCAGTATATTCTCTAGTGTGTTGTTAAATTGATATTTACAGATTGTTCTTGTATTGAGATAAAGTGTGGGGAAATTGGGGATGCGAGCTGGGAGTCAGGCTGTCACACATCAGGGCAGTTGGAAGAGGCAGAACAGAGGGGCACAGAAAGCTGGTGTAGAAATGGGAGCAATGGACCAGGGCAGGGCAGGGCTGAGGAGCACTAACTGTGGTGGGCAATAGCAGGAGGGCGTGGGCTGTTGTTCGAATAGGTGGAGGAGAAGAGTTCGAACCTTTGGGAGCAGCTCTCCCTAGATCCAGGCTGGTGCACTGCTCTATCCCAAACAGGGCAGGTCAACCTCAAGACAAACAGGGCTGTGCCTGTCTGGAAACTGAACCGCTGCCTGCTGCTCTCAGGCTGGTATCCGCGCTGTGAACACGCCCTTCGAAAGTGTTGCCTCCACGTTCAGTTATCGCAAGACTTTGTGAGAAAGCTTGGATACAGTACTGGCAGATGGAATAAAAAAACCTGTCCGTAGACCATCAGTATTGTGTTCCCAACACAGAGAGGTTAAAGTAAAAGTGACCTCAGTCTTTATTAAGACACTCCAGAGTGAGGAACAGGCCTCAGGGGCCGGCTTATATACAGTGCTTCCAAGGGCTGCTGGGATCCCTTGGGACTTCAGGGGATGCGCTCCCTGGTGGTGGAACATGGGAGTGCATGCTTCACAGATACACAACATCACTCCACCCCAAAGTCAAAGTGAAAACTATTTGCAAGGCGAGGCGGTCGGGAGCCTTTCTTTCCCTGGTGGACCGCCTCGGTACAAATGTCTGTTCTGGTGTGTTGGCTGTGCCCTCGCTGGGCTGGCGTGTTGTTGGCCCTGCAGGGCTGCTGGGTGAGCCTGACCTTGCTGGGCTGTTGGGCGTGATGGGTTCGATTTCCTGGTCCAGCGTGGTGTCGTTGATCGTTTGGGTGTGTGTTGTGGGCTCGAAGAAGGTGGTGTCTGCTGTGGGTTGTTCAGGGCAGTCTGTGAACCGCAGCCTTGTTTGGTCCAGGTGCTTTCTGAAAATTTGTCCATTGTCTAGTTTGACTACAAACACCCTATTCCCTTCTTTAGCTATCACCGTGCCCGCGATCCACTTGGGACTATGTCCATAGTTTAGCACATACACAGGTTCATTCAGATCAATTTCCCGTGACACAGTGGTGCGACCATCGTTTACATTTTGTTGCTGCCGCCTGCTCTCTACCTGATCATACAGGTTGGGGTGAACCAGCGAGAGTCTGGTTTTAAGTGTCCTTTTCATGAGTAGCTC
Organism: Pristiophorus japonicus; assembly: GCF_044704955.1. Lineage (NCBI taxonomy): Eukaryota > Metazoa > Chordata > Chondrichthyes > Pristiophoridae > Pristiophorus > Pristiophorus japonicus. The sequence goes on along the minus strand of NC_091991.1, from coordinate 103,937,450 downwards.
AGCCGGGGGCACCCCTGTGAGCGAGTGGGGTCTCGTGCGGTAGCTGAGCAGTACTCGGGACAGGCGGGTTTGGAGTGAGCCTTCTGTGACTCGTTTAAGGCTCTGTTTGATGGTTTGTACTGGCCGCTCTGCCTGCCCATTGGAGGCTGGTTTAAACGGGGCCGAGGTGACATGTTTGATCCCATTGCGGGTCATGAATTCTTTAAATTCGGCACTGGTGAAACATGGCCCGTTGTCACAGACCAGTATGTCAGGCAGGCCGTGGGTGGCAAACATGGCCCTCAGGCTTTCAGTGGTGGTGGTGGTGGTGCTTCCCGACATTATTTCACATTCAATCCATTTTGAAAAAGCATCCACCACCACCAGGAACATTTTACCGAGAAACAGGCCCGCATAGTCGACATGGATCCTTGACCATGGTCTGGAGGGCCAGGACCACAAACTTAGTGGTGTCTCTCTGGGCGCGTTGCTCAACTGAGCACATACGCTGCATTGCCGTACACAAGACTCTAAGTCAGAGTCGATACCAGGCCACCACACATGGGATCTGGCTATCGCTGTCATCATTACTATACCCGGGTGTGTGCTGTGGAGATCCGAGATGAACATCTCCTTTTTGGGTCGCACTACGCAGTTACCCCACAACAGGCAGTCTGCCTGAATGGACAGCTCGTCCTTTCGCCGCTGGAACCGGCTTGATTGGCTCTTGCATTTCAACGGGGATGCTGGCCCAGCTCCCATGCAGTACACAGCTTTTTACTAGGGACAGCAGAGGATCTTGGCTGGTCCAAGTCCTAATCTGGCGGGCTGTGACAGGTGATTTATCATTTTCAAATGCTTCCATGACCATCAACAAGTCTGCGGGCTGCGCCACCATCAACAAGTTTGCAGGCTGCGCCATTTCCACTTCCATGGTGGGCAATGGTAGCCGACTGAGAGAATCCACACAGTTCTCGGTGCCTGGCCTGTGGCGGATGGTATAGTTATACGCTGATAGCGCGAGTGCCCACCTTTGTATGCGGGCTGAGGCATTAGTATTTATCCCCTTGTTTTCAGCGAACAGGGATGTGAGGGGCTTGTATTCGGTTTCCAGCTCAAATTTAAGGCCAAACAGGTACTGGTGCATTTTCTTTACCCCGAACACACATGCTAATGCTTCTTTCTCAATTATGCTGTAGGCCCTCTCGGCCTTAGACAAGCTCCTGGAAGCAACTTCCCCGCAATGTTAGCTTGTTGTAATACACACCCGACTCCGTCACATGCTAGCACAAGTCTTTTACACGGGTTTTACAATACAAGCAGCTTGTTGGAGCATAAAATGTTTCTGGCTTTCTCAAAAGCAATTACTTGTTTTTTTCCCCATACCCAGTTCCCACCTTTGCGCAATAACACATGTAGGGGCTCTAAGAGGGTGCTTAACCCCGGTAGGAAGTTACCAAAATAGTTGAGGAGTCCCAGGAACGACCGCAACTCCGTGACATTTTGTGGCCTGGGCACGTTCCTGGTAGCCTCTGTCTTGGCGTCTGTGGGCTGAATGCCATCCGCCGCGATCTTTCTCCCCAAAAACTCCACTTCTGTTGCCATGAAGACGCATTTTGACCTCTTCAGCCGCAGCCCTACGCGATCCTGTCGCTGGAGGACTTCCTCCAGGGTTTGTAGGCGCTCGGCGGTGTCCCGACCCGTGACCAATATGTCATCCTGAAAGACCACCGCGTGTGGTACCGACTTGAGTAGGCTCTCCATGTTTCTCTGGAAGATCGCTGCAGCCGACCGAATTCCAAACGGGCATCTGTTGTAGATGAACAGTCCCTTGTGTGTGTTGATGCAGGTGAGGCCCTTCGAAGACTCCTCCAGCTCCTGCGTCATGTAGGCCGAAGTCAGGTCGAGCTTGGTGAACGTCTTGCCTCCTGCCAGCGTCGCAAATAGATCGTCTGCCTTAGATAGCGGGTATTGGTCCTGCAGCGAGAAACAATTAATAGTTACTTTATAATCGCCTCAAATCCTGACTGTGCCATCACTTTTGAGTACTGGAACAATCTGGCTGGCACACTCTTGAATTCCGCTGGGGAGATGATGCCCTCACGTTGCAGCCTGTCCAGCTCGATTTCCACTCTCTCCCTCATCATGTGAGGTACCACTCGCGCCTTGTGGTGAATGGGTTGTACCTCTGGGACCAAGTGGATCCGCACCTTCGCCCTGGCTCAAAAAGGAAGGAAATTTGTTAAGAACCTGGGTACATGAGGCCTCATCGACATGTGATAGCGCTCATCCCAGTTCCAGCGGATTTTGCCCAGCCAGCTCCTTCCAAGCAGGGGCCATCGCCCTGGAAAATCCAGAATGGCAGTTCGTGCACCGTGCCCTCGCAGGTGACCTTGACCATGGCGCTGCCCAGGACAGTGATAAGCTCTTTGGTGTACATTCTCAGTTTCGTGTGGATGGGGCTCAGGGCTGGTCTGAATGCCTTGTTGCACCACAGTCTCTCAAACAACTTTTTGCCAGTGTCCAGTTTCATGGCTACGGGTAAGCCATTCAATTGTACGTTTAGCATTATAGGTGGCCATTTCGTCAAAAATGTATGCACCCCGTGTACTTCAGCATCTGTCTCCTCTCTCTGAGGCTCGAAATTGCTTTGATCTACCATGGACCGATCTTCCTCTGCCACGTGGTGGTTAGCAGGTTTTGCAGAGCTTGCAGCTCATTTGCAAGCTCGTTGGAGGTGCCCCATTGTTCCACAGCTCTTGCAAACATACCCTTTGAAGCAGCATGAATAGGCTGAATGGAAGCCTCCTCAATGTCAACAAGGTGTGAATTGTCTTGCATTCATCCTTGGTTGCGGACTCTGAGTCATCTGGGTCACCTGAGGCCTGCTGGCAGTTGCAGACTCATGGGTTCTGCCCTGTACATTTCTGCTCGCAAACACAGTTCCAGTTAATTTATGAACATTGCTAGCACTTGTGTGCTGAGAGATTTGTTTGGTGTTATCACTGGTGGACATAAACACCTATGCTATTGCAATGGCCTTACTGAGGGTCGGTGTCTCTACAGTCAAAAGTTTTCGTAGGATGGTCTCGTGGCCAATGCCCAGTACAAAAAAGTCTCTGAGCATCTGCTCCAGGTAGCCATCAAACTCACATTGTCCTGCAAGTCGCCTTAGCTCAGCGACGTAGCTCGCCACTTCCTGACCTTCAGATCGCTGGCACGTATAGAACCGATACCTCGCCATCAGCATGCTCTCCCTCGGGTTAAGATGCTCCCGAACCAGTGTACACAGCTCCTCATACGACTTATCTGTGGGTTTCACCGGACCAGAAGATTCTTCATGAGGCTGTAGGTTGGTGCCCCGCAGACTGTGAGGAGGACCGCTCTCCTTTTTGCAGCGCTTCCTTCTCCGTCCAGCTCATTGACTACAAAGTACTGGTCTAGCCGTTCGACATAGGTTTCCCAGTCCTCACCCTCCGAGAACTTCTCCAGGATGCTCACAGTTTGCTGCATCTTTGCGTTGGATTCGTATTCTCGTCGCCAGTTATTGTGTTCCAAACACAGATGAGGCTGCACACAGGGAGGTTAAAGTAACAGTGACCTCAGTCTTTAATAAGACACTCCAGAGTGAGGAACAGGCCTTAGAGGCCGGCTTGTATACGTGCTCCCAAGGGATGCTGGGATCCCTTGGGACTTCAGGGTATGAGCTCCCTGGTGGCGGAGTATGGGAGTGCATGCTTTACAGATACACAACAATCATCATCATAGGCAGTCCCTCGGAATTGAGGAAGACTTGCTTCCACTCTTAGAATGAGTCCTTAGGTGGCTGAACAGTCCAATACGAGAACCACAGACTCTGTCACAGGTGGGACAGATAGTCGTTGAGGGGAGGGGTGGGTGGGACAGGTTTGCCTCATGCTCCTTCTGCTGCCTGCACTTGGTTTCTGCATGCTCTCGGCGATGAGACTCGAGATGCTCAGCGCCCTCCCGGATGCATTTCCTCCATTTTTGGCCAGGGACTCCCAGGTGTCAGTGGGGTTGTTACACTTTATCAGGGAGGCTTTGAGGGTGTCCTTGTAACGTTTCCGCTGCCCACCTTTGGCTCGTTTGACATGAAGGAGTTCCGAGTAGAGCGCTTGCTTTGTCAGTCTCGTGTCTGGCATGCGAACAATGTGGCCTGCCCAGCGGAGTTGATCAAGTGTGGTCAGTGCTTCAATGCTGCGGATGTTGGCCTGAGTGAGGACACTGATGTTGGTGCGTCTGTCCTCCCAGGGTATTTGTAGGATCTTGCGGAGACATCGCTGGTGGTATTTCTCCAGCAACTTGAGGTGTCTGCTGTACATCGTCCATGCCTCTGAGCCATACAGGAGGGCGGGTATCACTACAGCCCTGTAGACCATGAGCTTGGTGGTAGATTTGAGGGTCTGGTCTTCAAACATTCTTTTCCTCAGGCGGCCAAAGGCTGCGCTGGCGCACAGGAGGCGGTGTTGGATCTCGTCGTCGATGGAGTGGAACTAAACTACCGAACCAGTGGGAAGCTGTTCAACCTTCGCTGTCTCCAGGCCAGGTCCAAGACCACCCCAACCTCTGTTGTCGAGCTACAGTACGCGGACGACGCCTGCGTCTGCGCACATACAGAAGCTGATCTCCAGGACATAGTCGACGTATTTATTGAGGCATACGAAAGCATGGGCCTTACGTTAAACATCCGTAAGACAAAGGTCCTCTACCAGCCTGTCCTCACAGCACTGCCCCCCAGTCATCAAGATCCACGGTGCAGCCCTGGACACCGTGGACCACTTCCCACACCTCGGGAGCCTTTTATGTCCGTTGACCAACAAGCCAATGAAACGCGAGGTGTTTTATCAGGACGCGTGTGCTGGTCACTCCTGGTAGAAGCAGATAACAATGGGCAGCTCACATCCTGCTGTACAATGTCCCAGCATGTGCAGAGCAGGCTGAGACTGTAAGAGACCAGCGCTGTTTATACCGGGAGTACAATTGGTACCTGCACTGCCCACAGCATCAACACTTGATGTTTATTAAAAGTAAGTCGCATGTGTGAAATAAAAACTCAGCAACAATGTTCATTCACTCCCCGCATCAAAGTCAAACTGCAGGGCGACATTGAACAGAGTGCCATTGTCCCTGACTTGGTGCATCATTGAATATATTACTGTAGTCCCCTCGGGGAAGCCCTCAGTATTCTCCAGGCAGAACAGACTGCAGGCTGCTGGCCTCTTCCGTCTAAATTTCAACTGCAACCCATTTAGAATCACTTCACTGAAGCTCCAGGGGAGTGTGTTAGACAGGGACAGGCCGATCCTAGAGGCTGTTACTGACCTTTACTGAGAACGTTGCACTGGGAACGATGGCAGGAAAGTGGGAAAGAAAGGAATGAAAGAAGGAAGCAAGATCAGATAAATCTCAATTGCTGAGATGCCAGACTTGGCAATGTTTCTGCAGACGTCAGGTTTTCGGGGACAATACTGGACCTGCTCCGTGTGTCAGTGATTGTATTCAACTTGGAATATGTGACAGTAACTATTGGCAGAGTGAGCACGCTGGTGCCTTCCTGCAATACAGCTTTTCTCTAATAACTTATTTTTAAAAATATGAATGGAGTACTGTATAATATTTTCTGAACTGATAATCTGAATATTATAAACTATAACAAAATGATTGAACCATAAACAAATTCAATTCACCTGATTAAATACAATTCTCCCATTCACCTGATTACACTATTTTCCAATTAAGAGGTTCCTGTAATTCTCCAGGAATAAGGCCTCGGTTGTTCCAATCTACAATACAGAGCAGGGGGCCAAGCATCGACAATCTTCACACGAACTCCAACCCAGTTAGAAGCAGGAGCAATGACTTCTCTGAAGCTCGGAGTTCTCTCTTTCCAGTGCAACGCGATGATGTGAAGAATGAGATAACATGAGACCTTCCCCCCCCGAGCTCATCCACGAACAGCCTGCGGCTAATCAATAATACATGATGTGTCACACACTGCCTGGCTGCACAGAGGATAATGTGCATAAAACTAGACCTTCATTTAATCCATCGCTGCACAGCTAACGTTGAGCATCGTATTTCACCTTCAGTGGAGCTGATAAACAGGCAGCGTGCACAGAGCAGGGACAACCTGTGGCCTGCCACGTGGGGCTGTGGAAGCAGTGAAGCTTACAGAGGGAGCCGGGAATGGAGGGAACAGGGTGCAAGTGGGAGGGGGGCTCGTGTGGAGTACACCACCAACATAGACCAGTAGGGCTGAACGGCCCGTTTCTCTGCTGCTGTTTGAAACATAGAAACATAGAAAATAGGTGCAGGAGTAGGCCATTCGGCCCTTGGAGCCTGCACCACCATTCAATAAGATCATGGCTGATCATTCCCTCAGTACCCCTTTCCTGCTTTCTCTCCATACCCCTTAACCGTAAGAGCCATATCTAACTCCCTCTTGAATACATCCAGTGAACTGGCATCAACAACTCTCTGCGGCAGGGAATTCCACAGGTTAACAACTCTCTGAGTGAAGAAGTTTCTCCTCATCTCAGTCCTAAATGGCCTACCCCTTATCCTAAGACAATGTCCCCTGGTTCTGGACTTCCCCAACATCGGGAACATTCTTCCTGCATCTAACCTGTCCAGTCCCGTCATAATCTTGTATGTTTCTATGAGATCCCCTCTCATTCTTCTAAACTCCAGTGAATACAGGCCCAGTCGATCCAGTCTCTCCTCATATGTCAGTCCTACCATCCCTGGAATCAGTCTGGTGAACCTTCGCTGCACTCCCTCAATAGCAAGAATGTCCTTCCTCAGACTAGGAGACCAATACTGAACACAATATTCCAGGTGAGACCTCACTAAGGCCCTGCACAACTGCAGTAAGACCTCCCTGCTTCGATATTCAAATCCCCTAGCTATGAAGGCCAACATAACATTTGCCTTCTTCACCGCCTGCTGTACCTGCGTGCCCACTTTCAGTGACTGATGAACCATGACACCCAGGTCTCGTTGCACCTCCCCTTTTCCTAGTCTGCTGCCATTCAGATAATATTCTGCCTTTGTGTTTTTGCCCCCAAAATGGATAACCTCACATTTATCCACATTATACTGCATCTACCATGTATTTGCCTATTCACCTAACCTGACCAAGTCACCCTGCAGCCTCTTAGCGTCCTCCTCACAGCTCACACAGCCACCCAGTTTAGTGTCATCTGCAAACTTGGAGATATTACACTCTATTCCTTCATCCAAATCGTTCGTGTGTATTGTAAAGAGCTGGGGTCCCAGCACTGAGCCCTGCGGCACCCCACTAGTCACTGCCTGCCATTCTGAAAAGGGCCAGTTTATCCCGACTCTCTGCTTCCTGTCTGCCAACCAGTTCCCTATCCACGTCAGTACATTACCCCCAATACCATGCGCTTTGACTTTGCACAACAATCTCTTGTGTGGGACCTTGTCAAAAGCCTTCTGAAAGTCCAAATACACCACATCCACTGGTTCTCCCTTGTCCACTCTGCTAGTTACATCCTCAAAAAATTCCAGAAGATTCGTCAAGCATGATTTCCCTTTCATAAATCCATGCTGACTTGATCCGAACATGTCACCACTTTCCAAATGCGCTGCTATTACATCCTTAATGATCGATTCCAACATTTTCCCCATTACTGATGTCAGGCTAACCGGTCTATAATTACACGTTTTCCCTCTCCCTCCTTTTTAAAAAAATGGTGTTACATTAGCTACCCTCCAGTCCATGGGAACTGATCCAGAGTCGATAGACTGTTGGAAAATGATCACCAATGCATCCATTATTTCTAGGGCCACTTCCTTAAGTACTCTGGGATGCAGACTATCAGGCCCCAGGGATTTATTGGCCTTCAATCCCATCAATTTCCCTATCAATCCCATCAATTTCCCTAACACAATTTCCCGCCTAATAAGGATATCCTTCAGTTCCTCCTTCTCACTAGACCCACTGTCCCCAGTACCTTCGGAAGGTTATTTGTGTCTTCCTTCGTGAAGACAGAACCAAAGTATTTGTTCAATTGGTCTGCCATTTCTTTGTTCCCCATTATAATTTCACCTGAATCCGACTGCAAGAGACCTACGTTTGTCTTTACTAATCTTTTTCTCTTCACATATTTATAGAAGCTTTTGCAGTCAGTTTTTATATACCCTGCAAGCTTCCTCTCGTACTCTATTTTCCCCTCTTAATTCAACCCTTCGTCCTCCTCTGTTGAATTCTAAATTTCTCCCAGTCCTCAGGTTTGTTGCTTTTTCTAGCCAATTTATATGCCTCTTCCTTGGCTTTAACACTATCCTTAATTTGCTTTGTTATGATGAGGTTATCTACTTTAGCAGAAAAAATAGAAAAGCAAATTATAATTTAAATGGAGAAAAATTGTAAAGTGTTGCAGTACAGAGAGACCTGGGGGTTCTTCTGCATGAAAAAGTCAGTATGCAGGTTCAGGAAGGCAAATGAAATGTTGGCCTTTACTGCAAGGGGGATAGAGTGTAAAAGCAGAGAAGTCCTGCTACAACTGTAGAGGGTATTGGTGAGGCCACACCTGGAGTACTGCGTACAGTTTTGGTCTCCGTATTTAAGCAAGGATATATTTGCATTGGAGGCTGTTCAGAGAAGGTTCACTCGGTTGATTCCGGAGATGAGGGGGTTGACTTATGAAGAAAGGTTGAGTAGGTTGGGCCTCTACTCATTGGAGTTCAGAAGAATGAGAGGTGATCTTATCAAAACATATAAGATAATGAGGGGACTCGACAAGGTGGATGCAGAGAGGATATTTCCACTCAGAGGGGAAACTAAAACTAGGGGACATATCTTAGAATAAGGTGCCGCCCATTTAAAACTGAGATGAGGAGAAATTTCTTCTCTCAGTGGGTTGTAAATCTGTGGAATTCTCTGCCCCAGAGAGCTGTGGAGGCTGGGTCATTGAATATATTTAACGCGGAGATAGACAGATTTTTGAGCGATAAGGGAATAAAGAATTATGGGAGCGAGCAGGGAAGTGGAGCTGAGTCCATGATCAGATCAACCATGACATTGAATGGTGGAGTAGGCTCGAGGGGCCAAATGGCCTACTCCTGCTCCTATTTCTTATGTTCTGAAGTATTTCAATGCCACATTACGGACGGTAACTGCTTATGAAAATTGTGCCTGTCTCTGCATTGTTTAGTTGCTGAGCTGAATAATGAAGTAGGAGTTGATTTACATCAAAAAATTAATCACAAATGCCCGCTGAAAATTCCCGATGCATTCCTTTGTTGCTCCAAAGTTTCTCGGGTACGGTGAGACACACTGCTTGGCCAGTTGCATGACTGAGCTCGCAGGATAGTTAGACCCGGGGCTGACACCCTCCAATCCAGCCCTCACTCACCTACTCTGGCACTCCATCCCCCGACACCTCCGGCTTAAAATCAGAATCCTCCTTCTATCCTTTCATCCCCCCTCCCCCATCCCCTGCCCCCCCATCCCCCGCCCCTCCCCCATCCCCGCCCCTCCCCTGCCCCCCCCCCATCCCCCGTCCTTCCCCTGCCCCCCCCCATCTCCCGGCCCTCCCCATCCCCTGCCCCTCCCCCATCGCCCGCCCCTCCCCCATTCCCCGCCCGCCCCTCCCCATCCCCTGCCCCTCCCCCACCCCCCGCCCCTCCCCTGCCCCCCCATCCCCTGCCCCTCCCCATCCCTGCCCCTCCCCATCCCCTGCCCCTGCCCCTTCCCCATTCCCTGCCCTGCCCCATCACCCGCCCCTCCCCATCCCACACCCCTCCCCCATCCCCTGCCCTGCCCCATCCCCCGCCCCTCCCCCATCCCCCCGCCCACACCTCCCCCGACCCACCGTCACCCCTCACACAACCCTGCCTCCCCGAATCACAGACTTTTTCCGGAAAGGCCAGCCGTGAGTTCTTGTAATGATTTTACTAACAACATTGCACTGTGAAAGGAGGAAGGATAGAAAGACAGAAAGAAAGAAGAAAAGAAAGAAGAGGAAAGGAGAGGAAGGAGGGAACGGTTGCAGCCTCCTCCAGCTGTACAATCCCACACCAAACTCTCTGTCCCTCTGATTCCGGCCTCTTGTGGAAGCCCCGTTCCCCGTCCCCTGCCCACCATTGACTTATATCTTCAGCAGCCTCGGCCTCACAGTCTGCACCTCTCCCAAAGCCCCTTTCCCTCTCCTTTGCTCAAGCCTCGGGTCAGCCCTTGTTGGCCTGCTGCTGCCTTTGTGAAGTCCCTTGTTCAGGTGTTGCTCAGATGCACATTGCTGGTGTTGCTGATGAGTAGGATCAGTGACTAACATAAAGGGATCCCAAAAGTCTTTTGTAAACATATCAATAGTAAAAGGGTAGTCAAAGGAAGGGTGGGGCCGATTAGGGTCCCAAAAGATCTTCTTGTGGAGGCAGAGGGCATGGCTGAGGCACTAAATGAGTGCTTTGCATCTGTCGTCATTACAGAAGAGGATGCTGCCAATGTAGCAGTAAAGGAGGAGGCAGAGAAATTGGACAGGATAAAATAGATAAAGTCTCGGTACTGAAAAGATTGGCAGCGTTCACAGTAGTAAAGAAACCCGGTCCAGATGGGATGTATCCTCAGTCACTGAGGGAAGCAAGGGTGGAAATTGCAGAGGCACTGGCTACAATCGTCCAATCCTCCTGGGATATGGCATGGTGCCAGATAACTTGAGGATAGCAAATATTACATACCAGTTCATCAAGGGGGAGAGGGATAAACCCAGCAACTACAGACCAGGCAGCCCAACATCAGTGATGGCGAAACGTGTACAGACATTCATTCAGAACAAAATTAACTGGCACTTGGAAAAATATGGGCTAATAAATGAAAGCCAGCATGGATTTCATAAAGGCAAATTGTGTTTGGCTAACTTAATCGAGTTCTTTGATGAAGTAAGGGAGAGGGTTGATGGGGGTAGTGGGGTTGATGGTGTGTATATGGACTTTCAAAAAGCGTTTGACAAAGTACCATATTATAGACTTGTTGGCCAAATTGTAGCCCATGGGATTAAAGGGACAGTGGCGGTGGGGAACACAGAATGATTAAGGGATAGAAAGCAGAGAGTAGTGGTGTACGGTTGTTTTTAAGACTGGAGGGAAGTGTGTCGAGACCACTGGCCTTTTTGATATATATCACTGACATGGACCTGGGGGCATAATTTCAAAGTTTGCAGATGACACAAAATTCAGAATTGTGGTAGATGGGTGCTAAATAATCCTGTCTTAATAGGGTGATGATACACACATTTGGACACGAGATAAACTCTCTAAATGGTACTATATTAAAGGGGGTGCAGGAACAAAAAGACCTGGAGATATACGTACACAAACCTTTGATGGTGGCAGCAAAAGTTGATTAAGCTGTTAAAAAAGCAGATGAGATCCTGGGCTTTGTAGAGTACAAAAGCAAAGAGGTTGTGCTAAACCTTAATAGATCACTGGTTAGGCCTCAATTGCATTGTTACTCATCAAGTTGATCTGGAACACGCTGCCTGAAAGGGCAGTGGAAGCAGTTTAATTGTAACTTTCCAAAGGGAATTGGATAAATAGTTGAAAAGGAAACATTTGAAGAGCAGGAAGTGGGACTTTCACAGAGCCGGCACAGGGACGATGGGCCGAATGGCCTCCTGTGCTGCGTGATTCTACGTACACGGCCAATTCCACCTATCTCTTGCTGCAAGCTATTTGAATTCCTAAAGTTGGTAACATTGAACGTTGGATCACTATCAATGGGGGAGAAGCATAGTCTATCAATGAAGAGGATCAGGAAGCCTTTATTTCCTCTCTCTCCCATTCACACATTTCAGGCTGCAATGGGAAGCCAAGTGGTTTTCGCTCTGTGACTCTATGATATAAACAGGGAAAAGACCAGACAATGGGTGGTTTTCCAGCTGTCTTGATACTCATTACTCTTCATTTAACGTTAATGTAACAGGAGGACAACAAGTGCTGGGTCCTCCCTGGAGGAACTGCTAAGTTCAGCCAACGGAGAATTGTGGATTAACTCGCGAGGAACGGGTGTGATGGGGCTGAACGACTGCACAGACTAACTGGTATTTACCATGTTAATTATAGATTCTGTGATTCTCCCATATGCTGCACCAACCTATAGACACTGGTCTCATGTACTGACAATACAATTATAAAATGGGTAACCGCCATCTGCTCTCCCCAAGGTGTACCAAGAACCATAGCCCCGCCCCATGAACTGCCCACCTCCTGTTAGCTGAAATAAAAGAAAGACTTGCATTTATATAGCACCTCTCACAATGTCCCAAAGCGCCTTACAGCCAATGAAGTGCTTTTTTATGTGTAGTCACTGCTGCAATGTGGGAAACACAGCAGCCAATGTGCGCACAGCAAGCTCCCACACACAGCAATGTGATGATGACCAGATAATCTCTTTTTGTTATAGTGATTGAGGGATAAATATTGGCCAGGACACCGGGGATAACTCCCCTGCTCCTATTCGAAATAGTGCCATGGGATCTTTTTACACCCACCTGAGAGAGCAGACGGGGCCTCGGTTTAATGTCTCATCCAAAAGACGGCACCTCCGACAGTGCAGCGCTCCCTCAGCACTGCACTGGAGTGTCAGCCTGGATTTTGTGCTGAAATCTCTAGAGTGGGGACTTGAACCTTTAGCCTCGGAGGAGAGCGTGCTGCCCACTGAGACTGCTAATGATAACCTTGGCCATCACCGTGACTGCAGCACCAGTCAGCCCATGGTCTGTAACATTCTTGGAATCCTCAGTCAATGCTGCGCTTAAATACGAGAAACAGGCGCCTGTCTGTGTCTTACACAGCTGGCTGCTCAAACAGAGTTCCTTTTCAATCAGTACCGTCACTCTTCAGTACGGATTCAAAAATACTTTTTTTTTGCTGGATACTTGAATAACAGTTTTGTGTTGAACAAAGGGATAGAATGCCACCCCAACACGGTCACTCGCACCCACTGCTCTCAGCAATACAGCTGCCTCATTGTGCAGCCTTTCACATGACTTCCAACCCGCTGACTCGAAGCAAACCGTGACCTGGCTTATCGAAGGATTGTAATAATTGAAGGTGATGAAACTGTCCGCTGACTTGTCCCGTATGGCACCGCAGTGGGTCACTGACAGGCAGCACAGAAAACCAGCAAGGGACTGAACCTGACTGAGCTGTGCTGTGGGGTAGACTGAAATTAAGCCCCCAAAAAACAATTTCAAACCAATCAACCCTGAAGCTGCCAGTGGATTGGCTGGCTGGAATGGCCACTCGCCAGTCACATAGTTCTCAGTAACTCCGTCGTCTCATTCGGTAACGGGCATTACCATGTGTCACACCACCGTGAAACAACACAGGCGCAATCTGCAAATTTCCGATATGCGCTCTTCACTTCCAAAGCTTTGTTTTGTGAGTGAGTGATGATTTTATTTATATAGGATTGCTTGCCTTACCACACTGCTAATAACATTATTTAAGTTTATAAGAACGTAAGAACATAAAAATTAGGAGCAGGAGTCGGCCATTCGGCCCCTCGAGCCTGCTCCGCCATTCAATAAGATCATGGCTGATCATCAACCTGGGGGTAATGTATTGACGTGGATAGAGAACTGGTTGGCAGACAGGAAGCAGAGAGTCGGGATAAACGGGTCCTTTTCAGAATGGCAGGCAGTGACTAGTGGAGTGCCGCAAGGCTCAGTGCTGGGACCCCAGCTCTTTACAATATACATTAATGATTTAGATGAAGGAATTGAGAGTAATATCTCCAAGTTTGCAGATGACACTAAACTGGGTGGCTGTGTGAGCTGTGAGGAGGACACTAAGAGGCTGCAGGGTGACTTGGACAGGTTAAGTGAGTGGGCAAATACATGGCAGATGCAGTATAATGTGGATAAATGTGAGGTTATCCACTTTGGTGGCAAAAACAGCAAGGCAGAATATTATCTGGATGGCGGCAGATTAGGAAAAGGGGAGGTGCAACGAGACCTGGGTGTCATGGTTCATCAGTCACTGAAAGTGGGCATGCAGGTACACCAGGCGGTGAAGAAGGCAAATGTTATGTTGGCCTTCATAGCTAGGGGATTTGAGTATAGGAGCAGGGAGGTCTTACTGCAGTTGTTCAGGGCCTTGGTGAGGCCCTACCTGGAATATTGTGTACAGTTTTGGTCTCCTAATCTGAGGAAGGACGTTCTTGCTATTGAGGGAGTGCAACGAAGGTTCACCAGACTGATTCCAGGGATGGCTGGGCTGTCATATGAGGAGAGACTGGATCAACTGGGCCTTTATTCACTGGAGTTTCGAAGGATGAGAGGGGATCTCATAGAAACGTATAAGATTCTGACGGGACTGGACAGGTCAGATGCGGGAAGAATGTTCCCGATGTTGGGGAAGTCTAGAACCAGGGGACATAGTCTTAGGATAAGGGGTAGGCCATTTAGGACTGAGATGAGGAGAAACTTCTTCATTCAGAGAGTTGTTAACCTGTGGAATTCCCTGCCGCAGAGAGTTGTTGAGGCCAGTTCATTGGCTATATTCAAGAGGGAGTTAGATATGGCCCTTATGGCTAAAGGGATCAAGGAGTATGGAGAGAAAGCAGGAAAGGGGTACCGAAGGAATGATCAGCCATGATCTTATTGAATGGCGGTGCAGGCTCGAAGGGCCAAATGGCCTACTCCTGCACCTATTTTCTATGTTTCTATGTTAACTCCACTTTCCCACCCGATCCCCATATCCCTTTATTCCCTTAGAGTCCAAAAATCTATCGATCTCAGTCTTGAATATATTCAGAGACTCAACATCTACAGCCCTCTGGGACAGAGAATTCCAAAGATTCACCACCCTCTGAGTAAAGAAATTCCTCCTCATCTCTGTCCTAAATGGCCGACCCCTTATCCTGAGACTGTGACCCCTGGTTCTAGACACTCCAGCCCGGGGGAAACATCCTCTCAGCACCTACCCTGTCAATCCCCCTCAGAATCTGGTATGTTTCAATGAGATCACCTCTCAAACTTCTAAACACCAGAGAGTATCGGCCCATTCTACACAATCTCTCATCATAGGACAGCCCTCTCATCCCAGGAATCAATCTAGTGAACCTCCGTTGTACCGCCTCCAAGGCAAGTGTATCCTTCCTCAGATAAGGGGAACAAACCTGTGCACAGTACTCCAGGTGTGGTCTCACCAAGACCCTGTACAGCTGTAGCAAGACCTCTTTACTCTTCTGCGCCTTTATTTTTTAATGGTTAAGTTCTTTATTAACTGTGCCCCTTTAAGAAAAGGGGCACTTGTGTTTAGTGTGGGGTTGCTGGGGCGAGCCAGTGTCTCCCCATTGGTTAAGCTAAGGAATGGCGTGCAGCCAGATCCAGGGACTTACAGTCGCAGAGTTGGGTCAGTAAATATATTTGACTTGGCAGCCCCTGGGCTGGGGAGGTGAAAATCAGACCCAGCGCCCGACCCAGCGACCCCTCTGTGTGCACGTCTGTGACATTAGGGGGTGAAACTAAGGGTGAATGGTGGTCGCAAACCGCCCCTAGCGAATCCAACGCCTCTGTCACACCCTGTCCCACATTCCCTCTCACTGGCACGTGAACATAGAGAATCCACCTGGCCATGATCACTCAGCCTGGTTCACCATCAATCCTGGCTGTTTGAGCGAGGTGCTGGGAAATTCTGGGCTAGCTGTTCACACCATCATTTGCTTCCCTTGTATTTCATTATATCGAGATGCCTTTATAATACAATTCATTCTTGCTGGGATCAGCCTGTTCTGCTATTATTGATTTTGAGAGAATTGAGTTGAATTTTTACACTTTAATTTAGAACCAACAGCAACGGTGATGTCGGCAAACAAAAGATTGAATTTATACACATTAGTACAAATAGTTTTTGGGCAGAGTTTGCAAAGCCCACCAATGACCATTAAAAAATTACTGTGTGAATGCCAGAGAAAGTGGGGTTCCAGGGAAGGCCACCCCACAATGCCAGCCGTGGCTCAGTGGGCAGCACTCTCGCCTTGGGGTCACAAGGTTGTGGGTTCAAGTCCCACTCTAGAGACTTGAGCACACAATCCAGAATGACACTCCCAGTGTAGTGTTAAACAGAGGTCCTCGTCTATCCGCTCAGGTGGACGTTAAAGATCCCATTGGATTATTTTGAAGAAAAGCAGGGGAGTTATCCCAGGTGTCCTGGCCAATAGATTCTCGTCAACCAACTTCACTAAAACAGATTATCTGGTCATTATCTCATTTGGGAGCTTGCTGTGCGCACACTGGCTGCCACGTTTCCTACATTGCAACAGTGACTGTACTTCATTAGCTATGAAGCTTTGGGAGGTGCAGAAGTCGTGAACGGCACTATATAAATGCAAATTTCTCTAATGGAGGTGGGCAAGATACACAGTTTCCCGAGTACACATTCCACAGCAAACTCAAACCTGATTTGGTGGCGAGGGAATGCCGATCAAGGTCAGAAAATATCAACATGTGGTTAAAAGGTGATCTCAGTGAAATGTATAAGATTATGAGGGGGCTTGATAAGGTGGATGCAGAGAGGATGTTTCCACTGATGGGGGAGACTAGAACTATCTTAGAATAAGGGGCCGCCCATTTAAAACAGAGATGAGGAGAAATTTCTTCTCTAAGAGGGTTGTAAATCTGTGGAATTCGCTGCCTCAGAGAGCTCTGAAAGCTGGGACATTGAATAAATTTATGACAGAAATAGACAGTTTCTTAAACAATAAGGGGATAAGGAGTTATGGGGAGCGTGCGGGGAAGTGGAGCTGAGTCCATGATTAGATCGGCCATGATCGTATTGAATGGCGGAGCAGGCTCGAGGGGCCGTATGGCTTACTCCTGCTCCTATTTCTTATGTGGTTGTTATGGACTGGAACAAACGGACATTGGCTGCTGGCACAGAAATAATATGTGGCACAGGAGACCTTCAAGATGAATGTGCAAAATATAACTTTTTAAAAAATGGGCCAAAAACATTAAACTAGGACAAAGAAGGACAAAATTAAAGAGCCAGCTCATGTTTCTGCCGTCCCAGTGGGGCTGCACGGGTCGGGAGTCTCAACAACATGGATCATCTGCCAATTCCAATTGCTGAAGAGCACAGGTTTATATCGGCAGTATCTTGTTCTTGGAGCAGATATGTGCTCATCATCATCATCATCATAGGCAGTCCCTCGGAATCGAGGAAGACTTGCTTCCACTCTTAAAATGAGCCCTTAGGTGGCTGAACAGTCCGATACCGGAATCACAGGTGGGACAGACAGTGGTTGAGGGAAGGGGTGGGTGGGACTGGTTTGCCGCACGCTCCTTCCGCTGCCTGCGCTTGTTTTCTGCATGCTCTCAGTGATGAGACTCAAGGTGCTCAGCGCCCTTCCGGATGCACTTCCTCCACTTAGGGCGGTCTTTGGCCAGGGACTCCCAGGTGTCAGTGGGGATGTTGCACTCTCTCAGGGAGGCTTCGAGGGTGTCCTTGTAACGTTTCCTCTGCCCACCTTTGGCTCGTTTGCCGTGAAGGAGTTCCGAGTAGAGCGCTTACTTTGGGAGTCTCGTGTCGGGCATGTGGACTTTGTGGCCTGTCCAGTGGGTATAATTGAGATAAGAGGGTAGAGAGCAGTGGAGCAAGATTTTGTGTAAGAAATGGCCGTGTGTTTACATAAGCTAAGGTCGGGACAGAAACCACATCAGGTGAGTCCATAGCGCGAGCCTTGGCACTCGTCTGTCAATGGCTGATTCTCACGGTACGGACTCGCTGCAATATTGCACTTCCCCAGTCCTGGCATCACGGGTACAGTCAGCATGGAGACTGAGCAGGGGCTGAACACAGAGCCAATCCCGACCATGGAGTCCGCAGTGTGGCAACAGCCCAGGAAGAAAATTCCACAGTTGCAAGAAATTCTGCGACACTTCTGCAGGACACCAGCGACTGAGTATTTTCCGACTTAAATCGGGAAGCCGTAGATATTGGGAACTGACTTTGTGGTCCCATCCCGAGATGATGGGGACCACTGGTCTTGCATGCCAGGTCACTGGGACTAATTAGACCTTTGTTGGGGAACTTAAAGTGTTTAGCCACTGGACCAAGACCTAGCTCTGTCAAGCCCGTGTGGTGGCTGGTGTACAACGGTCACCACACGTTAAAAAAATCCACACACAGGCATCTTCCACCCTTCAGGATGTAGGTTGGGATCTGGAGTATTCGGTCCTTCATTGAAACACCTGTGAACTCGTCCGTTTTTTGGCGTGGAAACAAGTCATCCTCGCTTCGCGGGACTGCCTATGATGATGCTGAGGTCAAGGTGACATCAGGTCCTGTTCCTGGGCTCTGGCTTAGCTTCATTAATGCTTTATGAGAACGTTGTGCCTGGTTTAATTTAGTAGATTGCTTCTATGGCAACCAATGTCTGCTCTTTGTTGTCTTCAGATATACCAGGTTACCGACCAACCGGGAGATTAAAGCGGCTGGATTATGGGAAAGCAACTGAGAAACTCCCAGAATGAAAGGAGTGAAATTCCAACACCAGCAATCAGGACTCCAGGTATACTGATCCCAGCGCCAGCCCAGTTACGAGCAGCGTGTGATCAAACCTAGGATCTTCCTGGTCTGTGAGGCTCAGTACCACATCATGCAGTGTACCCACCCACTGAGCCACTCATATCCCTCCATGGCCTCGCCCCTCCCTCTTTCTGTAATCTCCTCTCCCCCGAGATCTCTGCGCTCCTCCAATTCTGGTTTCTTGAGCATCCCTGATTATAATTGCTCCACCATCGGTGGCCTTGCCTTCAGCTGCCTAGGCCCCAAGCTCAGGAACTCCCTCCCTAAACCTCTCCATCTCTCTATCTCGCTTTCCTTCTTTCATTCGCTCCTTGAAACCTACCTCTTTGACCAAGCTTTTGGTCACCTGTAAAAATATCTCGTGTGGCTCAGTGTTAAAATGTGTTTGAGAATCGCTCCTGGGATGCTGTTACCATCCTAAAAGCACTATATAAATGCAAGACTTTGTTGAGCCATCATGGACCTGAAGCCTGCATGTGTTACACTACGAATCGGTTCAGTGAGGACTGCAGTGCCCACAGTCCACCGCTGTTGCCGTTAATAACAGCTCATCCTATAAGCCATTGTAATTGCCTATTCTCCAAGGATGCCGGTAATGCACCTTAAGCAGCCCCGCGGCACACTCACTAACACCACAGGGGGAGTGTCGACCCACGCAGAGCTAGAAACAACGGCAACTGTTTAATAGAAGTGATTGGAATAACATTTACAGTCTCCCGCATCGAGCTAATTGGCAGCAACTGGAGAAGGTACATCAATCTGCTTCACCTTTTGCAAGCCGCGATAACTCAGCGCATGGCTGCCCCTCCTTCTCTCGGAGAACAAAATAAAAGCAAACCAAGCCATCATGTCCTGGGCACGGGGACTGTGTGTGTGGCTCGCCTCTGACCATCAAGTGAGCAGCACAGAGTCTGACAGGAAAAGCTGCCTGCCATTAACAACAAGCACATTATCTCATCATCTGAATGACATTCTCCCCATTACATGGAAGATGCTACGTCTGCATGTATAATATATTATGGCAGTCTCACTTTCACTGGCCAATCTTATACCTCCCACTGCACTCATCATCGAGCTGTTCAGAAAATGCTTTGTTGAAATTAATTTGATTTGCCCCCAGCAATTTGGCTGAACTAATGCTGTAAAGGTTTTAATGTCCCAATGTGAGTCATCCCCAAAGCCACTTCCGTGCTTAAACACTACCTGCATGATAATTCACTCTAAAACTTACCAGCAGGCTTAAGATCACTTCATCAATCCTTTCAATTTCTTCACAGCGATTACTTCACTGACAGCTTCTGCAGAAATTTAACCGGGTCTCGAATTGTGAAAAAATTAATTTGACAAAACAACCTGCATTTATATAGGGAGGACCTTTAACGTCACAAAATTTCCCAAGGTGCTTCACGGGACATTAACAGACAAAATTTGACACCGAGCCCCATAAGGATACATTGGGACAGGTGACCAAAGGCTTGGCCAAAGAGGTAGGTTTTAAGCAGCGTGTTAAATGAGGTAGAGCGGTGGAGAAGTTTTGGGAGGGAATTCCAGAGCTTAGAGCCTCAGCAGCTGAAGGCACGGCCACCGATGGCGAGGCGATGGAAATCGTGGGATGCACAAGGGGTCAGAATTGGAGGAGCGCAGAGATCTCGGAGAGCTGTAGGGCTGGAGGAGGGCTGCCCAAGTATTTGATAAAACATTGAATATTCCAAATTTAATGCTACAAGTATGTGCATTGTCTGTACCTCCAAATAAAGAAATCTTATTGAAATGAACTAAATAAATTCTATTGTATGCCATCCTTCCAATTGGGGACCCTTGGTTCGAATTTAGCGAACGCTGATCTTTTCTGTCTGTTGGCTGTAACTGTTGTAAGTTTGGGTCATCTCTAAACCAATGGGTTTCTGAGCCTCTGCACAAAGCTGCCCTGAATCCAACACTGATTGCACCTTGGAGTGCAGTACTCGGGAATGGCAATTACAATTAAATAAACCTGGAGCATGAACTGAGAGCGGGAGGAATTCTCGGCTGGAGTTGTGGATATGTGCTCTACACTCCCAGCCTGATGCAGATAATGCTGTTTTGATTAACTCCTTATAAAAAAAACGCTGGATAAATCTCTCAATAATTACAGCTTGTGGTAATTAAAAGCACTGGAATATGGCGGTTCCCACGCTGCTGAGATCATTAAAATGTCACGTTAAAGAAAGCTGCCCAAATTCTGAGGAAAAATTCACTGAGTATTCTGGATTTTTCTTCTGCCTACCTTTCAGGAGTAGACCAAAACTTTTATACATAAGGAGGCCATTCGGCCCATCGTGCCTGTGTCGGCTCTGTCAAAGAGCAATCCAATTAGTCCCACTCCCCCTGCACTTTCTCCATAGCCCTGAAAATGTTTCCATTCCAAGTATATTTCCGATTCCCTTTTGAAAGTTACTATTGAATCTGCTCCCACCGCCCTTTCAGGCAGCGCGTTCCCGATCACAACAATTTGTACATGGGCAGGGGAGGAACAATGGGAGACCAAATGGGACTTGTGACTCGCCTTTTGCCACCATTCATGTGGTCCTGGGATCTTTAAACACGGTGTGAGTTCCACCTCAGGACAGGCAAATACCTTCACCACGCGACAGCTTCTTACAACCGTGCCATGCTGAGTATTGTAAAATACTGTGCCTCTCAATTCATCCCCCTTATCGGTCTCCGATTTTCAAGCTTGCAATCTCTCATCGCCATCCCCAACACTCCCAATTACAAGACAGAAGATAAGCTAATGAGATCATATCATAGGCTTACAGGGTACCATAGAGAGGGATTGGGAGCTTAACACAGGAGCAACTTAAGTAGATAAGGTGCAAATGTAATTAGACTGAATCCGCGCTGGCTGACTAATTATCTCAGGGTATAATCTGGCTTTGTCAGCTTACTGGGAGTGACGATCTTTGGTCTTCATTAAAAAGAACTATCTGGATCGAGAGAAGCCCGTTTCCTGCAAACTACTTTCTAGATGAGGTGTCACAACCTCTGAACCTTTGCAGACTGAAAATCTTTTTTTTTAGTACGCAGAGAATGTTTTATTTAGTTATTGTTTGAATTCCTCCCCAACCTAATGGTCCTTCCTTTCCCCTCCTGGACACGTTGCCTCTTGCCAAGGTAGGGTCACGGGGTCGCTCATCCGTTCTTGAAGAGCCTGGGCAGTGAGTGCCAGCAGAGGGCATCACCGCTGAGCCCAATCCTGTACGCACACACGTACCCACGGGGCTCCCACTCTCTCTTACACGCACTCTCACACGCAGTTAATGAAATCACTTCCAGCCTCCCACATTCCCGGTGGGTAACTGTGTGTCTACAGTTTCCTGGATTACAATCGCTGCAAATAACATGATCACCATTCATCCCATATTGGAAAGGCCAACGATTGTAAACACGCGACTGCTGCCAACAATCGAAAGGCCGCGACTGCTGCCAACGATCGAAAGGCCGCGACTGCTGCCAACGATTGTAAACACGCGACTGCTGCCAACGATCAAAAGGCCGCGACTACTGCCAACGATCGGGAAGTAGCTGCGCATGCGCAGTTCCAGTGTTTTTGTTGGTTTGAAATGAGTGAATTGCTTAAAATAGGAAGTTTCAACACCTGCATAGACCTTCTCCCATTTCCACCTGTGCAGAATACCACCATGATCATACGCAGTCCCTCGAATCGAGGATGACTTGCTTCCACGTCAAAAAGTTCACAGATGTTTCAATATTCCAGATCTCGAACTAAATCGTGAAGGGTGGAAGATGCCTGTGTGTGGATTTTTTTAACGTGTGGTGGCCGTTGCACACCAGCCACCACACGGGCTTGACAGAGCTAGGTCTTGGTCCAGTGGCAAGGATTACCCAAGACGCTGGAGACCAGCTCTGCTGCACGGACCTAGTGTACACACATATCGTAGTGTGGGCTGGCCCGTGCTGCCCCAGGGCCCTCACCTCTCCTGGGCCCCGAACTCACGCCTCTCCTGGGCCCGATCACATCCCTCTACAATCTCTCGCTGCTCCTTCGCCCAGATCTCGCCGCTTCTGCTGTACCTGCCCTTGCTCCAATCACCGACCTGGATCTTGGTGACGTCCCTTTTCACTGCCGTGCTCTCCTGCTCCAGCACGAGAGCATGCCGGGGAGCGGAAGGAGCAACGTGGCAGCGTACCACTCCAGGGAGCAGCATACACAGGTCTAGTCTCTGACAAACGACACACCTTACGTTTAAATGATGCTCCATAGGGATTTTTCTGACCTTTTTTATATAACAGATGGGAGTAATTGGAGCCAAAGGAAGCTCACTAGGTTCGGCATTCTGTCTGGTAAAGGCAATTGTGTTGCAACTGTTAAGTATATTTCCTACATTCAGGAGAAACTTGTTTATTCAGAGAGTGGAACTCGCTGCCACAGGGAGAGGTTGAGGCGAATAATATCGATGCATTTAAGGGGAGGCTGGATAAACTCATGAGGGAGAAGGGAATTGAAGGCTATGTTGATGGGGTGAGAGATGTAGTAACCAATGACCCCGTAAGCCACACTGCCGCTGAGGAACAACCTCCCCAATGCACGACCCAATCAAATCTTTGCGCATGCACAGTACCTACAATAAAGGAGGGAGAGGAGGGGAGGGGATAGGGGAAAGGGGGAAGGGGAAAGGAAAAGAAAGGGAAGACTTGCATTTCTTTAGCGCCTTTCTCGAGCACCGGACGTCCCAAAGCGCGTTACAGCCAATGAAGTACTTTTTGACGTGTAGTCACTGTTATAATGTGGGAAACGTGGCAGGCAATTTGCGCACAGTGTGCTCCCACAAGCACTAAGGTGATAATGACTTGATATTCTGTTTTTAGCAATGTTGGTTTAGGGATAAGTATTGGCCAGGACGCTGTCCTGTAACGTGGAAGGAGGCTAATGAGAAGGATAAACAGTGGCATTGGGCTGACTGGCCTGTTTCTGTGCTGTAACCTTCCATATACATGGCCCCAGCTATGCTCCCACTAGTATTGCAATTCCATATGTATGATATACATTAGATACACAGTCATCTCAGTATGGGAGATCAGTATGTAAATATTGGTATCTGACTCAGTGTATGTGGTGATTTGGGGAGATTTGGGGCAGCTCCCAGTTTGGTGATTGCCGCTGCACACACTTTTTCACAAATGAGGATTGATTGGGTGGGACTTGGTCCAGGTCTAAGTAAATAAGAACATAAGAATTAGGAGCAGGAATAGACCATACGGCCCCTTGAGCCTGCTCCGCCATTCAAATAAGATCATGGCTGACCTTTGACCTCAACTCCACTTCCCTGCCCGCTCCCCATATCCTCGATTCCCCGAGAGTCCGAAAATCGATCTCAGTCCTGAATATACTCAGCTGTGGGGTCGAGAATCCCAGAGAGTCCCCACACTCTGAGAACGAGTGTGTGATTGGTGACACCAGGAAGTTGTGTGTTTAGTGCAGACTGGAAGCAAATTCATAATGCATGCACATTTTTACAAATGAGATGCAGAAAGGAAAGTGGGAAAGAGCTGAAAGAAATGAGAATGCCTGGGATGCAAACACCCCAGACTCTCCGATCCTTGCAGTACTGGCTCATTGCTTTGACGACCAAATCCCTCCCAATGATAATCTGACAGCAAACAATGCCTTAAGTACACTTTATTTGGCAAATACTATCACTGTACTTGTGGCATGACCAGGGATGGAAAGTGTGGTGGCAGTGGCGATGTACTTTGACTTTTTACAAACAGTGATGCTGAGAATCAGATCCTGAATCAGGTGTCCCAATCCGCATCATCTCCCAACTCAGTCATTCCCAATCCGCATCACCTCCCAACTCAGTCATTCCCAATCCGCATCACCTCCCAACTCAGTCATTCCCAATCCGCATCACCTCCCAACTCAGTCATTCCCAATCTGCATCACCTCCCAACTCAGTCATTCCCAATCTGCATCACCTCCCATCTCAGTCATTCCCAATCACTGCACCTTTCTATATGGCAATTAAAGTCAAAAATACCAAGACTTGCATTTATATAGCACCTTTCACAACCTCACGACATCTCAAAGCACTTTACAGCCAATGAAGTACTTTTGAAGTGGAGTCACTGTTGTAATGTTGGAAACCAATAGGCAGCCAATGTGAGCACAGCAATAACTTGTATTTATATAGCACCTGTAACACAGTAAAATGTCCCAAGGCCCTTCACAGGAGTGTTATAAGACAAAACAATTCATTTGACACCGAGGCACAGAAGAAGAAATTAATGCAGGTGAGAGGTCGGTTTTAAGGAGTGACTTAAAGGAGGAAAGAGAGGTAGAGAGACAGAGAGGTTTGGGAGGGAGTTCCAGAGCTTGAGGCCCAGGCAACAGAAGGCACGGCCACCGATGGTGGAGCGATTATAATCAGGAGGGCAGAATTAGAGGAGCGCAGACTCCTCGGGGACGTTGTGGGACTGGAGGAGATTACAGAGATAGGGAGGGGCGAGGCCATGGAGGGATTTGTAAACCAGGATAAGAATTTTGAAATCGAGGCTCTGCTTAACTGGGAGCCAATGTAGGTCAGCGAGCACAGGGGGTGATGGGTGAGTGGGACTGGGTGTGGGTTAGGACACGGGGCAGTGAGCACAGAGAGTGATGGGTGAGTGGGACTGGGTGTGGGTTAGGACACGGTGTCAGCCAAGTTTTGGTTCACCTTTAGTTTACGTCGGGTAGAATGTGGGAGGCCGGCCAGGAGTGTGTTGGAGTAGTCGAGTCGAGAGTAGAGAATAGTAGCCGGAGATTCTCTTTGCATTCCAGAATGATCGTGGAATGGAGCAGTTGTGGCTGACCAGAGTTGGCCCGATCGTGCTTTATGTGGTCGAGACAGATCACGGTATGTAATGGGATGCTGGGTGTGCGTGCAGTGCTGGTCACACCACGCCCATGTCCCACTGCACTCTCAGTCTAGCTCTCTGTCCACATCAGAGGTCTTTATCCAGAGCTCGTTCTGAGGCGTCCATTTTGTGGTGGGCGGGGGTGGGAAGGGGCATTGCCAGCTTTTTTGAAACATTTGCTAGTTAGCTAAGTTGGCACATATGATCAACATAGATAGAGAGTGTGGGGTGATTTTAACCAGAAAGCTGGCGGGTGGCCTTAAAATCGCCCTGTCTGAAAGCTGCCACGATCGCAACATGTGCAATTTTAACCTGCTCTCCTGAGCGGGCAGCAAGGACTGACGGCCCGAGCCAACGGGGTCCTTCTTTACATGTGTATGTTGCAGCCCGATGACATCATTGAGGCCCGAGTGTAATTTTAACCCAGGCCCGAGTGGGTCAATCCGCCTGGAGTTAAAATCGGGGCTGTGAGTGGGCGATGTAATTTTGAGGAACACAAGCCCAATGCTGACCTCACTCCAACATCCACACACTTGGCTTCGTAGCAGGACTCAACAGCTAGCAATACGCAGCAAACCCTGGCCCATTTACCCGGCTGTAGTCCAGCACCTCGGATACCGATTACAGCTCTCCACACCGCTCTGGCTGCAACCGGTGGGTCTGGCATCATAACGTTCCACTGTGTGTTGCTGCTTCTACCCGGCCACATGATGCTGGCACTGTTTATAATGATTGGCTGGCAATAGAATCCCCTTTGTGATGCTCTTTGATGTGGCCGGCTGTTCCCGGTGATCACTGTACAACCAGGGTCATCGGCCTGTCAGCGAGAGTGGGATGGAGTTCACAGCAAACTCTGCAAACACTACGGAGGGAAATCAGTGTGCTTCCAGCTGAGAAATACATTCACATTGGTGATGGGGAGGGGGTGTGGGGGGAGGGAGGGAGGGGAGTGGGGGGGGGGAGGAGTGGGGGGGGAGGGAGGGGGTGGGGAGAGTGGGAGGGGGGAGTGAGTGGGGAGGGAGGGGGTGTGGAGGGGGAGAGTGTGGAGGGGGAGTGGGGAGGGAGGGGAGGGGGGAATGAGTGGGGAGTGGGGAGGGGAGAGTGGGGAGGGGGGAATGAGTGGGGAGAGTGGGGAGTGGGGAGGGAGGTGGGAGAGGAGGGGGGAGTGGGGAGGGAGGGGAGTGGGGAGGGAGGAGTGGGGGGAGGTGGGAGAGGAGGGGTGAGGGGATCAGGACACATGTATGAGACCAAATATAACTGGCGATCCACCCAGACCGAAGTATTTAAGATGATGAAATGAGTTGATGGGGTGGATGGAGAGAAGCTATTCCCTCTGGTGAGGGATACAGAACAAGGGCCTAACCTTAAAACTAGAGCCCGGCCATTCAGGGGTGATGTCAGGAGCACTTCTTCACACAAAGGGCCGTGGGAATCGGGAACTCTCTCCCACAAAGACTGTTTGGCTGGGGTTCAATTGAAAACTTCAAAACTGCGATTGATGAATTTTTGTTAGGTAAGGGTTCTGGAACCAAGACAGTCGACACAGTTAAGATACAGATCAGCTATGATCAAATGTAACAGGCTCGAGGGGCTGAATGGCCTCCTCCTGTTCCTGTGTAACAGGCTCGAGGGGCTGAATGGTCTCCTCCTGTTCCTGTGTAACAGGCTCGAGGGGCTGAATGGCCTCCTCCTGTTCCTGTGTAACAGGCTCGAGGGGCTGAATGGTCTCCTCCTGTTCCTGTGTAACAGGCTCGAGGGGCTGAATGGGCCCCTCCTGTTCCTGTGTAACAGGCTCGAGGGGCTGAATGGGCCTCCTCCTGTTCATAACGTAACAGGCTCGAGGGGCTGAATGGGCCTCCTCCTGTTCATAACGTAACAGGCTCGAGGGGCTGAATGGCCTCCTCCTGTTCCTGTGTAACAGGCTCGAGGGGCTGAATGGGCCTCCTCCTGTTCCTGTGTAACAGGCTCGAGGGGCTGAATGGGCCTCCTCCTGTTCCTGTGTAACAGACTCGAGGGGCTGAATGGGCCTCCTCCTGTTCCTGTGTAACAGGCTCGAGGGGCTGAATGGGCCTCCTCCTGTTTCTGTGTAACAGGCTCCAGGGACTGAATGGGCCTATCTCCCACTTCACCTTTTGCTCACAGATTGATCAATGTTTCACAGTTGCTGGCAGCGTGGCTGTAATAACTGTAAAGAATTCCAGTGTCGCCAAAAACAAAATCCTTTGCGAGATAACTAACAGCATACAGCTGCTTCTGGGGAAATGACCTCCGTGGTAAATTAGTGTCAGATGACCAATCCCACCAAAATTTCAGTACCTTGTCAAACTGTTCAAAGAATTCACTGGCAGTTGGATTGCCAAAAGACAGCGGAACTTCACAACATGTCCCAGTAACACAGCAACTGGGCCCCACATACACTCCCAGTGCGGTCCCACCATATACACTCCCAGTGTAGTCCCACCACATACACTCCCAGTATAGTCCCACCATATACACTCCCAGTGTAGTCCTACCACATACACTCCCAGTGCAGTCCCACCACATACACTCCCAGTATAGTCCCACCACATACACTCCCAGTGTAGTCCCACCACATACACTCCCAGTGCAGTCCCACCACATACACTCCCAGTGTAGTCCCACCACATACACTCCCAGTGCAGTCCCACCACATACACTCCCAGTATAGTCCCACCACATACACTCCCAGTGCAGTCCCACCACATACACTCCCAGTGCAGTCCCACCACATACACTCCCAGTGCAGTCCCACCACATACACTCCCAGTGCAGTCCCACCACATACACTCCCAGTGTAGTCCCACCACATACACTCCCAGTGCAGTCCCACCACATACACTCCCAGTGCGGTCCCACCACATACACTCCCAGTATAGTCCCACCACATACACTCCCAGTGTAGTCCCACCACATACACTCCCAGTGTAGTCCCACCACATACACTCCCAGTGCAGTCCCACCACATACACTCCCAGTGTAGTCCCACCACATACACTCCCAGTGCAGTCCCACCATATACACTCCCAGTGTAGTCCCACCACATACACTCCCAGTGTAGTCCCACCACATACACTCCCAGTGCAGTCCCACCACATACACTCCCAGTGCAGTCCCACCACATACACTCCCAGTATAGTCCCACCACATACACTCCCAGTGCAGTCCCACCACATACACTCCCAGTGCGGTCCCACCACATACACTCCCAGTGCGGTCCCACCATATACACTCCCAGTGTAGTCCCACCACATACACTCCCAGTGCGGTCCCACCATATACACTCCCAGTGTAGTCCCACCACATACACTCCCAGTGCAGTCCCACCACATACACTCCCAGTGTAGTCCCACCATATACACTCCCAGTGCAGTCCCACCACATACACTCCCAGTGCAGTCCCACCACATACACTCCCAGTGCAGTCCCACCACATACACTCCCAGTGCAGTCCCACCACATACACTCCCAGTGTAGTCCCACCATATACACTCCCAGTGCAGTCCCACCACATACACTCCCAGTGCGGTCCCACCATATACACTCCCAGTGCAGTCCCACCACATACACTCCCAGTGTAGTCCCACCACATACACTCCCAGTATAGTCCCACCACATACACTCCCAGTGTAGTCCCACCACATACACTCCCAGTGCAGTCCCACCACATACACTCCCAGTATAGTCCCACCACATACACTCCCAGTGCAGTCCCACCTCATACACTCCCAGTGCAGTCCCACCACATACACTCCCAGTATAGTCCCACCATATACACTCCCAGTATAGTCCCACCATATACACTCCCAGTGTAGTCCCACCACATACACTCCCAGTGCGGTCCCACCACATACACTCCCAGTGTAGTCCCACCATATACACTCCCAGTGTAGTCCCACCATATACACTCCCAGTGTGGTCCCACCACATACACTCCCAGTGCGGTCCCACCACATACACTCCCAGTATAGTCCCACCACATACACTCCCAGTATAGTCCCACCACATACACTCCCAGTGTAGTCCCACCACATACACTCCCAGTATAGTCCCACCACATACACTCCCAGTATAGTCCCACCACATACACTCCCAGTGCAGTCCCACCACATACACTCCCAGTATAGTCCCACCATATACACTCCCAGTATAGTCCCACCATATACACTCCCAGTGTAGTCCCACCACATACACTCCCAGTGTAGTCCCACCACATACACTCCCAGTGCAGTCCCACCACATACACTCCCAGTATAGTCCCACCACATACACTCCCAGTGCAGTCCCACCGCATACACTCCCAGTGCAGTCCCACCACATACACTCCCAGTATAGTCCCACCATATACACTCCCAGTGTAGTCCCACCACATACACTCCCAGTGCAGTCCCACCAACATTCAGCACAAGACTGCTTGTCATCTTCATTGTAACAGCTTGCTCCCTCCCTCGCTCGCTCCCGAGGGCTAACTCAACACTGCAGGAACAACAAACGAACACAGATCCACAAACGGAGGAAGAGAAGAGAAAGCAAACATGGAGAGTAAGTTGTCGAGTGAAACGAGTAAAGCAAAGAAATAGAGAGGATGGGTAGAGAGAGACAGAGGGAAATGAAAGAGAGAAATGTGAGGGATGGAGGGAGAGGGAGTGGGAGGGGGAGAGGGAGGGGGAGAGGGAGGGAGAGAGAGAGGGATGGAGAGAGGGAGGGAGGAATGATGGAGGGAGAGAGAGAGAGAGGAAGGGAGAGAGAGGGAGGAGGAGAGAGGGAGGGAGAGAGAGGGGGAGAGAGAGCGAGAGAGGTATCAGCCATGACCTACTCCTGCTCCTATTCCGTGTGTTCTTGTGTTGTGGGAGAGAGGGAGGGAAAGGGAGAAGGCGGAGAGACAGAGAGAGGGGTAGAGAGGGTGAGAACGGGGGGGTAGCGCGAGGCCGAGGGGGGGAAGTGCGGGGCCGAGGGTGGGGGGTGTAGGGGGTAGAGCGGGGGAGGGGGGAGCGCGGGCCCGGCGGGGGGAGTGCGGGGCCGAGGGTGGGAGGTGTAGGGGGTAGAGCGGGGCCGAGCGGGGGAGAGGGGGGGGGGAGTGTGGGGCCGAGGGGGGTGTGGGGGGGGGAGGGGGGAAGCGGGGCAGTGGGAACAATCGGATCGCTCTCTCTCACCGAGCAGCACAGGCACGATGGACGGTACGAGCTACGAGGCGGGCTTCCTGCACCAGGCTCGGATACCCCAGCAGCTAATGTCGCATGCTCCACTACCTCTCGGGGTGGGACTACAGCACTAATTTTCCAGCGCTGTGCGGAGTGGTGCGTATGCTCACGGGATCTCAGGGCCCTCCCCCTCTGTTAAAGGGGAGGGTCGCTGCAGACTCTGAACGGGGCAGAAGGGGCCGCCACTGGGGAGCAGAACAACATCACCACACCGACTCGCGGTTAAGAACATCAGAAATAGGAGCAGGAGTAGGCCATATGGCCCCTCGAGCCTGCTCTGCCATTTAATACAATCATGGCTGATCTGATCATGGACTCAGCTCCACTTCCCCGCCCGCTCCCCATAACCCCGGCTTCCACAGCTCTCTGAGAGAAGAAATTTCTCCTCATCTCAGTTTTAAATGGGAGGCCCCTTATTCGAAGATCATGCCTCTAGTTCTAGTCTCCCCCATCAGTGGAAACATCCTCTCTGCATCCACCTTGTCAAGCCCCCTCATAATCTTATACGTTTCGATAAGATCACCTCTCATTCTTCTGAATTCCAATAAATAGAGGCCCAACCTACTCAACCTTTCCTCATAAGTCAACTCCCTCATCCCCGGAATCAACCTAGTGAACATTCTCTGAACTCCAAGTATATCCTTTCATAAATATGGAAACTAAAACTGCACGCAGTACTCCAGGTGTGGCCTCACCAATACCTTATATAACTGTAGCAAGACTTCACTGCTTTTATACTCCATCCCCTTTGCAATAAAGGCCAAGATTCCATTGGCCTTCCTGATCACTTGTTGTACCTGCATACTATCCTTTTGTGTTTCATGCACAAATACCCCCAGGTCCCGCTGTACTGCAGCACTTTGCAATCTTTCTCCATTTAAATAATAACTTGCTCTTTGATTTTTTTCTGCCAAAGTGCATGACCTCACACTTTGCAACATTTTTTGCCCACTCACTTAACCTGTCTGTGTCCTTTTGCAGATTTTTTGTTTCCTCCTCACACATTGCTTTTCCTCCCATCTTTGTATCGTCAGCAAACTTGGCTACGTTACACTCAGTCCCTTCTTCCAAGTCATTAATATAGATTGTAAATAGTTGGGGCCCCAGCACTGATCCCTGCGGCACCCCACTACTTACTGATTGCCAATCTGAGAATGAACCATTTATCCCGACTCTGTTTTCTGTTAGTTGGTCAATCCTCTATCCATGCTAATATATTACCCCAAACCCCGTGAACTTTTATCTTGTGCAGTAATCTTTTATGACCTTATCGAATGACTTCTGGAAGTCCAAATACACCACATCCACTGGTTCCCCTTTATCCACCCTGTTTGTTATATCTTCAAAGAACTCCAACAAATTTGTCAAACATGACTTCCCCTTCATAAATCCATGCTGACTCTGCCTGACCGAATTTTGCTTTTCCAAATGTCCTGCTACTGCTTCTTTAATAATGGACTCCAACATTTTCCCAAACACAGATGTTAGGCTAACTGGTCTATAGTTTCCTGCTTTTTGTCTGCCTCCTTTTTTAAATTGGGATGTTACATTTGCAGTTTTCCAATCTGCTGGAACCTCCCCAGAATCCAGGAAATTTTGGTAAATTACAGTAAATCCAGCTGGAGATCATAAGGCCGTGACTGGTAAGTCGGCTGTTTAAAAAACTAAGTGGTGCACCATGCCTTTAACTTTCGCCCCACGAGCAGAGTGCGGTGCCCGGGAAAGTGTCGCGGGCATTGCCCGTGGCCGCCTCACGGGGCGCTACAGAATTTTTGCTCCAGGGCGAAAATGGGTGGCAGCCCGTGGTGATGATGTGGCTAACCCCCCAGCACTGTGGCTCGGGGAGCTGTTGGTGAGCACCGTCGCTGACCCCCGTGGAATTGTGGTGCTGCGCCCTGGGCTAACGGGAGGCCCTAACAACTCGAATTTCGCCCCCGACGGTTCTGTGAAATCAGTTCCCCAGTGCTCAGTAACAATCTTCATCACAAAACACTGAAGTGTTTGTCACTGCGAGTTACAATTCATTGTCATTTATTAAAGGGATAATTGTGGTGATATCTGCCTCTCTCATACTCTTGTAGGTTCTGACAGTTTCTGAATTGAATGCCTGTGCCAGCATTTTCAGAAATCTTTATATTCGAATTAAATATCGAGATGTTGTTGCACCGGAGCAGGAATTGAGTCCTGCACCCTGACACACCAGGAACTGGGTGCTTTCTACAGAAGGCCAAGCACTTAAACATAGGCTTAGGCCCACTTCCATCGCCTCGAGATGCCTCTTGTGTTTAATGGATCCTTTTAGATTGAGAGCAAAAAAGCCTTTCCTACCTGCAGAGTAAGGCTCTTGTTTCTCGATGCAGATAAACTCCTTCCTCTCATATTTGGCTCGAACCCACTGTTCCCGAAGGACTCTGAAAAACAAGGAACCAGTGACTGAGAAATGGCAAGCAGCCGGCAAGGACCTCACCGTTCAGCATAACTGGTCAATCAGACATTGCCCCACGTGCCCGGCTTCTCCGGCCAGCAGATTTTGTGCTGTGTTTGTATCTGTTTATAACTTGCAATGTAAACCGTGACACGGCACATGCAGTTGCTGGCCTAGTGCCACTAGGTGGCACTGTGCAATGGCTCCTCCCCGATTAGCTCAGCTCCTGCCACCACTTTATTGTTGAATACCTCGGGAGTTCTGGAACACCCTGGAAGGGTGGCGACTGGAGATTGCACCGTGAGCTGTTTGAAAATGAACACTAAATATGAACACTGCTGGGTTGACTACTTAACCTTTTAAAATAAGGATAGTGAGCAAAGTCATTCCATACAAATCCAGTTGGTGTGATTGGAGCAGTCAGCCTCTACACATGGCCCATTAACACAGACTAAGCACCAACATGTCAGCTCGTAGTCCCAGCCTCACGCTCACCCACCATACACCACTTGGGATGAATGAGCTTTCCCTGTGCGGTACACGCGATGTAACTTCGCACAGGCCTTGTGTGCCACACCCACTCTGCAAACCTCTCCTCCTGCTCCCACACCTCACCCCAATTGTGCCTTCTTCAGCCCCACCACCCAGCTGCTACGTTTCTCTGGCCCGATCAGCCGTTCCTGCTCCCCCACGCTCCCACACAAACTCCCTGATTTGAAGTAGCTAATTTCTTCAGTCGTACCAGCTGTTCCTACGCAGATCACAACACCAATCAACCCCTGTTCGAACCTTCAAAGGAGAAACTGAAACGTTACAGCTATTTCCTCAATCGGCCCGCTTTGTCCATTCTACACAGGTAAGATTTATTACTTTCCAATAATCTCTTATACCCCTCCATTCCCTCACAACTCCAACCTTCCGATTGTACCAATGCACGTGAAGGAAAATGGGGTGTGGTGTATGTGGGCTGGGGTGTATGTGGGGTGTATACGGAGTGTGGTGTATACAGGGTGGGATGTATGCGGGGTGGGGGCGTATGCGGGGTGGGGGCGTATGCGTGGTGTATGCGGGGTGGGGGCGTATGCGGGGTGGGGGCGTATGCGTGGTGTATATGGGGTGGGATGTATGCGGGGTGGGGGCGTATGCGGGGTGGGGCGTATATGGTTACCAAATGGGGTGTATATGGGCTGGGGCGTATATGGGTACGATATGGGGTGTATATGGGCTGGGGTGTATATGGGCTGGGGCGTATATGGGTATTATATGGGGCGTATATGGGCTGGGGTGTATATGGGTATTATATGGGGTGTATATGGGCTGGGGTGTATATGGGCTGGGGTGTATATGGGCTGGGATGTATATGAGCTGGGGTGTATATGGGTATTATATGGGTCGTATATGGGCTGGGGCGTATATGGGTATTATATGGGGTGTATATGGGCTGGGGTGTACATGGGCTGGGGCATATATGGGTATTATATGGGGTGTATATGGGCTGGGGTGTATATGGGCTGGGGCATATATGGGTATTATATGGGGTGTATATGGGCTGGGGTGTATATGGGCTGGGGCGTATATGGGCTGGGGCGTATATGGGTATTATATGGGGTGTATATGGGCTGGGGCGTATATAGGTATTATATGGGGTGTATATGGGCTGGGGCGTATATGGGCTGGGGCGTATATGGGTATTATATGGGGTGTATATGGGCTGGGGTGTATATGGGCTGGGGCGTATATGGGTATTATATGGGGTGTATATGGGCTGGGGCGTATATGGGCTGGGGCGTATATGGGTATTATATGGGGTGTATATGGGCTGGGGTGTATATGGGCTGGGGTGTATATGGGCTGGGGCGTATATAGGGTGCATAATGGGCGAGTGACCCATTTACACCTGTGCCTTGGTTGAAAGTGTCACCACTTTAACCCACAGCAGACAAACAGTTAACCCGAGCCCCCACCTCGCTTTCAACCCTCAATGACACGAGAGACACAGCTTCCTGCAACGCTAAAACCTTCGGCATTGCTCGACATTACAGTACGATACTGGTGTGGAAACATGGGGGCGGGGCAGAAGGAGAGAGGTTGGAAACAAACCAGTGAATCTTATAAAGATTAAGAAACATTTAACACCAGCTCAGTCATCACACATCAGAAATCCACGCCTTGTCAAATATTTCAGACATGAACAAATAGGCACCATGAGAGGGGTGTGGGCACGGTGCAATACTGTCACTGGGTGGGTGGGCAGCTGGCCCACTGGGTGGTGCTGCCCAGATGGTGAAAGAACATGAACTGCACAAAATATAGATGCTGACAGGAAAAATAGAAACATAGAAAATAGGTGCAGGAGTAGGCCATTCGGCCTTTCGAGCCTGCACCACCATTCAATAAGATCATGGCTGATCATTCCCTCAGTAACCCTTTCCTGCTTTCTCTCCATACCCCTTGATCCCTTTAGCCTTAAGGGCCATATCTAACTCCCTCTTGAATATATCCAATGAAGTGGCATCAACAACTCTCTGCGGCAGGGAATTCCACAGGTTAACAACTCTCTGAGTGAAGAAGTTTCTCCTCATCTCAGTCCTATATGGCCTACCCCTTATCCTAAGACTATGTCTCCTGGTTCTGGACTTCTCCAACATCGGGAACATTCTTCCCGCATCTAACCTGTCCAGTCCCGTCAGAATTTTATATGTTTCTATGAGATCCCCTCTCATCCTTCTAAACTCCAGTGAATACAGGCCCAGTCGATCCAGTTTCTCCTCATATGTCAGTCCAGCCATCCCGGGAATCAGTCTGGTGAACCTTCGCTGCACTCCCTCAATAGCAAGAACGTCCTTCCTCAGATTAGGAGACCAAAACTGAACACAATATTCCAGATGAGGCCTCACCAAGGCCTGTACAGCTGCAGTAAGACCTCCCTGCTCCGATACTCAAATCCCCTCGCTATGAAGGCCAACATACAATTTGCCTTCTTTACTGCCTGCTGTACCTGTATGCCAACTTTCAATGACTGATGAGCCATGACACCCAGGTCTTGTTGCACCTCCTCTTTTCCTAATCTGCCGCCAATGATAATTGCAGCTGACATTGGCCCAGTCTGACCCCAGAATGTTTCCAATCCCACAACGGATGTTCTTTTGAGAAAATGGCGTCGGTTTCAGTTATTTTCAGATGAAGAAGATCCACCCGGTGAGCGGCGAGGCTGCACGGAGCGTGTGGGCAGGACACGGAGCGTGTGGGCAGGGCGCGGAGCATGTGGGCAGGGCGCAGAGCGTGTGGGCAGGGCGCGGAGCATGTGGGCAGAGCATGGAGCGGCGTGGGCAGGGCGCGGAGCGTGTGGACAGTGGGTGGAGCAGTGTGGGCAGGGCGCGGAGTGTGTGGGCAGCGTGCGGAGCAGTGTGGGCAGGGCGCGGAGCATGTGGGCAGGGGGCGGAGCAGTGTGGGCAGGGCGTGGAGCATGTGGGCAGGGCGCAGAGCGTGTGGGCAGGGCGCGGAGCGTGTGGGCAGGGGGCGGAGCAGTGTGGGCAGGGCGCAGAGCGTGTGGGCAGGGCGCGGAGCGTGTGGGCAGGGCGCGGAGCATGTGGGCAGGGGGCGGAGCAGTGTGGGCAGGGCGTGGAGCATGTGGGCAGGGCGCAGAGCGTGTGGGCATGGGGCGGAGCGGTGCGGAGCGTGTGGGCAGGGCGCGGAGCATGTGGGCAGGGCGCGGAGCGGCGTGGAGCGTGTGGGCAGGGCGCGGAGCGGCGCGGAGCGTGTGGGCAGGTGGCGGAGCAGTGTGGGCAGGGCGCGGAGCAGCGCGGAGCGTGTGGGCAGGGCGCGGAGCGTGTGGGCAGGGGGTGGAGCGTGTGGGCAGGGGTTGAGTGATAAGTTTATGCTCCGTGGCTCCCGTTTGCTCCGGCTGCACTGACGGGCACAGAGACCGACTGCTTCCATTACACTCACTGAGTTTGTATGAAATCACTTTATTCACAATCTTTAGTTTGAACGGTTAAGTAGTCAACAATGTAATTTTGTAGAAACACATCCAGTGGTCCTTCTCTAATATCAAACGGTAGAATTTCCAGATTTAAGAAAGAGATAAAATGGGTTGTGAACATTGTCGCTGATCACTGGTATTCTTCAAAAATTATTTTTGACGACCATGAAAGAAAGTGTAGAGCAACGTGCTCCCAGGGGAATGTCGGAAGGTACAGGACTGACAG
Source organism: Pristiophorus japonicus (assembly GCF_044704955.1). NCBI lineage: Eukaryota > Metazoa > Chordata > Chondrichthyes > Pristiophoridae > Pristiophorus > Pristiophorus japonicus. Next base: position 103,900,140 of record NC_091991.1, on the reverse strand, counting down.
AGCCTCCCACTTCCCCCATCCGGGTCATCACCTCATCCAACGACCAATCACAGCGACCAATCCCCATCAATGGGCCGACAACAGAGCCAGGACCTGAGGTGAGGAGAGCCCCGGGGGGGGCCGGGGGGAGTGCCCCGGGGGGGGGGGGGGGGGCGGGGGGAGTGCCCCGGGGGGTGGTGGAGAGCCCCGGGGAGGGGAGTGCCCTGGGGGGGGGAGGGGAGTGCCCGGGGAGGGGGAGTGCCCTGAGGGGGGGGGGGGGAGTGCCCCAGTGGGGGAGAGCTTTGGGGTCCACAGTTCCTGTCCCCCCGAGTTCCCTACACTCACTGTGTGTCAAATTACTCACATACTGCGTCCCAAATTGTTATTCTCTGAAACAAAGTGCAACTGGTCAGTCCCAAAGTTTAGAAATACAATACACTGCTCTCTGTCTTATATTCCTTGACCACTTTCTCTGCCAAACGTTGAATTCCCCCTTTACTGTGCCGACACCGTCTGTCTTTGAGAAAGCTGCTCCTTATACTCAGCACCCTCTGTATGTGGCAGTGCAATCTAACTTGTCACTTCACTTGTCTCCTGAGCATCGGCCTGGGTCTCGAGCCACAGAGCGGGTCCCACACGGGGTGTATTGATCTCCGCCCCTTCAAACCTTTAATCCCTGTATACGGCCCCTCGCACCTCACTCAACAGCCCACACAACGGCTTTGCAGCTGAAATGTTGAAAAGCTTGGGGCTGAGGACCACGAGAGGTTAAATAAAGCCGGTCTCCTCTTCGCTCACAGCTTTCACCCTTTATTGACCTGATGTGGCCGGGGTTTAACAATTGGTGCAGCAAATGGACAACTGGCATTGCACGGGCTAAAGGCCGAGGCCCAGGTCAGGAGAGATCGCCCACATCACCTAACCACGTGGACATAATCTCCCCAAAAATCACTGACCAGCATTACACTGTGGTAGCAGAGTGGCAAACATAGACAGGGAGACAGGAGGGAGAGACCGGGGGGGGGGGGGGAGAGAGGGAGAGAGTGGGGGGGGGGAGAGAGCGGGGGTGGGGGGGGAGAGGGAGAGAATGGGACGGGTGGGGGGAGAGGGAGAAGTGGGGGGGGGGAGACAGCGGGGGGAGAGGGAGAGAGCGGGGGGTGGGGAGAGAGAGCGGGGGGAAGAAGAGGGAGAGAGTGGGGAGGGGGGAGAGAGCAGGGGGGATTGGGAGCGGGGGGGAGAGGGAGAGAGCGGGGGCGGCCAGGGAGAGAGCAGGGGGAGAGGGAAAGAGTGGGGGGGAGAGGGAGAAGTGGGGGGGGGGGGGGAGACAGCGGGGGGAGAGGGAGAGAGCGGGGGGTGGGGAGAGAGAGCGGGGGGAGAGGGAGAGAGCGGGGGGGAGAGGGAGAGAGCGGGGGGGGAGAGGGAGAGAGTGGGGGGGGGAGCGGGGAGGGGGAGAGCAGGGGGAGAGGGAAAGAGTGGGGGGGAGAGGGAGAGAGCGGGGGGGGGAGAGCAGGGGGAGAGGGAGAGAGCGGGGGGGAGAGGGAGAGAGCGGGGGCGGCCAGGGAGAGAGCAGGGGGAGAGGGAGAGAGCGGGGGGGGGGAGAGGGAGAGAGTGGGGGGGGGGAGCGGGGAGGGGGAGAGCAGGGGGAGAGGGAGAGAGCGAGGGGGAGAGGGAGAGAGCGGGGGGGGGGGATTTGAAGGATTGGGGGGATTGGGAGCGCCGAGGTTTCGATTCAAAAACAACAACAAAAAGTCAAAGATTGACATCACAGGAGAGCTGGGCGGTGGTTGGTTGGTGAGTTTTACAGCTTTTCTTTGCTGTCTAAGTTAGGGAAGGGGGTTACATTAAAAGCTGAGAAACTGTAACTTGCCAGTGTTTATTAAATTAATAACTTAAAACAAAATAATTATACAATAAAACAAAAATATCGATTGAATGAAAGCTTTAACTATTTAATGAATAAATAGAACAAGGTTAGAGAGGGCCGGGCAGGTGGTGTGTGGTAACTGCGGCATGTGGGAGTTGGTGGAGAGCATCGCAATCCTGAGCAAACACATCGCAGTAACTGCCTGCAGCTCGAGAAACTTCGGCTCAGAGTTGTTGAGCTGGAGTCCAAGCTCTCAGGGAGGGGGAGAGTTACCTGGACACTTTGCTCCAGGAGGCAGTCTCACCCTTAAAGTCCAATAGTACTTCAGGGTTCATCAATGGTGAGGGACAGGAGGGTGTGACTGTGAGTCAGGAAGGTATGGGGACCCCAGGATGCAGTGATGGAGGAGCCTCAGCCCTTGACCCTGTCCAACAGGTACGAGGTACTTGCTCCCTTTCTGGATGAGGACAAGGACAAGGACAAGGGGGGATGGGCAAACTGATCACGGCACTGGGGTACAGGAGGCCATCCAAGTGGGGGGGGGCGAGGGAAGGAATGTGGTAGTTGTAGGGGATGGTATAGTCAGGGGGATAGATACTCTTCTCTACAGCCGTGACAGGGCGTTCCAGGGGATGTGTTGCCTGCCCGGTGCCAGGGTTAAGGACATCTCCTCAGGCTGGGGAAGAACTTGAAGTGGGAAGGGGAGGATCCAGTTGTCGTGGTCCACGTAGGAACCAATGACATCGGTAGAACTAAGAATGAGGTAGGGTCTAAATTAATAAGCAGAACCTTAAGGGTAATAATCTCTGGATTACTACCTGAGCCACGCACAAATTGGCACAGGGTCAAACGGATCAGAGAGTTAAATGTGTGGCTCAAAGGTTGTTATGGGAGGAAGGGGTTTCATTTCATGGGGCACTGGTACCAGTACTGAGGAAAGAGAGAGCTGTTCCGCTGGGACGGGCTTCACTTAAAACGGGCTGGGGCCAGCGTCCTGGCGAACCCAATAACTCGGGCAGTAGATGGTGCTTTAAACTGAATAGTGGTGGGGGAGGGGTCAGGTGAGGGGAAATGTAGAATCTACAAAGAAAGGTCAAGGCAATAGAGCAATGCAGCGATTTGGGTAACAATAAGCAGACTGTGATGGGAAGGGACAGAGAGTTTAATGGGAGCAGTGCAGCAGAGAATAAGCTCAAAGCAGGAAATAATGATTAAAAAAATGTAATTAACGGCTCTTTATCTGAATGCATGAAGCATTCGTAACAAGATAGACAAACTAATGGCACAAATAGAAATAAATGGGTTTGATCTGATATCCTTTACAGAGACGTGGTTGCAAGGTGACCAAGGTTGGGAACCAAATGTTCCAGGGTATTTGACATTTTCAAAAGACAGGCAGAATGGTAAAGGGGTGGGGGAGGTGATGGGGGGGGGGGGGGCTGGGGGGAGTAGCCCTGATAATAAAGGATGGCATAAGGACAGTAGAGAGAAAGGATCTCAGCTCAGAAGGTCAGAGAGTAGAATAGGTATGGTGTTAAGGAATAACAAGGGGCTGAAAAAACGGGTGGGAGTAGTGTATATGCCCCCAAACATTAGCTATACTGTTGGACAGAATATTAATCAAGAAATTGTAGGAGCTTGTAACAAAGGTAATGCAATAATCGTGGGGGACTTTAATCTTCATATAGACTGAACAAATCAAATTGGTAACGGTAGTCTGGAGGACGAGTTCATGGAATGCAGTCGGGACAGTTTTCTAGAACAATATGTCATGGAACCAACCAGGAAACAGGCTATTTTCGATCTTGCATTGTGCAATGAGACAGGGTTAATTAGTAATCTTATAGTAAAGGATCCTCTGGGGCAGAGTGATCATAATATGATAGAATTTCACATTATGTTTGAGAGTGACTTGCCTCAGTATGAAACTAGAGTCTGAAACTTAAATAAAGCCAATTACAGAGGTATGAAGGACAAGTTGGCGAAGGTAGATTGGAAAAATAGATTAAAAGGTACAGCAGGAGATAAGCAGCGGCCAGCATTAAATAAATATTTCATAATTCTCAACAAAAATACATTCCATTGAGAAACAAAATCAACACAGGAAAAGTGATCCATCCGTGACTAATGAAGGAAGTTAGGGATAGCATTAGATTGAAAGAAGAAGCTTAGAATGTTGTGAAGAACAGCAGTAAGCCTGAGGATCCGGGAAGTGTCAGAAACCAGTAAAGTGTGACCAAAAAATCGATAAAAGGGGAAAATAGACTGAGAGAAAATGAACAAGAAATATAAAAACAGATTGTAAGAGCTTCTACAAGTATGTAATGAGGAAGAGAGCAGCAAAAGTAAACATTGGTCCCTTAGAGGCTGAGGCGGGAGAAATTATAATGGGGGATAAGGAAATGGCAGAAACGTTAAACATTTTATATCTGTCTTCACAGTAGAAGACATAAAAACATACCAAAAATGGTGGGGAACCAAGGGTCTAATGAGAGTGAGGTACTTAATGTAATTCATATAAGTAGAAAAAAAGTACTAGAGAAACTAATGGGACAAAAAGCCGACAAATCCCCTGGATCCGACGGCCTACATCCTGGGGTAAGGTGGCTGCAGAGATAGTGGGTGCATTGGTTTTGATCTTTCAAATATTCCCTCGATTCTATAACGGTCCCAGCAGATTAGAAGGTGGCTAATCTAACCCCACTATTCGAGAAAGAAGGGAGAGGGAGAGAAAACAGGGAACTACAGGCCAGTTAGCCTGACATTAGTCGTTGGGAAAATGCTGGAATCCGTTGTTAAGAAAGTGGTAACAGGGCACTGAGAAAATCAGAACATGAATAGGCAGAATCAACACGGTTTTATGAAAGGGAAATCGTGTTTGACAAATTTATTACAGTTTTTTGAGGATGTAACAAGCAGGGTAGATAAAGGGGAACCAGTGGATGTAGTATATTTGGATTTCCAAAAGGCATTCGATAAGGTGCCACATAAAAGGTTATTACACAAGGATTGGAGGTAATGTATTAGCAAGAATAGAGGATTGGTTAACGGATAGAAAACAGAGAGTAGGGATAAACAGGTCTTTTTCAGGTCGGCAGGCTGTAACTAGTGGTGCACCACAGGGATCAGTGCTGGAGCCTCAGCTATTTACAATCTATATTAATGACATCGATGAAGGGACCGAGTGTAATATATCCAAGTTTGCTGGCGATACAAAGATGGGTGGGACAGTAAGCCGTGAGGAGAACACAAAGCGTCTACAAAGGGATATAGATAGACTGAGTGAGTGGGCAGTAAGGTGGCAGATGGGAGTTTAATGTGGGTAATGTGAGGTTACTCACTCTGGTAGGAAGAATAGAAAAACAGAATATTTTTTTAAATGGTGAGAAACTTTTAAATGTTGGTGTTCAGAGAGATTTGGGTGAAACACAGAGTCAGCATGCAGGTACAGCAAGCAATCAGGAAGGCACATGGCACGTTGTCCTTTATTGCTGGGGGTTGGAGTATAAGAGTAAGGAAGTCTTGCTACAATTGTACAGGGCCCTGGTGAGACCACACCTGGAGTACTGTGCACAGTGTTGGTCTCCTTATCTGAGGAAGGATATACTTGCGGTGTAACTAGACTGATACCTGGGATGAGAGATTGTGTAGAATGGGGCTATATTCTCTGGACCAGCAAGGACCATCGGCAGGTCAAAGGAGCAGCGCGAACTGGTTCAGGAGAGCGACGGCAGTGAAGAGGGCCACTGGACTGGACATCACCATAACCCAGGTCGCTGATTGGAGCGTGGGCAGGTACAGCAGGAGTGGCGAGGTCGGGGCGCAGGAGTGGCGAGAGATTGTAGAGGGACGTGACCGGGGCCCAGGAGAGGCGAGGGCCCAGGGGCAGCACAGGACAGCCCACACTGCGATATGTGTGCGCACTAGGTCCGTGCAGCAGAGCTGGTCTCCAGTCGTCTTGGGTAATCCTTGTCACTGGACCAAGCCCTCGCTCTGTCAAGCCCGTGTGGTGGCTGGTGTGCAACGGCCACCCCACGTTAAAACAAATCCACACACAGGCATCTTCCACCCTTCAACTGGAGTTC